>NW_017728931.1:103306884-103311040 GCF_001723895.1 Crocodylus porosus
AATATAAATGCAACCCTTCTGGTGGGGTCTGGACGGCAATGACAAAGGCAGAGTTCAAATTTAAGGGTTTAATGCCAACCATAGTAAAACAGTTTGGCTATCAGTAAACAAAAAAAGTTTGCAGGTTATCCATAAAAAAGTCTTGGTTTGGCAACCTTGCCTAAGTGTCCTACTCATTCCCATACCCTGATGCCCCTGACCACACTTTGCATTGTGCTGCCTGTGCTCCAGTCCAACTATACTGGCCCCACTCCCCCTGTTCTGGCATGAATCTCACTCACTGCCCATCCTAACCATACTGCACTAGAGGAAGGGGCCAGCCAAAAGTTAGCAACAGTGGTAGCACATGGTTAAGGAGGTGGGAGGGGAATATAGATGAGCCACAAAACCCAGAGCTGCACTCCCACTCAGACACCAAAGAGATGATGCTGTGCTGCTTCTGTCTATCAAGCTCAGTGTTGCTTGGATTTTTATAAAGGACTCCATATTTTTATGGACTTTTCAGACTGACATTTTTTACCCTATAATTTTCCACCCTGTTTACCTCTCAGGCAAGTGTCCTACTAACCAGGATAAAGGGAATGTGATGTGAACAGGCCTATTGGAGTTGTTCTACTTTGTCTTCAATACTTAAACAGTAATTGGGCCAGAAAATCATAGAAAAGTAAGGCGGTAAAATGCCTCAGGAGGCCACTAAGTCTATCTAATTGCTTGAGGCAGCATCATTTTTGTCTAAACAATTTCAGACTAACTTGCTTTTTAAAACTTCCAAGATGATTCCCTAGCATGGTAAATATACCTGGAAGCTACAACATCCTTGGCCCATTGGTGATCCCCACCTCTTGCTTTCTCACCCACCGCAACTTGTTGTTGAGGGTATTCTTAAAAAAGAAGGCAATTCACCTTTACCTGCTTTGTAGTTGATAGAATTACTTATACACTTGTCTATCATTGGCTCCTTGTACCAGCCCCTTCAAGGGGACAGTTAGAGTTGTATTGCTGGTTAGCTCTCCTTTTCTCTCATAGAGCAATGCCAGGTGAGAGCTCTACCTTCCCCCACACTCCCACCACAACCACTGTTTACTGTTTGTGAGTTCATCAATAAAAGTAAATTACAGGCAGTCCTTGGACTTACAACATAATTGGTTCCTGAAAACTGTGTCTTAAGTCAAAGCGTTGTAACTCAGAACCATTTTTCCCATAGGAAACAATGTTATAAATAGGGATTGGTTCCTGAACCAAGGCCCGATACCCTATTTTCAGCAAAAATAACCCAAAATTTTGTACTCAATCCATTATAGATGAATAATATAGCTACATTAATGTATTTATATGGTATATAGCAATCATATGGATTTGGAAGGACTTCTTTGAGGTGACTTTGCTGGACTTTTTGAAGGGCTCTTGGTTGGACTTTTTGAAGGGTTCTTGCTGGAGTCTTCTCAGGAGTCTCGGCTGCAGGTTTTTCTTCACTCTTGTCTGCTTTCTTAAAGTGTCCAAGGAAGTTTGGACAGATGTTCTCCAGGGAAACGGGTGATGCAGCTAACTTGTTTGCTGATGTGGTGTTGCATCAGATCAAGCATTGTAAAGTTGAAACTGACATCAGAAAGTTGAAATGGTGTCAATTTATAAATGTTGTAAGTGTGAAATGTTGTAACTCGAAACTGTAAGTCGAGAACAGCCTGTATAACAGAAAATCTAGGAGCCTCATGCTCCTCTCACCCTCCTGTCAGGTGTGCTGTTGCTGGGAGTCTCTATCTCTGCTCCTCCCTTCTGGTAAGTAACAGCTGGTCTTTTATTCTCCTGCAGGTCCAACAGGTGGCCAGTGTGCTTGTCTGCCAGCTGTCAGTCAGCAGTCATCATAGGTAAGTCTGTATTCTGCTGGGCTGCTTTTCAGGGCTTTCCCACGCTTGTTGCACCTGGGGATTTTCCCTCATGTCTTTAAAATATGAAGGGTATGTCCCAGGTCATGCTGATAGTTCCCTGCATGTCGCCATTCCTCGGTCCATGGGGAATGATAAGGATTGGGAGAGGGTGAGCAGGGGTTTCTCTTTGCCCTACTTTACTCAGTAAATAAGTAATTATTTATTCAACTTAGAATAGCATCAATAGGAAATATTGAGAACAATCTGTTCCAGAATATCCTGTAATATGGTGGTTAGGGCACTTTTCTGGGATACATGTTCAAATCCCTTCAGCCAGTGCAGGGATTACCTAAATCTCCTTCATCATAGGAGACTTAGGTTATCTAAATCTCCTTCATCATATGTGGATTATTTAACCACTAGACCAGAGGTGGGCAAAATATGGCCCATGGGCTGGATCCAGCCTGCCAACAGATGCAATCTGACCCACAGACAGGCAGCCACCAATTCACTGGCAGCTCCAGCTCCAGCTGCTTCATTGTGCTTAGTGGGAAGGGCAGTTTGTGTTGCACCAAGCAGGTGCGTGGGGCTGCTTCCATCCAGCAGCATCAGCTCTTGATGCAGTGGCATCTGCTGGGGACCTGGGTAAGGGCTCCCACTACAGTGGGCAGGCGGCAGCATCAGATGTGGACATTGCCAGCAGGTTCTGCGTTGGGACTCCAGAACCTGCTGGGTACATAGAACCTGCTGGGTGTCCTCCAGCTGCTGCTGCTGCTGCCCACCTGCCTGCCATGGCAGAAGTCTGAGTCCACAGCTAAGGCATAGATCACCCCAGTCTTGGGAAGGTGAACGGAATAGGGGAGAGGGGCATTTCCAGGCTTTGGACCTCTTTCCACAGCCTCTGAGTGTCAGGGCTCCTGGTGAACTACAGCTCTGGCTGGGTTCTGGAGGGAGGGTGGGACACAGAGACAAATAGATATGGCCCTCAACAGGTCATTAGAACTTGCTAAGTAGCCCTCTAGCTGATATAGTTGCCAACCCCTGCACTAGACTACTTGGTGAAAGAGGAACCACTGTACAATGAGAAATCTAATTCTTCAGTTTCTTAACTTTTACAAATGTCTCAAAAATGAAACATTTTATATTGTTTGACCCAAAACTAAAATTTTGGTTTCTCATTTTAGCAAAGAAAAATAAATTAATCTGACTTGAAATTATCCAAATCAAACTTTTATTTTGAAGCCTTGATTTGACTAATAAACTGAATAATCAGGTATTCAAAGGGCCAGATTCTATTACACCTATTAGGTATGTAAGTGGACTTAGGCACCTACAGTCATGTAAAAATGTTCATTTCTAACAGTAGAAAATTTCCACCACTAGAAATGATTTTGAGCATGTGAGCAGACATTCAGTCTGCAACTGCCCCTCTCCCCTATTCCTTTCACTTTCCCAGGTCTGGGGTGATCGTGGTCTGGGGAAAGTGTGAACTGCTCCAGTCCTCCTGGAAGCCAAGTGGAGGTAGCAGCAAAGTAAACTCTCTTGCCCACTTCTCACATTGAGCACTGAGCCCTGCAGCAAAGTCCCTGCCTGTTCCACCTGGGGATTTCATTGACAGGAATGGGCAGGGGGCTCGCAGTGTTGCTGCCTCTATTTGGCTCCCAGTGCCTCCATTTGGCTCACAAGGACTCTGGAGAGAGAAGCAGGAAAGGGGTAAGGGGTGCCCAGAAGCCAAGTGGAAGGAGTAGGGGCCAAAGTCCACAGCTAGTTTCTCAGGAGACCCCAGAGTGAAAAGCAGGCAGGGAGCAACTCATGGCTGCTCTTCCCCTCCCAGTTTACAAGAGGGGTGGAAGCCCTCCATGCCTTTTCAAGTCTGGAAAAACCCCAATCTCTGGAAGGCCTTTCCCCATGGCACAACTCCTCCTGGTCTCCAAGAGGAGTTAAGCCAGGGGAAAGCATACAGATGTGCAGCCTCCAGGGACCTATTTCTACCTTGCTGTAGTCAGGTTATTTTTTTCCTGGAATGGCCATTGTTGCTCTGGGAGAAAAAGATTGAACATCTGTACACTTGTGATTTCTATCAGGAGAGAAACCATTTTCTTGGTAGAAACTGAATATCTGTACATGGCCTAAGAGTGATCCTACTCTACCCTGCTCAAGTCCCTGAAAAACAGTTAATGCAAAAGGTGGGGTGAGTCATCCTCAACTTCCTCCTCACTTCTCTATTGTGACTCAGATTTAAGGTAAAGGTATATTTAAAAAAAAAAAAGGAGATTCATTAATGGATTGTC
>NW_017728931.1:103311235-103323725 GCF_001723895.1 Crocodylus porosus
AGAGAGATGGTCCTGGCTCCTACCCTGGGGATTTTTAAGAGGAGGTTGGATGAACATCTTGCTGGGGTTGTTTGACCCCAGTATTGTTTCCTGCCATGGCGGGGGGTCGGACTAGATGATCTACTCAGGTCCCTTCCGAGCCTAGAAACTATGAAACTATGAGAAAAGCAGTGGCAGGAGGTAAAGGGGACCAGACCCCTGCCCCTTGCCCTCCCTGCCTGTACCCTAACCCTTTGCATCTACCCCCTGCAACCTATCCTCCCTTTCACTTACTCCCCCTGGAGGGGACAGGTGGCAGGGGGACCAGACTGTGCAGTGTACTCCCACCCCTGCCACACAAACCACCTCAGTAGGAAGTGGTTGAGCTTGAGCTTTGGCCTAGGCCAAAATCTAAGATGAGGCTTCCCTCCCGAACTGCTATTTTAATGGTGGGGAAGGGGGGAGAGCTGTGTATCTTGGATTCAGGTACATGCAGTAAGATGCATCAGAATGAAAGGTGGAAGCAGAACAGCACCTAACTTCTAGGAAATCAAAACTTCTGCTCCTCACTCGATAAACCTAGTACAGCAAGATCTCCCCTCTGATCTTTGAACACTTTAATGCAGGTGGGCTCTGGCTGTTTTCATGTTGGCCCAAAACCTCTGGCTTGGGGTGGGATGGGAAAATGGTTTCCTGTACTCTGCACAGAACACATGAGATTTCCATCCATTTTAGGAGGAGAACAAAAATATTTAAATAAATTTCAATAAGGTGGGTATTGAAGGCTTGGGCACCTCCAAAACCCGCTGAAATGAATGGCTTGATGAATATGGGAGTAGCAGGTACAATCAAGTCATGGGAGAAGAAAAGATTCCCTGTTCAAATTGAACTTGCTGCTAGCAAAGAAAAATATCACTCTCGTTTTGTTATTGAATGTTGCCCTGGATGTTCTCTAAGAATCACTACTCAGTAGTTCAGGGGAAACTGGTGGTACTCCTTTTTATATTCTATACTGTATCAACAAAAGCCCCATCAACTTGTAAACAAGTGGAAGATGGCTTATCTTATTCATCTGGTATTATTCTCATAAGACAATATTGGACTGAACATAGGAAAGGCAGCAGCTATCTTTTTTTCTGATGGAAGCCTGAAAAGCAATCTACCATATATCTAAAAATACGGATACCCATGTTACAATTGCTGTGGATAAAGTGATAAAAGTGCATTGCAGACAAACCAAACAACACATTCTGATATATACTGCAATTTGCTGACCATGTCAGCATTATAGATAAGTAATTGTAATGTCTGGCTACACAGTTTTTTTGTTGGGGGAGGAGGTCTTTTTTCTTAAGGAAGGAAACTATTGATTTTGAGCAATATTCAAATTCAAGCACAATATCACATAGAACACCAAAGGTTCAGCTCATGAAAAAACAGCAAAAACATCTTTATATGGTCGTATTACACCATTTGTTTTTGGATGTTTAAATGATGTGAATCAAAAAAGGTTTGGTTCATGTATAAAAAGGTCAAAGTTAAATTAGGCATTACAATTTTGGGGGACTCAGGATGATTTAGATGCGTCTTAAACTGGATACTCAAAACAGAGACCAAGCATTTACAGACTGGCTCAGGGCAAATTAAGGGTTCTTAGGAATTTAACCTCTTTAAAGTTTTAAAGCCATCGGCATTATAAGCACATCTTAGAATCATAGAATCATAGAAGTCAGGTCGGAAGGGACCTTGTAGATCTTCAAGTCTGACCCCCCACCTGGGTGGGAGAAAAACTGGACTCAAATGATCCCAGCCAGGTAGGCATCAAGCCTCTTCTTAAAGATCCCCAGGGTAGGAGCCAGCACCACTTCCCTTGGAAAAGTTTGTTAAACAGCATGCCTTAAAAGACAATGAAAGAAATAAGTCCAAAGAGGTGTATACCCTGCTGGCAGTTCTGTCTTATAAAACCATCACAGTGCTATATTGCATCATTTGAAGGGTTTTAAAACTTGGAATTTCCTTTGAAGTAATATTGAGAAACATGTTTTAGATGTACCTGAGGAGCAGGAATTATGGGTGCTTACACAAGCTACATTTTTCATGCAATAAGGCCACTGAAAGTGCTCCGCAGGTATGCTGTGACACACATGCATAGCTGCAGAGCACTTTTAAAGTGGCCAATTGCACAAAAAATGAACTCTTCTCAAATGAGGTATTAAGGTGCTCTGCTTTACAGCATTTTATGGCACTTGAGTTCCTTGGGGTTAATTTTTCAGCCCAGCCCAGCCCTACCTTTGCGGCTGTCAGCAGAGAGGAAAGGGGGAGGGGGAAGCAAGCAGCACCAAGCTGCCAGCTGGACTTTGCCCAGCCTGAGCTGGAAGAGGGGTGTGGATTGGAGACCCCCACCTTGCCCCCCCCCAGGTACTCTGGCTGGTGTACTAGGGGGTGCTGGGCCCCCACCCTCCAGCTCAGGATGGGCAAGCTAGCAGCTTGTGCTGCTCCTTTCCTCCTCTGCTTTGCCCATCCTGAGCTGAAGGGGGTGGGGGCTGGATCAGGGCCCCGGCTCACATCTCAGAGTCTCTCCCCAGACCCCCTGACTAGGGGATGAGGGAGGGAACCAGGCCAGGCCTGTGAGGTGAGGGGGCTTCAATCTACACCCCCAGCTCAGGCTGGGCAAGCTGGCTACTTATGCTGCTTCTTTCCCCCTCTCTGCTTTGCCTGGGCTGAGCTGAAGGGGGAGCAGGGGTGGATCAGAGCCCCCCTCACCTTAAGAGACCAACCTGGACCCCCCAGCTCCCGAGCTGGGGTACTAGGGGTGGGGGTCTGCAAAGCATGGTGACTCTGATCCACCCCCTGCCCTCCAGCTCAGTTCAGGCAAAGCCCACCTGCTTCCCCCTGCCCCCTTCCTCCCTCCTGAGAGCCCCAGAGCTGGGGGTGAGGAGGAGGGCTGTGGAGGGGGGCAGTTTGGCAGCCTCCTTAGAAGTTGCTGGAGCACTCTTGTCCGCTGGCAAGGGGGGCAGTGAAGGCAGGCTTGATCCCCCCAACCCAACAGAAGAATGTCTCCAGTCGTAAAGCATCATTAAAGAATTAAAGAGGGGGGCTGAATGTCCCTGTGAGTGGTTGAACATTGAATACTCATGAGACAAGGAACATGAACTTCTGCTGTGGACATAATTTTTATGGTATAAAATTTAATACCAAGTCCAGCCTCAATAGCTCTTCTTTCTTCTCTTGCCCTTATATTTTGATCAAATTGCCTATTTATGATACTGCTTTTAATTACACTTTTAAATTAATCTTTAGGTATAGGGATATTAAGACTGTGGCTCAGTGTATTAGCATCAGGTATAACCTAAAAACCTTGACACTACAGGGGTGACTCAGGCTTTCAGCATCTCAAAATAATGCATACAATTTCATTCTATCCTATAGAATGGATTCAGTGTGGGAGGACAGTGTTTCTTGCCAGAAATACATTTCCTCACTCTGATCTCTGACTCCAGCTGGACTCTATTCTTAAAGACAAAGAGACAGGATACACCTTCTCCATCCTTCTAAACCCAGTCTCAATGACTTTCATGAAGGCTACCGCAAAGCTAAGACATGCATGTGTGCCAGGCATATAGTTGCATCAACTACAACATGTCCAGCATTAAGAAGACTGGACATAGCACATTGGGTATGTGGAATGGGGGGGTAGAGGGAAGCTTGAATCTGAGTCATGATATTTAATGACAAAAATGTTAAGATTGTCAAAAGCTTAGTATACTCTTTCAGTGACTCCAGTCAGGAGGCTCTCCTTTGTCAGGTACCCTGGTGAAAGGTAGATTGTTAAACGTCCTAGAGCTGGGGATAGTTTTAACGGGGAAGCATGTCAAGGGGCACATGTGGCCTTTACAAGGAGCTGGGCCTAGCTCTACCTACGATTGTTCAGCTGCCTTCCAAGAGGTGCTATTTTAGAAAATCTTGGCTTAAGGTTCCCATTGTACAAGTCATACCACGTCACAGGCAACCAGGTGTGGGAGTTACCTAAGGGTCAGAAGAAGCAGACAAGGTCCAAAGGGAATTTTCCAAGTAAGACTGTAGAGAAGCCAAAGGATCCATCCAGGGAACAAAGACAGAGATCTAGACGGTCAGGCAGAGCACTGGGGTAGGAGGCTAGTCAGGTACCCAGAAAATCAGATGAGAATTGCATCAGGTACCCAAAGGGTCAGGTTAAACTCAGGGTCCATGGGCAAGCTGGGTCAGGTATCCAGTGTCAGGAAGCCAGTAGCACTACAAGCCAAGGGTACAGCAGCATAGGTACAAGATTGACTCTTATCCCCCCTTGCCCCTTACCCCTTGCCCCTTTCTCCTTGCCCTCTGGCCCCCAACACTTTCCCTTCTGGGTCAGGGTTTCATATTAGAAGGGGTGAGGGGTCAAGTGACCCTGGCTGCCCACTCCAGTGGCAGGGAGTGCACATGTGGATAGGCTCAGCTGGAGGACTCTGGCCACTTGTGTCCACCTTAAAGCTCTGCTGAGGAGGTGGTAGACCATGATCGGTGGCTGTGCTAGGCAGGTTGAGGCCCTACATTCAAGGCCACAGCCTGACAGTACACTACAAATCCATCCGTACTTGTGGGAAACGCTTCCCATAAAGCAAGATTGTCAAACTTTCTATGTCCAGGCTGGGCCTGGATTGGAGGGGTTTTCATGATCTGGATTCAGACTGGTGGTGGAGAGGTTGGTGGAGCCAGTGGCAAAACAAGAGATGGTGGCAGTTGCAATGGCACCTGGCCCATGCAGGGCTGTGCCAGCAGAATTATCACTTGGGCTTCTGCCACTGATGGTCCCCGTAGCTTCATATTCCATGGCAGGCCTGTCGCTGCTAACGCTACCCCAATTTCCTGGCATGCCAGGAGCCCTTCAGGCTGGGAAGAATGGCTTTGTGGGCCAGCTCCAGGCTGTGGGCTGTATGTTCGGCACCCCAGTCATAGATGGTACTTTATTAGGCACATCTGGTACTAAATGCAACAAAAATAAAAATGTGAATTATTAAATTTAATCCGACTCATTCACTCTTTGATTACCTAGTATATAGGGTCTTCATAAAGTCCTTGTGCACTTTTAAACTTTAATAACTTAGGTTGTAGTTATGATAGAAACAATCTGTAAATGGCATTTAAAAGCAAATTTATCAAAGTTTTAGGACAACTAGAGTACAAAATGCTAGACTTCATAAGTAATAACAAATTTATTCTTAAATAAGATGGAGTTCAGTACCACTACGCTCTGAATGTACGACAGTTCCTAAATGATGTTCTCTCAGAGAAGTGGATAGTCAGAGGTGGACCAACTGCTTGGCCACCTCATTCACCTGACCTGTTGCCATTGGACTTCTTTTTATGGGGACATGTTAAAAGAGTAGTTTACTTGTCAAAATCATGTCTTCGGTGGAACTTAGGGCTAAGCTCACCATAATAAGTTAATAAATTTGCTTTTAAATGTTGTTTACAGATTGTTTCTGTCATACGTACAACCTATGTTATTAAAGTTTAAAAGTGCATATGGACTTTATGAAGACCATGTACTTGGAAACAAAGAGTGAGGAACTGCAGTTTCAATCACAGTAGTAATGGAATTATCACCAAGGGAAATGTAAATTGTATCTCTGCATTCTAGTCAGTCAGCTGAAGGTGATCAGATACATTTTCAATGTATGAAAATTTCTATCCTATTTTTCTTAGTATCCTCAACCATCTAACTATGTACCTGCTTCTAAGCAAAGAGAAATAATATTGCTTCAACCCAGACTGTTATCCGTATAAAGAACACCGATAATGATCATAATTCCCTTTTCAGTGTGGGTAGCTGAGGGTGAGAATGGAAAGAGCAGATAAATGGATGTTAGAGAATTTTTCATAATAGAAGAGAATTTATGATTGATGCATCAAACATGATGTACCTATTTTCTTTGAACAACCAAAGAAGCTTTAAGGGAATACTCTCCATTACCTAGAGATTGCCCCTGAAGATGATGAATAGCTCCTGGTGGTGACAAGCACCCTTAACTACCATGGGAACTGAGAGCACTTAGCCATCTCCAGGGTTTGCTTAGCATCTCAGCAACATCAAGTATTTAGTACATGGATAATGTCAATTAAGGTAAATTAGAGTTATAGGCTCAATAAAAGACAGTGTAATTGCCCTCCTGCTCATTTATCTCAAAATGCTTCTCTAAACAGCTTCCAGCACTTGAAAGAGAACATTTGTTGGTTTAAGTAAAATAGATTTAATAGATGGTATAAGATTCATAAAAAGCTACAGGGAATATAACATCTGCCTACGTAGAGAGTCATAAAATTAATAAAAACTGAGGCAACAATGGAAAGCAATTATTCATCATAAGTGCAACAATTTATTTAAATGAAAAGAAAGATACTTCTTCTAGTATGCAAGAAATTAAATATGGCTTCAAAGAGACATTATCAAGGTTAAGCCCAAAATTTAATCTGTTTCCTCACCCCTTATCTGCTATGAAGATCCATGTAATTTCCTTTCTCTCCCTCCCCAAACCTATCTCTAAGCTTGTGTTTCAGACAGTTTCTCTCCAGAGTCATCCCTGCTATGGTTTCCATTCAGTTCAACATTTGAAAGTTATGTGCACAGCCAAAATGGAAACACACAGAATCTGATTCTCCATCTCCTTAAAGCCTTCTGTATGCATTTGAGCCTGTGCTCCTCTTCTAAATTATGTGGTAATGGCTACACAATGTGCATGGCAATAGAGCCCTTTTGTTTATTTTAAGAGAAATTAAGCCTCATTTGTGGAGCACAGGATGATGGCCTCTGAGGTCATCAATCAGGCATGATCTGGTTCAGTCTAACCCCTGAGGATTGTAGCTATATTTATTTAAGGAGACATTTATGTTCATAACTTACAAAAATATAGCTAAATTAAGAAGCATGCTCTAATCTGATCCTGGGTTGTACTTTCTGGTGTATGTCTCTTTCTGGGAAAGTTCATCTGTTGTGTATTTAGAATCTGAAGAAGGCTGCTTGTCCCAAGAAGCTTGTAAAGATCAGTTTTTCCAACTACTCAGTTGGCCTAATAAAAGATATCACATTTACCCAGATAACCTTGTCTGCTTATATAGAATCTGGCTTTTTCATTAAATGTTATTAACAATTTAAATTTTATTAACACACCTTACACTAGTGCATAGTCAGTGTAAGGATGAAATTACATGTTATGCTTAAGCCATACTAAACCTGTGGAATGTTAAGCAGTGTTAAAGTTAAAACATGCTGTGAACTTATTGAAGATTAATACTGTTTCTTGCCTGAACAGCTCCAGCTTGCCACTAGAGGTTTGGGAAAGAAAGGCACGGCTAGGAGCTAGGGCACCTCAGCTCTATCCCTGCTTTGAGGGGGCCGGGCTGGGAGCAGTGCATCCTGAGATGCTGGATAAAACGAATTGCTTGTTTTAACTCCATGGAGCAGATTGAAGTTACCCTAACACAAGCTAGGCAGCATGGTGCAGTGTTAACCGTTATCTGAACTGACATAACTTTGAGAGCACTTAGCATGAGTTAATGAGCTTTAACATGCAGACAAACTGAGTTACATCTTTACCAGACTGAATGGAATAGTTTGATTCATCATTGTCTTTCATCTTGTGCAGACATTTACACCAGAGTATACAATACTATCAAGTCAGAAGGTGTGGGTCCCAGATCAGCCAGAGCGGGCACCATAGGCACTAGATCTGGCAGGGGGGAGGAAGGGCGCCCTGGCCTGGCCTTTTGTGGGTGTTGCATGCAGAGTAGGTCTCAGAGCAGAAGCTATGTGCCACTCACATCCTGGTCCCTGTGTACTGAGCTGGTTTGGTATCTGCCATGTGTGGTATGTTGGTCAACTCAAGATGGAGGCCAAGCACCAGGGGACACAGGATGGAATTCTGCATGGCTTCTACTGAAGATAACTCCAGCATGGCTCCCTGTAAAGCAGATAATGTTTATTTAGTTCTGTTTCAGTCAAAAATGGAGATGGGGGATTGACTGTGTTTCTATTAAGTCACTAGGATTTTTGCTGGTGCCTTCAGTGGAAAAAAGGCCATGTCCAAAATGTGAGCCCAGTACAGAAGCTGACTTACCAGATAGAATATTCAGAAAGTTACTGATGACTCTTGGTTACATTAGAAATGAGCAGGCACCTGCTTTTTAGATTTGCACATACTTTAGGAAAGACTATGGAATAGGATATAAACAATTTTACATCTTACAAACACTCTAACAGGCATTTGCATTAAATAATCAGCAATACACTATGTCATGTCTAGAACCACATAACTCTGGGTCATATCACACAATCACTCACAACAGTTGCAAATCATTGGAATGGAGAGACCTATTAAAGTTAGTACAGGTTTGTCTCATTCACTTTTATGCGATGACCCTTTTTTATATGCAAGGTAAATTCACTTCTATGCAATCAGTGTGGTGAAAGCCTGCAGTCAGCTGCTTTGTGTGGTACATTGTGGGAGTGATGCACATGAAAATATAGTCTCCTCTGTGGATCTGTGTTCCTCGCTCATTGTCTGCAACACATGTTTCTGTAGTTACCTTCCCCATTATGATAGTGCCCTGTTCTTGTGTGCACTGTCCGCTGTTGTTGAATACCAAAATTGTCTTGTATAAGTGGTAGAAATGGGTTGGGGGGTCAGTACAGTCGAGGTCTTAGAATGTATCTCTATTTGTTACATTGTAAAGTGTGTTCCCTTTATGTGAATTTGAGTTATGCACCCATTTCCAGGAACACGTGTACAGCAAAAAGCAAGGGAAAACTGTACTTGTTAGGATATAACCCTTGCCTGAAGAGGAACAACTTTGCAGCACCACAAGGGCACTTAACATACACTAAACTGCTTGAACGCACATCTGCTTGTATTTAACCACACTTAGTAAATGAACTTGAACATGTGATGCCACCCTCTGACTGAGAACTTCTCATCCTATGTTAGTGTTGTGCTGCTATAGCAACAGAAATACATGTTTTGATTTGCTTATAATGATTCAGATGCTCATTGCAACTGTTTTGCCTTCACCTTTATCACTGAAATATAGCAGCCACTATAAAAAACTGTTCAGCTGTGAGTGAATGTAAAATGCAGTGGGTGTAAAAACATAGGACTTGAAACTGTAAAGGATGGAGAGCACATGATTTCTGTTGGCTTCAGTGATGCTGAAGGTGCTCAGCATCATGCATGATTAATTTGTGCATGATTAATCCATGCTGTCCAACTATAAATATATGTTTCTGGTAAATATATAATGTGATTCATTGGGAAACAGGTTTTATTAAAATAGCTCCCAGCACTTTGATGTGTTCCTTATGAATTTCAGAATATGGTATTTTGTCACATATAATCCACACCTTTCCCCCACAAAACCAGTTCCCCCAAAATCGGAATGTGTGTATTAAGAAGGGAAGCTGATTTTCTGCTCAGAATAGAAAAACCCTACTTTGATATCTGCTCCATAGTGCAGCAGCTGTGTTATTACTATTCAGGCAGCTGATGGAGCATGAGTCAGCTGAAGATTAGGTTCTGTCCCTGCTTTATGTAGCCATAAGTCAGGAAAAATCTTTTATTTCTTAAATTCTACCCTCCCCCCACTTCCCAAAACCAGATGCATATTATATTCTGGGACATATTACATACAAGAAAATAAAGTATATTTTTCTGGTGAACAGCTCCATCAGAAGCAGTTGCTACCTAATCATGTTTCCATTGAACATCATTGGAGTCTTGCCATTGACTTCAATAGGAGCTGGATAAAGTCTTTTAGTGATTGTCTACATTATGTTGGTGGTATGAAGTGGCCAGAGTATGACCACTGCCCACCTACACATGCTGACACACTGTAAACCTGGAAACATACCAGCAAGGCCTGCCTTTGCTTGTCCCTAGTGCCTTCTCTTAAATACACAGAAAAACAAAGACATGAGAAGAGGTACAGAAGTGAGAGCCCAGAGCTAGTGAACTCAGTTTAGAGCAGGGGTTGTCAGTCAGGGGTATGTGTACTCCTAGGAGTACTGGAAAGTTTCTAGAGGGTACGCATGGGTAGATGGGGACAGAGTGCTGCCTCCCACCACCCTGTGCCGCCACCTCCCGGGAGCAGAGCTGGGGGGGGGGTTGAGTGCAGCGGCACCCCTCTGCGGGCCGCATAGGTGCCATCCAGCCTGATGGTGGGGGGAGGTCACATGCGGTGGCCGCCACCTCGCACCACATTCCCATAGCCAGTTGCATGTGCAGCTGTGCAGGCTGCTGATGGGTGGCACATGATTGGCCAGGTGCAAGGTCTGTCAGCAGCCCACAGAGCCACACGTGTGACTGGCTACGGGAAAGTGGGGCATGGCAGTGGCGGCATGGGGTGGTGGGTGGTGGCAGCAGCAGCTGCATGCAAGGCCCTTCGCCCCTCCCCTCCACTCCACATCCAGCCATCACCTCCAGAAGGCGTATGCTTCTTTAAAAAGGTTGAAAACCCCTGGTTTAGAGCATGCCTGGAGGTGCTCATAGATGTGGTATGAATATGTAGGGTTGTGCTCATGCTTCTCCGTTCTGGGACCCTTGCTGCAGCAGTGTACATCAATTCTCAGAGTATACCTTGGACCAGATTGTAATTAACTTGTGCTTAGGAGTGCAATTTAGAGGGAACACAAGCATCCAGTGTCTCCTTTTTCGCTCCTTGGCAGGGTCTAAGCCTAAGTAGTGCTCTTGGACTGCCTAAATATGTGTGAATGAAGAGGCAAGGTAAGAAGACAAAAATTATGCATGTGCTGTCTCTTGTGAATTTAGTCTTAGCTTATTCACAAAAATACAAAGTTCTTTCATTTGTGTGATACCTTTCTCTTATCTGAAGTGGATAGGAAGTTAATTCTGTGAGCTAATGAAACTGTAGAATTCAGTAAAAGCACAGTGAACAAATGTCACTTTAATGCATGAACAAACCATTCGATAAAATGATTAAATCTCCATTGGCCATTTGGTGCTACTCATTATGAAAAACAAGATTATTATATGAGTTATGTCTCTTGCTTGGAAAGAAAACACTTGGGCTTTGACTGGATATTATTTTTTCAGAAATGCCCAGCTTTTTTAGAAGCAAGAATTCTTATGGGTGATATCTTTTATTGGACCAACTGTAATTTGTTTAGACATAGGCAAGCTTTCACGTATCACAGTACCCTTCCAGAACTGCTTGATATCATTATCGAATATGAGGTTAGAAAAGCAAACAGATTTTATAACAGTAACCCTTACAACTCAAAAGAGAAGGCTTCTTGCTTCTGGGCCCCTTTAAGCTTTGCCACACTCCCTAGTCTTGTTCTATCTTTCTAAGCAAAGTAAGGCCTTCTTGCCACCCATTCTGAAAAACCAGACTACCCCACTTCTTCTCAAGTGGTTTCATGCTTTCTGCATTCGTCACAACTCTTGGTTATATTTCTCTACACAGAGCCACTTTGACTTTTCCCCAACTATATATGCAATCTGTTTGCTCTGCATTAGCTGTCTGTGCCTCTAGCATTTAGTTCCAGTTGAACCATCCTGCTTGTCTCTCCAATTCAAATGGATTTCTGCAGTGTGTAGGAGACTGTAGAACAAGTAATACTTGTTCAAACTATATTTATAGCACACCAGCTATACCAGGGACAAGAGGGATAGTCATCCTAGCTCTGTCTGTTTTGATCTGTCCCTTTCCCACCTGCAGGTGAGGTGGTGAAAAATCAGAGGAATAAACAATGTATTTTGTCGGGTCCCTGGGTAATCCCTTTGCTGTTCTGGACAATTTTTCATGCTTGGCAACTGCATGAGTATCTCAGACCTACTTAGCTGCAGTGAAACCACTCAACTAAAAATGTAGCACTTCTGCCAGGTGTTTTAATCATTTTATAAATTCATGGACAATATAGATTTGTTTCAAAGTCCATGGGTAAAGAAATCTGACTTGCATACTCCACCCTGAAACAAAGGAAAATCAAAATCTCTCCTGAACATCTTTAATAGGAATACTTCCCCATTCACAAGCACTCAGTGAATAAAAAAGAGAAAATATTTCTGAAGGGAAGAAGGAAGGGTATAAGAGCATTAATTTGGGAGCATACAGTAACAATGAATCAGCCACACACAAATAGGAATTAAAGGAGTGGTGCTTCTCAAGGGAGCGATCCTCAATGCACAAGCTAAGTCTATTCCATCTCAGAGGAAAGGCAGCAAGAGGGCACAGCAGCCCCCCTGGCTTGCCAGGGACCTAGCAGACCTCCTGAGGCTAAAAAGAAAGGCCTACAAAGGATGGAGGATGGGAGTCGCCTCCAAGGAGGATTATTTTGCACTGGTCCGGTCCTGCAGGGAGCAAACCAGGAAAGCCAAGGCTGCAACTGAACTCCAACTAGCTTCGAGCATCAAGGACAATAAAAAGTCTTTTTCACATATGTGGGGAGCCGGAGGAAAAGCAAAGGCAACATTGGACCCCT
>NW_017728931.1:103323825-103338256 GCF_001723895.1 Crocodylus porosus
TGATGATAAGGTTAGCCAGGTGCTTGTTTGAAGGCTAGGATGGGTGGTTCTGGAAAGATCTCTTTAAGAATTGGGTCTTCTTCAAGTATGGGTTGCAATTGTTTGAGGATTTTCTGTGTAGGTTCCAGGGAAGGGTATTATGTCATAACTAATGGTGTGCAATTTGTGGGGATTTTCTTTTTATACTGCAGTAAATGTTCACATGGTATTCTGGTGGTTCTTTCAAAAATGTGATCTATCTCTCTGGAGGAGTGTTCTTGTTGGTTGAAGTTGAGATTAGTGTGGTGCTGGTCATGGGTATTCTCCATTGACTCACTGCATATTCGGTGGTATTGGAGAACTTGGTTGTATATTAGTTTTCTTGGTGTGTTTGGGGTGATTGCTGGTTCTGTGTAGATATGTATATTGGTCTGTAGATTTCTTGTATATGGTGGTTTGAATTTTACCATCTTGAACTAGCTTCCTTCATTACTTGGGGTCTCAGAACAGCAGAGACTCCCCATGCCTGAAGAAGGGTGACTGAGTCCGAAAGCTGGCCAAAATTGTTTTTCCAACTACTCAGTTGGTCTAATAAAGGATATCATGTCTACTCAAAGGACCTTGCCTGCCTATGTCCTTAGATGAACACAGCTACAAGCAAAAAACCCAGTTCCCTTTATCTTGTATTTGCATAGGCCCCGCTTCTCAGACATACACAACTGAGGTTTGGTCATAGTGTACCATTCAAGAAAGGCATATTAAATACAGTGCCATTATGTTTTGGTCATACAATAAGGATAATTAATCTTACAGTCAAAATTTAAATGAGTACAACCAGCATAACCGTGATGTTTATATTGAAATGTTGGGCATTGTCCCAGCAAATATAATTTGCTCATTTGCCTAGTTCAGTAGTAGCCAAATGGGCTGGATGAGTGGCATGGGACCAGTCTATAGGTTGGATAAGAGCCCATGTGCCCATATTGGGCCCTGCACCATGTCCAACATGATTGAACTGTTCCCACCCTGATCAGGCTCTATGTGCCCTGATCAGGCCTATGCTACCCCCACTTTACCCTGTGCACCCCAGTTGGGTTTGCTTTACATGCTGGAACCAGGCCCTGTAATGCCCTGTGTGCCTGGGTTGGCTCCCACCCTGCATTCCTGATCTAGACTGTAGGGCCATACTATCCAGCCTGCAGAAATTTAGCAGCAGGGGAATGGCAATTAAAACCCTGGTTGCCAAATTGTGGGGCCCGGGGGAAGCGTCATGAACCAGCTTACGTGGCTTTGTGGGCTGGATCTGGCTTGTGGGCTGAGAGTGGGGCACCTCTGGTCCAGTTTATCAAGACAGCAGAGAAGTCCCATATCTATGGTTCCAAAATCACAAGGTTATATGCATGGGTCTACTTAAATTGCGGAGAAACTAAACAATCTTTGCAGGTTGGTTGTGGCATAAATAGCAAATTCCATGGATATTTCCTGGATGTGCTCTGGCAGCACCCCCACCTTGGCATTGGAGAGGCCCTGGTGGGGGGAGAAGCAATGAGGGGGCAGCCTCTATTCTGGATAAGCCTAAATTTTGCAGTTTCCACGAGATCCACAGAGCTGCGAATTGAGTAGATCCTTAGTTATATGACCATTACACTATTTTATCTCAGACAATATTCATATTTGAGAATTCTGATTATCAGAGTCCTATTTATTTTCATGCAATGAAGCTAATTGTAAACATATATAATTTACTCCCATTTCATTCAAAGTCAACATTTTGAGATGCTCATTTTCAAGCCACTGCTGCCATGTTAGGTGGTGCAATGCAGAGCAACTGCATAAAGGAAATACGTTCTCTCATGAAGTGCTAGAGTTAATCTTAGTCATGCAGGTAATGCCTGAAAAATATGAAACCATAAGAGAATCCTGTGCTGGGAACTAATTTAAATTTATGCAGGGTTCAAAACTGTCTTCACAGAATAATAAATCATCAATCAATGAAAATGAACTTCTCTGGTGTTTTAATTGCAAAAAGTAGTGAGAATAACCAGTTTTTTACCAGGTCATTCTTTGCTTTTATGAAGGTTATTTTCTGCAAAAAAGTCCCCCAAGGTCATGACCCATTAAACCATGTTCTCTTGTGGGCTAGAACTGTAATCTGTATAGTAGCAAACAAGTCATGGAAATGGAAGGCATTGTATTATTTTTATCTGAACAATGTTCAAAACCCCTAACACTGCATTGTGAATAAACTCTGGGCTTGATCCTGCTTTTATTACTCCAGGGTAATTCTCATTCACTTTTAATATGCAGGAGTAGACCTGTAGTACTCAAAGGTGTGTCTACACATGTTATTAATGCTACATAAAGGCTTACTGAACAGCAAAATACTGTGCAGTAGGCCTTCCCTGGGAGCACATCTACACATGCTCCCTATTGGGAGCAAATCTGCTGCTTCTACCCTGCTCTGGACCCCTGCAGCAGCCAGGGGGAGCTCCAGGTTCTCCCCAGGGTGCTAGCCTGGGGGTTGACAGAGAGCATGGGGGATGGTCCTGATGTGCATGGTGCCAGAAGAGCTCTGCTAGCTGCAGTGTCAGGTGTCTCCTGGCCCTGTGCATCGGAAGGGCTCCTGATATGCATAGGACTGGGAGACAGTTGCTGTGCTCTCCCAGCCCTGTGTGCATGGGAACAAGCTATGTGCTCAGTAGGGCTTTCCTGGACAATCAGGGGCTGGCCAGGAGCCCTCCCACTTCTGAGGCAGCTTCCAGCCAGCCCCCGGCTGGGTAGGGAAAACCCCAGGAAGCCTGGGGCTGGCTGGGAGCTTTTCCACTTCTGTCTCCAATAGCTGTCTGGCTTCTGTCTCTGGGAGCTGTCCCAGAAGCAGGACAGCTCCCAGCCAGCACCTGCTGCTCATGGATTTTTCTGCATAACCAGAGGCAGGCTAGGAGTTGCCCAAGAAGTGAAACAGCTCCCAGCCAGCCAGCCCCACAAGCTGGGTTGGAAAACAGAGATCCCCAGTCCTGGTGCTGCGCTGGGACAGGCTGAGCAGAAAACTACCGCATCCTGGCACTGCTCGGCTCTTGGGCCCTGGAGCAATACCAAGACCCTGTCCCCTATGGCCACCTGGTGTTGGGGCTGACCAGAAGCAAATTTCATCCTGGTCAGCATCTACACATGTGCTATTTCACAGTATCTACTGAACACTTAGTTTACTACCTTTATTTACAGGTAGTAGCTAACTGTGCAGTAAACTAATATACTGCTCAATAAATGATGTGCATGTGTAGATGGAGACACTTTACTGCGCTGTTGATTAGTCTACTGTACTGTAAAGCATCTTGTGTAGATATGCCCAAAGGGCATGCTTACATGCTGCAGTGCTAGCTCTAAACTAGCTGATACAGATATAGACCAGGTGCAGACATTATACTTTTTCCAGTTTAGGTGGTCAGAAACTGGTTTATACCTGTAAAAGAACAGAAATTCAGAGCACATAGTTTAAAAATGGCAGATCCCGGTCTAAGATAGATCTCGATGGATGTTGTATCAGACTTAACTGATTTAGGTTAAACCGGTCTATCAAACTTCAGTACCAGATCCCCTACCATGTCAGGTTGCAGTCCCCTGTTATCTCAGGCTGCTGTGCTGGTCCCTGCTAACCCTTCCTCGTAGGGTGGCTCACTGGCCTTGGCTATGATCGGCTGCTCTGAGCTGCCAGCCACAGGCAGGGGGTGAGGGGAAAGGGCACATCTGTAGCTCAGGAATTTTCTGTCTTTATACAATATCCCCAGGGGGCAGGCTCCGTGGAGGAAGGGGGGAGGGGACAGCACCCTCGTGGCTCCATTGGGCTGTGGGTGCCCAGTGCAATTCCTGCAATCATGATACCTGCAGTTGCACCAGGCACCTACTGTCACTGCCTGCAGATTGCTGGGGCTCTGGGGGCCCAGCCCTTCCATCTTTGGACCCCCCTTTCCTCGTCACATGGTACAGGACTGTAGGTGCTTGCTGCTGAAGGAAAAAGGGCAGGGCTCTGGTCTGCTCCCTGGGGCTACACCAACTCACACAGGACTGGAGCTGAGCATGGCTAGGGATGTGCAGGTAGAAGGCACGGTGACCTGTCCCAACCCCCTCAGAACCTTCCCAGCACAGCTGGTGGGCGGTGGAACTGTGTGACAGGGGCGTCTTCCCCCTGCTGCTGTCCAATGGGGTGCTCCTGTCCCTGCTGCCCAGTGTGGGTTTCCTGGGCTGCCCAGCACACCTTGCTGGCTGCTGCTGATGTTGGGTTCTGGCAGTACACACCGGGCACCCTGGGGAGCTTGCACCAGATGGCAGGGACAGGAGCACTAGAGGGGAAGTTTGGGCCAGCTGCCCACCATAGGCCTCCTGGGCTGCCCAGCACGTCTTTCTGGAACTTGGCACCCACAGCAGCTGGTGGGATGCTCCAGGTGGCAGGGCCTGATCCTTTCTTCTATGGAACATTCCTGAACCTATTGCCCAACATGTGCCTTCTGGGCTGCCACTGTCAGGTGCATGCCTCCTGGCCCCTGTCACTGCAGGCCCTCCCCTGCACCCAGACCTGGGCTTCCGGGGGCCCATGGAGGGGGTCACCATGGCACACGGCTGGCAGTGGCAGGTGGGCATGCCATGGTGCTCCCCCTTGGGGGCCTGGAACCAGGCATGGGAGTGATTCTGCAGTGGCAGTGAGGGTTGAGGGCATGTTCCTGGCAGTCAACCAAGGATGGCCCCCACTTGGCTGCCCTTGGCAATCTCTGGCACTCTGGGAAACATACGAAAGCAGTGCTGGCATTTGTGTGCCTCCCCGGGTGAATGTGAGTTCTGTTTGCTCCTGATCCAATCTATGCAACTTAGAGAAACAGGTATAGATTGGATCGATTCTGCCTCAGGCTTTTCGAATGTCTGTATTCAGCCACACAGCACAGCACAGTGTTGTGCAAAGGCACTAGCTTAGGTTCCAGAATCAGTATAACCAAATTAGTGCAATGCCCTTCCCAGGTTAATTAGACAGAGCATTACACTAAGATGATTATACTGCTTCAGATTCATGAGGCAGCTTGCATATCTGTACATGGCACTGTGCTGTGCCCAAAGAACTGGAACTTCCAGAAAGTAATCAGCAGAATGACCGTTTTTTGTGAAAGTTCCATAGGTAACATGGGATTGTGCTCAGATAAAACTATCTCAAGCAGGGAGTTGGACTAAATAACCCCCTGAGGTCCCTTTCAACTTGACTTGTCATGATTCTGTGATCTGTAGGTGTGTGATAAGCAGAGGGCCAAACAATTCCTTTCACTTGGGCCATTAGGATGATGGAACAACAGTCAGAGAAAGTGGAGCCCTCAGGCACAGTAATGTTGCTAAACTCACTCAGCCAGCCAAGTGCAAACCCAATGTCTTAATAAGTACCTCCCAGCCAGGGTGCAAAGGCCAGCTTGTGTGTAATACCAAGCTGCAGAAACCTTCTCAAGGGATAAAATCACCTCTGCTGTGTCCCAGGATAACTCTTCATAGTTCATTTTTGGGAGAAAAAGAGTGAAATAGAATCTTTTTATGTGTTGATGTGCCGGGAAAAAAATGCCTAATAGCTGCCATGGCAAAGCTGAGCTGCTCTGTTCACCCCTTTCCAACGGCAATTTCCAGCCAAGGAATTTATAACCCAGATGGGGCAGGAATGTAGCTGACCTGCAAGCAGGTAGACCGAGCTGTTTATCTTTGTTCAGTGAACAGCTCTGACTCAGATATTCCTAAGGGTGAGCTGGCCCTTCCAAATGTGGTTTAAGGTAAATCCATGCCCTAATGCTGAAAAACACATTAGGTTTGTTTTGGAAACACACTACTTCAGAGTGGCCTGGCTGACTAACTATTTATACCCTGTTCTGGTGTTTGCTCTGTCTGAATGTCCTTTTGAAAACTGCTGACAACTCATAAGCACCACCCAGCAAAGCCTACAACCCTTTAGCAAAGCCTAGGTATTAATTGCTGACACAGTCAGTAAATGGGTGCTGGGCACAAGATAGCTTCTAATATGGACGAGAACAAATTGTGCTCAATACCATATTAGTAACCATGGTAACAGGCATTTCACAAATGTTATGCAAAGAGGAGAAAAGGAAGGTTATATTTATCAGATAACTTATTTGTAATTAAGAATTTGACCTGCTATAATATTAAACAGTGTGTGTCTGTCCATGAATGAAAGGATGCAATGGAGAGAGCCTGATTTCGGTATCCATGTCAATCAAATCCTACACTACTGCATCTTTGGTATTACTTTTTCATATATGGCCATTAGCGGAGAAGGCAAAGTATTTTACCCTGCCTTCTGCTGACTTCAGCCTCCTTTCTCTGCTCATTAGCAGAGAAAACATTTTGAAGCTGTCACTGCTGTTCCAGTACATAAGCTGAAATTGGACTATAACAAACACAAAGCTTTATTTGCCCCTTAAGCTACTAGTGGTGAAGGAATGGGAAAATGAAAATTTTTGAGGGGGTCCTTAACAGATTTGCTGTTACAGATTTGTTGTCTTTGTTGGTAGCTGGCTGGTTCTTTCTACATTCCCCCTTATTTCCCCCCATGAGGTGCTTTAATTCTGGTCTTCCTTTTTTGGGAATTATTTCCTGATGCACTTGGTGCAGACTTAGTAGTAAAAGAATGCACTTTTTAATTCTTGACACACATTTGGGTCTTAAAATCTTAGAAATCTGGGCTCTCACCAGAAATCTGGGCCCCTGCCAACTAGACATTGAGCCATTGACTACTACCCTCTAAGTCTGATGATGCAACCAGTTTTCTATCCACCTTACAGTCCATTCATCCAACCCATACTTACCTTACCCATAAGAATGTTGTGGGAAACCATATCAAAAGCCTTGTTAAAGTCAAGGTATACCACACCACTGGTCTCTCCACATCCACAGAACCAGTAATTTCATCATGGAAGGCGATCAGGTTGGTCAGGCATGACTTGCCCTTGGTGAATCCATGCTGACTGTTCCTAATCATCTTCTTCTCCAACAAGAGTTTAGAAATGGATTCCTTGAGGACCTGCTTCATATTTTTTGCCAGGAACTACAGTGAAGCTGACCAGTCTATAGTTCCCAGGATCCCCGTTTTTCCATTTCTTAAATATGGGCACTATATTTGCCTTTTACCAATCATCTGGGACCTCTTCTGATCACTATGAGTTTTCAAATATGGATGGCCAATGGCTGTGCAACCACATCAGCCAACTTAGCACCTTTGGGTGCATCCTTTCCGGTCCCATGGACTTGTATATGTCCTGCTTTTCTAAGTAGTCCCTAACCTGTTCTTTCAGCACAGTTGGCTGCTTACCTCCTCCTCAAATTGTGCTGCCAGGTGCAGTTGTCTGGGAGATGACCTTGCCTGTGAAGACTGAGGTGAAAAAGGCATTAGATGCTTTAGCTCTTGGTAAGGTTTCTTTAAAGTACAGCCAGATATCCTGGACTCCTCTTTCCCTCAGACTGGCTTCCCAGGGGATCCTGCCCATAAGTTCCCTGAGCAAGTTAGTCTGCTTTTCTGAAGCCCAGGGTCCTTACTTTGCTGCTCTCCTTCCTTGGTTTCCTTAGGATCCTGAACTTAATCATCTTATGGTTGCTGCTGCCCAAGTTGCCATCCACTACTACATTCACCACCAATTCTTCCCTGTTTGTGAGCAACAGGTCAAGAAGATCATGGCCCCTACTTGGATGCTCCAGCACTTGCACAAGAAGTTGCCCCAGCACTCTCCAAAAACTTCCTGGATTGCCTGTGCATTGCTGTATTGTCCTCCCAGTAGTTGTCAGGGAGTTTGATTTCTCCCATGAGAACTAGGGCCTGTGATTGGGAAACTTCCATTAGCTGCTTGAAGAAAGCCTCGTCCATGACATCCTTCTAGTCTGGTGGTCTGTAGCAGTCCCCCACTGCAGCATCTCCTTGTTGCTCTCCCCTCTGACCCTAACCCAGGCCTATCTCCGGTTTCATACTGGAGCTCTGAGCAATCACGTGGCTCTTTTACATAAAGTACAACTCCTCCTCCTCTTCTCCCCTGCCTGTCCTTCTTGAACAGTTGGTACCCATCCATGACAGTGCTCCAGACACGGGAGCTATTCCACCAAGTCTCTGTTATTCCAGTCACGTCATAGTTCTGTGACTGTGCAAGGACTTTCAGTTCTTCCCAATTGCTTCCCAGGCTTTGTGCATTCGTGTACAGGCACCTAAGGTAACTAGCTGATTGCCCTGATTTCTCAGGAAGAATGAGAACACCTCCTCTTTTGCCCCCTCCTGCTTGTACTTCCTCAAGATTTCCTGATTCTCCACTTACCTCAGGGCTTTGATTTCCATCCCTTCGTGAATCTTGTTTAAAGCTGTCCAAACTAGGTTAGCAAACCTGTCTGCAAATATGCTCTTCCATCTTTGTTAGATGGATCCTGTCTCTTCCTAGCAATCCTTCTTGGGACATCATCCCATGTTGAAAGAAGTGAAAGTCCTTCTGGCATCATCATCTGCGTAGCCAGGCATTGATCTGTAGGATGTTCCTGCTCCTGCCTGGGCTCTCTCCCTTGACCAGAAGGATTGAGGAGAATACCAACTTAGCCCCCCAGTTCCCTTCACTTTTGCATCCAGAGCCCTGTAGTCACATTTGATCTGCTCAGGGTCTCCCCTGGCAGTATCACTGGTGTCCACATGAATGAGCAGCATGAGGGTCAGATGAGTCTCGATAATCTGTCCGTGACATCTTAGATCCAGGCTCCAGGCAACTTATCCCCAGAGACAACAGGTCAGATCAGTATATAGATGCCTCTCTCCCATGCAGAAGGGAGTCTCCAACCACCACTGTCTGTTGGTTCTTATTGGTGGCAGTGGTCTCAGTCCTTCCCACCTTGGGGAGTCCTGATTTGTCCTTCTCCACCAATGAAACATGCTCCTCCACCTCTGTTCCTAGGGCTCTATATTTGTTCTCCAGGCAAACTGCTGCAGCTGTAGAAGAAGATTTCTGCTTGCTGCCAGAGATCACAAGCTTCTAGCTTCCACTTTCCATGGAGTCAGTGTCCTCTCCCTTCTCTAGCACTGCCTTTGGCAGTCCTTCCTCCATAATCCTTGAAGTCTTCTCCAGCATCAAATCAATAAACTCCTCATAGCAGAAGTGCTTTGAAGCCTCACCACCTCCTCCTACAGTTCTCTTGCCTGCTCCCTGAGGGACACCACCCAGAGGCACTGCCCACATTGCATACTCCCTGATATGGCTGTCACCAGGACAAGCCACAGCCTCCACAGCGCCAAACCTGGACAGGGTGGAAGCCTTGATGGTGAGTGGTCCTGCCTGGACAGACACCTCACAGGTACAAGCAGAGGCAGTGGCAGTGGCTCTGGTGCTGCAATGTCCTCCAGCCATTTCCCTGCCTCCTTTGTTTTACTGCCCTTCTTCCAAGCACACCTTCCCTAGCAAACTCACTTGTAAGCTGCCCTGTTTTCTGTTCCTTCGTCCTGAAAGGTTCCTTTTCCCCTGCTTCTTCTCTCCAAGCTTAAAGGCTCCCCCTTGAAGAGGTAGGGGAAGGGGGCAAACTGACTTGTGAACTGACCAGCAACCTGCCTGTAAACTACTTCCCTTGTTGGCTGCCCCTGTTGGCTTGGTCATAGAGTCTCCTTTCATACCCTGATGGGCCTGGACTGGTTCTGCCCCCTTGTTAGGGCTTTTGTCAGACACAGGCAGCAATCACCCAAAAATCACTTAACTAGCAACACTCCCAGGTTCTCAGAGCACATGCTCAAAACACACGCAGCCCTCCAGACATACTCTCAGAAAGCCACACACACAGGCAGCGCTGTATCACTTGCCTTCCCGAGGCAGGATCTGGTGCCTGGCCTTTCTTCCTGTTCCCCTTCCTCTTCCTCCCAGCAAACTGCCTGCAAACTGCTTCCCCTGTTTTCTGCCCCTGTTCACACAACTTGTCTGCTCCTTTGTGTCACTGGTTCATTGGCTGCAGATACACTTTGTTAAAGTGTCATTACTTCCTTGCACCAAGGACTTGGCTGTTTGGCCACGAATTCCAGTGCATCTTATACCGTGTTATGCAAGTAGGGAGACAGCAAAGATGAATGGGATGTGATAGTGGTTGTAGAATGTTTTTTTAGGTCTGGAAACTAGTCATCAAGCCCAGCTGAATCTGATGTCTCTGATTTACTGCCAGGCAAAAACCTCTGTTACACTCTTTGGGCATGCTATTTTGCAGCACAGCATTTTTTTATTTTTTTATATTTTTTTGCCACAGAGAGATCCCAATGTAAAAAAAAAAATGCTGCTGAAAGAAATAGTGGTGCATGCAGCAGCAGCCTGCACCACCAGAAATGGAACTTGGTTGGCCAGAGCCATGCTCTGGCTGCTGACCAGGCTCCAAGCTGCTGGATCACCACCGCCGCTGCCCCAGGAGGGCCCCAGGACACCAAGTAAGGCTCCTGGGGCCAGCACAGGTGCTGCCTGCAGCCTCTTCTACCCCACCGGGGACAATTTGCTCTGCACTAATCCCATGTGCAGTGGCATGCGCAGCGCTAAAAAGCAGGGGTACAGATTTGTGCTGCTGCTATTTTTGCCACAGCAACCACATGCTCCTGCATGTGAGAATGCACCCTTTGGCTCTGTGAACACCACAGTTGCAATATAAAGCAAGGCACTTCCCTGGAGTATTATCCCTATGATGAGAAAATGCTTAAAAGCACAATAAGGCTGAGTTTGCAATGATGTTTCTTGGACCTCTTCCACTTCTTGGCAGTGTGATATGCTGGAAAGCCTAGTTAGCATTGGGCTTATCTCCAAGTTGCACATTTTTCCCTGCCCACTCTCCTTTTATGATAAGAGCTGCAAAGTGAGTACATGGTTTTTGAAGAAGTGTTCTCTCTGGTGTGAATTTCTAATAGAGAATCCACCAAGAAGCACAGTAGGGTATGTGTTGCCTACAACGCCTCAGTTCTACCTGCATCTCCAGAGCCCCTAATCACTTCACACCCATAAGGTGTGTCCAGATGAGTGGGAATATAGGTGGATACCTGGGCTAGGGCCACACCACACTTGTAGGCATTACCCACACTGCTACTTTACAGTGCGGAAGGGTTTTTTGACCCCAGGAAATCCCAGGGTCAAAAAACCCCATACCAAAAAAAAGCATGGAGTCGCATGTGCTGCAGGAGCACCATAGCTGCAGCTCTCAGAGGCCCCCAGGGCCCCATGTGAGCCTGCTGAGGCCAGCATAGTTGCTGGCCCCAGCCTTCCCTACCTCACCTGGGGTAACCTGCTGCACATCAGAGCACACGTGGCACAGGCATTCCCGGGGGACAAGTAGTAGTGGCACAAGGTGGCATGTCTGCGCTTGTCTGGACGTACCCATAGAAGGGAACTTCTGCAGGTCCTCACAGCAGGATTAGCATAAGGGCTGCTGACAGACATGGGAGAAAAAGTGCTTTCCTGGAGGAAGCAGCATGTTACTTCAACCCAACTCCGCAGTGTCTGTACAGATCGGACATTTCAGTGGGACTTTTTGGCACTTTTATCTAAGGCTGATTCATTCATCTATTACATAAAAGTGCCAAAAAAACCCACTGAAGTGCCCAGCCTATACCGATGTTGGGTGAGCTGGGTCCAACTAATGTGATGCCTCCTCTGGGCATATGTTGGGCTCAGCATGGGGGAGCATGGAGTTTAAAGTAAAGTGCTGTTTTTTGTGGGGGAGGTTATGTCTGTAGGCAGACAATGTGGAGCCATTATTTTCCCCTTTCTTCCAGTGTAGCTTACACAATAAATGCCTATTGGTGGTGACATGGTTCTATGTTACTCTTAAGTGTATTGCTTTTATAGTGGATGTTGCTGAATTCATGGTGTGGAAAAGTGGTGCTCAACCTCCAGCCTGCAGGCCAGATTCAGCCTGTGAAGCCATGTCATGCAGCCCATGGGTTTCCTCATGAATCCAGAAATGTAGCAGTGGGACAGCAGTGACAGTGTGAACTGCTGCTCCCCTGCTGCCAGTTTTCCAGACCCATGGAAAGCCCTGCAGTCTGGATGATGGAGCTCTTCATGCTAGATTGTGCTAGATCTTGCCAGCACATGGCTGGATCTGGTGTATAGGGTCAGACTAGCCAACAGTCAGATCTGGTGTATGGAGTTGGACTGTATGCAGGGATGGACCAGCGCATGCAGCCAGATCCAGCGCATGGAACAGGCTGGTGTGTTGGATCACACCCATGGACAGCCCCTGTATCACTTGTCTAGTGCTCGGGGCTGGAAGGTTGAGCACTACTGGTCTGGAACAGATTCCCAGGGAAAATATTGCTGGTAAGAAGTTGTTGCTGTTACCAGCTGTTTCTGCAAAGGGGCACTGACTGCAACTGCCCTTCTCTTTTGATGCACGCAAGTGTTTGTTTATAGCTTGTCATCCAGGTTTGCACACACTTCCTTGACCTTTTGCTCCCTCCCAGAGTGTGAAAGAAAATGGATTGAAGTCTACAGCGGTTCATTTAGCATGATTTCCCATTTTGTTTTGTAGAGTTCAAAGATTTGACTAACAAGTGCCACAAGCTCGGGAAGAAACTGAACTGGAGCTTGCACAGTGAGTTTTACAGCAGCTGCGTATCTGGTGTTAGTGCTGTCAAGCCCTAAAGAAAATTGCTTGGATGAAATAAAAATAATTGTAGATGTAAAACATTACAACAGGTAGAATTTATCTCGTAGAAATAATACATAAATTACCCACTAAAAATAATCCTCTTTTGTACACAGGCAAGATATTTATTCAACACTGACAATAGTTTCTCCCCTTTTTACAGAGAAAAGTGCCCTACATGTTTCTTCAAAGTGGCAGCTGTTGGTTTTATCTGTAGAATGAACCACTGTACAAAATTAGTCTCTTCTCCATGTATAAAAACAGAAATAAGCTGAAGCAACACAGTACTGTTATTTTCTAAGGGCAATATTCAGTGCTGCATTTTAATGACAATATACAGCATTATTTAATTTCTCAGGTTTCTAACACAATTACAATGCTAGTTTTCTACCTAATGACAGTATGGCTAATGTAGAAGAGGAAAAATTAATTTTCTTTTCCTTGTACTTTTTCAAAATGTGTTATAAATGAACCCCATATTAATGAGAGTTTGTGTTTTGGCAGGAAGGAAAGACTGTCATGAAAGTACAGGACCAAAGTAAAAGGCAAGGCATATGGTAAACTGGCTAAAAAATGGTATTGGGATCCAGTAGCACTAAGCCCTGTTTCATTAGGACTTACCAGAGGTATAAGTGCTTATATAGGTACTGGTTTAGGACTGAAGCTTTCTCAATGCCTCTTTGTTCATATGTAGAGCAGGGACAATAATTTTTATTTTCCTCATAGGAGTTATATGAGGCTTAATTAATTAATATCTGTAAAGTAGTGTGACCCTTGGCATTAATGCATAGCACTATTGTGCTAATATTCATCGATTTGCTTTTTAGGTTTCATGCCATTCCCTTGAAATTAATTTCTTGAACCATGCCATTTTTCAGAAGACATGCCTCTGTCTATTCTATCTGTGGTAGAACTATAGATTTCCTCTCTAAAATTAATTTTTTTTACATACTGAAGTTTAAGTATAGAACCCCAAAATTTATACTTGCCAAGTAAGAAAGAGACTAAAATGTAGGTATTTGTAGGGAATGTATATGCTATCAGACAGATCTTTTTAAATTGAGGCACTAAATATAACCTAAATAAAATACTTTACATTTGTTATGCTGAAATTCACAGGCCTGAGTGTGTAGGCAACATGCCTGTTCAGATGAACTCTTACTATAGGGAACTGATTGTTAGATGCTCTATTTGGTCTGAATTTTCTAGAAGCCGGTGATCAAGATGAGTATTTAAAATCTCATGTCATGTTCTTAATGGCCTCACCACACCTTGTTAGATAAGTAACTATTACTAATAGACTTCCTTTCCTTATTAGGTATCTTTTAGATTTTTTTTCAGAAATTCATGTCCTTTAAACCAGCAGTCAGTTTGCATTTCCTCTGTTTGACATAGGGAAGTGACATTACCAGGTGATTTGACTTAACTGCGTTAGGGTTGTTGGTTGTAGCCAAGTTGGTCTAAGGACATAGGCAGACAAGGTTCTTTGGGTAAATGTGGTATCTTTTATTAAACCAACTAAACAGTTGGAAAAATTGTTCTTTGCCAGCTTTCAGGAACAAACATCCTTCTTCAGGCATAAGGAGAGTCTGTGCTTCTCTTTCTCTGTGCTCTTCTGGGGAGAATAGAGGCCAATATCCAAAGTGCAGGTCTGTAAAAATGCAAGTGCCTGGCAGTGAGGTTCAAAGGGAATGGGAGCTTTTCCAGGCTAAAGAGCCCCATGGCTCTCAGCCTGTCATCGTAAGATCTGTTTTCCTGACCTCTGATCATGCGCGTGGCTCTCCTCTGGACT
>NW_017728931.1:103340679-103351683 GCF_001723895.1 Crocodylus porosus
ATTAGTGAATGGTTCATGTGGCTCTGGTCACATGGCTCCCTGGGGGCTGGGCCAAGTAGGAGCTGGATGGAGGTATGACCGTTCTCGGCTCCTCTCAGCTGCCTTCCATAGCTGTCTAGCTCCCATCCATTGTGGGCCCAACTTACCTCCCAGCTGCACTGGGGGTCAGGGTTGGGGCCTGCCACATGTCCTGCTGGAGGTTCGGGGGGTCCTGGGTTTATGGGAGCATGACAGGCTTCTGCCTGTGCATCTCTCTCTCCAGAGCTGGACCCATACTGTGGCTTCTGCCATTGGCGAGCCCTTTTAAATTCTGCGTTTGTGCAGTGGGCCCACCACCAGTGTCACACCACTCTCGGTGCTGGGGATCCTGCCCCGCCAGAGAAGGGGCAGGTAAGTGCCCCCTTCTTCCCCTGTCTCACGCGCCAGGTGGCACTGGCCAAGTAGGAGCTGGGGCAGGGGGCATGACCCTCCTCAGGTTCTCTCAGTTGCCCCAATAGCTGTTTAGCTCCCACCCACCATGGGCCCCACTTACCTCCCAGCTGTGCTGGGAGTCAGAGTCAGGGTCTGCTGCATGTTCCACTGGGATTCCTGGAGCAAACAGGCATGATGGGCTTCCTCCCATGCATCTCTCTCCAGAGCTGGACCCAAACTGTGGCTTCTGCCATTGATGAGCCATTAAAATATACACACACTAGATTATATATATACCCTATATAGAAAGAAAGACCCAAAACAACAGTTCTTAAATCTTAAGAGTTATATTAACTGAATTAAATTTAAAACAATAATAAAATATAACATGTATTATCCATGTATTGCACACAGATTGAAGAGAATGACTGAAGTATTGTAGAAGTAGCAAGATTCAAAGTTTTTTTATCTTTAAAGGAGCATTTTGTGGGAAATGTGACATAGCAAGTTTCTAGATTAAATAATAAATTGTATACAGAATAAGTAGAAACAAAGAAAATACTCCTATTTAGGGAAAACAATATTTTCAAATGTACTTTATTTGTGCACCTTTAATCTGTGCTCTGTAATTAAAGACAACACTTTGATTGGAAGACAAATTTATAATTATAAGAGAAGGGCTCCCTCTGATAAAGCATTTCCCTTAGAAAACTTAAGAATGAACAAGATTTTCCTATGATCACCAGACATTTTCAATTCTGGCAGCTTTTATGACTACAGTAGCACAATTAATAAAGTCTGGTGATGTCTCTCATAAGCCTAGTTCACAAGTTATACAGTGTGCATTCTAATCTGATTGCATTAAATTGTATGCTTTTAAATTACTCCCACTGTGGGCGATAAGAACTCTACACAAAGAATCCAGTATTTATCTTCAGACCTTACAGTCACCACTGATTATATCTGTTCTTGTAGGTTATCAGACTCACAAAAGGTTCTATCCAGAAATATATTGATCACCTCTCCAAAATGCCAACTCCCGGTGAAATCACTGGTCAGCGTTTGACAGGTGCTTAGCATATTACAGGGCTGGTAACTAAATTACAATTCGGGGCTTTTCCTTGTAATTTCTTCTGCTAAAAGAAAAAGTTATGCAAATATATATTTTTCTCCATGGTATTGCATTCATAAGAGCTACAAGTCTGAATTCACAATTTATGGCACCTTTAATGTAATGCTTTACTGTCATTGTTGGGAATCCCTTGATTTAAGAATGATTTCTACCACGTCTCATTGATGGGTCCTGAGGTGACTTAAGAATCCAATCCTTGAACCACAGATGGATCTGCAGCAGTTGCAGGTCTTTCTGCAAACATGGTAGGCCATAGGTCAGGTTTTATCTTCTTTTCCTTCCTCCACTCTCTCCTCTACTCTGTGGACAAGATGCTTTACCATGAAATGGGCAACAGCTTGATTAAGTTTGCAGCACCATTGGAATTGACTAACAGCCAGCTGCTCCCAAGTCTTGATGTGAGCATCCGTTTTTTTTAAAAGTATACCCTCACTGTGTCCTTGTAGCATTTCCTCTGGCCACTGTGAGATTTCAGGCCCTTACTAAGTTGGCAGTAGAGCACTTGTTTGGGGAGCTCAGAGTTAAGCATTTTCACATAATGTCCAGCCTAGTAAAGTTGGTGCTTGAGGATTACTCGCGCCTTGTAGGTGCCCTGCGCCTGAAAGTGGAAATGGCTCAGGAGAGACCCTTAGTGGTGAGAAGGGGCAGTCACCAGGGCAGCACAGGTGCTGGTTGCTAGGACAGCCAGTGAAAACCAGCTGACATGAAGGGGCAGGGCTTGGCTCTTATTAAGCCCAAGCATGAGGCCAGGAGGGAAGTTCCCCTCTGGCAGCCAAGGAAGGAGGAGCTTGGCCAGTGTAGAGAGAGAGAGAGGAGAAGCCTGACTGCATGAGCATCCCCTGGTTGCTGCCATAGGTTGGAGTATCTCCTGGTAGGGATGGAATGTTGTTCTGACCGGATGGTTTAGCTTTATGTTATAGCCCGGGGGCTTGTGTTATTGTTGTTGTTGTTGTTGTTAAACTGGAGGACCAGGTGAGGCTATTAGGGGTTGGAGGAGGCCTCATAGGGGCTCCATGATAGCGTGGGTGCCCCAGTGCCAGAGAGGGCACTGCATTTTGGGGTGCATTGACCCTGGCCCCAGTGCGGGCAGTTGCGCGAGAAGCCCCAGAGCGCTCGGGGGCACTTTTAATTCTCTTTTGGGTGACTTGGTGCACCCCAGCCTTATGAGCTATGCGTGGCTCCAACCACCCCTGTACCATGCCCCAAGCCTCTTAGATGTTCTGGACATTGTTTGGTCAATCTCTTTCTGCACCCTCAGGGGCGCCCTCTGGCTTGTCTCACGGCCTGTGCTCCCACAGCCACAAGACAAGTCAGAGAGCACCCGTGAGGGTGTGGAAAGGGATTGACCAAACAATGTCCAGAACATCTGAGAGGCTTGGGGCGTGGTACAGGGGTGGTTGGAGCCATGCATAGCCCATAAGGCTGGGGTGCACTGAGTTACCCAAAAGAGAACTAAGACTGGGATACATTGGGGCACCATGTCAAAGAGGACTAAGAGCAGCCTTCCTTAAACTGTTAACATCAAAGACGTGGCGGGTGAGATTGTGAGGGTGCTTTTAATATCACCTTGGCATGGTAGGGGGTGCTAGGGGAGTTCATGGCCACCCCTAGGCCCCCGCCCTGTGACAATCACCAACTCAATGCTGGCAGCATTTGCTTCAGCAATGATGCTGGTGTTTGTGCAGTTACCTTTCCTTGTGCAGTTACCTTTCCACTTGAAGTGGAGGTTTTTCAGACGCATTGTTCATGATACCGCTTCAGGCTCTTGAGATAAGGATGGTATGTCACCTGTGTTTCACATCTTTAGAGAAGAGTGTGGATGATGACTGCATTAGACCTGGCTCTTAGTGTCTTTCTGGAGATTGCAATGAATAAAGACAAGCCGAAGCAAATTTCCCAAAGGAGGTATTTGCGCACCAGACCCCATGTTGGATTTCCTCATTAGTGTTCACTCTGAGACAAGTGCTTACAGAGGTAGAGGAAGTTCTTGATTATCTCCATGGTCTTGCCCTTGATGGTAATTTGGGGATGGAGAGTCACATTTGTCACTTAGGGCAGGATGATAGAGCATTTCAATGTTCTCAGTGTTGAGAGGCCCAACATTCAGTAGGCTTCTCCAAAAAAATACAGTACAGTCTGGAGGCTTTTTTCAGTGTGCTCAAAGATGGCACAATCATCAGTATACTGATGGTAAAGGAAGGGTGTTTGAGTACTTTAGACCTTGTGTGAAAAAAATCTCAGATTGAAGAGCCCTCCCTTCATCTGTTCTGGATTCACTGTCAATGCCAGAAGGAAGGTGGTCCTTAATGAGAATCAAGATGACTGTGAAAAAATGGAGAATAGAACTGGGGCGATGACACATCCTTGTTTAGCCCCATTTCGGATGGCAAACGGATCTCCCTTCAGTTACATGGAACAGTCACAGTTATCTGGTCATGGAGCAGCTTCAGGACCCTGATGTACTTTTCCAGACATCCAAATCTGACTAAGCCTTTCCATAAGGCTTCATGATTAATGGAATCAAAGGCCTTAGTGAGGTCAATGAAACCTGTGGCTAGACTCAGAAGAGGGCCACCCATTTGGTTGGAGGGCAACAGAGCAGGCCCTATGAGGAGAGGCTGAGGGACCTGAACCTGTTCAGCCCCAGCAGATGGAGGCTGAGGGGGGATTTGGTGGCTGCCTACAAACTCGTCAGGAGAGATCAGCAGCAAATAGGAAGGGCCCTATTCCCCCCAGCAGCACCTGGGGTGACAAGGAACAATGGCGGAAGCAGCCAGAGAATAGGTTCAGGTTAGAGATTAGGAGGCACTATTTCACTGTTAGGAAGTTGGTTCCAGATCCTAGCCACCCTAGGGAAGAGGTCCTTGCTCCTACCTTGGGTAAACTCAAAAAGAAGTTGGACGAACACCTGTCCGGGGTTGTGTGATCCCAGCATGTGGCGGGGGGGTCAGACTAGATGATCTGTTCAGGTCCCTTCTGACCCGAAACTACTGTGAAACTATGAAACTTATGTGTCTAAGTCCTTCCTTTGATTATGGGTAATTAGCTATGTCTCAAGAGCCTACCCGTTAATGTACTTGCTTAAGGACACATGGCTTTGAGCTTCAGGGGCCACATCTACATCAGCCACTAACTACACAGGAGTGTCACCAAATGGGTTTTTTGTGACGCTGACTGTATAGTAGCTCATTACTACTGTGTAGTAGTGTGTCACACTTCTTGCCATGTGATGCTACTATGCAGTAGTAATGAGCTACTGCGCAGTTAGCATCTTGTGTACATACAGCCAGGTAATTTTAAATCTACATCTCCCACTTTCCAGGAGAGCACCCTAACTGCCAAGCTATAGGTAAGACTGGAAGGGGGTCAACATTTAGCAGACCAGGAGCCTGACACTGCATGCATCTACACATGAATTTAAGACAGGTTAAATTTAATGCGCATAGATGAAGTGAGTTTTGACAGGTGTCTACACATGGTGAGACTTGGGGCTAACTTTAGTACCAGATTGTTTCAGTCTGCCATGTGTCCCTGCTGCCACCGGGGGGGAGCTCAAGCACTTGGCAGCCACGTTGAAGCCACAGTCAGCTGCCACTGTTTGACAGCCATCTTAGAAACATACCCCCACCCTCTGATTCCTGGCCAGCCCCTTCCCTACCCAGGAACTGGGTGCTCAGCACAGAAGCAGCACAAAGCAGGTGCCTCCTTACCCACCCTGCCTCCTTGTGCCAGTGCTACCCCCACCCCTGCCAGCAACACCCAGCACCCTGCTGTTCCAGCCCAGTGCCTGCCAGCTACACCCACACTCCTGCTGGCCAGGGTGCTGGCTCTGCTGGCCCCAACAGGCACCCTTCTATGCAGGTCCCAAGAGAACCATGCACCCACCAGCAGAGCCCAGTGTACTGGCTCTGGCAGGCCTTGACTGACCCTCCTCCTGCATTCCCCATACCAACCCACCTGCCCTGCTGCCGAAACACCCCAGACCCCCTGCCCACCCCCAGCACCACTCTGAAGACACATACATGGTTGAAACAAAAAAATTCTATTACCCTCACAACACCTATCCCCATCTCTCCCCACTCAATAAACAGTGCCCATTTACAAGCCTCCCCTCCACCAACAATAAAAAACCCACATACAAGTGGCAAACTATATAGAGAGCAGCCTCTCTCTGTGGGAGGAGAGATGCCCAACCAGGAGCCCTGGGGCTAGGCAGACCCAGGACTAAATTTTCTGTGTTAATGTGGAGTAATACTTCTACACATGCATTAATCTGCATTAAAACCACATTTAATCTGCATTAAACATGTGTAGACACATGCCCCTAATGCAGCTTAAAGTGTGCTAATGCATAGTAAATGACCATGTATAAACATGCCTACTGTGATGAAGAAGTGAGAAACTACTCTGAACTGCCTGCAGCAGTCAGTGCTGTGTCCCTGGAAATTCCCTGAAATAGGACTTTTGCCCCAAATTTGAAAAACTGATTTTAGCAAAGATCTGCTTTCCCTGCTGAAAGGATGCAGCATGACACTGCCTGGTGCTGTATGGATAGGGATCTACTCAATTCACAATTTTGTGGATTTCATGGAAATTGGACATTGTCCATGCAATATGTGGAAAAAAAAAAAATGACTAAATAAAATGCCAACTCCACAGTGGCAGCCAGAGGTCCTCATGGTTGTTATGGTCTGGCAGTGCAAGCCCTCCGGTGGGGAGGGGAGCTTCTGGCATGAAGGGGAGCAGCTGAAATGGTAGTTACCCCTGCTCCTTACTGGTGATTGTCTGAGAGGGCTGCCTGCCATGTGATCCTGCCCCCTCTGTCAATCATTGGTAAGGGGTGGAGCTGCATAGCTCTGTCAGTCTATCAGTCGTGAGGGGTGGGGCCGCTGGGGCCCCTCAGCCATGCAGAGGCATGTGGAGTGGAGGGCATCACAATAAGTCCATGAAAATGGTGGCTGGCTCCATGATCTGCCTGTGAAATTGGCCAGCTACCTCCTTCCTGCCTTGATTTGAGTAGGTGAATATGGCTATATTTTTCTTATCTAGGAAATACAAGGGGACGGTGTTGGAGTTGCAACATCAAGCTATTCCATTGCAGAGGAAAGATAAGAAGAACCATAAGAGACTAATTTGGCTACGTGTCACAATCTTCTTAACTATCCAAAAAGTAAAAGAGGCAATGGCAGGTAGGTCTGTAAAGAAATATAAAGAACACCACAAATGAATAGGCATAAAACAAGGAAAGCAAAAATCAAAATCAAATTACAACTGGAAAGAGCTATTTAAATATAAGAAAAGGTTTTATAAATAAGGCAAATAGAAAAGACAGACCAAATAAACTGTGGGTTGATTGCTCAGTGGAGGGGGAGCTATTGATGGAAGACATAAATGAGATATAACTGCTCAATGCTCACTTTGCATATATTTTTATGAAGACAGAAGCAATCAGAAAACTAGCAACATTAATATAAACAATGAAAGGAAAGAGATGTAGATTACAAGAAGCAAAGAATGTATTAGAGAATTTTTGACAAATGTGAACAAATTTAAGTATGGCTTGATGGAATTCATTCCAGAGTGCTGGATGAGCTTGGTCAGAGGTATCAAACTCATCATACCACAAAAGTCAAGTGAGAAGTGTGAGGCCAGTCCAAGGACTGGCCCCACAAGCTGGTGCTGTGCACAGCATGCAGTGTGCACATTGGCCCCCACCCTGCACACTGCATGGAGTGTATAGTGCTGGGCCCTGGGCCTGTGTAGCATGTGGGCCAGTCTGGGGCATGTGGGACCACTGTGGGCCATTTCTTTGACATTTCTGAACTAAGTGAAGGAGTCCTGGAGACAATGCCAGTACTATTTACAAAATCATGGATGTCCTGTATGGTTTCAGGGGACTGCAGCAAAGCTAACCTAGTGCCCATCTTTAAAAAGGATAAAAAAGAGCACCTGGGAAAACTATAGCCTGACCTTCCTGGCTTCAATACCTAGGACATCACTTGAGCAAGGTACAAAAGAGTTAATCTGAGGGGATGATCACTAGCTCAATAAATCATACTAAACCAACATGATTTCCTTTTTTTGATGGGGTAAACTGATTTGGTGAGTAAATAGATATAATATACTTTAAGAAAATTTATGAGACTATAATGTGAAACTGTGAAAAAGTAGCTAGAGAAATGTGGGGTATATATAATTGCTATTAAGTTGATATATAATTGGTTGAATAGCCACAAGCAAAGGATAACTATTGATTGATGTCAGACTGGCAGCAGGTCTCAAATGAGAGTCTACAGGAATCTGTTCTGGGTCCGCTGCTATTTAACATTTTTATTATTTGGATGCAGGAATGGAGAGAGAACTGATCAAATTGTTGTGGGGGGACACAAAACTGGGAGGAGCTGCAAACACTTTGGAGGGATTAAAATTCAAACAGATCCTTTGAAATTAGGAAACTGTATTACTGACCACAAAATGAAATTCAGCAAAGACAAATATAGGGTGTTAAACATAGGAACAAAAACCAAGTTCATACATACAGAATAGAGGGTAACCGGCTTGGAAGTACCATGGTCAAGCTGAGAAAGATCTAGAGATTATCATGGATCACAAATTCATCATGAGCCAGCAATCTGTTGCTTTTCTTTTCTTTTTAATATACAAATGCAAGTTTGGGTATCATGAACAGAAGTATTGTATGCAAGACACATAAGTTGTAGTGCCACTCTGCTTGGTACTGTTTAAGCCTCAGCTAGAATACTGGGTCCAGGTTTGGGCACTACACTTTGTCGCACCCCATACGCCGGTGCACCCTTGACCTGCGAGCCTGGGTCAGCACGACCGGCTTGGTACGAGGAGGGGGATTTATGACCGGGCAGGTGGGTGATAACGGTGAGCAGGAGTCAGTATGATTTAAACACAGCGTGATGGTTACACAGAAAAGTTTATTTTACTTACGCTACTGATGGCTTGCAGCGTAGGGAGAGGAGTTGATTTATTCATTCAGTTACAGCATGCAGATATCATGTTACCCAGCATTTACAGGGTGGGCAAGACAGTTGCTTCCGAGTGATTCATATAAGCCGTTGCAGCCTGCAGATTACTAAGAGCTCTTGATAAGAAAGATAACGTCAAAGGTAAAGAGATAAATGGACTGGTAAGACGATCGGGGTATGCCCCCCCCCCCCAAAAAAAAATACGTAGGCAGAAGAGATAACATTCATTGTGTACACTCTGTTCTTCTTGAGTGTATACACAGTTCTCCGTTCTCTGCTCTCTGGTTTGGGCGGAAGTTCTTTCAAAGTTTTACTTTCTGCAGGTGACCAATTACTATACGCTAATCATAAATAATTAATGAGTTGGCACTTGTGCTTTCTTTGTTTGCTCAGGTTTCAAAAAAACGGGGTGTTATTTTTACTTGGGTGGTACTGGTTCTGTTTGGTCACTGGATGGCGCGCATAGCATATTTAATTAATTTTACAACTTCATTAAAGTAGTTTCATTTTTATCTGGTCACTATGGGTACCGATATCTCTCGTGCTGAACTGTCAAGGCCAGTCTGTCTCTCTAGTGTGGAAACTCAAGTGATTTGAAATGAAGCACAGATAGGGGTGTGTATATGCAACACTGTTAATACAGAGGCATAAATTACAACCACAGAGTTTGTTTTGTTAGCTTCTGACCCTTTGCCATCTGACCTTTTGCCATCGGCATCTGAAATCAAAGACTTTGATCTTTGACACACTTTAAGAAAAATATAGAGGAACCAGAGGAGATCCAGGTGATGAGCAAGAAAAATGATAAAGGTTTGCGGAAAGAAATATGTATAGTTTGGAGAAAAGTTGATCAAAAGGGGATGTGATAGCAATTTTGGAGATAAATTGTCTTTGTCACAAAGGACAGAATTTATTACTGTTCCCCTCTCAGTTTTGCTAAACTGAAACTATACCCACTTTTGCACATTCCTACTAAGTTATTACAGTTAACTTGAGAGTGTTTGCATGTCTTTACATGTGCTCCAGGGGTGAGGAGCAAGGGGCTCCTTAATTATGGCAGCTTTCAGCAGTATCTCCTGTATTAAGTGTCCCACACTTCAAAATGAAGGTGGGGGTCATTTAACTAAAGCTTATTTGATGAGCTTCAGTTAAAGCGCTCTTGCTGCCATTTTGAAGTCCAGGGATGCTGAATATGCAAGCAGCTAAGGCTTCTTGTGTATTAATCAAGTCTCCTCTGACATGCCGTAATTACAGCATGTCAGAACAGGCATGCCGCACATCTACAGACACCCTTTGTGTACAGCTCTTGTAAGCTAAATGTTTTTGTGAGAGTTTTCTCCAGAGAATCTAAAACGGAACCTTGTTTCAGACATACAAGAGGTTTGTTTCTGGCCCTATAAATCCAAGAAAATCCTATTAAACAAACTATCTCAAATACCTAGGACAACATGAAGAACATCGTAAAACTCCTGATCCTACACTATTCAATCTTGAACACCATGGACAGAAAACTCCACAGTGTCAAATACAAGACAGTGTATTTCTCCCTGGACCCAGAGCTCAAATACCGTGGCCCAGGAACTCCTTAGAGGCAGAGTAGGGTATGTACCACTTTTGCAGCTTTTAGGTCTCCCTATACAACAGCCAGTATTCTGCTAAAATGTCTAGATCAGTTGTCAGCAATATTTTCAAGCTGGGGGGCTGGAATTACTTGGTTCCGGTGTTACTCAGGTCAAGTGGCTTTAGTGGTGCATCAGCAGCAGGGGATTTTCCTTTACCTGTGCTGGGGCCAGACAGCTGGCAGCTGCATGTACACCACCACTGCTCCTCTCAGCCCCAAAACCCGGGGTGCAGATGCAGCTCTGAGCCAGTAAGGAGCTGTGCTGGCACTAGGCGGTTGGAAGCTGTGTTCATCTTGTCACTGCTTCTTTCTGCCCTCTCTCCCCACCTCCCAGGTGTGGTGCAGGCACAGCTGAATGCCTATTGCTTGGAAGTTGTTCCAATGTCGCAGGTTTGGTGCGGTAGGAGAGGCAGGGAGAAGTGTGAGGGAGTGGGGCCTAGGAGTGGCAGTGAACTCCCTAGCGCCCCCTACCGTCACTCAAGGTGGACTCAGCACCCTCCGATTCTCACCCGCCACATCTTTGATGACAATTAAGTTTATATGGGAGGCTGCCTTTGTCCCTGGGTGAACGGTACGCGTGTCCGTGCCCCTACTCCATATGGGGTACCTCTGTGCACCCCTGCCTTAAGGGCTATGTATGCCTCCTACCTCCCCTTTAGCATGCCCCAAGACTCGCAGCTGTTTCCTGGACGTTGTTTGGTCCCCTGCCCTCTGGCACTCTCACTGGCACCCCTTTGGCTTGTCCCACCCTGGTGCCCCTCTCTGGCACCCCGGGCTTGTCACCCACCTGGCGCCCCTGGGCCTGGCCCGTGGCCGCCGCCCCGTTACCGGCGCCCCTGGGCCTG
>NW_017728931.1:103351783-103361363 GCF_001723895.1 Crocodylus porosus
GTCACCCACCTGGCGCCCCTGGGCCTGGCCCGTGGCCGCCGCCCCGTTACCGGCGCCCCTGGGCCTGGCCCGCTCTTGGGCTACTACTCAGCCCATTGCCCCACTCTGGGGCCTATGACGCACTCTTCGTGGGCGTTGCCCCCCTTCTGGGCCTACACCATGCTCTTCACGTGCGCTCACTGCCCCCTCTGAGGCCTCGCCCTCTCTGGGGCCTATGACGCGCTCTTTGCGGCTGTTGCCCCCTTCTGGGCCTATGCCATGCTCTTCATATGCACTTGCTACCCCTTCTGGGGCCTCGCCCTCTCTGGGGCCTATGACGCGCTCTTTGCGGCTGTTGCCCCCTTCTGGGCCTATGCCATGCTCTTCATATGCACTTGCTACCCCTTCTGGGGCCTCGCCCTCTCTGGGGCCTATGACGCGCTCTTTGCGGCTGTTGCCCCCTTCTGGGCCTATGCCATGCTCTTCATATGCACTTGCTACCCCTTCTGGGGCCTCGCCCTCTCTGGGGCCTATGACGCGCTCTTTGCGGCTGTTGCCCCCTTCTGGGCCTATGCCATGCTCTTCATATGCACTTGCTACCCCTTCTGGGGCCTCGCCCTCTCTGGGGCCTATGACGCGCTCTTTGCGGCTGTTGCCCCCTTCTGGGCCTATGCCATGCTCTTCATATGCACTTGCTACCCCTTCTGGGGCCTCGCCCTCTCTGGGGCCTATGACGCGCTCTTTGCGGCTGTTGCCCCCTTCTGGGCCTATGCCATGCTCTTCATATGCACTTGCTACCCCTTCTGGGGCCTCGCCCTCTCTGGGGCCTATGACGCGCTCTTTGCGGCTGTTGCCCCCTTCTGGGCCTATGCCATGCTCTTCATATGCACTTGCTACCCCTTCTGGGGCCTCGCCCTCTCTGGGGCCTATGACGCGCTCTTTGCGGCTGTTGCCCCCTTCTGGGCCTATGCCATGCTCTTCATATGCACTTGCTACCCCTTCTGGGGCCTCGCCCTCTCTGGGGCCTATGACGCGCTCTTTGCGGCTGTTGCCCCCTTCTGGGCCTATGCCATGCTCTTCATATGCACTTGCTACCCCTTCTGGGGCCTCGCCCTCTCTGGGGCCTATACCGCGCTCCTCACGCTTGGGGCTCAAGTGGCCACCGCCATGCCTGGCCCCTTGACCCTTCTCTGGGTCGTTTGCCTCACTGGGCAAAATACCACCCTTACGGGCTGGGGTCCGAAACCCCGCACACTGCGCCTCTCCGGCATGACACCACGCCTCTCTGGCGCAAACAGTAGTGCCCCACTGGGCACTTGGGACCCCCAGGTTATTGGGGAGCTCCCATGAGGCCTCCTCTCACCCCTACAGCCTCACCCAGTCCTCCGGTGTAACTATAACCGAAACCTGAGCCAACTGGCTACAACACAAACAACACAGAGCCTCCCCGCTCGTAATGTAAACTCCAAGCCCCTCTAGGGCTCCCAACCCTACCTCCCTTTAGGGTGTTCTCATCCCTGGCATCATCGCAGCCGGTCAGCGTGGTAAGGCTGCGGCCCCCAACTCCGGCTGCTCAGCTCTGCCACAGAGCTCCTGCTCATGCGGCTACCAGAAGGGAACTGCTGGTCAGGTTCCGGCCTGGGCTGTTTATAAAGGCCCAGCCCCCTTCTGGGCCACCTGACCCGCCTGGTCGCCCCTGGTAACCGGCACCTGAGCTGCCCTGGTGATTGGCAGCTCTGTCAATTTCAATCCCAGTCACGGGGCACCTAAGTGACCCCATGACAAGAAGCAACAATGGCATGAGTGCAGCTGAAAATTGTCTTGCCCAGGCATGGCTCCTTGCTGGGGACACTGGTATGGGCACAGGTATGGATACAGTCAATATACAACCTACAGAGCTGGAGGACGTTGCCAGCTGCTATTCTAGATTTTTTTATGTCTCCATCTTAGCCTAAAGAGATCCCTAAGTAGCTAGCCTTGGTCTACTGCACATACTTAGAAGAGATCCAATATGGTCACCTAGTTGTCTAAATCCATTTACTATCTGCAGCAGTCCCAGTCTGTCTAAGAAATCCAGCTTTAAGATCCTTCTTCTAGAACTGACAGCTCTCATACTCTCTTTAACTTGAGAGATTGTACCTCTCCTTACAGGTAGTCCATAATATTTTTTCCCCTTGCCAAGACAGGGGAACAAACTGTAACAGTCTTCATCCTGCTTCTTTCACTAGTGTGAAAAAAACCACACAAGTGTAATTTATTTGTATTTAATTTTACTATCTGTACTGAGAGGCAAGGATTTTGGGGGTAACACCTTTTACCTATGCTTGAAGTAAAGTTAGACAAGTTTTTGAATGCAAATCATTCTTCATCACCTAACCATTTCAAGTTACTGTACTAACTTAATAGGAATGGACAAAAGTGGGTGTAGTTTTGATTTTGCAAAATGGAAAGGGGAACAAAAATAAGTTGAGTGCAGGCCACAAGTTAATTGAACCTGAAAGTTCACAAGGTTTCCAATAATTGGTTCCAGCTTTGGCTGCCCTTGATTGATAAGCGCAACTGGAACCAAAGGTAACGTTTGCATACAGATTCTGATCTCGATCCTGTGGCAGTGGTTCTTTGGAAATAGTGTATTGATTCAGACTCCTTACGAAAGAAAGAGCTGAGTGAGAAGGAGTTTCATATCTTCTGTTCCAGGTTGAGTCCATTTCTGGGCTATTAATTAATCTGTGAGACTACTACATACCAGAATTTCCACTGCTAAGCAATAGAGAACTGGTTTAAAGTGGAAACAGAGAAATCTTCATGAAAACTACTGAGGGTTTTCAGTCAATGTAAAAGATACCACATAACCTCTTTGTGTGTACTTTGTTTGTATTACTGAAGTTGAATAAATTAGAACCTAGTATCCATCAGAAATGCATAAATGACACAAAATAAATGTTCAAAACTGCTTTACTTTAGGCAAAGAATTCTTATAAATCTTCACGGCACATTGACAGTGAATCCTGAAGCATTTCACCTAATTACATCTCATGAAGAACATTGTTGGTGCTCTTAGTGCCATCTAGTGATATTTGCAAGGAGGTGCTGTGATGGCTTTGTCTCATACATTTAGACCCTAATTCCGTATAAAACAACCTTCATGGCTAGCGTACATCAGTGTGATTTGTTTTCATAGACAAGTTCCTGTGTAAAGGCCTTGAAGTACCAGTAATACTATGTTTACGTGACATCTTTAATTCCAGATTTTATGGTACAAACAAGGATTACTTAAAGAGCCTAGAAATGCAGGTACCTGTTATTGGGAGAGGAGAGTTTTTTAAACTAATAGTGCCACACAAAAGGCAAAGAGAAAAATAATATATTCACTTTTAAATTACAAAGACGTTAACTAGATAAACTGACTACTTGGAATTTCTTCCACAGACCTAGTTTTAATGCTCAATGGTCTGAAAAAACTGTGTGTGTACATGTATGTATGTATCATCCCCTTCAACTGCCTATTCCCTTACCTAGAAATTAATGCTGCCCATTTAGCTCCCAAACCAATTCTGTTCCCCGGAGGTCCTCCCCTCTCTTCTCTGCCTCTGATCAGTTCTGCTTCTACATCTGTTTTGGCTCCCCTGACCCATTGTTTCTGCTACATCAGCCTCACCTCTGCTCACCTTACAGCTTCTGGGATTCTTTACCTACCTCTCCGAGGCCTGGGGGAAGCTGTAGCAATGTCCTTCTCACTCTTTCCCAAGCTAAGTGTTGCAGGAAAGGAGAGGGAAAGTGGAAGGCCTGAAACCATCATTTAGCTGACAGAGATGGAACAAAGAAAGAAGAGAGAGGCCAGACTGAATTCAGGAGCTTTTTTTCTCCCTTCTCTCATCAGGACCCTATCACCTTCAGTAGATCAGGGGGCTGTAAGAGCTATGCCTACTTTCTACCCTGACTGGCCCTTCTCAGGAAGAGATAAATGAGAAAAAGCACCAGTCAAATGGGATTGCCCCCAGGCTGGACTAAAAGTGTGCACCTTTTGGTGACTTGCCTTGTTTTTTTAGAAATTTCATTTTCCTGGTCTATGACCTGTTGTGACCAGGCACACTTCAAGCACTTCTAAATCTTGCAAAAAGGCTATGAGAGTTTATTAAATACAACCCCAACTTCATGTAGGAATCCATAACATTTCTGCAGTCCTATACATTTAGTTTCTGATGAAAACTAGTGATTTATCCAAACCAAAACTTTTTGAGGAAATGTACCAATTTCAGCAGTGCTCTTGCTGGGAAGGCTTCTCAAGTCCAGGATAGGCTGTTTGGCTGAAGTCAGGTAGGAAGAATCTCTCATGCTCCAGAATAGTCATTAGTACAGCCAAAGACTTCACCTGTGACTTTAACAACTGAAGTTCAAAGTCCCTACTTTGGTGTGTCTGTTTCATACAAATGTGGAATGGGAATTTTTTAAGACTCTGAAATATTTTTCAAGGACCATAAAGCCCTTTCCTGACCAGTTCCAACTACTGCATTACTTGTGTTATATAGTAGACCTAGGAAGCTTTGCACGGTTAGCTTCCCCCAAAGTAAATGGGGATATACACAGCCACAACATAGCTGCATGCAGTAGTCCAGCCGGGGGAGGGGGAGGGAGAGTCAAGCAGGGCAGCAGCCCAGGGTGCTGTATTTGGAGAGGGAGAGCACAAAAATAGCTACCACTGCCATTGGCAGCCATCACTGTCTCGGACATGGAGTTGCACTGCTATGCCTCTGGCTGTTTTGAGGTGTTCTAGCTTTTATTTCAAAGAGCACCATTTCCCCTCTTAGTTATGTAAAACCTCTGATGAATTCCAACTGATTGGAGAAGTGATGCACTTTGAAGTAAAAGTTGCATCAAACAGCTTAGCAGCTCATCCTTAATTTAGCAAACCCTCTATAAATTAAGTGGGTTGCAAACCATCTGTCTATGAATGATCTAGCTTCTACTGCAGTAGCATCTAGAGTCCTCAATTAGATGTGAGCATCTCTGGGCTGGGCAAAATACAAACACATAGCACAAGAAAATTCCTGCCTCTAAAGTGCATACAATCCAAAATTAAAAGTAAAGTGGTGCCAAGTGGGCTTCATAGTCAAATGGAAGGAGAGGGAATTGAAGGACAAGGATATAATAACAATAGGAAAGCATGCTTATATAAACTGGCCTAACAGCAAACTAAAGGGCTGAAGTTTTTAAAAAAAGAAATAAAACCATAGGTATTAATAATTTCAGTAATAGCTCATGTTTAAAAACAGTACAGTTACTTCTGCTACCATATTGCACCGATCTTGTAATTCTCTGGGAGGATGTAGCAGTGAAGAAATACTCATTGAATAAATTTTTCACAAGATACAGGGCTGATTACACGAGAAAAATATGCTAGAGATTGAGAAGACAAACCAATTCCCTCCAAGATCACTCAGACCTCAGTGATGGGCCTGGGTCACAGCACTGAGGATGGCAAACTGTTGAAACAGCAGGAAATTACCTGATCCATATGAATACTCCACTTGTTTCCATCTGCCAGATGAAGCTGTGAGAAAATCACAGCCTCATCCTGGATTTACGTGAAACATTAGGACACAGCAAGTTTAAGTTGTTTTTTTGTAAAAATTTATGCTGAGTGATAAACACCATGACACCATTGGTCACACTGAGTTCCTAGAGAAACCTCTTTTATCAGGGCTATTTTTTAAAATGATTTAAAATAAACATTCATACTGCAGGTATGATTTACATTTATAGCAATTTTCTGTATTGTGAACGGTTGAATATTAAATGTACTGTGGCTAGAATATGTTTTATTAGTTCAGAAGCAGATGGAAGATGAGTTTCAAATAGTTTGCAAAATCTCAGCAAGGGAATTAGGTGACAAAACTGAACAGCATAGCTCTATTTTAATTATCTAAATTGAAAACAAGATTGGGTTTTTGTAGGCTTGGAGCCAAAATGAATTAATTGCTGCTTCTAGCTTCTCAGATAACAACCTTAACTAGAAATAGCCTCTTTTATCTGCAACACAGTAGACTTCACACTTTCTTCTTAGACATGGCCCTATCTATGTTAAAGTAAACTTTCATCACCTCTGGCCTGGATTACTAATATACCTTTTGATCACAAAGACCATGTGGGAACTCCCTTCCTTCTTGTGACAAGGTATTTAGCAGAATTTACAGTTTCACTGGAATCTGACATGGCCGCATGATGAGCACTTCTGCTACAGCCTCAAACTTCCAATCTCTGGTTGTTCAACTGTGTGTCTTAGTGCCTGCCCTACCCCATGTGAAAACTAAAATGAGAGTATTGTACCTTTTCACTGGGACAGCCTTGAGGCAGTACAGAATGCCACTACTCCATACTCTAGCTTGGCTCTGATTTCAAACCAGTTTTAAAATTATGGCATTCAATTTTAAGATGCTACAAGGCCAGATAAAGAGTGCTAAAGGCTCTTATCGGTTCTGGGCTACTTTGCTCGCCTGTCAGTTTGCTGCAGACAGTCTGACAAGCAGGGAGGGAAATTGCTGGGGTCGTTTGACCCCAGTATTATTTCCTGCCATGGCAGGGGGTCGGACTAGATGATCTACTCAGGTCCCTTCCGACCCTAGAAACTATGAAACTATGAAAAGCTTTGTATCATCAACAAATGCATGCACTGCACACCCCCCCCCCATCTCAGAGTGCTAGCAAGGGTCTGGGGGCTGCCAACTCTCCCACCCCTTGATCAGCCAGAGGCGAAAAGCCTGAGATGGTGCAGGCAGACCTCCCTAATGAGAAAGTCCTGCCAGGGCCTGGCCACACCCCCCTCAGTTCAAGGGAAAGGAAGGCTGCTCTAGCACCCCCCAGCTTCTAGCCTGAGCCACTGCAGACCTGTGCCTGAATTTCCTCAGTACTGAGGGATTGTCTATATGGTTGGAAACCAATTCAGCCTAGCCAGGTTAGACTAACCTGCAAAGGTTAAATCAATTCAGGCTCAGGCTTTTTGAATGTCTGTCCTTAGCCCAGGGGGCTGTTATTTAGAAGGGGGACTGAGCCTCCATTGCTCCTAAAGCCAGATGATCAGGAAGAATTCCCACTTGGAAAGTGCACTTCCTTTTGACTCAAAGGGAGCATGTCTGCACATGCAATTAATGTGAAGCAATAAACTCTGACACTTAAGATGCCAGAGTTTATTTTTCCCGGGTGCACTGTTTGAACCTGCGCCCAGGACCACAGCATGTTGAGCTGGGTTGGAGGATTCCCGGCTGGCAGGGGGTCCCTGGGGTCAGCCTGCTAGCCAAGGGCAGCTGTGACCCAGCTCAATGTGCTGTGGAGAGGCTGGCTGAGGCAAAAGGGTGCTTTAGTGCAGGGCTAGCTGGCAGGTAGCCCCCATACTGAAGCACCCTCATACCCCAGCCAGCCAGTCAGTGTCTACATGTGTGTTGCTGCAGGTGAAAAAACTCTGCAGCAGGGTAGTACTTCTCTGCTGTAGAGTTTATTACTTTACTGTGTAGACAGTGAGTCCTGGCCTGGTCATGCATGTGTAGGATGGCTAGAGGTTATAAGTCTCTGGAACCTGTAAACTTCTGAACTGGATGATGCTATGACTTACTTTCAAGATTTAAGCATGCGCAGTTTGGTGTCATTATGTAACTATAGGAGTGGGAAAATTATGGTAATGAGCTGTGCGGTGATCACAGGTATGAGTGGTCCATTTGAAAGATACCATTGATGGACAGCATAATGAAAGTGATGATTGGACAAGAGTATGATTGACAGGTGGCAGGAGGTAGCCGCTATAAAACCTGTATCGGGTATTACCTCAGTGTGTGATTGGATCTTGAGTGAGCATGTGGCTGGCTCAATGCAATTAGGTGGGGGCAATTGGGTTGTGTGCATGACTGGGTTTGTGACTGGAGTCTGTTAGAGAACACACTTGAGAATTGGGTGCTTTGCCTGTGAGATTGGACAGTGTTGACTGAGAGTTCAGGGTTCTTAGATGATCAACTGATTACTTATCTGAGGAACGTTGTTTGCCATCGGTGGATAGTCCTGCATATTGTAGCTGTCCTATCTTCACCTACCCTCTTCCTGAGGTGCCTAGTATCCCTTATGAGGGAGAATGGCGTAGAAATCATTTGTGTGACTGAGACCGAGTAGCAAACTTTCCTGCAGACTAGGCCTTGGCGCTCTAAGTCACCACCTAAGGACGACATGTTGGTGTTGCTTGATTCCATGTTGAAAATAGTGTACATGTTGGCTTGTTGTGATTTGATTTGTTCTTGTTGTGTTATGAAGCTCATTTAATATACACTCTCGTTAACTTTGATCTTGTGCTGAGTCTTCATTGATGTATTTGTCCTTTGGATGTCTTGGGATGGGGCCAGGCTGTACACCAGTTTCCAAGTAGAGGTCCTTTAGGGCCCACATATGTAAAAGATAGCTGGCAGCCTGTAGAGGCCTAACAACCCTATGAGCCCATTAATTAAGTCACCCTGCCCACCTGTCTTAAACTGCAGCCTAATGGGAGCGCACATGTAGAAGCTGACACATTTACTATGGAGTTAATTAGGCAGCTCTGCAATAAACATCTTGTGTAGACGCACCCAGGAGCAGCTAAAATGTTCCCTAAATAGAATATCTCTACCAGCCAGGTGTGAGGAATCTGGTCCTGGCAACAAAATTATTTTTGCAGGTGATGCCTCAGGTGGTACTGCTGATGTTTCATAGTGCCAGCCAGAGTTAGATTTGTCACTTCATGAGAAAGTGTGCGTGGAGGGAAGAAGCACAACTTTTACCCTGTCTACACAATGAAACTCAGTATGACTGGTTTGTGTATGAACATCTCAGCAGCGTTACCATCTGGTGGAACTGAGAAACTTAGAAAACTTAACAGCTTTTGTTAACTTTCAACCTGTCACAGCCATTCAAAGTAAGAAAAACGAAACGAGTATTATCATTTGGGTGATGTCAGTTCTCTTGGCTGGCTCACAGAAAAGCCAGCATTTAAGAAATTATTTTCTTTATCAGCAAACTCATTTAACTTAACCATATGGAGTTTGATCACTTTGAGAAAAAAAGATCAGATTGCCAATTATAACAAAACCTTTGTGATTCCTTTCTCTCTTGCAAATTAAATTTCAAATCCCTTCTCAACTGATTTTTTTAAATGTGCCACTGGCATCTGGGAAGTTTCCAATCTGTAAGTTTTCAGGACACAGCTATTAGTAAATTAAAGATCAAAACTACAGTTTCTTATGTTCATGGCAAGAATGGGAAGTCTTCTATACAGAGACAGAAAACTATTAGAAAGGAAGACGGTTTAAAACCTGACATTAATAGGATCTCTTCTCTATATAGTATATTTGTGATGATTGTAAGTATTAATTGTAGAGCATTCTACCACTGCCCTGAGCTCATCTGCCTACAGGTGCTGCTTCTCAGCCTTCTTGTCAGGCTCTGGCAATGACCCTTTTACTCATGATAAGGTGCTCAACATCCCAATCACCATAATCCAGACAAAAAAATCCCTTAGTCCATCCTTTGCTATGTGCTAGCCTACCCTGAACCCCTATGAATGTTCACAGTCTCTTTGGGGTCTCCCCCA
>NW_017728931.1:103361733-103389163 GCF_001723895.1 Crocodylus porosus
GTTTCCTTTAAAAGACAGCTAATTTATCTGAGTATTTTGGACAGCGTCACTGAAGATAATTTAATAAAATATATGATCACACAAAAGTTGTAGCACATACAGCATCTTTATGAGAAAATATAATTAACTGCCTGTAATTCATTCTTCTCCATAGCAGTAAAGTTGTGGCTCTAGGATTTTCTGTACAAATTTTAAAGGGGACAATTGTGTTAATTTGATCTGAGATTCTGAGTAATACAGGGGGTGCTTTAACTAAAGTTTATTTGACATACACGTGACGCTCAAGGCACTTTAATTAGAGTGGTTCTCAGAGCTGCTCTAATTTAAGTGCCTCCCCTCCCCCATGCCTCCCAGAGCACATGTATAAACACCCTAGAGGCCTAAGGCCTGAAAAAGTGCCCAGTGGAATGAATAAAAAGATTCCCAGAACCTGAAGCAGGCTTTGGATTAGGCGTTGGTGAAGGTGTGAGGATTCAGACTCTTCTGAACAGTGGTGCACTAAGATAATACTGATTCATAAGTGGTGAAATGGATCCTGGTTCTCCTGGAAATTTTTAATATGTTACCTTTATGTGGAGGTAGAGGAACTAATATGACAGGTTATTTCTTCTGTAGCTGATTGTTTTCACTCAACCACAAGCTGCTTTATAGTCAGCAAGCATGCTTCCACAGGCAGAAATAGGAGTAGTGATATAAGTACAGAGATGGATATGAGGAGTGAAATATGTAGTTGAGCCTGTTATGCCAAGCCCTGGATAACAATCAGTTTTTAAATGAAAATAAGAACATAAAATAATTAGTAAAACACTTAAAATTTTGCTTCTCCACTGGATGTGCAGCAGCAAGAACACCTGACAGGTGTTCTAGAGACCACTGAAGTCAGTGGAAAGACTCTTGTTGACTACTGTGGGCCATGGGAGTTTTTTCAGCAATCCAAGTTCTTTAGTATTTCCACTGCGAGGTTTCTTCCCATTTTTGGCTGGAAAGTTTTACTGCACTACAGCTACAGATAAAGGGAAAAGATGCTCCGACCACTTCCAAAACATATATCTTTACAAAGATGTACTGGGCAGCAGGGAGCATTCCTGCTTTTATTTATGAGAGAAATTGGGTAGGTATGCTGTATCCTGGCAATCTTGCCACTAATCAAAGCAGAGGTGAGACAACCACCACCACTGTACTTGACTCAAGTCTATGTCTCCTGGGTTTAATAATGTTCTCATTAGCAAGGTTCCTGTTGCACAGCAATTCATTTTATATTTTAATAAACAGTAATACAAGATAGACAATTGAATATCAGGCTGTAATTCAATCTAGGGAGTTCCTGCTGATCCATTAAAGCAGGGAATTCAACTTGAGTAGTTTGTGAATGACAACTCCTGGTATTAAATGTAGTATAAATATTCAATCATGTACTCTTTTACCCTTTTTAAGAAGAAAAGAAAATGTGAAACATAAACAGTATGGTGAAATGTAGGTCTCACAGCCTGGTGCCCAGCCCATAAATGGAAATGGAAAACAGTAACAACAAAACCTACTTTAAAATGGAAATAAAGGCTAAACAGAATGTCATTATAGTGATATCTGTCCCACTTTGAGTGGCTTTGGTGTGTCTACACATGCTATTAATTCGAAGAAGTCTTACTACACAGTAAAAATACTGTGCAGTAAGCTTACCTGGGAGCATGTCTACATGTGCTCCCTCTTAGGAGCAGATTTGCTTCTAATGGAAGCAGCCCAACACAGGGCTGCTCCTGCCCTGCTCTGCCCCACTGCAACAGCTAAGGGGAGCCCCAAGGCTCACTGTGGATACTAGCCTTGGGCTGGCAGGGAGCATGAGGCCAGTCCCCAGGTACACAGGGCCAGGAGAACTCTGCTGGATGCAGCGGCAGCTAACTCCCGGCCCTGTACACATTGGAAGGTGTCCTGATGTGCATGGGGCTGGGAGACAGCTGCTGCCACACAGCTCTCTTGCCCTGTGCAAATAGGGATAAGACCTGTGTCCAGTGGGCCTTCCCTACACAGCTGGGGGCTGGCCAGGAACTGTCCCGATCTAGGACAGGTCCTAGTGAGCTCTGGGCTACATGGAGAGTTTTGTGCACATCCCGGGGCTGACCAAGACCTGCCCCTCCTTCACAACTCTTTCCCAGCCCCATGCCCCAATCGGCTGATTGGGGTAGAGAGTTGGGAAAGAATCCCTTTCCCTGCAGCTCTTTCCCATCCCCGTGCCCTGACTGGGCAATCAAGGCATGGGGCTGGGAAAGAGCTGTGGGGGTTTGCTGCTAGATGCCCCACTGGTAGCTGTCCATCCTGGTGTAGCTCAATTCCCCGCTCCTGTAGGGAGCCTGGAGCCCCACAGCACCAGAACAGGGGTGAGGCAGAGTGGGACCTGGTCCCTGTACTGATCAGCTCCAGGCTCCTGGAGGGAGCCAGGTGCTGAGCAGCACCAGGACTAAGCCCCCTGCTGGTATGGCTGATCAGGAGCAAATTTGCTCCCAGTCAGCATCTACACAAGCCCTACTGTTAGTTAGTTAGTTAGTTTAGTATCTGTATGTACAGGTACTAGCTAACTATGCAGTAGACTGATTTACTGCACAGTAGTTTATTAGCACAGTTACTTGGTAACACTTTATTGCTCAGTAGATTAGTCTACTGTGCAGTAAAGCACCTCATGTAGACACACCCTCTATGTAACTGATAGATATGTAGCACACACCAAAGATTAAATATATAGTATTGCTGAAGGAAGGTTTCTTCATTTCATAAGTGAAGAGGTCAGGGACTGGGACTGTGCCCTGGCAGCAGCTGTGTTCTGGTATCTGATGTAGAAGTAGGATTATATTTAATAGATTTAAAAGGAGGATTACAGTGCATCTTACAGAGGAGGGGGTTTAGAGAAAAATTATTGCCATGGATTACAAGAGGCATAATCTTTTAATATACACAGTAAAGGTGGATTTTGGGGGAAAGCTAGAAACAGCATCTATTAATAAAATTGTGAGCTTTCTGGGGGGTGGTTTGTATGTGTAAATTTCGATAACAACTTAATAGATTTCTATTTCTTGTTATAAATAAGAACTGCTGTGCCATTTCAAAATACTTGTTGGAAGTAGCGTATGGCACACATATGAAAGTTTCAGCTGTAATTAACAGACATAGAAGCAATGGAGGTCATTAAAGCTCTTTATCTAGCACATTATTGATGTAGACTCTCTGCCAGGAAGTCACATTTGTAAAATAATTTTCTAACTGGCAGAAAACAAAATGGTTCAGACAGTGCTATAGCAAGCAAGTTTGGTGCCCAGGGAAGCCCACAGGAGCAGCCCACCCTCGCCCAGTACATAGATCCAGGGGGCACCACCCCACTGCATGCTTACCCATGGGTGCATGCAGCAGCAGTAGATACCCTCCCCCCATCCTGGCACCCCCAAACAAATGGCTTGCGGCTTTGTCCCACACCCTGCCCTGGCAAGGCAGTGCCTACTGGCACGCCTTTGCTTTGCTGCCCAGGGTGGTCGCCCTGCTTGTCCCCGCTTGCTATGGCACTGGGTTCAGAAATGTAATTCAAGGCCCCACAGTTATCAGTTAAGCAATTTTTGATTTGGGGGTGGGAGGGGGGAGGGAACGATCAGTTCACTATTTGATAGTGATACTTTATTTTCTATTAAAAACTACAGCAAGCACTCATGAAAACAGCTAGCAATATTTTCCTCTCCTTGTCCCCAACAGATTTGGCTTTAAAATTTGTGTAACAAGTCTGTGTTATAGAAATACAAAATACTAAGAAACGTACTATCAAAAATACTAGGAACCTTTCATACTTCCAGCATACCAAGATTTCTTCTTTCTACAGTTGCCACCATGGTGTCTTGGCATATATAATATGAATAACTATCCATGCCTGAGGAAAGAGTAGAATTTACTAGGTACTCTTTGGAATCTGAATATACATGGCAAAAGTTGGCTTTTTTGTGTATTTCTTCCACAGCATATTTATCAGCATAAAGTATTTTGACCCAGGGCAGCAATTCAGAGCTTCAAATTAGTTTGACTTATCCTTTTACAATAAGGACTAATTTATAAATTATTGGAGGGTGAAACCTTTGTCCCAGTGGTTAATGCTAATTTTGTTGTTGACTTTAATGGAGCCAAAATTTCACCTTCTATGTTCTGCTGCAATTAGAAAGTATTGAAATCACAAAGGTGGTATTGATTACTCAGTAGTCTGGCTTCTGATTCTTATTTTTCATGAGAGTAAGGAACTAACAGCACTAACTAAATCCACACAGATCCCAGACAGGCTTGTGCGAGCTTCCATGCAAGGCTGTTTCATTTGAATTTGCAACATTTCTCACTCCACAGAAGTTCTTCATCAGTTTAAGCTGGAATGGCCATGTGCATTATATTTTCTGATGTGTTCTTTGAGGGGAAAAAAGCTTTTGCAGAATTAGATGAGAGCAGCATTACAGACAAGATTTTGTAAAGTGCTGAGTACTTCCTGTGAGATACATTGTGTCCTCTGTTCCCAATGAAGTTAAAGAAAGTTGAAGACATGTAGTCCTAGAGGATCAGGACCATAATCTTCTGACCTAAACTCCAATAGGTCTCTCTTCCTCCCACTGAAGTCAATAACAAAATACCCCAACCCCCTATTTTAATAATAAAAGGATCAGGATTAACCCAGCTTACCATATATAGCAGTACTTAGTATGCCATAGTGAATGGCCATAAGGAAAATAGCTAGAGTGCATGGGTGGCTGGCTGCCAGTGCTACTGCTTTAAGTTTTCTATCTAATCCATTTAACTTTTAGTTGTGTAATGCATTATCACAGCAAATTAATAACACAAAGAGTCTTTGAATCAATATATGGGACATAAAGATGATTCTGTGGATGTTTAAACTTCATGCTGTTGTTAAACACAATGCAAAATTTCAATCTGTGGTGATTTTTTTTTTTTTAAACAGCAAAGGTTAGAACAACTGAATATATAATGAATCAACTTCAGCAGTAGCAACACAGGTGACATTGGTTGTCACTGTGTTTGATAAAGCCATGTGAATACAGCTAGATTTAGTTTGTGAAAATAACTTGTAGTTTTTTTCTCTCCAGAAACAAAAGATGCATTTGCTTAAGATGTAATGGTCATCTGCATAGTACTGATAAAGTGTGATACATACAAAGAAAAAAAATCCCATCTTCACATAGAACAGTAAACTAGGCTCTGAAAACTAACATCCATACTTTTGCTTCAATTCTGGCTTTTCAAGGATAAAAAGCTTTCATTTTAATCAGTGGGAAACAACACTATGGCTGCATCCCCATGAGCAGGGGTGTGCAGTTGCTGCAGGGAAAAAAGCAGCAGCACAAATTTGTGCCTCTGCTTTTGCCCTGCTTCACACCCCTGCATGTAAGGAGAAAATGCTCTGGGTGGGTAGGGGAGGCTGGAGCCAGCACCTAGGCTGGCCCCATCAACCTTACCTGGGGTCCTGGGGGCTTCCTGGGGCTCCAGTGGCAGGAACCCAGGTGCGCAAAGCCTGTCTGGCAGCTGGAGTGTGGCTCTGGGCAGCAAAGGTCCGGTTTCAGCTGGTGCGTGCTGCTGCCATGTGAGCCTCACCAGTTTTCTCCACATGCTTTTTTTGATACCAGGATTTCCTGGTATCTAAATTTGTCTCCATGCTGCAAATATGCAATGTGGAGAACCCAATCACGTGCGCAGGGTACGTTTTACGGTGCCTCAAAACTCACATGCATGCTCATGTGTACACGGTGTATGTGTCCAAAGGCAGGTTTCTTGGTCCATGTATGTAACTAGTTGACAGAATATTTGAGTAGAAATGAATTTGAATTTACAAACTCTTGGCACAATATAAAATTAAAGAAAATATAAGGACTAACCTTTTAGGCTAGGTACAGACGTTCAAAAAGCCTGAGGTGAAATTGATCAAATCTATGCAGGTTTCTCTAAGCTGTGTAGATTAGATCGGGAGTGAACAGAACATATGTTCACCCTTTAGTGTGGGGGGGAGGGGGAAGGCACCAGATGCCTGCGCTGGCCAAAGCCAGAAGGTGGGGGAGCTCCCACATACCTCCCACTATGGCCTCTCTCCCCAGCTCTGCCTCTCCCGAGCAGTGGCTGTATTAGTGATAGCTGAGCTGGGCAGTGGCAGGGGTGGGTTGGGGTGTGGAGGTTCCTCCCAATCACACAGCCCCACCCAGCTGTGCTTGCTTGGGTCATGGGGGTCTGGGGCCAGGCTCATGCTGTGGTCTCCCACCCTCCTGCACTGCCCAGCTCAGCTGACATGGACAGGCAGGAGCTGTGGCTGAGAGATGTGTGAAATTGTCAGCAGAGCTGGGTAGTGCCAGGGGAGGTGGAAAAGCAGAGGTCCACTGCTCTCTGGACACCCCCCCCAGCTGTGTCTGCTTGTGGGGGGGGCAGGGTTGGGGCTGGGTCCATGGGGCAGGGGCCTCTGCTTTTGCACCCCCCAGTGTTGTGTGGTTCCTGCCATCTCTGAGACAGCTGAGCTGGGCAGCAGTGGTGGGGAGGGGTGAGAGCAGAGGGGGCTGGGATGAGGCCCATGGAGTGGGAGCCTCCCCCTAGCTCTGTGTGGCTGTCAGTCCAGGCTCCTACCCTCTCTGTAACACCCTAGGGGCATAGCTGGACTGGTGCTTGGCCACAGCTTGGCCAGTTCAGCCAAACCTAGCATTCTGCCTTATGTGGGGGTGGGGGAGGGCTGCAAAGCAGCCTGGGTTGCCAGCAGACTGAGACCTAAGTTGAGTCAGGAGTGGATGTGGCACAGAAGTTCGATAGTGTGGTCTAACCTAAACCAATTATGTCTGATGCTACATCCATCCAGGTCTAGACAGGGTTCTACCATTTTTAAACCAGTCGACATATGCTGAACTTCTGTTCTGTTACAGGTTTAGACTGGTTTCCAGTTTATGTGTAATGTTTGTGCCTAACCTTAAGGACTAACAATAGGAATCTTTCACTATTATTTTATTTCACGACTTGAATATTTATAAAACATGTCCCTGAAGGTAAGGGCATATAGTGTTTCTGAAGTCATTCTCAACCATAGACAAACATAATGGAAACTGCATGCTGCATCTAACCATAGGGTCATCTTGTGTAGCAAATACAGAGTAAAACTAAGACAAAATTAGAAACAGCTAGTTATTTGCTAGCTTTATAAGGAAGCTTCAAAGTGATTGCATTGATAATTCTTTTCCTTATATCTAAGAATAACTTGCAGCTTGCATTTTGAAGTGCAAACTATGGTAAGTAAAATGCAGACCTGTTCATGCAGGAAAATACTATCATGTACTCACAAATGTGTATTTGTGTACACATGTATTTCAAATATTGGTCACTTTGTAGGACCAAATATTTAAGATTGGCCTGCAATTTACTTTTTTTTCATAAACTTAAAAAGGATTGATATGTACCTTAAAGGTTGTGTCCTTGTAAATGTATCTTGATTTCATGGGGTTTTTTTAAATTGAGAGTCAGAAAATTTAGCTGCATCTTAAGTATGAGAAAGGGTGGTTCCTTAGGTTTGAAGGAATCAAGTACATGTGGGATATTCAGCCTTCAGGTGATTGTCAAGTCCCTCTGTCACTTGCAGACCTGTAGGACACCACCTGCCGGCCAACTCAAGTGAGACAGTTTCTAATTTGGAGAACTACACGCCCACGCTATTTGCCTGCCACAATTTGGTGTTAAAGGAGTTGGTTCAGTATCTGGATGTGTAGTCCTGTTAGTCATCCCAAGGAAGTCCTATGTTCCTGAGGGCTCCGCCACCCCTACACCCTCGCCCATTCCACTGGTCTCTGATTGGCCTCTTGGTCCTTCAACGTGACTTCCATCCCGAGTAGAAGAAGAAACAACAACAACAAAAAACAAAAAAAACCCCAGGCACTCCTGGCCCTTGGTTACTGTTCCAGCTCCTTTTAGCTGAGCAAAAACAACATTGACTTTCATGAGGTCACTCCCTCCTTTCAGCCCCTACTCACTCTTTGGGGGGTCTTCCCAAGCCTCTCATTGAGGTTGTCATGATTCCTCTCATCCCATTAGGTCCATCTGTGACACCATTTTGGCTTGTGCCACTCTTAGGTACTTTACAGTATCGCAATTCTATGGTGCCCCTTTATTAGGGACTTTACAGTACAAAACTCTGCCCGGCTCCACCAGCTCCTGGGGTGGTAACAAACAGTTCCAAGCACTGCTGGGTCAGCAGTCCTCACTCTAAGTTCCCTCTGGGGAGCTCGCTCTCTGCAGGAGTTTCTTGCCGGCTCTCCGTGTTGCTCTGAATGTTCCCTGCAGCGTGCGTCAGCTCGGTCCTCCTCCTTCCAGTTCTATGCTCCCCTCTTTGCCTGTTCTGGGCTCTTCTTTACACCTGGGTAAGGAGGGTTTCTGCTGGGCTCTTTGGGGCTGTGGGTCTGGGCTACTGACCCTTTGCTTAACCCTTGTACTTTTGAGCCCTGTGACTCTTTCGCTTCCTCACAGTGATACACCCAGTACCATACAGCTTACTGCAGGGGTGGACAACTGTAGTAGGCTTGGTGTCACACTGGTGTCACAGTTAGTATCCAATGCACTTAGCAGTCAGCCTGTTTTCCTACCCTGGCCTCCCTGGTTTTGTGTACCACATCTTTGGGCACCTATACACATGATAGACCTCTGCCCTGACACATGCTATTTAGCATACAACAGAGCAGACTTGATTAACATCAGAGAAGACTTGTGCCAATTAGCATGCTCCAGCAGCCTCCGTGCCATGTGCATTCAGTGTCTTGGTATTTCAAAATGGCAGTGGAGGCTCTTTAACTAGAGTTCATCAAATACACTGTAGTTTAAGTGCCCCACTGCCATTTTCAAGCATGTGACACTGAATAAATGTGATGCTGTGGGCGCTTTAATTAGAGTGACTCTCAGAGCCGCTTTAATTGAAGCACCCCTCATCCACCCCGGAGCATGTGTACAGATGCTTTTTGTTCTTATATTTTGTTATAAATTCGGAGTCAGCCTTCAGGCCTGCCAGAGCGGCACTCTAGTGCCTCTTCTCACAGTATTTAAAGTATGTCCCTGCTTTAATCACTGTGTGGTAAACCACTCCAAACAACTGCTTGTTCTTTTCTCCAGGTTATTAATCTAGTCAGCCTGTCAGCCTTATTGGCTTCCCACAGCTCACTCCAAGTCATCTGTCACAATTCAGTGCTGCAAGGTCCCAGGGCCTTCCATTGTTGATGCAATATATTGGAGGCTTGGACACCTTCCCAGCTAGTACTTCTAGCCTCCCCATAGGCCTGCTCAGAATAATTCCACTACCTGCCTCTCTAGGAATTGTTTGCATTAAGGCTTACAGCCTTTAACAAGTCCCACAACAACTCACTAACAGGATCGGGGACTATGCTTTTTCTCAGAGTTTCTTCATTGCTGTCCCTGTACCTGAATAAACCATCTCAAGCCTTGCAGCAAGGCTTCTAGGCCTGGAAGTCCTGGAACTTGTCTTGCCAAAAAGCAACCAAAGATACAAACAAACCTCAAATGAAAACTGTCCAATTCACAGGGGACCTTTCCCTTGATTGCTGGTGTCTGCTAAATCTAGCCCTTCGGGGATTATGCAGCTTGTTCCTGTGTATCAGGGTCTGTCTGAAAAGAGCTCCTTCTTCCTTCCTGGTCTGGATCACAATGTTCTGCTCTGCTTCCACTAGGAGTTATTCTGGCCTGGGGTTCCACCCTTCTGGGTCCTAATAGTCAGCTCTTAAAGAGGCCTCTCAGGGCTAAGAGGGCTATGGTTCCCTATTACACCAACTAATGGCGCAGACAGCCCCAGCAGCATGTGGCAGATCTGGAAAGGGTTGAACACTGTGGTAAATAGGTCAGAGAGCAGAAAAAGCAACAGATCAGACAAGGAGCACAGGGCAGGGAACAGAAAGCAAAGCAGCAGACTGACCAGGGGAAGAGGATCAGAATGGCACTTGGATGGGCAGAGGGCTAATTTTTGGCATGCTTGCAAAAAAGTTGGCCTCCATCGGTTTACTGTATGTGGGATGATCTGAAGACCTGTCTGCTCTCTGGGGACAACAAAGAGCCTACAAATATTTATGTAAGCATAGAGGACTCCCTTATTTAAAATCTCCCCTTAAAATTTTGGGTATTGTTCCAGTAAGTTACCACCCCATTTAAAGATACTACAGACTAAAATTAAATGTAAAATTAAAAAAAAACCCAAAATACAAAAATTATGTTCATATTTCCATTTCTTGGCTCCACTACGAATGGTTGATAAGAGGTAGGTGAGCTGGATTTGAAAACTCAGGTAACCAAGAGGTAATAGCTGTTTACTAGAGTGAACCTTTAAACATAAACACAGCTTACTCTCCCTTTTAAGGTTTTCAGCCAAACAGGAGAAGTTTTTATGGAAACACACAAAGGTCGAGCACACAGAATCAGTGTTCAGAACTGAAATTCTCAGGTCCAAAGTGGGGTGGGAAGAGAATAAATAGTACATGTAATTGCAGCTGTAGATTGGTAAACTACACGCAGACATGCTGCACTTATGTGCCGTAAGGGTAGAGTGATATTCACAGATTCACAAAAGTTCAGGGCTGGAAGGAACCTCATGAGATCATTGGGTCCAGCCCCACCCCTGCTCTAGGCAGGAAAAACTGCTGGGGTCAAATAACCCCAGCAAGGTGAGCGTCCAGACTTCTTTTGAAGATCTGCATTCTAAAAGCCCAAGGCAGAATTGATTTAAGTTATGCAGTTTTCTTTAAGTAGTGTAGTTTAGATCAGTAGAGAACAGAACACACATTCACCCTGGGGGAGAGGAGGGGAGGGGGAAGCATTCTGAGACCAGCTTCCACCATTTTAAAACCAGTCTATGTGGGCTGAACTTCTATTCTGTTATGGGTATAGACTGGTATTCAATGTTTATACTGGTAAAAATGTAATGTTTGTACCTAGCATAAGTAGCTGTACATACAGCCAAGTAAGTACTACTGTATTTACTAGAATAGATTACTTTGATTGTGAGATGACCGCCCAATAATTAGATTTTATCTATGGAAATTTATAAATTTGTTATAATTGTCAAGTATAGAATCTAATTATTAGAGGTTTGCCTTGAATACGTCCCCCTCCTGCTTTGGTGGAGGAGGGGTCATGTAGTTCCTTTGCTCTCTGTTTCTCCCCAGTTTTCCCCTTGGCAGCCCCTTCCCCCCTCCACCTTTCCTTACTTTCAGACTCTGTTCTTCCTGAGCACATAGAAATAAAGAGCAAATTTGAAAGCAATGACCTTGAAATTAAACATGGCCGTAGCAATTTGCGTATAGTACCCATGCAATTAATTTTTCTTGAATTGATTTATGTTACCTTTTTTCAAAACTGCTGCAAGTTTTAGCACAAGCAATCTATAAACACGCTTATGAGTAACACTTTAGCACCTGCTTATTTGTAGTACAAACTATGCACGATATTAGTTTAAAGCCAAAAGCTTGTGATTTACCACATAGATCATTGGGCTGGGCCCCACCAGATTTAACAGAATTTCAAGCCACAAACCCCACAGCTCAGCACTGCTCCAAATGTATGTATCCTCCAGATACCCCCTCACAAAGGATCCATGTGATAATTAGCCTCCACTCACGCTTGGAACAAGATGTTCTTGTCACAAGTCCTGGAATGCTCCAAAACATATACTGGCAGGTGAGGCACATGGCAGCCTGGTCCAGCTGATGATGAAAGACCAGAAGTAAGACACTGGATTCCTTCACTCTCAGGTGGCCTGCTTCCCCATCTGGGACTGAAGGCCAATGTTTTGTAACACTAAGCGTTGGTAGACAAAACATCCAATCATTGGGAAGTGGAAAGGCTGGGCAGACAAGGGATCCCCAAAGGTTGAAGGGTCATGCTTGAATCTGTTACACCATACTGGATGCATCTACACATGACACTATGTCACTGTAGCAATGTGCTATTGTGACATAGCATCTATGGGTAAAAATTGTGATGCTGCATCTATGTTGCCATAGTGATGCACTCCCTCGGTATAGTGCATGGCTATGGTGACAAAACAGCTAAAAATAACGGTGCGCATGGCACAGTAACAATGGCACCATAGGGGCATGTGTAGATGTGACCTTTGTGTATTATAACTGATTACTAGAGTTTTATGCAATCCTGTTGGGATCTTTACCCTCAGCCTTTTCCTTCTTCTGTGTTTTATGACTTCAGGTGTTTTATCTTGTTGTATGTTTTGTGGTTATCTCCACACTTTGATTCTCTGAGAAATGATTCCTTTAAAGCAGTGATTCTCAGTTAGGGTGTCATGGCACTTGGGTGCCATGGCATCCTTTGGCAATATTAGCACTGGTAGGAGTACCAATGCCTATATGATTCAGAAGACGATAAACCTGTAGGAATACATAGCATCATTCTGACCTGTTGCAATCTTTCTGAGTCCTTTGCAACAGAATAATTGCTTTAGTTCTGTTCTGTAGTCAAAAAACAAGTGAAAGCTAAGAGGTGACAATTTCTGAGGGGTGCTTCGAGTTTAATGTGGGGTAACTTGAGTCTACCAATGTTGAGAACCACTGTTTTACAAATAAGCTGGGTTTGGCAAATTATGGGAGATCATTTTCTTATAGCTGAATAAGATTCTTTGGCCACATTCTCTACCTTAAAAATAAAAGGATGGTAACATGTGAAGAAGTTACTTTCTTCCACTCCTATTCAAATACTGCACTGTAGGTCTGATACTTACCTTTACATATTATTTATTTATTTTAATGATTGAGACAGTCACTTTCATTATTGACAATGCCCTCATTCTCCACCATCTGATGAACTATATGAGGCAGAGAGGAGGACAACCTAGTCATTGGACTGTGTGCTAGGGGAGAACACAAGCCTATAGAATAGTAATGGGGATTCTGCTGTGGAATCAGTCTTTCCAGCCCAAATATTAGCTGCCTTCAGGGTTTTTGCGCCTGCAAGAATTGGAACAAAGAAGGATAGAGACAATTGCTGTAGCCAGTATGAGTAATGCAATAAAAAAGTAGGCGGTATGAATAATGAAACATTTATCAGCAGTTTATTCACTCTACAGTTTTAATCTGCACAAAGACATATACAAATAGAGAAAGTTAATATTCTTCAGAATAAAAGGACCATACATCCCTTTTCTGTATTAAACTAGGATGAGGAATATACAGAGGCATAATATGGTTCTCAGGGGCAAGATATATTGGTGTGACAATATTGATAAATGAATAAAATGCAGCAATGGAGGAGCTAATAAAAATGCCTTTAACTGTACTCAATATTGAAAAAAGGAGAGATCTTAGCATAGAGGCTTGGGCTCACTTTAAAGGATGGTTGCATACAAACAACTGAGAAAATTAAGTGGGAACATTAGGCTGATGCCCAAATTCAAATTGAAGTAAATTAATGCACTCCTTCCTCTGTGAGATTTATACTTCTGTATCCCAGTCTGTCAGCACTACACAAGCTTGGGACATGCAGAAATGCTGCCTAAATCCAGGGGAGCAGTCTCAAACACTCCCTACTTTTCCTTACTTCCTGTTAACTGACTGAACTTTACAAAGCATTCTAGTTGCTGTGAATCCCATCCAAATATGCCTACGTGTCTACTTCCAAGGTAGAGGCCTGGAACAGTCAAATGTTTTATTTTTTAATTCTGCATATGTCTATACATGCATGAATTTTCAGCAAAAAAATGCATGGAGAAGCAGTGATGAAAAGCCATAATGAACTGGGGGCTCCAAGTCATAGAATGACAGAATACTGGGACTAGAAGGGTCTTCAGGAGCAATCTAGTCCCACCCTCTGCACAGATCTAAGATTCACTATTTCTAAACCAGCCCAGATGAGCATTTACCTCTTTCTGAAAACCTTAGAGGAAGGAGATCTTACAACTTCTTTAGGCAGCTTATTCCATTGTCCTACTGCTCCAAAAGGAAATTGTCCTTGAGGTTTGATCTAAAACTCCTTGACTCTTTTTTAAAATACATTTGAATAGGTCCTACCTTCTCTGGTAAAGGAGAACATTTTTCTACCTCTTCATGACAGCCTTTCAAATATTTGAAAACTGCTATCAGATCCTCCTTAATCTTCTTTTACCCAAACTAAACGTTGTCACATGTTGTATGGATGTACCCAAATTTAATGTGAAAAAAAATACAGCCAGTTTCATTGACAATTTTTTCCTGCAATTAACGTACTATTAAAGGGAATTGTATAAAGAATTTCTGGGCAGCTCCTTTTGATTCTAACTGCTACTTTTGTGTAATTTTTAGCTCAAATAGCATTGTATGATAGGGAATCATGATACCAAAGCCAAACTCCCAGTTACCAATTGTACTTGCCTGCTTGTGTAGATAACAGGCTACAAGAGCCCTGGAGTAAGCAGAAGAAGTTACATAAAAGCTGAAAGCTGTAGGTAAAAAACTTGGGATCATTAGATAGGTCTGCCTTATTTGTATATGCGTTTGGCAGTCTAGTAAAGAAACTGGCCATCGTAGCAGCAATTTTCAGTCATGATAGTGGCCCTGACTCTGCAGCAGTATCTGAACTATTGCTAGCTTTATTAGCCAAACGTAAGTGAACAATTTGAAGTTCAGGAGGATAGGAAGCTGGCCTAATTTACCTCCCCCATGTACTCTATAAAGTGTCTCCAGTTCCTGATATGAAGAAATAGCTAAAGCTTTCAGCTGCCCCCAGTGCTTGTGAGGGATGGAGTGAGCTAAGTGGCTAGAATGCCAGGGCTGGGGGGAGAACTGCCAGCTGTCCTGGCTGTGAAGAGTTGAATGCACTCTGCATGTTAATGCAACAGGCTCTCTCTTTTGAGCTAAGCTCAATGGCAGGCTCTTACTCTGCCTTCCACAGAATTCAGACTGCACACATATTTTACTTTGAAACATAGGATTCTAAATAGCCAGCTAGATCTAAATGTGAGCAGATCAACACGAAGATATGCCTAGGATAAGATGGTCAGAAAAATGGCTGTATTAAAATCTAATGAATGGAAGGAGAAACTAATTCTGCTTTTAGAAGAATCATAGTCCATCTCTAAGTGACATAAAATTGCTAGATTATATTCTGTGTAAAGCTCCAGCAAATAAAGATGAGCATTACTGAGCTCAATAAATACACCTCCCCTTCAAAAACAAATGACTTACTTACTTTAGTTTTGTAGTAAAACAGAATCATCTGCAAAGCCCACCCATTGCTAGACAGTGAAGCTATAAATAAATGTGAGGGGTGTGGTAAAACAGCAGAGATTTACAGCTTATATATGGCTCCTTTACAGAGACAAAAAATTAAGGTTACTCCTTGTGCATTCATGTAGTTTATGAGCAAATGACCACCACAAAGACCTTCCCAGCATATACAATGCAAGTGAACACAGAGACACAGCCTAAGTACAGGCATTCAAGAAGGCTCCACTGGAAGTAGCCTAACTTTTGAGCTTTATTCTAAACATCCAAGACTAGATCTGGAGGAAGTCAAACATACGTTAGCCCTTGTGGCAGGGAGTGGTGAAGGTGGGGACTTGGAGCCTGCCTGCATGGCTAGAGCCCAGCAGGTAGTAGGGGCTGTGGCACACCTTTCAGCATACCCCATGGGCTCCCTGGGCTGTTGAAAATTCCTGAGCTGAGCTAAATGGCCAAGCCATCCCTGATCAGCTGGTGGGGACATCATGGCTGCCTGCCTGGACCTGATGCAGTAGCCACTTGCCATTACATATGTCCTCGTGGCTACAGCTAGCCATTCTGTGCATGCCCACCCAGTACACCCTGTGCCCACCAAGTGTGTGTGTGTAGTCCTGGGTGCTTGTGTTCTGTGTGTATGTGTGTGTGCGTGTGTGTATCCCAGATGCCTGTATTTCTCCCTGCTGATATTGGTGGTTCTGGCCCCACACAGTGGCAGGCTATCTGGATCCACAACACTCTGGCCAACTAGCTCCTCACCCGCATAGACCAGGAGCCCTCCCTGAATGAGTAGGTCTGGAGGGCTTCAAGTGCCCCTGCCCTGGCACTAGGCTATGGGTCTCCAGCTCCAGGCTCCTCTGCCCCTGCGTCCTGATTACTCTTGCCCACAACCCACACTATCCCCCATATACTCTCCCTGCCCATTTGCTGCCCCCAGGGTCACACACAGGGGTGCAGGGGAATGTGGCATGAGGAAGAGACTTGCCTCATTTTAATCAAATGTTGAAACTGTCAAACATTTAGTGCATTTGTTAAACAAAAACTGTGGAATGTAGCCTGCTCCAAAACCTGGAACCTTCTTCTCAGTTAACACTGAGAGCGTAGGGAAAGACAATGGCTGCATTGGGCAGTTATGATGTTGAGGTGGGGGGTAGTGGGAGGGCTGGCAGCTGCATAGGGGCTTGACTTAAACACAATAGACCATGTAGCCTATTTTGCCAGAATGAGCTGGTAGGATTTAGACTGACGAAAGAACTTTCTTGCTAGTATCAGCTAGGTCGCTAATAAAAGGGTTTTGCTCAGGGTTTGAATTACACTTTGATTCCTGGGGTGGGAAGTGGGGAGAGTCTGCAAAAAAAAATTAAACTAGTTCATTGATTAACAAGTCCACCTACGTGAAGGATCAATCCAATCAGAGACTTCCTTCCCCCCCAAACGCCTCCCCCAGTTATGATTTCAAATCTTACAGGGGGCTCTCAAATCTTATGTGGGGGGCGGGGCTCAGGTTCACCAAGCTTCCCCTTAATTCATATCCTGGTTTTGCTGGAAAAACTGTAATAGTATAGCTTAGACTGTAGAGACCCTCAGAGTATGGACATATGTAACATTTAGATTCATTTAAATGCAGTATACTCTTGAAGTGGATAGACATACAAGCCAGATAATCTGGTTTTAAAGGTGCACAAAGGGGTTAAAAAGTGTGCCTAGACACAGAGGAGCATGTGGATTTACTAAGAAAAGGACAATCAGTTCTGGTTTGTTTTTGTACCTTAAGAAGCTAGTTCTTCTAATTTAGCTTGTGATCAAAGTAAAATTGGATGAGGTTAAATAAACATCAAGCTGTTTGCTGGGATAAAGGATTAGAGAACAAAGATTTTCAGACAACTAAATAAATAACAAACAAGGAGATTGTTGACAAAATGGTCCAGAAAAGAGAAAAAGGCTCACAGAATCTGCATAACAATAAGCATTTGATATACATGGAACAATATATTCAGACATCCATCTGAGGACAGGTAAGGGCAAGATGCCTAATGGGAAAGTGTACGCTTAGAAGGCATGACTATATTCTGTCACTGCTGCTGCTGCTGAGGCACCCACATGCCCTTCCCATCTTTTCCATGCACCAGACCTAGGAAGGCAGTGGAAAAGCCACTCAAAAGGCATCTTCAACAGTTGCTCCCAAATACTTGAAGATCCAAGTTTTGAGAGTAGCAATGAGGTGACTCCTCAGAAAGATTCCACAGCCACATGTCCAGGTGTCATGTGTATGAGTGGGAGGAGGTGAGTGGGGTGTGTTCAACAGTGGGTGCCCTCAGCAGTGGCATGGACACAGCTTAGGCATACCCAGAGAGAGCAGAAATGAGACTAGCTTTACCTCTGTCTGCTAATCACAATGGCTTCCCTTACTGGTCTGTGTGGCAGTGGGCATGTCTACACAAGACACTTAATGCACAGTAGACTAATTCTTCTGTACATCAATGTATCATGGCAAAAGCTGTGCTAATATGTTAAAGTGCAGTAGAATCAGCCTATTGTGTATTAAGCAGCATGAAAAGACCATGCACAGGTGCTACCACGCAGTGCCTCTGGTTACTATATATATAGCTACCACCTCATATTAGAGGTACTAAACTTAATATGCAGTAACAACAGTGTACCTAATGCATGCGTAGACACACTCAGTGGCTTTGTTGAGTGGCAGACCTATGCAAACATTTTCCCTCTAAATATAAGTACAGGGAGCTGCTCTCCAGTGTTTTTACTGAAGGATTCAAAGGGATTTTTTTTGCCTACAAAAACAGTTGGATGTTAGTTAGGAATAGGAGTCAAAAGGCAGCAAAGACAATAAAACAAAATCTTAAGTTTTCTCCTGTACTTAAAATACATCCCCTTCCCCTTTCTTTACCTGTTCCTGGCTGCGTTCTATCCTTCCTATCCCTTCCCTCATTCTCTTTTGCCTTCTGATAATTCCTTCTGTATTGCCTGTCTTACATCCCCCATCATTAAAGTGTTTTCATTTATTTTTCAATCCTCTCTTTGTAATGATTCTGCCTGTCTATTGCCCTCTGGCATCTCAACCTACAGAATCTCCAACTGCTAAGGAATCCTCCTGGAAGCTGTAATTTCTGGCAGTAATTGAGAGAATATTCTTTTATCCAGCAATAACGAATTACAATTTTCCTGAAAGTTGTTGCTTTTAAAACATTGAGAATGTGATGTCTCAATAAAAGTCTGGAGGGGGCATATTCAAAGTGAAATTTTTTAAGAAGAAATTAATATTAGAAAAGACTGAGAAAAACACAGAAAATCTCCTTAAATTAAGTGGTTTTCAGCTCAGGTATACCACATAGTCCCTATTCTTTCCATTTATTATCATAGTAAAAATAGGTTCTTCTCTAACTCTGTGATCCTTCCTTTGGACCCAAGTTTTACTAACTACAGAGCTGCCTGCTATTAGGTCAGCCCCTGTCATCATTACCATGTTAAGAGTTAAAACTATCCCAGTTATTTGCAGGAGATGCAAACTGAAATTGGCAAATCATTACACACTTCGGGCCGCCTATTTACAAAAGAGAAATTCTGCGCTGAAGTGCATGGAACCAGAAAATGAAGCATAGCATGGGACTGTGATACTGTTAGTTATTTTCTGTAGCATAATGGTATTTTTACAGAAAAATCCAAAAAAATGAAGCAGCAGAAGGCTAGTTAAATACACTGAGTTTTGGGAAGGCTTTTAGGAGAGAATGGGGACTAGACAAGCTATAGGATTCACCCCTGTGCCCCACTCCCTCTCTCACCATGGGGGCCTCAGTCTGCCCCCTCCCCTCCTCCTAGCCCTTTCCCCTTTGCAGAATCAACTGGTACTTGCCTGCCTGCTGGGCAGCCAATGATCCATGCACCAGGCTGTGATTCTGGCTGCATGTACAGCCCTCCCTACCTCTGCAACAGCTGCCCCGGAGTCCATGGTTGGGCTGCCTTGCAGTCTTACCCATTCCCCTGGTGGCAGAGGGACTGCTTACCCTTTGGAGTAAGACTTTTTCACTGTATGACTTTTGGCTCCACCTTATGCCTGTATTGAAAGGACTTCAGGGTACTCTTTCCCCTTTGAAGAGGTAAAATCCTTCTCTCAGGAGCTGAACTGGAGGGTAGCTCTCTACAGAAGGGCTAGGTATAACCAGGAAGAATCAAGGGACTGGAAGTCTCAGGTATCAGAGTCAGAGGGAGCCAAAGTTCACCCCACTCTAAAAACTACATCTGGGCTGGTTTCAGGGAGTACTTGGCAAGACCAGACTAACTGGGGGAGCTGAGCCAGCAGTTCCCTTGGGGAACCAATTAACAACCCTATCCTCCTTTACCTTTAAAATGTGATGCAGATGTATTGGTTACTATATGTCACAAAGAAAGAGGAGGCCTCTAACCACTGATCTCAACCACTCTATCTCATCCAAAACACTTAGGTTCTTTAATAATCAAAAGAACTCATTTCATTGCACTTGGAAACTAATTGTATAAATAATATACAATATAAGATTTTGTAATGCTTTACTGCTGAGCATTTAAAATAGTAATGTCTAGGTTTTTCCCTCTCTAATGAATGATTATAATCATCCTATGTGCCTGGAAGGCAATACAAATGAACTGTGCTGTAGCCTTAATGAGATTGTTTGTGAACTTTTTAAAACAAATGATTAACTTGTTTTTTGATAGAGTATTTAGCTACATTACAAAAATCCTCTGCAACCACTGGCTGTGAATCTACTTCAATGTATTCAGTCTCTGTCAAACCACCTTGGTATTTGATTAGTAAGAGGCGAAAAAACTGAAAAAACACAGACTTAATCAATGCAGGATACCTTACAAGTGGTGTTTAAAGTTACACTGTGTGTCACAGGCAATTTTAGCAATAAAAAGCATTAAGGAACCCGCAACTCCTTTTACCATATGAAAGGTAAAATGCCATGGTTTTTAAGTTAAAATATGAAAGAATTATTTGAGCTGCTCATATCTTAGGACTGTTGACTGTCCTGATGATCCACATAATCTTATTGATTCTCTGTGCTACCTAATCTGTCTGTTCTCTTTCAACTTGTTAGCTCTTTAGATTAGGGACCAAGTTTTTTCTTTGTTTTGCTTGTAAAGTGTCTAGCACAGTGAGATCCTACTCCTTCACCAGGGCTTTTGGGCACAATAAGGGGAGAAATAACAATGACCATTTTTTTACATTTGAAGTCCTTGGTTATTTGCTATGAGCCAAATCTTGAAGCCCTTGCTTCAGTAGAAATTTGCCTGATTAACACCATTAATATTTAATACTGAGTCTAGTTGCTGTGGCTACCATACTTAATGGAAATAAGATAATATTTTTAATGGTTATGTATGCCATCTTGATTAATGTACAATTTTAATTTAAACCTCAAGTCACATATAGGTCAGTCTTCTTCCAAAGAACTGATGGCAGAATTCTTATTGAGAGAAAAGTCAGGCCCATATAGACCACAGGTAAAATCTGAGATGGCTTCAGGAAAGTCAATGGAAATGTTGCCATTCATCTGAATAGAACCAACATTTCACCTTTAGGTCCTCTAAAATATCATTGGTCTTGAAATATATGAGTGGCTCAAATTTTTTCAAACATTTTATTGGCCTTCAATCCCTAAGAGAAGAGTGGAAATCCAAGATTTTAAAGTTCTGTATTCATATAACTAAAATACCAACAAGAGTATCACTTGACTAGAGTATTAATATAATCTTGCTTCTCCAAAAACTAGAAAGGACAAACATTTTATACTAACAACCAAGAGTAGAGGGATGAAGGGAGAGTATTTTCTCTCTGTGAAACTTTTACATAAACTGAATTACAGTCATCTTGCGCCTGCATCAGCTACAAACCAACACAGCAAAACCAGGATTCAAAATTTTACATTCCCTGCAGACTTCTAGTAGCTTTGCTCCATGTGTCAACAGCACATTAATCAGGGTCTTAACAGACAGTTGATGTAAAAGATCCAGTCCACAATGACAAACACACATTCCCATTCTCATTCATGTTATATCATGGAGTTTTGTTTTTGTTTTTTTGTTTTTAGGTTGTTGTTTTTTTTTTAAATCAGAGTGGTTTAGCAAAGGACATTATCTGAAAAACTGAATTTTATTCCTTGTACAGAACTGTGCTGTGGAGCTATCCATCAGCACTGACATTCATAACTGTGCTCTTTGTGCCTGTGATGTGACCACTGGTGCCTTACCAAATTTCTTGCTCTCTTGTTTGTTTTTTAGCTTCATCTATATGGCTCCTCTTGTGCATGGCATCTTCCCAATCATTGCTTAAATCCCTACCTTCTTTTCACTATGGCTCTAATCCAATGCCCACTGAAGCCAAAAGGCAGGTTGCTCCCATGGTATTGGATTAATGCTTCACTACCATTTCTAAAAGCTCACTTTTGCAATTTCCCTGATTTTCTAAAAATGATAAAAATAAATGTACATCTGTTAACAGACTCATCAAGCTCTGTGTATAAGTAATTTTTCCTAACTGATCCTCTTATAACCCTGCTGTTTGTTTGTTATCCTCACTTGTTTCACACCTAAAATTTAATTTTTAAGCTCTTCAGGGGAGATGGCTTGTCTCTTTTCTGGATTTTTGCAGAATAATTATCTCTTTGGGCAATGGAAACAATTACAATAGTATGTCTGGTTAAAAAATTCTTTGAGAGGTGAGGGTTTCTTTGGGTGATATATGTTATTGGACCAGCTGCTTTCTAATGCAAGACAGTCTTCTTCATGTCTGAGGAGAAAAGAAAGCACAGAGATAGAAAAATGAGTTCCTGTGCTGTATGTATGTCTGTGTCCTTTTATATTTTTGTTTCTGAGAAGGTTCATTCTGGTGCACTGTTGCTTTTTATTTTCACCCACGTAGTTGTCAGGCAGTTTGGTAGACTGCATCTGTATTGGTCAGACATATCACATTTTAGGAAAGGCATATGTATGGTCTATGGATGATGATGATTTTGTTACCTGTAGTAACAGTAGGGATTGCAGCAAGCTTGTGGGTCTGCCTCAGTGCCTGATGCCCCCATGGGGTCAGACCCACCTGCTGCACACTCTGACTTCTACCTCCAATGTCTTGTCTGCCATGCCTTGATGTTATTGCTATTCTACTGGGGAGGCAGCCATTAGAGGCTGGAAGTAGCTTCCATGGCTTTCCCTCCCTAACCACTTTTTGGTTCCTTCCTTGAGCTTCTCTGCCTAAACAAAGTCCTGAGGGGTCTCTATGATTCCCTATGAGTGCTTCCTTTTTAAGACAGCTATCCTCAAAGCACTTGTTGAGGCTTGAGTCATCCTGGCCTTGGGTTCATTTTTTCCTGACCAAACTCTCAGTGTAGGTCCATTGCCTTGGACCTCAGCTCCTGGCCTTTGGCCCTTCACACCCCTGTCCAGAGCAGATCTCATCGTTCAGAGTATGCCTGGCTCTTTGTCACATGGCCTCCAAACCTCCCCCACAGACATTACCCAAACCTTCAGTCAAACTTGACCACAGAACACCAACCTAAAGGGTTCAAACTCAAAAATAAACTTTTCCTTCAGTTTTTATTTCCTTGAGCCCTCTGACCTAGGCAAGCTTGTTTCCCCCCAGCCAACCAGGCACCTTGATAAGGCCAGCCACGCTGCAAACTGAAGTCAGTTTTGGTCGCAGCTCCTTGTCCTGTGGCAGCCAAGGTCAGACTGGCCCCTCCACATCCAGCTTTCAGCACACATGGCCCAGGTGTTGTTGATTCCTTCAGCAGCAACCTGGCTTTCTGTGGCCAGTGGCTCAGTTTACATGGGTGGCTCACACCTGCTGCTCTTTGCCATCAGGCCTTCTACCATCTTCCCTGGCTATGCTTCCCCTTCCTAGTAACAAGGATAGGTGTTCCCTGTTGACAGGTTAAGTGTTGATAGGTTATGTGTTTCTTGTTCCCACTTGTTGTCTGTTGGGCAGTATGGAGCTTGCTTCTGATGATGAGTTTGGCATGTCAAAGGGTTGTTTGAAAGCCAGGATCAAAGGGGCTAAGAATATTTCTCTCAAGATTTCATCTTTGTTGAGTATAGGTTTTAGCTGTTCAATTCTTCTGTTAGGTTTCAGTGTGATGATAGGTGAGCACCAGTGGTGTGCAGTCCCTGGGGTATTTGGATAGGTCTTACACATGTATTGTCTGTTTCTCTACTGGAGTATCTTTGTTGCATAAAGGAGGATTTTAGGCTGGTCAGGTGGGCATCCCAAGTGTTGTCTTCAGGGTCAATGTGGTAGTATCTGAGCACCTGACTGCAGAATACAGCTTAATATGGTGTACTTGGGATGACTATTGATCTTGTGGAAATAATTATAGTAGTCTATTTAGTTTTTTTGTATCTGGAGGTTTGTAGGGTGTGGATTGTTGTATCTAGAAACTTGATATTAGCATAGAAGTATTCCATAGTTTCATAGTTTCATAGTTGGTAGTGTTGGAAGGGACCTAAGCAGATCATCAAGTCCGACCCCCTGCCATGGGCAGGAAAGAAGGCTGGGGTCAAATGACCCTGGCTAGGTGTTTATCTAGCCTCCTTTTGAAGACCCCCAGGGTAGAAGCGAGCACCACTTCCCTTGGAAGTTGTTTCCATATCCTAGCCACCCTGACTGTGAAATAGTGCCTCCTGAATCTACTCTCAGTCAACTGATGGCCATTATTCCTTGTTACTCCTGGTAGTGCTCAGGGGAACAGGGACTCTTCCATTGCCTGCTGGTCCCCCTTGGCCAGTTTATAGATGGCCACCAGATCCCCTCTCAACCTTCTCTTGTGGAGGCTGAACAGGTTCAGGTCCTATGACGTCCCGTCATAGGGCCTGCCTTGCTGCCCTCTGATCATGTGAGTGGCCCTCCTCTGGACCCTCTCGATGCTGTCCACATCCCTCCTGAAGTGCAGCACCCAGAACTGGATGCAGTACTCCAACTCCAGAAAAGGTTTGATCAGGGGGTGATAACTGTTAACCCTGTGGTGGGAGCCAGTGAGTGAATTTAGGTTTTCATCATCTATGTAATACAGGTGTACTTCAGGCTTGGTGCAGTTTTCTAGAAATTCTTCCTCCAGGTGGCTCATGATGAGGTTGGAATATTGAGGGGCCTTCAATATGGGCCATAGCTGTATCCGTAGTTTGAAGGAAATGTCAATTTTGAACATGAAGTTGCTGTGGGTGAGGATGGAGTGGATGATATGAGCAACATGTTGCAAATATAAGTACTCCTTGTTCTTGTAGGTATTTTGGGCAGGCAGCTGTGTTCATGGTATGGGATGTTTGTGTACAGGCTGGTGACATCCGTGGTTGTAAGTATGGCCTTGGCCTTATATAGATTTATGTTCTGTATTCTGCTGAGAACATCTGTGGTGCCTTGTAAAGAATGTACTCTGAGCAACAAGTGGTTTCAGGATAGTTTCTATGAATACTGATAGCTCTTCAGTGAGGGTACCACAGTTAGACATGATGAGTTTTTGCCAGGGTTATCTTTGCCAGGTTTTGTAAATCTTTGGGAACATATGAGCATATAGAAAGTTCCAGGGGTGAGTGTAAATAGCTAAAGAAGGTGTGGGAAGGATTTGATGGTATTTCTGAGTTGCAGAGTGAATTCTGGTGTAAGGGACTGGGGTGTAGGTAATCTTGCCTAATGGTCAGACCACTGAGGGAAGGCAGGGGCCAGAGGCTGGTTCAGAGTTCAGAAGCCATATTACCAAATCCAGAGGGAAATCCGGGGCAAAGTCCACTACACACTGGAGGGGCAGGATCCGTGGATCAGACGCTGAGTTAGCAAATCTAAGGGACAGTCCACAGGATGAAGTCCAAGAACAGAGCCAAACCAGGGTCAGGAGCCAGGAAATAGATCCACAGGGAAATCCAAAGCCAAAATTCAGAGTAAGCTAAAACCAGGGTCAGGAACCAGGAAAACTAGAATACAGGCACCAGAAGGCTTGTCACAGCAGCTTGGGTCAGAATTCTTGACGGGCCTGGAAGCTGTTGGTGAGACTAAGTAGGGAGCCTGAGCGCCACCAGCTCTGCTGTTTTGATTACTATTTCGTTGTTGAATCTTAGGGACTGGTATAGCTTTTGTCTCTGAAGAAGGATGTTGTTGTGGTCCTAGCTTTTGTTGAGAATGTTACTGTTACCTTTCTTCCTGAAACAGTCAATGTAATACTCCAATGTGTTGTTACATATGCTGGTTATTGCAGGAGGGTTGTTAGAGGTGGTTGTGTCCTGGTTGTGGAAGTATTCTTTCAGACAAAGTCTGAGGAAGACTTCTTCTAATTCTACACATTAATATCTGGGCAGGATTTTTTTTCTCTGGGCAGAAGTTTAGGCCCTTAGAGTACATTTCAGAATGGGATAGGGCGTGTTGTGATAAGACAGCAGCACCCAGAATACCAATTTGATTCCCTCTGGTGTTGCTGGTGCATGGTCCATGACATGACTCCTTTTGTATAGCAGATTACACTTTTGCTTATGTTGGATGACTGTCATTGGGTGTTTTTGATAGTATGTTTGGGTCTGCTGCATAGTAGTCAGCTATGTCTCCAGGTTAATAATTCTTACCTTAGTAACATTAGTATCTCCTCTTTAAGTTGATCCCTATTGGAGTAGGTTAGGTGAAGAAGATGGTTTCTCAGTTTTTCCGAAGTTCTCCTGTACAGCTGTGTTGCATATATGGAGCTGTGTGTGTAGCTAGAGGGTTGCAGATGAGTCCCTTGGGATGATACATTTCTTCAGCAGGCTTGAAAGAAGATGTCACTGTAGTCTGGCTAAGTACGAAGAAGTAGGGACGCCTGATCTATACAAGCAAAGACTTTAGTAGCTTTTGCAGGATAATTGTATAAAGTATAAGGAAATTTTATTATTGTAAAAGACCATTTTATGGTCTCACAGGATGAAATTAACAGAGCCTGATCATATGAAGAACTGAACACATATAACTGTGAGGAAAATACTGGTAGATATTGAGCCGACCACCTAAGCCACCATTTATTGTGTATCAGGATAAGCCCATAATGAGAAAGAGAAATTGGATCAGATCCACACTATTTAAACAGATAATAATAATTAAAAAATGTAAAATGGACTAGAAAGTTTAAGAAAACCATAATGAAAATTAACTTAATGAAAGATAACTTGATGAAAGAAGAAAGGAATGGTTTAATTGTAAATCTGGACTAATTGTAAACTCCTAGGCAGTTTTAAGCCATATAGATTGCTTGTAGATATTAACACCCCCACCCCCACAACAGAGCCTTACTTTAAACTTGGCATGCTTCTGCACTGAGCCCAGCACATGCCCAGAAGAGGCAGTGCATTAGATGGACCCAGTTCACCCCAAATCTGTATAGATCAGATATTTTAGTGGGGCTTTTTTGGTGCTTTTATCTAATAGCTGACTGAATCAGCTTTAGATAAAAATGCCAAAAAGCCCCGCTGAAGCACCCAATCTATACAGATTTGGTGGAGCTGGGTCAAAGTAATGCACTGTTTCTTCCAGGAAAGCACATTTTTTTGTTTCTTTTAACATCTGCAAGCAGTGGAATAATCTAAACAGGCAGAAAATCATTTGTCTTAAAGTGACTTTTTGTTCTTGAACCCAGTATTTTACTAATACTTGGGACATATACACACAATTTTACAAGCTTCACTTTAAGTCACATCAAAATACTGTACCTATCTAAATAATCATAGCTGGATTTTGGCACAGTGGGAGCAGAATGAATTATTCATTACTACCAGCATATAAAGTTTCACCTGAAGGATTGAATTACACTAACTTGTTCATGCTTTCCGTATTTACAGGGGGATTAGTCTTCAAATAAAAGAAGATAACCTGTGATTAAATTCAAATAAGGGGATACTTTTTGATTAAATTGAATCATCTAACCCAGGACCTCCATCTAACCCAGGAAGTGCACAGCCCCACCAGGGGAGACGCCTTGTTGGACCTGGTGCTGGCCACGGGTGATGACCTGGTAAAGGGGCTGCAGGTGCTCGACCACCTGGGCGACAGCGATCATTGCCTGCTGGAATTCACCATCCAGCGCAAGGTGGCAAAGGCCTACAGCAAGGCAGCAGCCCTAGATTTCAGGAGGGTGGACTTCAGTGAGATAAGGAGAATAGTCAGGGAAGCACTGAGGTCCCAGAGGAGA
>NW_017728931.1:103390342-103402880 GCF_001723895.1 Crocodylus porosus
AGGGTCTGGAACCAACTTCCAAGAGAAGTGGTGCTGGCTCCTACCCTGGGGGTCTTTAAGAGGAGGCTCGACGTACACCTTGCTGGGGTCGTTTGACCCCAGTACTCTTTCCTGCCATGGCAGGGAGTCTGACTCGATGATCTGCTCAGGTCCCTTCCAACCCTAGAAACTATGAAACTATAACAGTTTATAAGAAATCTGGCTGAAATATGGTGTTGGAAGGTGTTAATGGCTGTCGTCAAGTCTCTGGTGTATAGACAATCACAGACTTGCCCAAAACTATTGGGTATGTTAAGAAGCCTCCTTTCAAACCCAATGGAAAAAGAATCAAAACCATTCATTAAATGTGATAGCACTTCTTCTACCACTCCAGTAGCCTACATGGGAAGGCCTCATCAGAAGTTAATTCATGAGTGGTTCCCCAATTGCAAGTGGAAGGGGTAGGAATCATTTGGCAAATGTGTGGGATTGAGGCAGACAATGGAGAAAATCCAGTGGGATGTAAACAAAGAATCAGAACTCCTTAAGCATAGAACTGACTATCAGACTTGGATTATGCCTACTGTTTGCTTTTTATATTTAGGGTAACAGCACTTTGTACCTTCTTTCTAGACAAAGGACTGCTCCAAAGAAATATCTGACTCCAAACATCCAGTGAACAGAGGCTGCAAACAGGGTAAGCAGTTTGCAGGCAGTTCTCAGGCCAGTTCCAAGGCCAATTCATGGGCTCTCCCCTGCTTTTTTAAGGGGCAAGTCTTTCAGTTTGACATGAGGAAGCAGAAGAAAAAAAGGAACCCTTTGGGGCCAACAAGAAATAAACAGGCCACTCCCAGGTGAAGGTCTGCTTGGAAGAAGAGCAGTAAGAGACAGAAGGCCGATTAAGAGGCCCAAGGACATGGCTGGAGGACATTGCAATGCCAGAGCCACTGCCACTGCCACTGCCTCTGCCTCTGTCTCTGCTTGTACCTGTGAGGCTTCTGTCCAGGCAGGACCACTCACCATCGACACTTCCACCCAGGTCCAGGTTTGGCGCTGTGGGGCTGTGGCTTGCAGGTTCCTTCCAATGATGGCCAGGCCAGGGAGTGCCTGAGGTGTGAGTGATGCTGCTGGTGGTGTCTCTCAGGCAACAGGCAAGAGAACTAAAGAAGGAGGTGGCAAGGCTCCAAAGCATCTTTTGCCATGAGGCGTTCATCAATTTAATGCTGGAGGAGACCTCTGGGACTGTGGAGGAAGAAATGCCAGATGCAGCACTAGAGAAGAGAGAGGACATGGACACCCAAGAGGGTGGATGCTGGAGGCTTGTGTTTTCTGGCAGCAAGCAGAAATCTTCACCTCCACCTGCAGTCATTCATCTGGAGAACAGATATGCAGACCTAGCAGCAGATAGGAAGGAGTGGTGGAGGAAGACAGGCCACACCTCACTAAGGTGGAAAGGATCAAGACAACCGCCGCCAACAAGAAGTGACTGGTTGTGCTGGTTGGAGTCTACCTTCTGCAGGGGATGGAGGGAGCTATCTTCTGACCTGACCTGTTGTCTCAGGAGGTTTGCTGCTTGCCTGGAGCCCCAATCCGAGAAGTCATAGAGGGACTACTGAGGCTCATTTGGTCCTCTGACTATTACCCCATGCTGCTTATCCATGTGGGCACCGATGGTACTTCCAGAGGAGATCCTGAGCATATCAGGAATGACTACAGGGCTCTGGGTGCAAGGGTGAGGGGGTCCAGGGCTCAGGTTGTAGTCTCATCTATCCTTCTGGTTAAGGGAAAGGTCCAGGCAGCAGCAGGTGCATCTTGCAGATAAACACCTGGCTGCACAGGTGGTATCACCAGCAGGGATTTGGCTTCTTCAACCATGGGATGTTCTTCCAAGAAGAAGGATTGCTGGGAAGAGATGGGATACACTTGACGAAGAGAGGGAAGAGGATCTTTTCAGACAGGCTCACTAACCTAGTGAGGAGGTCTTTAAACTAGGTTCACCAGGGGATGGAGGCCAAAGCCCTGATGTAAGAGGGGAAGTGGGAGACCTGGAGGAAGAGCAAGGAGGGAAATGTTTTCATACTTCCTGTGAAATCAGGGCGATCAGCTATTTACCTCAGGTACCTGTACACAAATCCACAGAGCCTGGTAAACAAGCATGCAGAATTGGAAGTCCTTGCGCAGTCACAATGTGTGATGTGACTGGAATAACAGAGATGTGGTGGGATAGCTCACAGGACTGGAGCACTGTCATGGATGGGTACAAACTGTCCAGGCAGGAAAGGCAGGGGAGAAGAGGAGGAGAAGTTGCACTTTATGTAAAAGAGCCAGATGATTGCTCAGGTCTCCAGTATGATGCTAAAGATAGACCTGTTGAGAGTCTCTGTGTGAGGGTCAGAGGGGAGAGCAACAAGGGTGATGTCATGGTGGGTGAGTGCTGTAGACCACCAGACCAGAAGGAAGTAGTGGATGAGGCTTTCTTTAAACAGCCAGTGCAAGTTTCCTGATCACAGGCCCTGGCTCTCATGGGGGACTTCAATCACCCAGACATTGGCAGGAAGGGCAATACAGCAGTGTACAGGGAATCCAGGAAGTTTTTGGAGAGTGCTGGGGACAACTTCCTGGTGCAAGTCGTGGAGTGGCCAACTAGGGGTCATGCTTTTCTTGACCTGTTGCTCACAAACAGGGAAGGATTGGTGGGGAATGTAGTAGTGGATGGCAAATCAGGTAGCAGTGACCACAAGATGATTGAGTTCAGGATCCTGAGGAAAGGAAGGATGGAGAGCAGCAGAGTAAGGACCCTAGGCTTCAGAAAAGTAGACTTGGACTCACTCAGGAAACTCATGGGCAGGATTCCCTGGGAAGCCATACTGAGGGGAGAGGAGTCCAGGAGAGCTGGTTGCACTTGAAAGAAGCCTTACTGAGAGGGCAGGAACAAACCATCCCAGTGTGCAGGAAAACTAGCAAGTATGACAGAAGACCAGCTTGGCTTAGCAGGGAACTCTGCAGTAAACTATATCACAAGAAGGAAGCTTATAAAAAGTGGAAACTTGAACAAATAACTAGGGAAGAATAGAACAGCATTGCTCAGGCATGCAGGGCTGAAATCAGGAAAGCCAAAGCACAATTGGAGTTGCAGCTAGCAAGGGATGGGAAGGGTAATGAGAAGGGTTTCTACAAGTATGTCAGTAGCAAGAGGAGGATCAGGGAAACTGTGGGTTCCTTACTGAATGGGGGGCCAACCTTATGACAGAGGATGTAGAAAAGGCTAAAGCATTCAATGCCTTCTTTGGCTCAGCCTTTACAGGCAAGATCAGCTCCCGGATTAATGCACCTGGCAGCACAGTTTGGGGAGGAGCTGAGCAGCCCTCAGTGGTGAAAGAACAGGTTAGGGACTGCTTAGAAAAGCTGGATGTGTACAAGTCCACGGGGCCAGATGGGATGCACCCAAGGGTGCTGAGGGAGTTGGCTGATGTGATTGCAGAGCCATTGGCGATAATCTTTGAAAACTTGTGATGACTGGAAGAAGTCCCAGATGATTGAAAAAGGGTAAATATAGTGCCTATATTTAAGAAGGAGGATACTGGGAACTACAGACTATTCAGCCTCACCTCAGTCCCTGGAAAAATCATTGAGCTGATCCTCAAGGAATCCATTTCTCAGCACTTAAAGGAGAACAAGGTGATTAGGAACAGTCAGCATGAATTCACACAGGGCAAATCAAGCCTGACCAACCTGATTGCTTTCTATGACAAGGTGACTGGCTCTCTGGATGCAGGTAGACCAGTGGATATAGCGTACCTTGATTTCAGCAAGGCTTTAGATATGGTCTCCCACAGTGTTCTCACAGGGAAGCTAAGGAAGTATGAGCTGGATGAATGGACTGTAAGGTAGATAGAAAAATTGGCTGGAACACCAGGCTCAGACAGTAGGAATCAATGGCTCAATGTCTGGTTGACAGCTGGTATCAGGTGGAGTGCCCCAAGGGTCAGTCCTGGGGCCAGTTTTGTTCAATGTCTTCATCAATGACCTGGAAGATGGCATAGAGGGCACCCATGGCAAGTTTGCAGATGACACCAAGCTGGGGGGAGGAGTAGATATGTTGGAGGGTAGGGCTAGGATTCTGAGTGACTTTAGACAAATTGGAGGATTGGGCCAAAAGGAATCTCATGAGGTTCAACAAGGACAAGTGCAAAGTCCTGCACTTAGAACAGAACAATCCTATGCATCAGTACAGGCTGGGGGCTGACTGGCTGGGTAGCAGCTCTGCAGAAAAGGACCAGGGGGTTACAGTGGATAATAAGCTGAATAAGCCAGCAGTGTGCCCTGGTTGCCAAGAAGGCTAATGGCAAACTGGGGCACATTGTTAGATGTGTTGCTAATAGATCAAGGGAAGTGATTATTCCCCTCTATTCAGCACTGGTGAGACCACATCTGGAACACTGTGTTCAGTTTTGGGCCCCCCACTACAGAAATGATGTTGACAAATTGGGGAGAGTCCAGCAGAGGGCAACAAAAATGGTGAGGGGGCTGAGAGACATGACTTATGTGGAAAGACTGAGGGAACTGGGCTTATTTAGTTTAGAGAAGAGAAAACTGAGAGGAGATTTAATAACAGCCTTCAGCTACCTGAAAGGGGGTTCCAAAGAGGATGGAGCTAAACTGTTCTCAGTGGTGGCAGATGACAGAACAAGGAGCAACAGTCTCAAGTTGCAGCAAGGGAGGTTTAGGTTAGATATTAGGAAGAACTGTTTTACTAGGAGGGTAGTAAAACACTGGAACAGGTTACTCAGAGAGTTGGTGGAAGCTCCATCCTTGGAGGTTTTCAAAACCTGGCTAGACAAAGCTTTGGGTGGGATAATCTAGTTGGGGCTGGTCTTGCTTTGAGCAGGGGGTTGGACTAGATGACCTCCTGAGGTCCTTTTCAACCCTAACTTCCTATGATTCTATGATCCATATTTTTTCCCAAGAGGATCAGTTCTAGAAGGCAGTTACTTCTGGCTAACTGCTTGGGTAAAAGGGGCAACAGTATCTTTGGACAGAAAATATCTTGGAAGATGAAAGAGAGTATCTAACTTAGGGTACTGAAATAGTTTTAAAAATGTGTATGTACATGTCTATGCAAAACTGTAATTGAGGATAGCTGATATTGAGGATAGCCAAGAGAAATTTACAGCCACAGGAGGTATTTGACCAAAACACCAAGATGTGACGGACATCCTAGGATTAAAGTTCTGTATACAAGAAGTTATAAGGAGGAGGCCAGGAATGGATGGAATGTTATGACAGTATTGAACTACTAATAAATATTTCTCTTTTATCACTCTTTTTAAAGGACAGCTTTTCCTACAGCAGTCAAATCATTCCTTCCTACACTGTAATCTGCACATGAAGTGGCAAGAAAAACAATTCCATTTCCTCAAGACTATGTTCCTGGCTGTGAAGTTCTGTGAACACTTAGCTTCAGTTTCAATTAATATAATTAATTCACAGGGCCTTTTGGTTGGCTAAATGTGAGCACTTTATTTTGGCTCAGTGCCATTAAGCACAGTACAAAGAGTACAAATAGTTGAATTTCTGTTGCACATTGCCTTTTCTGATACCTGCTGGACAGGAAGATGTTAGAGCCATCAGTTTACATCATCATAGGTGGATCTGTGAAAGCTCTTCCAAGTTCATTTTGTAGGAGGTTGGCAAATTCTTTGTTGCAATCTGCTTATGGATCTTGAAGCTCAGAAATGGTCAGGTTCAACTCAGCCTGTTTCCGTGACTGAATTTCACTGCCAACAAGAATAAATTAAGGATGCAGTTAAGCAGGAAATGAATTAAACTGAGTAAGCTGCTACAACATAGAGCCAAGTGCAGGCACCCAGCAGCTAGCTTAAATGATTGGGCTGTTTGCTGGAATTCTTGCTAGGAGCTTTTGGAAAAAAATCCTCTTATAATAATATGGAGCTATCTCTGGGGTTTCAGGGCTGCAGTAACATGCTGGGCTATTATGTTCTGCCTGCCTGGGAGAGTGTAGCAGATAGATAGGCATAGTCATAGATACATCAGCATCATTCCTGCTCCTCCTTCATCCCCTAGACTCTCAGATACAGGGGATCTGATAAAAAAGCTGTGTAGTGCAGAGTTTAGATACCTTCTAAACACCGTCCCATTCTTCTACTTGGGCTGAGTTATGGTCAGGATTTAACTAATTGTTGTTGTTCCTTATGTTGTAGCTGCAACCTAAATATATATTTTTGAGTTGAAGATAAAATTCATAAAACAAGTAAAACCTTTTCTTCCAAAGCATTTTAGTTTGGTTGCTTTATATATTGTATGTTGGATAGATAATACAAGTTTCCCTCACTTTATGCTGTACATGCATTCCTGGAAAACAGGGCATAACTCAAAGATGCATATAGGGAACCCAATTTACAACATAACAAATAGGGATATGTTCAAAGAACTCAATGGTACTGACCCCAAGACCCATTCCTACCACTTTTACAAGACAATGTTGGTATTCACCAACAGCAGACAGCACACACAAGCACACGGTGCTAGTGAATGTTTAGATGGTGGGGATGGCACCTATAGAAACACATGTTGGAGACAGCACAGATTCACACAGGAGACTATATTGTGGTGTGTGTCACTCCCACAATGCACCACACAAAGCAGCTGACTGAGCTTTCCCACACCGATCGCATAAGAGTGAATTTACCTCACTGTGGCAGGGCACTGTTTGTACCTGCCACTTTAAGGGCCCAGCCAAGCAGCCAGCAGGTGCTGGATTGCAGCGGCCATTTTAGCTCTTTGGCCGCCTACATAAACAGAGCATTTTGCTGATGACAGGCCAGGCAGTAACATTGCTTGTCTGCAAGGCTGCATGTAACAACCTTGAGGTAAGGGCAGGAGCTATAGGGGATGGCTTGGAGGCTCATGGTCCTGAGCATGACCTAAAACTGCACCCTGCTAGGCGTGGGTGGCCTGATGGAGCTCTCAGTGGCATGGGAGTCCCCAGGAAATACCAGGCCAGTTACCAGCCCGGTGAAAGTTGGGCTGGGGAGCCTTAATAACCCCAGCTCCCACAACTGGGTTGGTTACCCACTACAAAGGTTCAGAAGGCAGACCCAGGAGTGAGAATGGGGTGATAGACTCAGAAGCCTGATTTGGGATCCCCTGACTGGTCAATGCTGGGGCCAGGACCAGAAGGTTCAAAGGACCAGGGGCCCACCGTGAAAGACACTGTGGGCCTGGGGTTCTGACTGGCCTGGAGGTGAGGCCAGGGCCTGTGTTGCCAAAGGTCCCGGGGGGACCACATCCATAAGGGGGAACAGATCAGGGAGCTAGGCAGCCATGAATGGAGGTGGAGTAGGCCACCTGAGGATTCTGGAGGATTCTGGGGCCCAGTGTGGTGAGGTGAACAACTCTGGATGCCATCTGCAAGGCTTGGGCTGCAGTGTAGGGGAGGAACAGAGCCGTAGATAGTGTTCCCTGGCATCGGGCCAAGAAATGGGCCTAATTAACATCTTAATTAGATAACAACAAGACATGGCAGGAGAGAAAGTGGGGGGTTGCCCCAGAACAGGCAATTGGTAGGTGGGCCCTGAGAAGGCCCCCTGTTACACTTGCATATAATGAATTTTTGGTATAAAAAGGGTCATTGCATAACAGCAAATGCACACATACAGAACCTGCATAAAGTGAGGTAAACCTGTAATTAATAAGCTGGATAAGCAGAGGGGGCAGAAGCCCAGCACTCAAGGAAAGCTGAACAGACCTTAGAGGAGATAGGACTAGGAACAGAGGGGCCAAAGGCCCAGAGCCCAAGAAGGCTGGTGATGAACAATGACTGGTGGTAGAGGAAGGGACAGAAGGGGAGGCATGGAGGTCCTAACTGGCCCAATGAGAGAGACAGAGCAGGGGACCAGAAGGATGGAGGGTCTGGGTCCAAGAGGCAAAAAGCCAGAACCCATGAGGGGTAGAGTAAGGGGGCAGGGCAGACCTTGGAAGAGATAGGCCTGAGGCCCACAGAGAGAGAGAACCCAAAAAGGACTAGGTACTTGGGAGAAGGTCCAGTGCCTGGGGGGCCGGAAGAGTCTGGTGCCCAGGGTGGGACTAGGCACATAAAACAGTCCAGCGCCTGGGAGGGGACCAGGACATAGGAAGAGAGTCTGTATCTGAGGAGGGGACCAAGAGGGTCTGGTGCCCAGAGGGGACTACTCCATGGTCTAGGGTCTGGGAGCCCATAGTCCATGAAGGGCATATGTCAGCAGATCACCTGCAAGGCTTGGGAGTGGGTATTGGGGATTCTGGAGCCCAAGAAAATAGCCCTTACAGCAATGACCATGAGCACCTGTGGTCTTAAGAGTAAGACAAGGCTTGGGAAGCCCTGTGGCAGCCTCCCTTTTATAAAAAAATAATAACATAAAGGAGTGGTGGGTGAGAGAGGCTCTAAGGGGAGCCAAGTTGACTGAGAGGCCACCAAGGGACATCGTGGCCACTCCAGGGATGAGCACTTGCTATGCCATGTCTAACAGTGCAACTGAATTCAGTAGCAAAGTTCCCCTTGTGGTTCAAGGCCAGACCTTGTGGTAAACTTTTTGCTACAGTCTAATCCAGAGGCGGGCAATTATTTTGAGTGGAGGGCCACTTACTGAGTTTTGGCAAGCAATGCAGCCCTCAGGGGGAGGGCTGCATGACAGGCAGCCAGAAGCAGATAAATATGAATTTTCTAAATTTTTTAGGGGTCCCGTGGGCCAGATAGAATGGCCTGGTGGGCTGCATCTGGTAATAAATAAAACTTATGCATATTCAATACTAATGTAATTATATTGTATTTGATGGAAGGCAGGGCATGGTGGAACTATAGAAACTAACTCATTTGGAGGCATATGCTTTCTTAAGCAACAGCATACATTAACATTGGACAAAAAGCTGCATCCTATGAATGCTCATGCCTCTCTTAATGAGTTACCATCCAGAGTCCCACCATGACCAGTTTTGCTTGACTTCAAACTAACACGGCCTCTCTCGATTCCATATGTGTGGCTTAAACATAAGCATGAGAGAATAAGAAAAGTGAGACCATGGTGCAAGGGTGGTGATCAATGATTACTTAAGTAGGTCCCATATTAAATTTAATATTTTATCTTAATTTTCAACCAGGATGCTGATACTGAATGTGCGGACATAGGGAATCAGGATATGGATGGGAATTACCACATCTTTAAGTAAAAACAAAAAACTCAAAGAGCTTTGTGTATTCAGTCTTAGAACTCTGAAAGATACATGAAACAGCATGAATCCAGTTGAAAGAATTTTTAGTACACATATTAAAGAGGAGATCATGCTACATGATTAATAAGAAAAAATATAATCTCTACATTTTAAGAAGGAGCAAACGTATCCCAAGCAGCAGTACTGCTAGCCAGATCCTCAATAGGATCCAATTTGTTTTGGGACAATTTTTGAAGGAAAACATGATGAAGACAAGAAGGAAATGGAGATAAGTAGAAAATGGGATAGAATACAATATGGATTTTTCCAAAGGTGAGCATTTCATGACATTTGCTGATGCCTGAAAGTTGCTTGCTACTATTACAGAGGATTGGAGTACCAAATAGGAAAAATTGAAGATTGGATTAAAATAAAAAAAGGATGAGATTTCATAGTACACAAACAACTCCATGTCCTAAAATCAAAGTCTAACTTTATTAGTACAACAAATACTATCTTAGCAGTTTCTATATTCAGAGAGAGAAAATCATTCAGTACAATAATCTCACCCAATCCCCGATGTTACTTTGCTCAACAGAAAAGACAGTCGCTCAGTTCCTGGAAGCAAAGAGTACCATCGTTGGCTGGGATGGTCCAGACAGGTATTGAAGACTGGATTTATGATGATGACAACAATGCCTAGCTTTCTTGCTGCCCCCTTTTATGCTTTTCTTCAACTTCACTCCTTCAATGACTCTTTGCTTTTGTATTGGTCTCCCTGCGGTCAGCATACTGTCTGTCTTTTATCCTGTCAACATATTCATATTCCTTTGTTCAACAGACCCATCAAGAGCACACCTTTTAATTTGGCCTTTTTCTGGGGTCTTATGTTGGGCATTGTCCATTGGTGTCCCTTATCACATTTCATTAACATATCCAATTATTTCATCCCTCTGATTCAGCTGGTTAGTGCCAAGTTCAGTTAATCTGAGCTGGTAACAAGGCATTGCTATGTTATTGTAACCCAGGCGGTACTCCAAGAGGTACCCCCTCTCCAATTGAAGGGATCAGAGCAGGTGCACAAGTGCTGTGGGAGGTGTAGGGACTCGCCTTCCCCTATACAGCAGAGCCAGACCACTAATGGGGGACTTAACCATATACCTTTTAATACTGGGAACATAACAGGCATAAATCAGAGGGTATAGCAGACACTACAGTGCTCCAAGGGGGCAGGATTCAACAAAGGTTAGACACTTACAATCACTGACAAAAAACAGGGTTAACAAAATATAAAACACAAACAGCAGAACAAACAATATGGGGTGGTGAAATATAAAAAGGCACAAAATGCAAAATGTCAAATGACAAGAAAATATAGGGCCTTGGTACCTGGAGGGGGAAAAAGCACAATGGCCCCTTTCCACTGCAAGAAGATTTGCTTCTTGTTGTCTCACTCACCCCAAGTCATCCTAGCTAGAACTTGAACCCAGGTCTCCCATGTGATAGGCAGGAATGCTGCCACACAGGCACCACTGGTAGCAGTGCTCTAACCTGCTAGGGGTCTTGGTGATCCCAGAGCCCTGGCCTCACATCAAACTGCCTGGCCTCTGATTGGAGGAGCTGGAAGCAGAGGTGGGAACCTCTCAGATCACTGCTCAGATCCTTCCTGGAGCGGGGAAGCCTCTCCTGTTGGCTGCAGCCTCTCGTAAGGGATCCTGGAACCCAGTGGGGAGCCTCTCCTGCCGGCCGCACGCCACGCTGCTGAGGGTCCCACTGCTGCCTGCAGGTCCTGCCCTTTCAGGCTCTTCCAGGGCACTGCTCCTGCCCTGCTGGCTCAGCTCTGTGAAGCTCCTTCCTTGTTGTCCCTCACTCGTCTCTCCCCTGAGTCAGCCCACGTTGCCCCTTTTATCCCCCTCCAGGTGACCCAAGGGGCCAATCGGGACACGGGGCAGGGGGGAATGAGTCTTTTGGGTCTGATTGATGCAGAAAGGGAATCCCAAGTCCTCCAATCATCTTTTGCCCTTTCAAAACCCCTGGGCTAAGTTGCTGCCAGCTAACCTGTCACATTATGTTTAAAAAACTTCTCACAGTGATTAAAAGAAAAGAAAAGATATAACATAATGAGCACTATGAGCTCCACAAAAACAACTCAAGGCCAGGTAATAAAAAAAGAAGTTAATAAGGCTATGTAAAACTTAAGCAATGATAAAAATAAGGCTAAATATAAATAATACTATAATTCACCACTCTATAAGCAGGTGCAACTTCAAAGCATTACATATAACAAGCTACCCTAACAGTGGCATGAGCAAAGCTCCCAGCTGCCTGGCCCCAACCTGGGTGCAGGCAAAGACCCCTGCTGCTGGTACCTCACCCAAGGCCCCCAGCCCATGTTAAATTGGAGCCAGGCTCTTCCAGCTGGTCACTTGTAAAGGCTGCTGACCTAACCAGCTTGAAAGTGGTATCTGATCAGTTCATAAAATGACTGGATGACATGGTTGCCTGTAAAAGCCAGGGTCTGGATTCAACCTAAATCTCCTTTTTAATGTAACATGTCTATCTTATTATCATTAAGAATAATTATGTGACTTGAACAGATATACCATATGAGTGGGTAGGGGCTTCAGAAGTTATGGCAACATTTAGGCTTGTTTCACTGCACTGGTCTGTTTGGCACATCTTTCTTCCTGTTTCCTGCAGATTTCCATGTATGTGGAATGTAAAATACTGGAGGTAAGAGCCCTGTGTGATTTGGCAAACTTCTTTTTTCCTATCATTTTCAAGAAGCTTGCTGAAATTAATCTAAAAATTCTTACACCCTGGCAAAGGATTTACTGTAATTGATTGTCATTTACAAGAACCACATAAGGTTAAGTATTATCAGAAAATTGTTCCTAGCATTTGAAGAGCTGTAGTTTATCTTCCTTGGCCTTAGTGTTACATTTCAAAAAGTCATCTATTGAATGCTACTGTCATTCAATGAGAGGAAAGAGAAAACACATTCTGCATTGTGCATGATGAGTATTGTTAAACAATTGGTTCCAATTGTTTGCAATTTTTAGAGGTAAAGAAACAAAAACTGACTTCCTGGATAGTTGTAGTCATCCATCTATGAAAACAGTCCTATTGTGATGAGGAACCCTTGCTATAAATTTAATCCAAAAGGAAACATTACAACATTTCATTTTCCATATTGCTATAGATGAGAACCCAATGCTTGAGGATATTCATCGTCTTCACAGAGAGAGACCATCAGAACCATCAGAGTGGATCCAGCTAACTACAGGCCCAGTAGCCTGACTTCTATCCTGGGGAAGATCTTAGAAAAGTTTATTAAGGAGGCCATCCTTGA
>NW_017728931.1:103402980-103421386 GCF_001723895.1 Crocodylus porosus
TTTCCCTCTTTAAAAGGAGCAGGGCACCTAAGTGCTCTGCGACACACCTCCCCTGCTTAAGACTCAGACTTACCAGGATGAGTCTCCACATTTTCAGGTAGCACTGCCATTCGGGACTTCTCTTGGCTCTTCTTTGGTTGCCTGACAAGTCAGGAATGGGAGGCAGAGGTTTTTAGGCACCTCCTACTCGCCTTTTCCCCAAGGTCGCACCATGTGGGATTTGTTGGGAGTTACCCCGCCACAGGTAGTCCCCCTCACATTAGCCAGCCTTGGTAGGGTCTCACTTAGGCCTGTAGGGCCCCAGGCTTGGTGTATCCTTCTGGCCAAGGTGGCAATTGCCGTATCGTAGCCATGGGGGTCCGCCTCTCTGACGTCCCTCTATTTTTTTCTCCTCTCCTTTTATAAGGCCTTGACTGTCCTCCTCCTGTCACCTGACAGGCTGGCCATGACTGGAAGGGTCTGTACTTACTAGGAAGCAGGATGACTCCCCTAACAGGGTTAGGATTCCCTGCTACACAACCCCTTCTCTTCTGTCTTGTCCAGGGTCTTTCCATTTCTCCTAGCCCCTCTTCTTCCTCGTATTGACTTGAGAAGAAGATGGCATTTGTATTCTGGGTCCCAGGGTGATGTTTTCTCTCAAAACAATATGGCTGCAGACTAAGGACCCACCTCATCAGCCTAGCAATGTCTGTCTTCATGCTCTGTAATCAGCGTAGGGGCACGTGATCGGTGATCTGCGTGAACCGACGTCCTAGTAGATAGTATCAGAGTGTTTCCACAGCCCGCTTAATCGCCAAACACTTCTCTGTCATGGTGTAATTCCATTCTGGTGGATGTCATTTCCTACTTATGTAGACTATAGGGCTCTCTTCTCCATCTCTCTGAACCAACACCACTCCAATAGCTAATTTTGATGCATTGGTCTGCACCTGGAACGGTTTATTAAAGTCTGGTGTATATAGCAGGGGTTGTAAACATAGTGCATCATTCACTTCTCAGAAAGCCTCTTCCGCAGCTGGTGTCTATCTCATCTTGGTAGGAGCCCCCACCTTTATCATGTCTGTCAAAGGCCTTACCAACTCCACAAAGTGAGGTACAAACCTCCTATAATAATTGGCTAATCCCAAAAAAGCCCTCATTTGTCTTTTAATAGGAGGAGCTTGATACTTCTGCCTTGCTTAATAATGGTCTCACCCTTCCACTTCCTACTAGGAAACCCAGGTATTGTATTTCCTTTTTCCCTATCGTGCATTTCTTTGGATTGACTGTCAGCCCGGCCCTTCTCAAGTCTTGCACTACTGTTCATAGTGCAGTGAGGTGTTCCTCCCAGTTCTTGGTGTAGATAATAATATCATCTATGTAAGCTGTGGTGTAACCGCCATAGGGAGCCAAAACTCTGTCCATTAGATGTTGAAATGTAGCTGTGGCTCCATATAATACAAACGGCATGTGCTGGAACTGGGAAAGACCCTAAGGGGTGGCAAATGTTGTCTTTTCTTGATCTTTGGGTGTCACTGGGATCTGCCAGTAACCTTTTGTTAGGTCTAAGGTGGCGATGTAGCGGGCTTACCCAATATTTTCTATCAGCTCATCTATTCTCGGCATTGGGTAGGCATCGAACCTAGCTACTGCATTTACCTTCCAGAAATCAATACAGAGACAAATTTTTCCATCAGGCTTAGGTACTGCTACAACGGGGCTCTGCCTGTTGCTGTGGGATTCGCATATGATGCCCTTCTCCAGCATCATCGCTATCTCTGTCTTTATCTGGCTTTGCAGTCGCTGGGGAATCCGTTGCCAGTTCTCACAGATCACCTGGCCCAGAGGTACCCCAAGCTTCCCCAGGAGTTTCCCAGAACACATCTCCATACTCCCTGATTAGCTTGGTGGCCTGTCTTCTCTGTTCTTTTGATAGTCACGGGGCCAATTCTACGTCCCCCAGTCCACTCTCCTCTGTCAACGAGGGTCCCAACTCTAATCCCTCAGGATGTAGGGCTAGGTTCATGCATTCCCAGTCTTCCCACTTCTTTAGTATATTAACATGGTATACCTGCTTCTTTTTCTTCTTATCTGTCTGGTACACCTCATAGTCTATGGGCCCCACTTGGCATATAACTTCATAGGGTCCCTGCCACCAAGCAAGTAACTTACTCTCCCATCCGGCAATAAAATCAACACACAGTTTCCCATGTCAAACTTCCTTTCCTGGGCACCTCGGTTGTAATATCTCACTTAACATTGCTGTGCCTCCCTGAGGTTTCCTAAGACTGCGCTCCAAGCTGCTTCAAGGCATTCCCGCAGGTGTATTACATATTGGATCAAGTTCTGGTCCTTACTCTTCTGTTCTTCCCAACTCTCTTTCATCAGATCCAGGATCCCCCTTGGTTGCCGGCCGTATAATAATTCAAAGGGTGAAAACCCACTTGAGGCCTGGGGTGCCTCACTTACTGCAAACAACAAAGATGGTATCATTTTATCCCACTCCTGAGGGCTCTCGATCACAAACTTCTTTAACATCTGTTTCAGTGTTTGATTAAAACGTTCCACGAGCCCATCTGTTTGGCACTGCCGTCCTCAGGTGTTTAATTCCTAAAGCTTTACTCCCTCAAACACCCATAATGTAAAATTTGTTCCCTGATCCATCAGTAGTTCTCTAGGGAGTCCTACGCAGGAGACATCTTCACTAGCTCGTTTGCCACCTTTGGGGTGGACACTGTCCACATCAGCACAGCTTCCAGGTACCTCATTGCATAATCCAGTAAAACTAATATATACTGGTTTCTGGTGCTACTTCGGGAAGCGGCCCCATGATGTCCAGCACCACCCACTCAAAGGCAACCTCCACCAAAAGCATCAGAATTAAAGGAGCCTTTGGGGAATATCTTGGATTCACTTTTTGGCACATGGGACATGAAGTGCAATACCTCGCCACTTTCCACAACAGTCCTGGCCAAAAAAATCTTGCCTGAATACGGGCTTCAGTCTTGTCCCTGCCCAAATGTCCCCCCATAGGGAGCTCATGAGCCACCTTCAATAAAACTCGTCGATAGCGCTGAGACACCAGCAACTGTATGACCTCCCCTCCTTCAGGCTTCTCTTGTTCAACCTGGTACAGGACATTGTTTCTTATCTTGAATCTTGGCATCATCTTCATTCGCTCCGGCCGTAATACCTCGCCATTTCATTGGGCCAAGTGTTCTTGCAACGCAGACCGAAAATCTGGCTTCTGACTCTGCTCCAACTGGAAATGTTCATCTTCCCACAAGTGTGTGATGTCCACCTCTTGTTCAGCCCTTTCTTTAGGAGGAGGTTGTTCGATTGTGCCTGCAAACACTTCAGCCCTGTCCCCTGGCCTCACGCTGGTTATCTCTTCCAACAACTTGGGCCAGTCACAGCCCAGTACTACTGGATAGGGTAAATGCTCAGCAACCCCAACTAGCATCTTGCCTAGTTGTAGGGTGGCCACCACCCTGTCAATTTCAAGGGAGTCTCCACACCAACATTGCACCTTTACTCAATTCACTACTCCCCTTTCCTTTATTGGTACCATATCACTCCACACCATAGTCTGTAATGAGCCTGAGTCTAGCATAGCCTGTACCTTTTTCCCATCCACTGTCACTTCCATCATAAGTACAGGTGGCTCATCTCCCACCTCAGTGTCAACTCTGATTCAGTAGCTGCACATCCCTAACCAGATCGTTGGTCATGGGTGCGTGCTCCCAATCTTGTTGGCTAAGAGTGTCTGTTGTCCTGCAGCAGGATCCTGTAGGCCTTGTATTGTTAGACATAGCTGGTTCTCAACTTGCTGCTGTGACTCTGGGTCTGGGATTAGCGTCTGCTCCCGTTGCACTCTCTTGATGGACCCATTGGCTCTTTTCCTCATACGGGCAAACCACTGTCTTATGATGCATACTGCCATATGAAAATTTCCCAGCCAATGCGCCATTGTGACAGGTGCACCCCTTCGGGGTCTGTCCACTGGTGACCCAGCCCGCCTGTTATGGGTCAACCGCCCGCCTTCTCGCCTGCCATGCCTTGTTAATTGATTAATTAGAAGATGTTAATTAAGCGGGAGGCTGCCCATTTACTGCCTCGATGCAAGCCTTGCTGTCTGTGGCTCCTTTCCTTCCCTACACCACAGCCTCACAGATGGTACTCACATCATTTAGTCTGGGCCTTACTCTACTCTGGCCCCCTTGTCCTCCCTGGGCTCTCCACAGCCCTGTCTCACTCTGCGCCACACAGGGTGTTCGTCAATGCTTCCCCCTCTCTGGGGACTCTCCCTGCCCCCCTCACAAGGGCTTCTCACGGCCCCCTCTCTGGGGGACTCTCACTGCACCCTCTCTGGGGCTGGGGTCTCCACGCTGCCGTGGCTCCCCTATAAGGCCTCCTCCAACCCCTGATAGCCTCACCCAAACTTCCAGTTCTAAACAGCAAACACAAAACACAAGCCCCTGGGTTATAACATAAAATCTAAGCCACCTGGCTAAAACATCATTCAATCCCTACCAGGGAATTCTCCCCCTCCATAACAGCAATCAGGAGCTGCTCATGCAGTCAGGCTTCTCCCCTTTGCTTGCTCCAGCACAGCTCCTTCTCCCTTGGCTGCTAGTGGGGAACTGCCATCCTGGCACCAGCCCTGGGGTTTAACTAGGGCTGCCATCCTGGCACCAGCCCCTTCTGGTCAGCTGACTGCTGGCATATGTGGGTCACCAGCTAACTCTGGTTGCCCAGGCAACCAGAAACTGTTGCTTCTCAACCACCACCAGGACTCTTCCCTAGCAGTTTCCCCTCTTTAAAAGGAGCAGGGCACCTAAGTGCTCTGCAACAGGGGGCCATAAGAATAACACCTGTCTATTTGAGGAAAGCCATTTCTTACAATGGGGAAGTTAAGTATGAGACAGTATCTTCTAGATATGTTTGAAGGGATGCAAATATTCTCCTGTCATTATGGCTGATGACAGACATGAAAAAAAAACAAAGCAACACTTTACTGGAAGAGGAAGTGTGTTAGTTCAATCTGGCTCCCCAGCATCTGCATAGATCACGTGCTTCAGCAGGGATTTTTGGTGCTTTTATCTAATAGCTGATTGAATCAGCTATTAGATAAAAATGCCAAAAAGACCTTCTGAAGTGCATGTTTTATACAGACATTGTGTGAGCTGGGTCAAACTAACAGGATGCCTGTTTTGCGCATGCACTGTGCTTAGTGTGTGGTTGCACCATGCTTAAAGTGCTGGGTTTTTTCAGATCTGTATGCTGCCAATTACATCAGAAGAGACTTCCAGTCTGATAATGTTTCTCTCTCTCCCTCTATCTCTCTCTCTCTCCCAGGAGACAGGAGCATCTGTATAGTATGGTCTCCCCAAGAATCTAATGAGTAATGTATGTAAATGGACAGATAAGAAACCATACTTATCCTTGCCAGGAGAGCAAGTATTGTCTCTAGTTCTCTTGGGCATAGGGAAACATTATGGGCCTCCAGCTAGTATAAAGACTGAGTATAAATTAGATTAATGTATCTAAGATGCAGGGTAAGATCAGATTATTGTTCTGACATTTTCTTTTGTTTGCTCCTATATCTCTGTCTGTATCTCATCATGTGGCTACTGATTTATGCTTGCTCTTGTTGTTATAATGAATCTTCTTGTTATCTTTTATAAACTGTTTATTATCAGTGACAACTGTGATTTAAGAGCATTCAGCCATAAAGGCAGGCCTCTTCCAAGGAAGGGGGATCTCTCTTTTCTGAACACATAACTGGACTGGAGCATGTTCCTTCTAGCTGGCAGAATCATCTCTGCTAGGAGCTGGCAAGACCTAAGTGAGATAGGTAGGCTGAGGTGACATAGGCCAAAAAGTTGGTTCCTGGCACAGTTGGTTCTCAGTGGTCAAACAGTGGATGGCAGAGAGGGGCTTGGAGTGGAAGGGCATCTCTGAAGGTAGGAGAACACACTGGGAGTATGTCTTAAAGGTGTACTTGAGAGAATCTGAGATCAGGGTATATTGCACACTCTATAAGATCCAACTTATTGTGACATTATGACCCCTGCCACATGTTACATTTGAGATGTGATTACCTGGTCAGTCACATCTTAAGTAGTGACCTAGCCAGGCATTCACTCAATTTATGGTGTGTAACAAGGAACCCTTATACTGTGACTGAATGCAGGAGAAAGAGAGAGATGGAGGGGGCAGAGGCTAGAAGGACTAAGAAGAGAGAGAGGGATACTGGGTAGGAATGAAGGGCCAGTCTCTTTAAAGATGAAACAGCAGGCAGCATAATAGTTCATAGATTAAGTAATTAGCAGCTCATTCATAGGTGCTCAGAGTTGAGCTGGTAGAGAGAGAAGGAACACCTGCCTACTTAACACTGACAGGAGGATCAGAGAGGGGGAGGGAAGAGTATATGAGTGGGACTAGAGGCAGTGTCTGTGGAAGAAGGCTGGAGAAGCCACAGCTTGGAGTTACTGAAGCTGGGGCGGAGTGTGGTAACTCAGCTGCAGGGATGCAGAGAGAGACTGCTGAGCAGGGAAAGGCAGCCTATTGGTGAGGCTTTACTGCACAAGGAGAGATACTATCATTAGACAGAACACTACTTTCAATTTCCATTTGTTTTCTGGTATTTTACCAGAGGTTGGGAATTTCTGTTGCTAAGTGGACATTTCATAGAATCATAGAATCAATGAGTGGGAAGGGACCTAGACAGATCATCGAATCCGACCCCCCTGCCATGGGCAAGAATGAGCACTGGGGGTGGGAGGGGTCATAAGACCCCAGCCAGGTGCCTATCCAGTCTCCTCTTGAAGATCTCCAGGGAAGGTGAGAGCACCACCTCTCTGGGAAGCCTATTCCAGGCTCTGGCCACCCTTACAGTGAAGTAGTTCTTCCTAATATCTAACCTAAACCTATCCTCCCTCAGCTTGTGGCCATTGTTCCTGGTGACTCCAAGGGGGGCCCTGGTGAACAGACTTTCCCCGAGTCCCTGCTGCTGATAAGGTTGTAGGCAGCCACAAGATCCCCCTCAGTCTCCTCTTGCGGAGACTGAAGAGATTCAGGTCCCTCAGCCTCTCCTCATAGGGCTGGCCATCAAGGCCCTCAACCATACCCTCCTCTGGACCCTCCTCGGGACCCTCTCCAGGTTCTCCACATCCCTCTTAAAGTGTGGTGCCCAGAACTGGACACAGTACTCCAGCTGCGGCCTGATCAGCACCACATAGAGGGGGAGCAAGACCTCTCTGGACCTGTTAGTGATGCCCCTGTTGATGCATGACAGGGTGCAGTTGGCTCTGCCTATTGCTTCGTCACATTGGCAACTCATATTCATCCTGGAGTCAATCATGACTCCAAGATCTCTCTCTGCCTCTGTGCTGCCGAGAGGGTCAGCCCCTAACCTATAACCATAATGCCGGTTCCCTCTCCCCAGGTGCAGCACTCTGCACTTGTCCTTGTTGAACCTCATCCTATTCGGATCCACCCACTTCTCCAACCTATCCAGGTCTGCCAGGATGTGGTCCCTGCCTGCCTGTGTATTCACTTTACCCCACAGCTTGGTGTCATCAACGAACTTGAACAGGGTGCTTTCCACACCCTCGTCCAGGTCGCTAATGAAGATGTTGAACAGCACTGGCCCAAGGACCGAACCCTGGGGGACTCCATTGCCTACACCCTCCCAGATTGACATCAACCCATCCACCACCACCCTCTGGTTAGCCCCTGGAGCCAGTTTGCCACCCATGTGACTGTACATTCGTCAATGCCACAGTCCCTTAGCTTGACCACCAGAATTGGGTGGGAAACTGTGCCGAAGGCCTTCTGGAAGTCCAAGAAGATGACATCGACTTCCTCCTTCATAACTAACCTTTTTGTTACCTGGTCATAGAAAGAAACCAGGTTGGTCAGGCAGAATTGGCCTGGTACAAACCCATGTTGGTTACCCCTCAACATCACTTCCCCTGCAGGGCACTCACAAATGTGGCCCTTGATAATTTTTTCAAAGACCTTCCCCAGGATAGAAGTGAGGCTGACTGGCCTGTAGTTGCCAGGCTCTTTCTTCTTCCCCTGCTTGCAAATAGGGACCACATTGGCCCTTTCCAGTCCTCAGGGACTTGGCCTGAGCACAAGAAATCCTCAAACAGCCATGCTAATGGCTTCACATTGACACCAGCCAATTCCCTCAGCACCCGCAGATTAAGGTTATCCGGGCCTGCCAACTTGGGTACATCTAAGCCCTCCAGGTAATCCTTAACTAGGTCTGAACTAACATTCAGGGGACTTGCATCCTTCCTGGGCCTCTCTATGCTGTCACCCAAGAGCACCCCATTGTCAGCAGACAGGAACACAGAGGCAAAGAACTTGTCAAAGAGTTCTGCCTTCTCTCGCGCATCTGTCACCAACTGCCCTGTCCTGCCTCGTAGGGGTCCAATTTTACCCCGAGACTTCTTCTTGCTACCTATATACTTGAAGAAGGACTTTTTGTTATCCTTAATCCCAGAAGCTAATCTAAGCTCCAGTGCTGCTTTAGCCTCCCTTACCAAATCCCTACAAGCTCGGGTCAGGGAGCTGTACTCCTCCTTGGTCCCTGCCCCCTGCTTCCACCGCCATTATGCTTTTTTCTTTGCCCTCAGGCCAGCCTGGATATCCGTGCTCAGCCATGAAGATTTCTTGGACCCTTTTCCCGCCTTCCTGCGCAGTGGAATTGTGTCCTGCTGCTCCCCAAGGTTAGCCTCCTTGAGGAAGGACCACCTTTCCTGGACCCCCATACTAGCTACACCCTGGGCTCCAAGTGCCTCCCTGACTACTGCCCTGAGCACATCAAAGTTGACTTTCCTAAAGTCAGGCATTTGCGCTGTGCTAGTTACCCTCCCCACCCTTCTCTGAATAGCAATGCTCTCGCCAGGCCTTGATCATCCCGTCCCTCGTTGCTTGGCTCTGGATCTTGATGATGGTCTTCTGCTCCGTCCCAAAGGTAATAGGGCCGCGAGCGCTCACCTCGGGCAGTCTTATCCCCTCCTAATCCCACCTGCCACGACTTTGATGATTCGATCACTGGTGGAGGGGTCCAACCGTCCGGGTTCGGTTATCTCAGGCTGAGGGGTGATGATCTTCACAAGGCTCTAACCTCCCCTGTACCTCGCCCTTTGCCCAGCCTCGACGGTGTGCTGATGTTGCCTTTCATGGCCAGCCCTCTCTATGCAAGAATGTATCCTTGGGTCTCGCTTAAGCCTGAGTTTTATGGCCAAGTCAACCTAGGCCCTCTAAATCCTTGGCCCGTTGTAGCCCTCTGCCTTACTTTACCCTGGCGTCCCAGGCAACAAAAGGGAAAATTAACAAGTAACAGGAAAAGATGCTAGCAGCAAACTGCTTGTTACCTCTCAATAATCTATAAATAGCTATTCTGTGGCATCTAAGTTACAGCGTGCCCCCCACCATCGACTGCCCCTTTGTGCTATCTATTCCCTACCCTTAGTGTACCCTATGTGTATCCAACCCCTGACGTCCCTTCCGCCTCGGAGAAGAAATCTTCCTCCAGAGGGCTCTCCTGAGTCTTCCTTCCAGGACAAGATGGTCTTAGCTAGCCCTTCAACTGTTCAGCTTTCTCCTGTGCAATCCACTGGGACTGCTCTCTGTCACTGAGGACCCTCCTGCATGCTCTTCTCGCGGCTTCAAAATGATATGCAGCCTGGATACCTCAGTCCTTCTAAGCCCAGTAACAGTGTCTGTATGCTGGTGCTTGTCTGGGCATTCCCCTGCCCTGTGGGCAGCATTCTCCAGCTCCCCCTCCTCCTCAGTGGGTCCGGGAGCTACCTTCTCTTCACCCTTCCTCCACCTCTCCTCCTCTTCTGTCTTGCTGTTTCCCCTTCTTATCCTTCCGTGCCGGCTCTCCTCCCCCTTCTCTCTAGCTGCTGTCACTTTAAAAAAACCGCAGCTAATGAGCCGCGCGGGTCCCACCACCGCTTCTCATCCTGCCGTGGTTCCTGCAGCAGGTAGGGTGTTTTTGTTTGCTTTTCTTCCTCTTATGTTTTCCCTGGGGTGTGTTGTCCCCCAGAGTCCCTCCTTGACGCTTCGGGGTCCAGGTCCTCCCCTTGCCCCGGGACAAGCAAACTGGATCATTTCTTGATCACTGTCCCTTAGCCTCCCTTGTACTAGCACATCCCCCACCAGGTCTAACACCAGATCCAGTATAGCATTTTCCCAAGTGGGGACGAGTACCTCCTGCATGAGGTGTAGGTCCTGTATGCATGTCAGGAACCTTCATGAGTGGCTAGACCTGGCGGACTGCTCCTCCCAGTTGATGTCAGGGTAATTCATGTCACCCATGACCACAACATCCTTTGCATGCACGGCCTCCCCAAACTGCCTGGAAAATTCCAGATCCAGCTCTTCCTCCTGATGTGGTGGCCTGTAGTAAACCCCTACCACCTCATTAGCTCAATTATTATTATTATTTTGTTTATGAACTAGATAGTTGCTTGGATTGGGTCTGCTAGGGGAGAATAAGGTCCCACTGGTGCCCTAAGACGGCCAGAGACAGGGCAGAGGGACCATAGCCAAAGCTGTATCTGAGAAGGGCAAAGACAGGGCAAGGGCCCCAGGAGCTTGGACCAGAATAGTGAACCTTGAGCTAACAGCTCCAGCCAGAGAAAAAGGGGTTAAGCAAGATTTGAATTCTGGGGGAGCTTGGGGAGGAGGAGGACTCAGCCCTCCTCCCCACCACCAAGAGATGAGAGCCCTCCTGTAAGATTTGAAAATCATAACCTGGAGCAGTCTCTGATTTTATTAGGGCATCGTGATAGGAAGCCCATTTTTTTGCAGACCCTAGCAAGATTCAAAGTGTAATTCAAACCCTGGGGTTAAGGCTGCAAGTTGAAACCTCAACAAAGTTTACAGCTACAAGAAGGTCTGAAATCAAGGAAGGAGATGGGGATGAAGGAAGAAAAGGGCTTTGTCTGGAGAAAGAAAAGGACATCACTGATGAAGCTCCCAGCTACAAAAACTCAAAAACTCTGGAGCTGGGAGTATCAACAAACTGACAGGGTTCCCAGCCATGGGAGTGAAGACCACTGGTGTAGGGGGAGGCTGGGAGGTGACTGTGGCAGGGCACCTTTGGGGTCTGCCACTTTAAGGGCTAAAATAAACAATAGAGCAGCCTGCAGGTGTCTGCACTCTCAATCAGGAGTCATATGGCCAGCAAAAGGCCACCTGATTGGGAAGTAGGACCAACTGCTAGATATAAGAGCAGGCTTTGAGCAGTAGGGCCAGCAGTTTGCTACAAGCAGCCAGAGTGGGAACATTGCCTGCATGGAGCCACTGCATACATAACAACTTGGAAGTACAGGGAAGGAACTATGGGGATGGTGGAGGTTCCTGGTCCTGGGACATGACCTAAAACTACACCCTGCTAGGGCTGGATGGTGGGGTGGAGCTGCTTGTGTTGGGGTGGTCCCTAGGAAATGCCATACCAGGTGCCTCTGTAGCGAAAGGTGAGGATGGGGTGCTGTATAACCTCAGCCCCCAGAACCTGGTGGGTAACCTGGCAGTTGGGACAGGAAGGGGGGACAGGCACATCTACAAGCACCTGAATTCCTTGGGGTATAAGACTCTGAGGCCCCAGTGAAGGGGGACTGAGTGGTGGCCCCAGCAAGGGGGTGAAAGAGTGGCCCCAGTGAGGGGCATAGAGTGGGTAGAAGGCCACACAAAGCACGGTCTGCAGAGGCAACCTGAAGGGCTGTGCAGGATGGTGCAGAGTCGGGTCTACATAGGCAGGCTTGAAGGGGTGCACAGGGGCATGTAGAGTAGGGTCTGTGTGACCTGAAGGACTGCGCAGAGGCTGGCTCCAACAGTTAAGTGATGGAGGTCCTAGTGAAAGGGCATAAGCTGGAGGCCCTAGTGAAAGGACCTCCAAGAGGGCAGGAGGTCCAGGCATGTATGAGGAGGCCTGAGGCATTGTTTTTACTTTGGATGCCATCTACAAGGCATGGGACCTGGTATAGGGAAGGTCAGAGCCATGTATAACTCCCTTGGCATCAGGGCATAAAATGGGCAGCATCCTGCATTATTACATCTTTCTTTATACATCACGTCATGGCAGGAGAGAAAGGACAGACTGCCCTAGACAGGTGGGCAGGCCAGCTTTGTGCCCGGCCTCAGGACATCCCCCTGTCCCAGTGATCCTGGCCTCCCTGTGCACAAGCAATATTGTGTGATGAGATCTAATGCTTGATTCTACAATTGTGCCTCCATAAACATGTGGCATGACAGGAAGTCTATAGTTGGGATTGTGTATTGTATCCCGTCATGCTTTATTTTTAATGTTTGTCAGTCATTAATTGGTATGCGTATTCTGGCCCAGCAATGATCCCAAATCGATTGCCAAGAAATAAATCCATCCCATGCTGTTGTGTGGGTGTGTTAGAGCAGTATCAGGAATATCTATCCCCAGTCTCAGGAGTGCACACAAAATGTCAGGGATGCCATCCCTAGGCACACTCCAAAAACTGAGCAGATTCTGCTTTTTCAGTATGTGGTAGGAGGGAGTCTGTGGGGCTTGAAGATAGTGCACATATACAACTAATTCTCCTTTGAATTCTTATAGAGGGCTTAGTGAAGAGACTATGGACTACATCTGGTCTAAGCTGCCATTGATGATAGCATTTATGCCAGCAGAAGGCCTACCCCCAGGATTTTAACCTGCTCTTAAATTCTCTGGAGCTTGCTTTTGCAATGAGCTTGCACTATCCCCTCACAAATCCTATGTGCCAGTCTTGACTGTACTTGTGTCATCCCAGAACTGATAATCAGGGATCCTGGTTTTCTCTGATTTAAAAAAAAAATCCCAAATTTTCAGTTAAAAAAAAGTAACCCCAAACCCACATTTTTCCATGATTAAAATGAAACACCACTATATAGATATAATTTTATACACACACACACACACACACACACACACACACATATATATATAATTATTGGTGTTTCATGTTAATCAAATTGGCCTCTAAGGTGATGAGAATTTAGATCTCGCTCAGGGATGCCTGGGGCAGCCTTCCATTTCTGAATACATATTTACACCAAGGCAGGTGGACAGAAGGGGAGGTGGCCTCAAGAGCAGGGTAGAACAGAGGCTAAGTGGTCTCTAGGTGACATCACAGCCACCCCCGGGGCAGGCCTTTTTTACAATATCCCCATGTTGCACTGCACTGTGTGTTGCAGTCATATTCAGCAATTTATTACTAAGAATCTCATTCCACTGAAAGCAGTATTTTCAACATGAGGGTCGCAAAGTTGAACCCTAATTGTGCTAATCAGAGAAATTTTTGAATGTGTGACAAATTCTACTGTGTTTTATAAGTGTAACTCCAACAATTTGACTTTAACTAAGTTGCTCTGGATTTCCCAAGTGTAACCATGAACAGGATTTAGCCTTTCAAGTAAAAAGAGTAACTTAATTCCACTGCTCCCTCTACACATGAAACTTAAACAATTCCACACTGTTTAGGTTGTTGAAGTGTAAATAATGTTGAAGCAATTGACTGAGTGCAGGTTATTATCTCCTGTGTGGGAGCACTTCTACTGTAGCGTAGGCGGGAGCTGAAGCAGGGGAAAGCTGAAACCAGCACTCAGACACTGACAAGTGAAGGCTCACTGCCCCTGACCTGTGGATGCTGCAAGCATATACAACAAACATTCATCACCCAAGTCACTAACAGAATATTCATCCATGCTGGTAATACATTTTCTCTCTTCTGCAGTTTAATGTATTTGCAGGATAGGGAGAAAAAAGAAAGCTGCTTGGTATATCATAATGCAAGAGGAAAAAATATGTAACTTCCTATTTATAGTTACTCTTCCCCCAGTGTGCCAACAGTAGTTCATTTAGCATGGGTGTGATTGGAGATTTTTCTATCTATCTTGCTTCCGTCTTGGTCTCTCTTAGTCATAGGTTCATAGGAAAGTAGGGCAAGAAGGGACATCATAAGGTCATCTAGTCCAACCCCTTGCTCAAGGTAGGATCATCCCAGACTAAACCATCCAACTCAGAGGTCTGGCTTACCTACTCTTGAAAATTTCCAAGGATGGAGATTCCACAACATCTCTAGGTAGTCTGTTCCAGTGCCTGATCAATCAGAAAATCCATCTAATCTCCAACCTAAATCTCCCCTGCTACATAGATTTCACAGACAATAGGGCTGGAAGGGACCTCAGAAGATCATTGAGTCCAGCCCCCCACCCGAAGGGCAGGAAGTCAGCTGGGGCCATAGGATCCCAGCAAGATAGACATCCAAATGTCTCTTGAAGACATTCAAAGTGGGTGTTTGAACCACCTCTGGCGGCAATCTATTTCAAACCTTGGGGGCTCGGACAGTAAAGAAGTTCTTCCTTATGTCCAGCCTGAAATGGTCACGGAGGAGTTTGTGACCATTCAACCTTGTCATCCCTTGGGGCGCTCTGGTGAACAGATGTTCCCACAGATCCCGATGAGCACCCCTGATAAACTTATAGGTGGCCACCAGATCACTCCTGAGCCTGCGCTTTTCTGGGCTGAAGAGCCCCATTGCTCTCAGCCTCTCATCGTAAGGTCTGTTTTCCTGACTTCTGATCATGCACGTGGCTCTCCTCTGGACTCTCTCAAGCTTCTCCACATCCTTTTTGAATTGTGGAGCCCCAAACTGGATGCAGTACTCCAGCTGCGGCCTCACCAAGGCCGAGTACAATGGGAGAATGACATCCTGGGATTTGTTTGAGAAGCATCTATGGATACAAGCCAGCATTTTGCTTACTTTACTAGCCGCAGCATCACATTGTTTGAGGCCATTGCTCCTAGTTCTGTCCCCCAAAACCACAGAGAAAAGCCCATCACCATTCTTTCTGTAATTGAACTTTGGATATTTAAAGACAGCTATCAAATCCCCTCCTCAATCTTTTTTTTTTGCCAGACTAAATAACCATAGCTCTTTCAGCCTCTCCTCATAAGTCATGCTTCCAAGACCCCTAATTATTTTTGTTGCTTTGTGTCAAACTCTTTCTAATCTCTGTATATCCTTCATGAAGTGTGGAGACCCAAATTGGATGCATCACTCCAGGTAAGGCCTCACCAGTGCTAAATACAGCAGAGGCATTACTTCCCTTGATTTGCAAATGACACTCCTGTTGATACAACCGAGTATACCATCGGCCTTTTTTCGCAAAAGGAGCACACTGCTGGTTCAGATCCAGCTTATGGTCCACTATAACCCCCAAGTCCTTCTCTGCAGTACTGCAACCTAAACAATCATTTGTGCATGCAGTTTTCTGTCTACTTGTGCATGAAATTATTGTGTCCCAAGTGTGATTCCATCATCCATTTGGATACATCATCTGACAATGTAATAAGTTGAATATTGGAGGCTGCCCTTTTTCACTTCTCAATATTTCAGCTTCTCAGACAAAAACATGAGGCCTTTTTCCTCCCAGAAAACAAGTGTTCAAATATGGATTGCTTGAATGGTAATATAATAACGTATTTAAGAAGACAGCAGGTGCACCTGAAGTAGCAGGTGCAGTAGCAGAAGCTATCTACCTTTATATTTATAGCTTTTGCTGCTATACGTGTGCGCACACTCATACACTTCATAAAGTAAATGATTCTGGAGCAGCAGTACTGAAGGTTTTAAATAAGTGTCTGAACTGCATGCTTATACAATACTGAGCACAACCTTTAGGTTCTCACATCAGTAAATTGCAAGACTGAATATCCAAAAATTGGGCTTATAGATGCAGTTCCCCCCTGGCCCTTGGTGTTTGCTCCATATATAGTTTTAAAATGGAACATAAGGATGTCTTTACATGTGCTCCAGAGTGGTGGTGGGGGGACATTTTAAATTATAGCAGCTCTAGAAGCTACTTTAATTAAAACACCTGCAGGGTCTCATGTATTCAATGACCTGCACTTCAAAATGGTAGCAAGCAGTGGCAATGCACAGGGGGTGCACAAGGGTGCACATGTACCCTCTGAGAGTGCTGGCACACCCCCTGACAGGCCACACTCCCCGCTTAGGCGACGGGCAGAGGAGGCAAGCAGGAGCACCAGGACACTTCCAGGAGTACTGCAGCCTCTTCCCAATTGGTGCAATCAGCTGCAGGGGGACTCCCCCCCGGTCACTGACTTGTTGCTGGGAGGCCATGTGCCCCCCCCTTACTAAGGTGGCACAGCACCAGTTACCCATGGCAGCAAGGGTGCTTTAACTAAAGCTCGCTTGATGACCTTTATTTAAAACACCCCCACCGCCATTTTGAAATGTGGGGACACTAAATACATGTGACACTAAGGATGCCGGCGCATTCTGAGTTGAACAGTCCAGCAGACTTGATTAATGTTGATTGAGCAGACTTGATTAATTGAGTCTTCCCCGATGCATGCTAATTAAAACATGTTGGAGCAGGCATTGGACCTGTGTATAGGTGCCCTAAAAGAAAAATATAAAATTCCTTCAAGCTCCAGAGAATTTAGCTGCCAAAGTCTAACAAACTTACATTATGAACGTATGTGAATGGAGATTATTTCAGAGGGCTATAATGATCAAATTAGGCAAATGTTCATGGAAACTCTAACAGGTGCATCCCAGGTACTAGGCAGCCTCTTCCCATCATCCAATTTCAAGTTGCTGCTGCAAAATTTCTCAATTAAACAGTTATAATATAGCTGACTTATATGTAGCAATTTATTTTCTACTTTCTCAGAAATATCCAAACATTTTTAGCTGAAGCTTTCTAATAATTGTCAGTCTGTAGAAGCCACCTCACATTCAACTTTTCAGCTGAAATGGTTAAAAAGTTTGACAACTTTATAAGCAACTAACAACAGGATCATATAATGGGAAAGTACTGGCAACCTTAAATACAAGTATACTTCCTGGGCTGCCTATAATGAAATTAGACTCTGCACATATTTGTAGCCCTTGACTATTAAAAGTTTTAAATAATGAATTACAAAAAATACTAGTAAACTTGATCTCCAAATGAGTCCCCTGTGATTATACATTTACCTAAAGACATGACCTAAAGATCTTTTTATGGTGTTCATTCTGAATTTCCTTTAGGAAGACAACACCTAAATCCACTGAGTACTAAGGAATAGACTGTGCCTTTGAATGTGCTCCTGAGGAGAAGCATAAGGGAAAACAGTAACTTCTCTTCCAATGTTATATAGATTACATTAATCTGAGGTGCATCTTGTTTAGGACTTCCTGGACTGAGCCACAGCCAGATTTTCATCTTTCATCTTCTGAGTTCTTCCAGGCACTGGCACATCTTAGGCCCGCTCTGCACATTACAAGTATTGTGCTATTAATGGGTTAATTATGAAATTAAGACCAGATAAATATGCAAAGTACTTATCCTTTGATAAAAAGCTCTACCAGCTACATAATTAGACCTAGAAGTGTGTATATTTTTATAGCTAGTTGCTTCAAGTTTTAATTTGCACATTTAGCAGGGTCTCCCCCATGACTGGGAGCTCTGTCAGCTGACAGGGCTCCCAGACACAGGAATGCCACAGGCCCAGCATGAAACCCCTTGGCCTGCGGGATCGTGACAGCCATGATCCCCAAGGCTCAGGGGTGTGTGAAACCCCCAGGCCTGCAGGACTGAGGCTGCTGCTATTCCCAAGGCTCGGGAGTGCGTGAAGCCCCTGGGCCTGGAGGATTAGGCTGCCATGATCCTCTAGCACCAGGGGTGCATGAGGGAAGCTCAGCTGAGGGGGCTTCCAGTTGCAAGAGCTTGCTTCTTGCTGGTGCAAGGAGAGCCTGGATCGGGTTTCCCCTGCACCAGCAATAAGGCACAATGGGATCTAATGCACTATGTCCCAGGGAAAGGGTAGGACATGGACCCCAAAGGGTCAAGGAGGGACTCTGGGGAAAACAGAGGAAAAGAAAAAACAAGTAAAAACACCCTACCTACTGCCGGAACCGCGGCGGGACCAGAAGCGGCGGCGGGACCAGCGCGGCTCATTAGCCACAGTTTTTTTAATGTGAAACCAGGTGGAGAGAAGGGGGAGGAGAGCCGGCATGGAAGGATAAGAAGGGAAAACAGCAGGACAGAAGGGGAGGACAGGCTGGGAAAGAGCACAAGGAAAGTATCTCCCGGACCCACCGAGGAGGAGGGGGAGCTGAAGAATGCTGCTCATAGGGCAGGAGAATGCCCTGAGAAGCATCAATATAAAGATGCTGTTACCGGACTTAGAAAGACGGAGGTGGCCAGGCTGCATATCATCCTGAAGCTGCAAGGAGAGCCTACAGGAGGGTCCTCACAGGCAGAGTCTGGTTCCAGCAAATCGTCCAGGTGTTGGTGTCACTGGGCATAACCCTAGGTAACTCAGAGGGATGGAAGACCATGAGTGTCGATGAAGCCCCTCTGCTCTAGGCCC
>NW_017728931.1:103421556-103440494 GCF_001723895.1 Crocodylus porosus
ACTGTTGCAGGGCTAGGGACACAGGATTTGAGACCATACAGTCTCCCTGCGCCTTTTACTTGAGCTCAAATAAACTCTGTCTACTTCTCCCCCCAGTGTGTTTATTGGCGCGACGCACACCGGGCAACGAACCCAATTGTTGCCTCCCTCGGGCACCTTGTGCCGGCAACAGTTTTGAAAGACGGAGGTGGCCAGGCTGCATATCATCCTGAAGCTGCAAGGAGAGCCTACAGGAGGGTCCCCACAGGCAGAGTCTGGTTCCAGCGAATCATCCAGGGGAGAGGTGAATGGTCAAGAGGCTAGCTAAGACCATCACGTCCTGGATGGAAGACCCAGGAGAGTCCATCGGAGGAAGGTTTCTTTTCTGAGGTGGAAGGGACATCAAGGATTGGATTTATACAGGGTACACTAAGGGTAGGGAATAGGTAGCACTAAGGGAGCAGTCGGTGGAGGGACGGTATAATCGTGGGGGGGGGGGCACGCTGTAACTAAGATGCCCCAGGATAGTGATTAGTGGATTATTGGGAGGCTGTAGGCAGTTTTGTTGCTAGCGTCTTTTCCTTTTATTTGTTATTTTTATTGCCTGGGACGCCGGTGTAAAAGCAAGTCGGAGGGCTACGAAAAGCTGAGGATCTACAGGGCCTAGTATGACTTAGCCATACAGCCCAGGCTCGAGCAAGACCCAGGGATACGATCTCATATAGGGAGGGCTGGCTGCGGAAAACAACATCAGCATACCGTCGTGGCTGGGTATAGGGCGAGGTACAGGGGAGGTTGGAGCCTCGTGAAGACTATCACCCTTCGGCCTGAGATAACCAAACCCAGGTGATTGGACCCCGCCACCACTGATAGGGTCGTCAAAGTCGTGGCAGGAGGAATTAGAAGGGGATAAGACTGCCCGAGGTGACAACTCGTGGCCCTAATACCATTGGGACGGAGCGGAAAAGCATCATCAAAATCCAGAGCCAAGCGGTGAGGGACCGGATGATCGAAGCCCGGCGGGTGCACACTATCCCACAATTGCACCTCCTACCATGTATGTGTGACATGGCAGGAGGCATTATTATGTAGATCACGCATTAGATCCCATCCTGCCTTTAATTGAACATGTAGAGGGGCCTTAATCAGTAGCAGAATTAGGGAATGACAGGCCCATTGCAAGCATAATTTGATGAATGAAAATGATACAATGATTAATTATTTTCTATAAAAAGTTACAAAATGCACATAGTAATAAATAATATATACAAATAAATAAATAGTAACATAGTATTTGGGGGGGTTTCCATATACCACTGCTACTGAAACTTCATATTTCATACCTTCCTCTCTGGAAATTCATCAATAATTTGGTCTAAGTTACATTTCCTAGCCAAAGTCAAAAATGGTAATCCACAAAGCCTTTCATTGTCCTATGCAGATTTTTAATTATTTTGAGTTTCAAGAAGAAACGTTCAGCATTTGATACTGTTATGGAGATGGTTAAAAACAACACAATCACTGTACATACTTTAGAAAGCTTAATGACAATGCACTATTTTTAACAATCTGTAATTTAACCAAATCTTCCACTGTAAATTAATTTGAATTTTCTGATTTTAAACGTGCTCTAAATGCAAGCAATTCTCCAGACAAGGCAATAGAAAAATCCCTGTCATATTGTTTAACAAAATTTTCAGCTTCCTCATACATACCTTCATCACTTGCTGAAATAAGTGTCTTTGTAGAATTACGTTAAACTTTGTAATGATTGCATTGAAACTGAAAATGATTTGACAGATGAGCTAAAATTATATCCAAACAGCCAAAGAACACATTAACTTTGAAACATCCCTCAGCATCATTCAATCTTTCTTCCTTGCATAATTCATGAAAAAAATTCACTTTCTTTCCACATTTTAGTTCAGACTTAACCTCCACGCCACACTTTCTGATATTTTGATGGCATTTTGTTTGGTTTATTTTAAAATATTTTGAAGCAATACAAGCAATTCCATTATGTTGCAAAGTAATGTTGCAGCTGTGTCTATGCTTATGGCTTTAAATGGTAGACACAGGCTGCTTCCAGATGAGCATGGCCATGCTGTATGTGGCTCTGCAGATAGGTCTGTGGTGCTACATACTGCATATTCAGCTGTTCTTTGCACTGCAAGGGAGCAGTGTGTGTGTGTGGGGGGCGGGGTTGACCCCGTGATATCTAGGGATAAAAAAAACACACCTGTGCAAACAAAATGTGGAGCAGCAAACCAGAGCCTGGCTGGCTGGAGCCGTGCTGGAGCTGCCGGTCAGGCTCCAAGTGGCAGGATCACTGCTGCTGCAGCCCCAGGAGTCCCCCAGGACCCTAGGTAAGGCTGCTAGGGCCAGCCCAGTGCCATCACCAGCCTCTCCGACCCCACCCGGTGTAACCTGCTGTGTACCAGATGGCATGTTGGACAGGCATTCCCTGGGGCCAACTAGCAGTGGCACAAACTCTGCCACAGCTAGTTGTTCCTGGGTAACTAAACACCTACACTCGTTTGGACGTGGCCTTAGAGACAGAATTTACACTTTCCAGAACTTTGGTTTGGTACAAACAAGATACAAGATTCTTCCGCTAATTGTTCCTAAGATTTTCGTCATATTTGAAGCTTCATTATAGTCATCAAACTTTTCACTAAGGAGAATTATTCTGGAAAGTGCCTTCATTATATCAGCACAGTAGAACTACAAAGCAATGAGTGATTCATTTCTTGATGACCAGCATGCTGGACATACTTTCTTCAAAACAGTGTTATGGACAAGCTCTGAGACAGAAGCTAATTCAGGTAACATAGTCCATCACTTTATATTATGTCCAAAGAAACTGTAGACTCTTTTAATAACCTCATTAAAATGTCTTATTTCAGGTATTCCCTGAACATAGTCTTTAAATGTAGGTTTTAAATTGTGGGCAGCAGGGGTATGCATGTGTTCAGTTCTCATACAGATAGATATTCATGCCTGCACTTAGGAAAAACTCCTCTCATATTTGTAGCCCTATCAGACCCTTGACCACAACACTTCAGTATAGCTAACCCTTTCCCTTCAATGCGGTTCACAATTTCCTGTTCAAGACAAGCACCACATTGATCACCTATTTCATGAAATCACAGAAGTGCCTTGTTGATTTTCACATGAATTGGTGTATAATTTGTTTCTACTGTTACATAATGAAAAATGTGACTTAGTTGGTCAATTTTTGCAATGTCTAGGACTGTATCCATAATAACAGAAAAAAATGATACACTTGATTACTTCAACAATCTCTCTCAACACATTTTGACAATAATTCAGTGATTTCATTCTGAATTTGATGACTTAAATGCTGAACTGAACTTTTTGGCATGTTTGCTGTTTCAGTACTGGGTTGTGTTTAGCCAAGAGCTCAATGATTGAGAAAAAATGTCCATTGTTAACATTGCCTAAACCTCCCTTTGCCACCTGAAAGTGGGGTTACATGTTGTCATTTTTAAAGTTACATTGATAAGATGCTCAAGTACTTGCCTCCAAAATGTCTTCGCTTTCTTGATTTCTTTTTGTGATCTTTTTAATAGTGCCATGCAATCTCCACAGCTGAAAGACTATGCAAGCATTTATGTGCTAATGTTTTCATGACTATCTATCCTTTCAGTTAAATGATGCCAGTCTTTAACACTTCTTACCCATGCTACATTACATATGGAAGAATTATGGTCAGCAAAGAGCCAATATGGCTTGCAGTATGCTCTGTTCAACTTAGATGAATAACAAAACCAGGTACAGTGGGGGGGTGTGAAGCGGGCCCTATTTGATTTGGAATTGACCTGATTCAATTCATTGATTTGGATCACTGTCCCTGATTTGATATGGCCCAATCCAAATCTGAAGATTCAGTGCTGATTTAGAGATAGACACAGCTTTAAAAGTTTTTTCTACATACCTTGAAGTAACAGGCACGGCTTGTGAATGCTGCAATGCAGGGGCACATGGAGCGTCCCCCTGGAGTGCGGGGGGGGGCCTCCACATGCTCAGTGGCAAACCTGGAAGTGGACCAGAAGTACTTCCAGTCCACTTCTTGGTTTGCTTGGGAGCACGCAGGGGACTCCCCTGTTTTCCCCGGCTTGTCTGAGACCTGGTTCTTGGTATATTATCTTGCATTCCTTCCATGAACTCACAGTTATTACTCTCCTTGTTGTTACAATCACTGATGTCAAAATATGCATATTTTGGGTAGCTTCCATCTTCTGCTTTGTGCACCACTTCTGTGTTTAGGTGGCATGCTCAAGAGCAGCAAAATCCGAGTGGTTGCAAAGCATCTTATCATGCATGGATTACCTCTACCTGATTCAAGAAGTCTATGGGCCAATGAGAGGTAAAGTGCTGCTCAACCTGGTACTGGCTACTGGGGATGACCTAATCGGCAACCTAGTGATTGATGGGAAGCTGGTGACAGCGACCACAAGCAGATCACCTTCACCATCCACCATAAAGCTGACAAGTTAGTCAGCAACACTGAAGTCCTTGACTTCAGGAAAGCTGACTTTGACAAGCTCAGGAGGCTTGTCAGTGAGGCTCCAAGGGACCATGACCCCAGGGGAAGGGGAGTTCAGGAAGAGTGGTTGCTCCTCAAGGGAACGATCCTCAATGCACAAACTAAGTCTATTCCATCTCGGAGGAAAGGCAGCAAGAGGGCACAGCAGCCCCCTTGGCTCTCCAGGGATCTAGCAGACCTCCTAAGGCTAAAAAGAAAGGCCTCCAAAGGATGGAGGATGGGATTCACCTCCAAGGAGGAATATTCTGCACTGGTCCGGTCCTCCAGGGAGCAAACCAGGAAAGCCAAGGCTACAACTGAACTCCAGCTAGCTTTGAGTATCAAGGACAATAAAAAGTCCTTTTTCAGATATGTGGGGAGCTGGAGGAAAAGCAAGGGCAACATTGGATCCCTGCTAAACCAGATGGGACAACTGATGCCCAGGAAAAAGCCAACCTATTAAATGGGTACTTTGCATCAGTCTTTCATCAGTCCCATGGGATGCCCATGCCCACTATGGGACAGGGAGGTCCAGGTGAGGGAGATTCCCTGCCCTCCATCAATGCTGACCTTGTGAAAGAACACCTTGAGAGCCTGGATACCTTCAAGTCAGTGGGCCCTGACAAGCTACACCCAGGGTACTCAAGGAGCTGGCAAGCATTATAGCCCAGCCTCTGGCATGGATCTTTGAGAACTCCTGGCACTCTGGTCTGAAGACTGGAAGAAGGCCAATGTGGTGCCTATCTTCAAGAAAGGGAGGAAAGTGGACCCGGCTAACTATAGGCCCATCAGCCTGACCTCTATCCCGGGGAAGATCTTAGGAAAGTTTATTAAAGAGGACATCCTTAATGGATAGGCCAATGCCAACATCCTAAGGGATAGCCAGCACGAGGTTGTTGCGGGTAGGTCTTGCTTGACCAATCTCATTTCCTTTTTATGACCAGGTGACCTATCACCTGGACAAGGGAGAAGAGAGTGTGATTTATCTTGACTTCAAAAAAGTCTTCAATCTGGTATCCTATGATCACCTCTTGGCAAAACTGGCCAATTTTGTACTTGGGTACACCATGATCCGCTGGCTGGGAAATTGGCTATGTGGTTGGACCCAGAGGATGGTAATTGACGGAAGTCAATTGTCATGATGCAATGTGACCAGCAGGGTCCCCCAAGGCTCTGTCCTTGGACCCATATTATTCAACATCTTCATTAATGATCTGGACATTGGAGACAGAAGTGGACTGGCCAAGTTCACCGATGACACCAAACTTTGGGGCAAAGCATCCACACCAGAAGATAGGCGGGTGATCCAGGCAGACCTAGACAGACTCAGCAAATGGGTGCATGAGAACCTGATGGTGTTTAACACTGAAAAATGCAAGGTTCTCCACCTTGGGAGGAAAAATCTGCAGCATCCTAATAGGCTCGGCAGTGCTATGCTGGCTAGCACTATGGAAGAAAGGGACTTGGGGGTCATCACTGACCGCAAGATGAACATGAGCCTGCAGTGTGATGCTGCAGCTATTAAAGTGACCAAAACGCTGGCTTGCATCCAGAGATGCTTCTCAAGTAAATCCCAAGACATCATTCTCTCGCTATACTTGGCCTTGGTGAGGCCACAGCTGGAGTACTGCGTCCAGTTTTGGGCTCCACAATTCAAAAAGGATGTGGAGAAGCCTGAGAGAGTCCAGAGAAGAGCCACGCGCATGATCAGAGGTCATGGAAAACAGACCTTACGACAACAGGCTGACAGCTATGGGGCTCTTTAGCCTGTAAAAGCACAGGCTCAGGGGTGATCTGATGGCCACCTATAAGTTTATCGGGGGTGACCACCAGTACCTGGGGGAACGTTTGTTCACCAGAGCGCCCCAAGGGATGACGAGGTCGAATGGTCATAAACTACTGCAAGACAATTTCAGGCTGGACATAAGGAAGAATTTCTTTACTGTCCAAGCCCCCAAGGTCTGGAATAGCCTGCCATCAGAGGTGATTCAAGCACCTACATTGAACACCTTCAATAAAAAATCGGATGCTTATTTTGCTGGGATCCTGTGACCCCAGCTGACTTCCTGCCCTTTGGGCGGGGGCTGGACTCAGTGATCTTCCGAGGTCCCTTCCAGCCCTAATATCTATGAAATCTATGATTACAACATTACAGAATTAAAACAAACTATCCCTATCACAAATTTGCATTCATAGGAGGAAAATGTTCATGTGAAATGTGGGCTGAGGCATAGATGAATCCAAGCCTCATGACGAGTTGCTTACTCTTCATGTTTATCGTGCAGTTAATCTTGTCACTTGAGCTTGCTCAGGAAAATGACTGCCTGGAAACACCTTTGTCATTTGTTATGGGGATTTGGCCCTCATAATGGGAGAAAATCAAATGTCTTAAATCTTGGGATTCCAGTGAAGTTTCAGTGAAGTAAATTTATCTACAAACTCAGCAAATGATATTTGCTACCAAACATGGACACATCTAGCATTTTGAAAAGTGGCATGTTGGGAGGGTGGGGGTGGTGAGGCAGAGGCATACAGCACTCTGGGCAGAGGGGAGGCAGGGTGGAAGGAAGATATTTTGCCCACTGTAGGAGAAGTGAAAGAAAATAGTGTTTTGCCTGCTGGGTCCCCAGGCTCCCTGTACTCTGGTACTTTTTATACCAGCCAGGGGTGCAGCAGCTGGGGCACATAGGGCTGAAGCAGTCCTGGGGTTTAGGCTCCCAATGGAAAGCCCATCCCCAAGCCCCCAACAACTGAGAACAGCCTGCCCCATGGAGGAAGCCCAGCTAATGGAGGGGTAGGGGTTTGGGGATTGGGCAGACCCTGTACCGCCCTTGCTGATTGGTGTAGCCAGCTATTTCTTTGACCTGGGAAGAGGGTGAGGGTGGTGAGGGGTTTGTGCTGAGCCCAAGAGAATGCAGAGGAGTGGGGAGGAAGAATCTTCCCAGCTGTGGCAAGGAATCACCCAGGGGCTGTTGGATCCAGCCCCACTAATCAGAAGCTGGATCCCACTTCAGAGACATTAGATATTAGGGCTGGAAGGAACCTCAGAAGATCATTGAGTCCAGCCCCTTATGCCTTCTTACACTGTGTCCCCCTGCTATGCAGCCAGCAGCTACTGCATGAGCCCTTTAGCTGCCACTGCCTGTCCATATGCAGAACTGGGCTGCAAAAGCCTCAGTTGGTCAATGACTAATAGTAATGGTTGGCTACACAGCAAGGGGAGGGGAGTAAGGAGTGGGATCCTGCCTCCAATCAGCCTGGGTGGAGCCAGTAGGAGTTTCTACTGGTTCTTCCTGGTGAGTTCCTACTGAGCACAGTCCCCAGTTGTCACTCTGGCACCCTCTGCCTCCATTCCAGACCCCTGTGAGCACCTGGGGTGCCCTGATCTCTAACCCTAGTTACACTACTGCCCCTTGCTGCTGCTGCCACCACTGCAACAGGCTCAGCCAGCACTAGAAGAGAGAGAGAAGAAAGCCCTAGCTCCTGCGCACAGCAGAAATGGAGGAGGAAAGATGGGAAATGCAACTGTACCACCCTTGGATCTGCCGCTGCTACCAAATAATGTTAATATTTGGCATAATTATAACCTCCTCTGCCCCCAAGCCAGATCTGGCCCCCAGAACCAGGCCATCTGGCCTGTGGGGCTTCCCATGTTTATGTGCAGAGCACCATGGGCAATGTCTCAGCATGCTAGATCAGGCATGCAGGAGAGCCTGATCCTGACACATCTGGCTGGGTGGCAGAGGCAGGGCTCCAAAGCCTGATCAGGGCACATGGGGCTAGGTGGGCTCTGAGGCCCCAGTTTTGGTGTATGGGGGCAGGCAGGGATGGTGCAGGGGATTGAGACCCAATCCCAGTACATGGGACCAAGAGGGAGCAGCTCTGGGCCCTGGGACCTGATCCAGGCAGAGGGGGACAGCACAAGGAGTGATCCCACTGCGCAGGGTGCAGGTCAGCCCACAGATCAGCCCTGCACCATTATCTGACCCATGGGGCCAAACTGCTGGGCACTGTTGTTTTAACCCATTTGCTCTTATATAAAGACAAATCTAAAACATTACATAAAATAGTTTTTTAACTAATGCATGGCAAACATAGACACATTCAACCATTATGTTGCAATTGATAACAATAGTAATTACTGATGTTTGTCATAGGCTAGATTTCTGCTAAATTAAATAAATCTCATGGAATGAAATATTCTATATCTGTGTATATGAGAGACGATGATCTTTAAATATTACCCTTATAAGGACATTATGACTACACTGCACAATGAATCCCATAAGTATTTCAAGCACTGGATGTGAGCAATGTTGAATATACTTAGCTTATCAAGAAGGAAGGGCCTGCTGTTTTATCTGTGTGGCCTGGTACAGTCATGCTGACTGCACTGGCTATTGCTTCACCCCTGATCTTAGTGATAGTAAAGTTTGCATCAGTGGAGGAGATGGCTGTGGATATCTCCATAAACTGTTGAAAGATGAGTGGGAGGAGGGGACAAAGTGTTAAACTTTCATAGGAAGGAGAGGGCAGGACTCCTCCTGAGTTGCTTGCTGTTCTGTCCCTAAAATGTAGCTGTTAAAATATTTCATTACCACAGCAAACATAAATGAACTGCCTGAACAGGTGTAAAGCAAGAGATAACCTGGGGCAGTTTCTTCATTATACCGCCTTCCGACTGAGCATGAAGCCAACATGATTACTCATGAGTGCTTCTCTTCAGGATGCCAGCACATTTCTAGGAGCTGTGTTTACAGTTCCTCACTGCCCGTGACACTGTCATATGATCACTCCAACTCCTCAAAGCATTTCCCTGATGCTGCAGCTCTACTTTTGTCAAAATGTGCATGTACCTATAAGTAGGTGTCCACATGACTATAGCATTATGATTTTCTTTTATGACTCCATTTTTAACTTACTATTTGTTGCCTCCACTTCTGAGTCACAGTTAAAATGCCCCAGGCTCAGCCCTGAGTATGATTCAGAGAACAGCCATGCTGTCTCAGACAGGTAGTGGAGCAGAGTAATTTATTAGCCATCCTTTTTTGGAGTGCAGGATATTCTCCCTACACAACTCATGGGAAGATAGGGGGTTGGAGCTCCACATCACCACGCTGCCCATACACTTGTCTGCACAGAACTCCTCATTTCCATACAACTCAGAGCCTTGATTTCAGCAGGTCTTATGTGGCTATGCTGAGGGGCAAGGAGGACTACATTCTCCCCTTTCCATTGTGTCAGCAGAAAGACAACAAGGCTAAGTACAGTCAAAAAGCCCCAGGATGAATTGATTCAATATTTTCAGGTTAGTCTAAGCCAGGGTTAGGCGCAGACTCCAGGTGGCTGCAGCAAGAATGGCCCAGCAGCGGTGAGGGGAAGGGGCCACTTTTCCCCCACACCAGCAGCAGCTTCACACTGCTCAGCGTGGGCAGGTAGTGTGGAGCACACATGGGTCACCAGGTTGGGGCTCTGCACATGGGTTTTAGCTGGCCAGGGTAAATCTGGAGTGGGCTCAAGCTGGGCTGGGGTTGGGGCTGCATGCTGTTGGTGTAGTAGGGAGGAGCCATAGGGTACGTGGGCTCCTGGCTGTCTTGGGCTGGAGCCAGCTTGCTTATGCACATGTGGCCTCCCTTAGAACAGCTCCTTTGCAACCATCTCTTCTCCCCTGCATGGCAAAACCACACTAATCCTGGGGCTTGAAGACAGTGGCCTCAGGAGCTCGTCAATACCGCACCCCCTAGCCCAGGCCCTGCAGCTGCCACTGCCATGGGGGCCTTTTGGCTTCCATAGCAATGGCTGGGGTAAGCAAGTGTGGCAGGTCTGAGTCCAGGTGTTCCCAGTCACTAGGGGAAGGCTGAGCAGAGGCTCCAGTAATCAGGACCGTGAGTGCTACAAGCTGCTACCAGCAGCAGCCTAGGGCTTAGTGGGCCCATCTGCCCTGCCCTTACATGGGGAGGGCTGTCACCCTAGGGTGCACATGCACGCATGTCATGCACACACCATCATACCTACATATCCACCCCCACAACTACACCCCCCACACACCTTCTCACACACCCACACCTGCTCACAAACTTCGCACCCTTCCTCAACCCCCCCCACAACCCCTGACTACACACACCAACAGGGCACACACCCCTTCCACACCCCCCCATGACACACACAGATATCCAGCCCCTCCAACCACACCCCACATACAATATACAAGAGTAAGACTTTATTTTGAGCTATTTTGCAATTGACTCTATACACACTATGCAAACACATGTAACAAATATTTTTGAAATAAAATATGTTATAATAGATGGTTGATTTTTAAAATATGATTTGTTTTTTTTCCAGGTCCAAGATGGCAAACCCCCTTCCCAAAAGGAGTACTTCTGGGGGCAAGGAGAGGGACTTCTGGTGGCAAAGTTCAGGGGTTAGGGGTGGCACTTCCAATCCCAGAATGGCAACCAGGGGGCGGGGCACCTGTCAAGGGTTGGAGCTACCCTTGTGGCACTCAACAGCTCACCAAAACTTATTAAGCAGCCTTCCAACTGAAATAATTGCCCACCCCGGTCTAAGCTGTATAGATTGAACTGATAAGTGAACAGACATTCACTTAGAATCACAGAATCATAGAATCAATGAGTGGGAAGGGACCTAGACAGATCATCGAGTCCGACCCCCTGCCATGGGCAGGAATGAGCACTGGGGATGGGAGGGGTCATAAGACCCCAGCCAGGTGCCTATCCAGTCTCCTCTTGAAGATCTCCAGGGAAGGTGAGAGCACCACCTCTCTGGGAAGCCTATTCCAGGCTCTGGCCACCCTTACTGCGAAGTAGTTCTTCCTAATATCTAACCTAAACCTATCCTCCCTCAGCTTGTGGCCATTGTTCCTGGTGACTCCAAGGGGGGCCCTGGTGAACAGACTTTCCCCGAGTCCCTGCTGCTGGCCCCTGATAAGGTTGTAGGCAGCCACAAGATCCCCCCTCAGTCTTCTCTTGTGAAGACTGAAGAGATTCAGGTCCCTCAGCCTCTCCTCATAGGGCTGGCCACAGAGGCCCTCAACCATATGAGTGGCCTCCTCTGGACCCTCTCCAGGTTCTCCACGTCCCTCTTGAAGTGCGGTGCCCAGAACTGGACACAGTACTCCAGCTGCGGCCTGACTTCTGATTCTAGAAATGCAGCCACATGCCTGTACTGGCCCAAGCCAGAAGCTGAGGGGCACTAGAGCACACCCTGCTGCTGAGCTGGAGCAGACAGCTTGGGTCAAGGATATCCTATGAATCCTGTGAGCGGGGTGGGATTTGCAGCGGAATTGCTAAGCATCCTGTGTTGCTGGGGATCTGTGAGTTAACTTGAATCTGGAGGGGATCTGGGTTAGAAGTTCAATAAACTGATTTAACCTAAATCAGTTAAGTCTGACACTACGTCCATCCAAGTTCATCTTAAACTGGTTTCGGCCATTTTGAAAGTGGTTTATGTTCAATGAACTTCTGTTGTGTTACAGATTTGAACCAGTTTCTCATCACATATATGGGTTCATGTATAATTCCTGTCTCTAGCCCATGACCCAAGGAACTTAAGCTGAGAACTAAAGGATGATCTCATATAAGGAAGTAACACAATTTAAGCTCTTTCTATAATATGGCTAGCTCTCTTTGGGAATTGCAGGAACAAGAACTCTGAGTTTATCTTAACGCACGTGCATTTACACAGGTGCAGGGAGTGATCCAGATGATGATGTAAATCACTTTAGATTGCAATTGTCTTTTTATGTCTTCTGTCAAGCACTTAGCATCCAGAGGGCAGACTAGCAATTTCAGTTGTGAAATAAATTGGTTTTCCTGTAATTCCATTGCCTCAGTTCATCTGTTCTTTTCATTGATGTTGTTAACAAGTCAGCAATGTTTTCTTATGTAGGTGAAAAACAGAGACTGTACCATATATGCAAACTACTCTGGTCAGGCTATGGATATGCCAGGTTTGTAAGGCTAGTTGCCAAGCCTTCAAGGGACAGGAGTACAGAATAAGAGCCAAACTGGAAAAGACATATACAAGACAAAAACAAAGAAGATGCCTAAAAAGGAGAACACAAAGGGCAGAATTAAAAGATAGATAGATATGGGAGCTCAAAATCAGGAAAGATAAAAAAGTGGAGCCCTTAAACAGAAACTCTATTGACTTCTCTCCATTAAAAGAGGAGAGAGCTGAAGCTCTATATTTCTTAAGTGAAAGTCTTCTAGAGATGAGCAGTTCTCCCTGAGAAGATTACCAGGCCTACCTCGCTTTAGAATGAAATATGCCATTTTTGCTGTCAGTGGGTGGGTCTACACATTCATTAATGCACTGTAATTACAGCACATTAAGTTTAAAGCCTGTAATAACAGGTACTAACTTAATGTGCCATAATCAATGCTACTGCGCATTAGCGCAGATTAATGCTTATTAGGTGATGCTTAATGTGAATTGGACTAATGACTGCGCATTAGCTCATTAGCAAAGCTTTTGCCAGCTGTGTTAATGTACAGTAGAATTAGTCCAATGGGCATTAAGGGATTCATGTAGATGCGCCCAGTGTACCTGATTGGAACTCCACCAAGGGGACCTCTGTTATGGGAATTGTAGAAATGTAGGGTTGTATAGTCTCCAAAGGTGTGACTAAGTTTCCAAAACTCTGGGTGGTTACCCGTACGGTCTGAGGCCCTGAATGAGGGTGTTCATATTTAAATTAGCGTAAAGTGCTCCAGAATACACATGAAAAGCCTCTGATAAATAAGAGCCTAACACTGCTCCCACAGACCCCAGACTTCGAGAACTGTCCTTGGCAACATGTCTGCAGTACTGGCAACTATGAATGTCTCACACAGCAACTGCCCTCTTAACACCCCTTTCTCGTTCTTCTTTTGTTGCTTTGTAGTTTACTCACTTCCTCAGACCAGGCTTCAAATTCTCACAGAGAGCTCACTGGGGAGGTGGCTCTCCTCATTTTAGAGCCAATTTTTGTCTTTCACTTTTGTGTTATACAGTATTTAGCCTCTTGTCCCTGGAAAACCTAGAAAGTTTAAGGCCTAGACAGAGAACATTAATGGGAAGGAGACAGCTGACAAATACATTTTGGCAACCATCATGCTGCTATCACCAGAATGACACTGCATAAGAAAGTGATGGACAGCAGTATTCATGTTAGGTGCCCTCTAGGTTGAAGAGGGATGAAGCAAATGGAAACCCATCCATGGATGTAGCATTTAGCATGCACTGGATGATGCAGAGTTTCTGGAAAAAACTGAAGGAGAAAACCTGCATTTGTTCTCTTCCTTCAATATATGCCATAGACTAGATTTTAAGATACTGTCTGGCTTTTCTTTGAGAAAAATTGCGGGTGCAAATACATGTGTGTGCTCAAATGCAATTATAAGCCTAAGGCAATCAGGACTTGTAGTAGAGATGATATCTTTTATTAGACCAACAAGATTTTTGCAAAAAAAATTCTTTAATTTTTTTGCAAAAATCTTGTTGGTCAAAATAAAAGATATCATCTCTACTACAAGTCCCAATCGCCTTTTCCTCTAGACCAATAAGGCTACAACATGGATACCTGACATTATAAGCCTACAATTTTGAGCAGCTATAGCCAAATCTTTGGGGTCAGCATTGGCTACGTAGGAGCAAATTGCTGCAACACTGAATGCAGTATATATTTGAAGTGTATAAGGTACAAAGATTCCCTACACCATGCCAGCATAAGACTGTATCAATATAATAATATAATTATAATAATATAATTAGATATTTCCCCGGTGTGTTGGAAGTTTCTTACTTTTCCTATGGTCACTTGCTTGGGAATTTCTTTGTATTATAACTACTTACTCAAAATAAAAATCAAATTATAAAATCAATTACATGAGTTTCCTGTGCCTTCTTTTTCTTCTATTGGACCCAGAACACTGAGAAGAAGACCCAGAAAGTTTATATCAGAGCCTGCATCTGATCCAACTTTACAGCAGTGGAAATATTATTGTCAGGTCTCAGAGTCTGGATTGTTGCCAGCCAAATATAGCTTTAATAGGATCACTCTCTGATTACTGAAGCGGTGTACAGTGTTTGCCTGCCATATGTTCTCTATAGCCTTCATTTCTGTAAGTGTTGTGGAAGTGAAATTGTCTTGCTTATAGCTGTTCTAGGACAGATGAGATTGTTAAATGAACAGAGAGTTGAAGAGACAGGATATCAGAAAGGCTTATGAGTTTGTAGATTGACCCATACATCATGAAGGCTAAGAACTAGTGAAAAGTGGCAGAAAATCAAGGTGCAGATAAAGACACAAACATTAAAACAGAGTGTACTATACAAAATTTAGAGGCGTGGATCAGCTTCCCAAGTTGGAACCAACCATGTCAGTAATTATTTTATGAAATATTTATACATTTTAAACACAAATTCTAAAGCAGTGCTATATCTCAATCCTATTTTAATCAGTGTGCATGTAAAATCAACTTTGTGTTGAAGGCCTGGAATTTTGTTTTGGCAAAGTCCCAAGTTTTCTCGGAAAATTTGCCAGTGGACATGAGGGACAGAAATGTCTTAGCAGTAGTGGTTATTGACTTTTCAGCACTTCCTATGGCTGATAATTGTAAGAAGAAACATGAAGAACACAGTGAGTGACTAGGGAGTGATAAATATAAATGTCAATAGTTCATTTAGTGCTATTCTTCCCTGAGAGGTGTCAAATATCAAGAGCCAAATGTTTAGTCTCCATATAGGTCTGCCCTGCATTGCTGTGCCAGAAGCAGTGCCTTGCAGCACTTATTTTGTCAAATCTATGATTTTACCAGTATAGGTTGTTTCATTTGAGGGTGATTGTTCTGTATGACTGCAGCTAATCAACAGACTTTATTTGGTACATTTTACCTGTATTCCTACAAGGTAAACATTCCTACTGCAGATATAGTCTAAGGTCCCCATATACAGTGGCTGAGAAACGAGATACAGTTTTTAAATGTTGTTCAAGGCCTGCCTGTATGACAGAGCACTGACCAACCTGGTTATGGGATGCCTAGTGGAGATGTGGCATATGCCAACAGAAAGAGTTTTTCTATCCACCTAGCTGCACCACTTCCCAGAAGATACCAGCTAGGTCAGTGGTAGCCAACCTTAAAGATAAGCCCTGCCCGTACAACGTTATACTTGATAGTCTGCACCCTGAGGCCCCAGAATAGAGGAAGAGGGCTCAAGAATCTGGCCATGCAGATTGGAGCAGGACACTGCTGTAAGAGATGTCACTGCCAAAAGCCAGGCTAACCCTTCCCCAGCCCCACAGTTTTGTAAAGCAAGCAAGGTTCTAAAGCCCTTCATTTCATGGTGGCCTCAGGACCAGTAGCTTTGGGAAGTGGCATTGACATACAAGCAGAAAAACTTCTTTAAGCATATGCTGTCTCCACCAGGGGCTCTGCTAATTGTAATGCTTATACAATTAGGCTCTGGGAGTGGCGAGAGGCACGCGGGTGAAAGCCCACTATGCCCCTGCTCCCCGAAGCCTCCCAGAGATGCCCCAGCAGCTGTGGAACCCCACACCGAATCCCAGCACAGCCAGAGGTAAGCAGGGCCTGTGGTGGGAGGGGGTTAACCCCTAGAGAGTGGGAGGAGGTGGCTGAGTGGGAGCTGCACCAGGTCTCACCCCACCCAGGCCCCTACTTTGCCCAGCTCCCCAGGTAGCCATGCGAACAGGATGCACTTGTCTGCCGGCACGTGAGTTAGCACGGAGTTCACACAGGAGGGTGCATGGGAGGGCCTGAGGCCCTGCCTAAGAGCCCTCTAGGGTAGACAGTTCCAGCTGTAGCCAGCCTACCAGTGGCATGTTGCGGATGGGCACACGCTGCACCCCAAGGGTCCCCTTGGGGTCTGCAGCTCTCCCCCCCGGCACCTCAGAGACCGCTATCCAAACTGAGCCCATGGTTCCAGGCTCCATGCAGACGGAGCCCCTGGCTCTTGGCTACTGGGGCTGCCTGTCCCTTTTTCAGGCTCTGGGGCCTGGAAGCATGGCTACCTCCCCTTGTGGGGTCTGCTTCATACTGGGATCTCTGGTGCTCCAGCTGGAGGAGCTCCAGGCCACAGTCCAGAGACTGCATGCCATCAGGGACTGTAAGCAGGAGATAGACTCCTACTGCCATGCCCTTCTCCCCCGGGACCCGAAGGGTAGACCACAATCTCCCTCCAGGACAAGGGAAGACTCTGGGACTTCCCATTCTATCCAGTAAGGGGATGGACCAAGGTGGTCAAGGGCCCTAAGGCCCACCACACCAAGGCCCCTGCCTCACTGGAGCTTAGCAACAGATATGAACCTCTTGCATCTGAGACATTGTGCAAAAGATCCCTAAGCTCCTCCAGCCCACAGACCACTATCCCATGCTCCTTATTAATGTGGGCACCAATGACATGGCTTGGAGCGCTCCCAGCCAGGTCATGAAGCGCTACATGAATTTGGGAGCGGGGCTAAAGAGTCTGGGGGCACAGGTGGTGTTCTCTTCGATCCTCCCAGTCTCAGGGTATGGGCTGAGGAGGGAGAGGAGGATCCAGGTAGTGAACCAAAGACTGCAGCGCTGGTGTTGTCAGGAGGGCTTTAGCTTCCATGATCACAGCCCGCTCTTTGGCAAGAGAGGCAGCGAGCTGCTGGGAAGGGATGGCCTCCACCTCTCTCCCCTGGGGAGAAGGCTCTTCTTAGCCAGACTGGCTGACCTGCTCCACCGGACTTTAAACTAAGCCCACTGGGGGACAGGAGGACTACTATCACTGCTGGCCCACTGAGCAATCCTTGAAAAGCCAGCAGGCCAAGGCACTTAAGAGAGCCCACACCTGCCCCAGCCCTGGAATGATCTGTGGGAAAGGCAGCAGCCCCCAAGGGGACACTTGCCTGCCTGTATACAAATGCCAGGAGCTTGGGGAATAAGCAGGAGGAACTAATTAGAACATCATAGGGATAACGGAGACCTGGTGGGACTCCACCCATGACTGGACCATGGGTATAGATGCCTATACCTTGTATAGGAGAGATTGAGTAGATTGAGTAAAGGGGCATGGGTGTAGCTCTCTACGTTAAGGAAAGCTATACAACCCTGCAAGCTGATGTTGGTGACCAAGGTGGACAACTGGAGACCCTCTGGGTCAAAATCCATGGGGAACATGGCACAGGGTGTACAACAGTGGGAGTCTACTACAGACCTCCCAACCAAAGTCAAGAGTTTGACCAGGAGTTTGCCCAGGAACTGGCTGAGGCCGCATGCTCCAGGACCATGGTTGTAATGGGTGACTTCAGTTACCCAGACATCTCATGGGAGGATCACTCAGCAAAATCCAAGCAGTCACAGCTTCCTATCATGCATGGATGACCTCTACCTGGCTCAAGAAGTCTGTGGGCCAATGAGAGGAAAAGCGCTGCTCGACCTGGTACTGGCTACTGGGGATGACCTAATCGGCAATCTAGTGATTAATGGGAAGCTGGGTGACAGCGACCATGATCTGATCACCTTCACCATCCGCCGTAAAGCTGGCAAGTCAGTCAGCAATACTGAAGTCCTTGACTTCAGGAAAGCTGACTTTAACGAGCTCAGGAGGCTTGTCAGTGAGGTCCTAAGGGACCATGACCCCATGGGGAGGGGAGTTCAGGAAGAGTGGTTGCTCCACAAGGGAGCGATCCTCGATGCACAAGCTAATTCCATTCCATCTCGGAGGAAAGGCAGCAAGAGGGCACAGCAGCCCCCTTGGCTCTCCAGGGACCTAGCAGACCTGAAGGTAAAAAAGAAAGGCCTACAAAGGATGGAGGATGGGATTCACCTCCAAGGAGGATTATTCTGCACTGGTCTGGTCCTGCAGGGATCAAACCAGGCAAGCCAAGGGTGTAACTGAACTCCAACTAGCTTCAAGCATCATGGACAATAAAAAGTCCTTTTTCGGATATGTGGGGAGCCAGAGGAAAAGCAAGGGCAACACTGGACCCCTGCTAAACCAGACTGGACAACTGACAACTGACACCCAGGAAAAAGGCAATTTATTAAATGGGTACTGTAGCAGAGCACTAGGGTGCTCACTACTAGTAATAGTAATAAGGACAGCTGCCAGTCAACAGGGCAGCACAGGTGAGGGTTGCTGGGGCAACTAATGTGGGTCAGCTGGCTAAAAGGGGGCAGGGCCTGGCCTTTATAAGCAGCCAGGCTGAGGCCAGAGCTAGTTCCTTTCTGGCAGCTGCAGGAGCAGGAGCTCTGCAGCGGAGTGGCGCAGCGCAGCCTGAGCACCTAAGGGTATGCAGCATGGTGAGAGCAGAGAGAATCCTGGTGGAGATGCCTTTGCAAGAGGGCCAGTTTGGGCCTGGACCCTTATGTTATAGCCGGTAGGCCTATTTTGAGTTAGAGCCGGTTGGCTAGTAGTT
>NW_017728931.1:103440594-103447272 GCF_001723895.1 Crocodylus porosus
GGGGAGATCCCCTGCCCTCCATCAATGCTGATCTCATAAAGGAACACTTTGAGAGTTTGGATACCTTCAAGTCAGCGGGCCCTGACAATCTACGCCCCAGGGTACTCAAGGAGCTGGCAAGCATTATAGCCCAGCCTCTGGTATGGATCTTTGAGAACTCCTGGCACTCTGGTGTAGTGCCTGAAGACTGGAAGAAGGCCAATGTGGTGCTGATCTTCAAGAAAGGGAGGAAAGTGGATCTGGCCAACTGTAGACCCATCAGCCTGACTTCTATCCCGGGGAAGATCTTAGAAGAGTTTATTAAAGAAGACATCCTTTATGGACTGGCTGACACCAACATCAGCCCTAATGTCTATAAAATCTATGAAACTACACCAGAAGAGGCTCTGCAATGAGAAACCCTCCATTTTTCTAACAAAATCAAAGAATATTTAAATAAGCAAAACAGTACAGACATTTGCAATGTTACGAAACACTGATTTGTATGTATTGTTAAATTTCCAGAGCTGGTGAAAAATTTTTCACAAAAAAATTTAATTTTAACCAATCGCGAACCAGTTCTGTAAGTTGGAAAATTTTGATGCTCTGAAGATATTGATTTGAGCATGAGACTATGTCCAGTTTCACGACTGGGGCAAAGGGGTTGTTGTCTATGACGCACCTTGTGGGGCATTCACATTGTCAAGGAATTTGCATCAGCTCCAAGCCCTTCTCTACCATCTGCTGTTTGACCACTGAGAACAAGCTGAGATGTGCCAGGGACAGACTCTAAGCTACTTCTGTCTTGTTCAGACCTCGACAGCTCATAGCAGAAGAGATTTTACCAGAATAAGAATCGTACCCTTTTGCCTGGCTGAGCTAGAAATTGCAGATCCCTGTCTCTGCAGAAGAAGCCCATCTATATTGACAAATGCTCTGAAATTAAACCACGCAAGGTATAAGAAATATAAAAAGGGTTTATTACATAAACCATGGGAAATCATAAAAAACATTAATCGCACGTTGAATACAAGGAGATACGATAGCAAACCAGAAGACTATGCTATTATCCCTGCATCTTTACCAAAATCGAAGTCCCTGCAAACCTAGCTGAATAGCTCATCTGAGGGATTAAGCTATCCAGAGGTTCATGAATTCTTAGATACTATTTGTAATTAAGTATAGTTTGTATGGGAGTGCTTGTCCTAAAAGAGCTTGGTCAGTGGACAATAGTCCTGAGAGGCTAGGGGCCAGCTGATGCTGATATTCCACTAATCGGGGTGGAGCCACCAGGTAGCTTAAGAACTCCAGAGCTAGCAACAGAAATTACACACAAAGCAGTTTGTGTCCAAAAACTGGTTTAAACTTGTAACAGAACAGAAGTTCAGTGCACATAAATCCATTTCAAAATGGCTGAAACTGGTTTAAGATAAATCTGGTTGAATATAGTATCAGGCTTAACTGATGATAACTGATTTATGAAATTTTTGTCCCAGAACCATTCCTGGTTCAAGTTAAAACACAGTCTCCCTACATCCCAGCATGCTTTGCAGCCCTCTGCTGTGCTGTCTGTTCCAAAGAGCAGGGTTGGCCCTGCCCCTTTGCTCCCTAGCTGAAGCAGGGAGGGCTGGCTAGAGAATCTAACCCTATCTTTCCCACTTTTCTCCATTGTGAACCTTTCTGAGAAGTTGCATCAGGATTACTTATCTCAGGCCATTTTTTCAACAGTGGTTAGAGATATTTTTTTTTTTTTTTCTTGCCACATCAAGCTACAGACTAATTAGGAATGAAGCTGGGTCCTTCTGAATACATGACACTTGAAAGGGCTTATTTATTACACCCTGACTACTGAGTTTATTACTTACAAATTAAACAGAAGACAGTCAAAGTTCTTTTTGAAACCCAGGGGAAGAGCTGGATCCACCTGCTTGTGAAGCTGGGTGGAGAGGTGAGGGCGGGGTGTGCATGTGCATGGCTGGGGGCAGAGAGGCAGTGGCAACCTGAGAGTGCAGAGAGTGGGAGCAAGCCTCATACCCAGCTGGCAGCATGAGGAATGTGCAGCTGGTGGGGGAGGCAGCATGGGGCAGCCTGTGCATGAAGCAGCTTCACTGCAAGGCTGAAGAGGCAGACCAAGGTGTATACCCCAAGGGTCCTGGGGACCCCAATAGGGAAGGGCAGTGGCTGGCTGGGCAGCAGTGCAGAAGTGACACTGCAGCACCTGCAGGCAAGCACTTTGGCGGTGAAAGACTTAGCACTGTGGTGGCTAGCAGCAGTCATTCACTTGGGGGAGAGAACTGAGGTGGTAGATTGTGCAGGGGAGGGGCAGTTAGTGCCTTGACAGCTGATGCTTTGGGACCTGGGCTGGGGTCTCATGGTGGGGGGTTTAAAGCATGCCTCCCCCTGACCTCACCTGTGCTAGCCCTGGGTTGCAGCCTACCTATGCCCCCTCCGCTTGAGCAGGGATGGGGAAAAGCCTTGGAGGGTTTCTCTCTTCCCTTCCCTTTGGCAGTGGCTGTCAGGCTGGGAGGTGTGCTCTAGCACCCTGCAGCTTCTGGCCTGAGCCACTGCAGGCATGTGGCTGCATTTCCTGAATCAAAAGTGAATGTCTGTTCACTTCTTTCTCAGTTTAATCTTAGTTTAGACTAACCTGCAAAGACTGAATTGATTCAGCCTTGGGCTTTCTGACTGTATGTACTTAGCCCAGGAGGAACGGCTGGAGGTGGAGGTAGGCTGTTGTGCTGAGGGCAAGTACTAAGCTAAAATTATTTCTCTCCTGAGAGCAGAAGGAAGGTAGAAGGGGGTGGTTAGTTTGTGTGTTTGTTCTGTTTATTGTGGAGGCAAGGTTTTTCTGTGTAGAATAAACTGGTCTGAGAATCTTAAAACCAGACATGACTTGTGTATTTGAAGACCAGGGTAAGTGACCTGCTTTCAGTTTTCATATCTGATCGTTTGTAGACTCCTTCCTTGGAATTCTGGGGAAGGAACTATAACGTCTGTCCCCAGGTGTGTGTCTGTTTATTAGACCAGATGTCTCTCCTGATCCAATTATGTTTAGAAAGCATTTGTATCCTTTTCTACCACAAAGACGTCTAATACAGTCTTTCATTTCTAAACAAAGGCTGTTTGGACAGAAGACTATTTCCCCCACTAACATCTCTTCCCTTTGAAATACAAGTTATCATGGTCTGGGTCTGGCTTCAAATGCATTCAGTATGCACAGCCATGCAAATGCAAATTCTCAGTGATTACTTCTTTCAGGGATCTAGGCTTTCATCCTCTTCCAGGTGTGAACAGCCTTTATCTGTCTTCCCTCCCCCTTCTTCCCCTTCTGGCCCACACCTAATCAGCTGTCACTTGACTCACTAATGTGAGTTTCTTTACATCAAATAGTATGGTTCCTACAAACATGAGAGGTAAAACATTAGCTACAAATAGATACAAAACACTGCACAGTAAATATAAACTAAACTTAGTATCAGCTATAAACAGAGGCTACACACTGCATCAGCAGACCTCGTTCATGAAACCATCTATGAGTGATATTCCATAATCACCCCAAAATATTGTGTGTTTGTAAAATAGTGAAAGACCAGCAAGAATTCAAACAGCATATTATCACTGTTCTGGGATTAATGGTCTCAAGAACGATTTAGTTCTTAAATTAGATACCTGTGACTCTGCTCTCTGACTTAAGGATGTTGTGAGGTGGATCCTCTATTGCAAAGTTGTCCAACTTCTGAATGCCTGGAAGCCACAGTCCCCCTGGTCACTCATCTTGCAGGCTGCACATGTCACCCCATGGAGTGGGTAGCACCGCCCACCAGCTGCTCTTTGTGGCAAACCCCTGTCTCCACTCCCAGTGCTGCACCTTATGGCAGGCACTCCCTGCCATACTGTGCCAGCATGTCAATGTCTTGTACACCATGCCATGCTACATCATGGGATTCCCCTCCCCCCCGCAATTCCAACTGTACTGTGCCAGTACCCCTGTATTACATATGCTGTGCAAGATCTCAGGCCCCCTCAAGCCATCCAAGTCCCCTCCCTTGGCCCTGCTGACTGCCCCACCTCCAAGCATACAGGCAGGCAGTGGAAGCCAGAGGAGGGAAGGGAACCCTGGAGACTCTGGCAATAGCAGCAGTTGGAGCAGTGAGGGGAACTGGACCCAGACCTAGAGCCTGGAAGCTGCATGTTAACTTCTCAGGAGCCTAACTCTTATTTTCACCAACTTACCAAGCCTTGCAACAGACCCAGATGCCAGGTGTACTCCCCTCATCAGCATAGTCCACATCATCACTGACCAAAAATGAAGAATTATAACATCTGGGGTTCATTCAGCTATTTGTCTACCAATGTCATATACAACACCCCTGCTTACAGTGTCCCTCAGCTGTCTACATTGGACATATGAGGTGATCCCTACATGAAAGAATGAATGGACACTGATATGACATCAATTCCAGAAAGACACAAAAACCAGGGCAGAATGCTTTAACCTCCCTGGACGTTTCATCGCTGACCTCAGAATAATTGTTCATAAACAACAAAGCTTTGTAAACCTCTCTGGATGTGAGATTGTGAGGCAAAAGATAATCCACAGATAGGATTGTGTTATGTATAGTTTTAGTAGAGACTCTGGGGGTGCCTATACATGAGTGCCGAGTAATTGTAGTGCATCAGAACAGACTCAATTAATTGAGTCTGCTGGATCATGGTAATTACCATGCTCCAGCAGTCTCTTGCGTCTCATGCATTAGTATCCTGTGCTTCAAAATGGTGGTGGGAGCACTTGAACCAAAACTCGTTGAACAAGCTTTAGTTCAAGCACGCCTGCCACCATTTTGAAGTGAGGGGATGCTGATACACAAGATGCTGTGGCACTTTAATTAGAGTGGCTCTTAAAGCCACTCTAATTAAAGCATACCTCTGCAGCATATATAAAAGTGCTCTGAATTTTTATCCCCTTATCTGGATTAGCTTTTAAAACACAGTTACGTTGCTCAAGCGGTTCACTTCTTCATTTATCCTTTTTGATCTCTTCAACTGACATTCTCTCAGCCATGCCCCATCCCCCCTCTCCACCCCCACCCCACAGTCCTCTAGTACCCCTGCCCTCTGCAAGTCTGTTTGTAGCATCTGGCAAAGCAGGTCCATGGGCAGATCTGGCTTGCAAAGAGACTGTATCTAGTTTGTAAGGCTAGGGACAGACATTCAAAAAGCCTGAGCCTGAATTGATTCAATCTTTGCAAGTTAGTCTAACCTGCAGAGAATGAACCAATTTGCAAATGGATAGATATTCAATTTTGAATCAGGAAACACAGGCATGTGCTGGCAGTGGCTCAGATGAGAAGCTGGGGAGTGTTAGAGCAAGACTTCTCTTCGCTTCCACAGTTTTGAGCTGAGCTGGGGTGGACACTATGATTAGGGAGGCAAAGGGGGAGGGGTAGGAGGAGGGAGGACCACTTGTGTGGAGTGCTTGCATCTGTTGATGATACTGAGCTTTCTAATCTCCCTCTGCCTGCTTCTTCATGCTGTCTGCAGTAAACTGACAGGCACTGTATTACTTGCAAACCATGTCATTTCTCACACCTTTCTCTGTCCCCTCTTGAATACTGACAGATTGCTGCCTTTGAAGTAAGCAAGCCAGCCAGGATCTTATCAGCCCATCAAGAAAACAAAGCCTCTCTCATTAGTTCAAGCTCTTCTTAAACAGCTTTTTCCAAGGAAGGAACAGGGGGACATTACCAGCTGACCTGTGGATTAGTTCCAAAAGGCCATAAGTGGACACTGTCCTGCCTGCCTTTGTTCCAGAGAAATTGGAGACACACCCACAGACACCTCTCAGCATTAGTTATCATGGGGGTGTGTAACAGGGAATTCTAGCCCTGTTACTAGAAAGCAGGCCCACCTCTTTAAAGCCCTAACCTTCTGGGCCCGGAGAACTGGCGTGGAAGAGGTTAATAGCTGGACCGAGCCATCTAGTCAGCTGACTGGAAGAGGAAGGACTATAAGAACCCAGGGCAGAATGGCAATAGGGAGGCAGGCAGCTGAAGGGGAGGGAGTGCATCCCAAAGCTCCAGGGAGGAGCTTGGAGACCTGTCACAGGAACCATGGAAACCCAGTGAGACAACAGACACCCCATGAGACAACAGATGGGATGTGAAACAAGAACCTGGTGTAAATGTATCACTTGGGGTTTTTTATTATTATTTTATTGAGGGCAGTTATGGCACTCAGACGGGACTGTCCATATTTCTTTTGATTATTAAAGACCAGTGGTTTGGGAGAGGCTATTAGCGGACAGAGGAGGCCTCATTTTTGGGACCCTTTATGGAGTGGGTATCCCAGTGCCAATGAGGGCGCAACTTTTGGGTGTCACAGACCCTAGTGCCAGTGAGGGCATAGCTTTTGGGGGCACAGACCCCGGTATTTGAAGGACAATTTTAAAAAGCCAGGTAGGGATGGGTGCACTGGAGTACAGTTATATTTTGTCTTTTTTTTTTGGATGGAAAGAGACAGGCTCAGATTGCACCTGAGTTTTGAACCCATGACTCACTGGTTGTGGGTCCAGCTCCCATGTCTCTGGGCAAGGGAGTACTGGGCTCCATAAGGGAGCAGGAAAAGCTAGAGCCTCGGAGTCGAACCCTGTTTAATGGGTTTGGATGGGGAGGCCTAGCCAGAGAAAACAGGGGTCAAGCC
>NW_017728931.1:103447372-103457146 GCF_001723895.1 Crocodylus porosus
CATAAGGCATAGATAACCAGAAAGATGGCACTGGGGAGGGTGACCTGTCACAGGATGGCATGGCCAGATGCTGGCTGGGGTCCATGTTGCTGGGGTCCCAGCTGTGGGAGAGGGAGGATCCTTCCTTGAGCAGTGAGCAAGGGGAGCGGGGGAAGGGGGAAGCCACACAGATGCTGCTGTCTCCTGGCTGCAGTCCCCCACCCCCTTCTCAGCCAGCTGAAGCTCTGGCTAAAGAGGAGAGAAGGCAGGGCCAGCCCTGCTCTCTTAAGCAGACAGACAAGACCAGCCTAGCTCAGGGCTGAAAAGCAAGCTGGGATGCTGGAGGACTCTGATTTAACTTAAACCAGGAAGGGGTCTGGGACAGACGTTCCATAAACTGATTTGACCAATTCTATTTTTTTTTTTTAATAGATTTTATAGACGTTAGGGCTGGAAGGGACCTCAAAGATCATCAAGTCCAGCCCCCTGGCCCAAGAGCAGAAAGTCAGCTAGGGTCAAAGGACCCCAGGAAGATAAGCATCCAAGCATTTATTGAGTAAGTCCAGAGTAGGTGCCTGCACCACATCTGGAGGGAGTCTATTCCAGGTCTTGGGGGCATGGACAGTAAAGAATTTTTTTCTTATGTCCAAACCAAAATGATCTTGTAGGAGTTTATGGCCATTGGTCCTTGTTTTTCCTTGGGGCACTCTGGTGAACAGGAAGGATGACAACCTGAGAGTTACTTAAGAAGCATCTATAGATGCAAGCCAGGGTTTTTCTTGCTTTACCAGCTGCAACATTGCATTGGTGGCTCATGTTCATCTTGTGGTCAATCACGACCCCCAAGTCTTTCAGCAGTGGTGCTAGCAAGCGTAGCACTGTCGAGCCTATAAGAATGCTGCAGGTTTTTTCCCCCCGAGGTGGAGTACCTTGCATTTATCAGTACTGAACATCATCAGGTTTGTGTCTGCCCACTTAATAAGCTTATCCAAGTCAGACTGGATCACTAGCCTGTCCTCAGGTATGGACACTATGCTCCAAAGTTTAGTGTCATCGGCTAACTTAGCCAGTGTGTTTCTGACACCGATGTCCACATCATTGATAAAGATGTTGATGAGAACTGGTCCAAGGACAGAGCCTTGGGGGATGCTATTGGTCACCGAGTGCCATAACGATTCACTACCATCGACCACTACTCTCTAGGTCCGACCTCAGAGCCAATTTCCCAGCCATCGGACCATAGTGTAGCCAAAGCCACAGTTGGCCAGTTTTTCCATGAGGACGTCATGGGACACCAGGTCAAAGGCTTTTTTTAAGGTCTAGTTATATGACATCAATCTCTTCTCCCTTGTCCAGGTGATATGTCACCTGGTCATAGAAGGAGATGAGATTGGTCAGGCAAAACCTATACGTGACCAACTCATGCTGGCTATCCCTCAGTATGTTGCCCTCAGCCAGCTTATCCAGAAGGGTCTCCTTGATAATTTTCTCAAGAATCTTACCAGGGATTGAGGTTAAGCTGATTGGCCTGTAATTCCTGGGATCTACTTTCCGCCCTTTCTTGAAGGTGGGTATCACATTGGCCTTCTTCCAGTTTTCAGGTACTTCACCTAAGTACCACAAATTTTTTGAATATTTTTGCCAATGGAGCTAGCAGGTGTCATAGCCCAACCTTGAGTACCCTAGGGTGTAATCTGTCAGGACCAGCTGACTTGAAGGTGTCCAGCCTCTCAAGGTGATCCTTTACTAGATCAACACCAATGCTGGGTATAAATATGCCTTCACCCTGGCCATCCCATGCCTTGCTAGGCTAGGCGGTCCCATTGGACTTATGAGAGACCGACGTGAAGTACCCATTAAGCAGATTGGCCTTTTCCTGGGTGTTGGCTATCAGCTGTCCCATTTGATTCAGCAGGGGTCCAGTGTTACCCTTCCTTTTTTTCTGACTCCCTACATATCTGAAAAAGGACTTTTTGTTATCCGTGATATGTGAAGCCAGATGGAGCTCAGTTGCAGCCTTGGCTTTCCTGATCCACTCCCTGCAGGTACGGACCAGTGCTGAGCACTCCTCCTTTGTCATTCCAACCTTCCATCCTTTATAAGTCTCTCTTTTGAGGTGAAGGAGGTCTTCAAGTTCCCTGCTGAGCCAAGGGGATTGCTGCATCCTTTTGCTACCCTTCCTCCGAGATGGGATGGCCATCCCTTGGGCCATTCCTTGCTCCCTTGAGGAGCAACCACTCCTCTTGGACTCCTCTTCCATTCGAGTCATGGTCCCTTAGGACCTCAACAACAAGCCTCCTGAGCTTGTCAAAGTCAGCTTTCCTGAAGCTGAGGACTTCTGTATTGCTGGACTGACTTGCCAGCTTTGCAGTGGATAGTAAAGGTGATCAATTCATGGTCACTATCACCCAGCTTTCCATCGATTCTTAGGTCACTGACTATGTCATCCCCTTTGGCCAGTACCAGGTCCAACAACACTTTACCTCTCATTGGCCCATAGACTTCTTGAGTCAGGTAGAGCTTGTACACGCACATGAGGAAACTGCGACCAATTGGATTTGGCTGAGTGCTCTTCCCATGAGATGTCCGGGTAGTTGAAGTCTCCCATGACAACCATGCACCAAGAGCATGCAGCCTCAGCCAGTTCCCTGGTGAATTCCTGGTCCAGCTTTTGTTTCTGGTTAGGAGGTCTATAGTAGACTCCTACCATGATGTCCCCTGAGCCATATTCCCCACTATTTTGACCCAGAGAGACTCCAGTCATCACTCCTGGGTGCCAATGTCAATCTGGAGGGATGTATAGCTATCTTTGACATAGAGGGCCACACCCCCACCCTTTTTATCTGTACGATCACACCTGTACAGGGTATAGCCATCTACCTGTGGCCCAGTCATACGTGGAGTCTCACCAGGTCTCCATTATCCCTATGAGGTAATAGTTATTCTTGTTTAGCAGGAGGACCAATTCCTCCTTATTTATTCCCCTAACTCCTGGCATTGGTGTACAGGCAGACAAATGTCCCACTGGGGGCCCTTGCCTTCCCCACATATCATTCCAGGGCTAGAGTAGAGGTGGGTTCCCTTAAGTGCCTTAACCTACTAGATTTACAAGAGTTGCCCAGCGGGCTAGCAGTGGTGATAATCCCTGCAACCCCCAGCAGGTTTAGTTTAAAGCCCAGCCAACAGGTCAGCCAGTCTGGCTGAGAAAAGCCTCCTCCCCGGCGGAGTGAGGTGGAGGCCATCCCTCCCCAGCAGACCACTGCCTCTCTCACCAAAGAGTGGACTGTGATCATGGAAGCCAAAGCCTTCACTTTCAGTTAAGTCTGATACTATATTCAACTAGGTTTATCTTAAACCAGTTTCTGCCATTTTGAAACTGGTTTGTGTGCACTGAACTTCTGTTCTGTTCCAGGTTTAAAGCAGTTTCTGATTACTTAAACTGGTTTATGTGTAATTTCTGTCCCTAGCCTAAAGGGGTGATCTGGCCCCATCTTACCACAGGCCTGTCAATTTCTCAGCCTTTTGATCTGGTCAGTGTTTTACTTATGGCAAAGGGATCCCTCTGGTTGCTTCAGCCAGCTGCTGTAGCCCATGTGAAGAGCTGCTTTTCCTCCCTGCAGCCTCTGCTCACTGTTGCAGGAGTGGGCAAAGGCCCCTGGTGGTGGCAGGGTAGCAAGCTGTTTGCTAAAGCTTGCCAGCCCCTCAAGTAGGCTATCACTTATGAAAGCTTATGTCTTCAATGGAGTTAATCTCTTAAACTGCCACCTTTTCCTGCTTTCTGCCTGACTTCATGTTAACACTACTAATGACCTTTCTCTCAGTAATGTCATGAAGCCTGTATTAACTATAGGGTGAGCAAAAGGAGAATTCAGCAGACATTTGGATTTAATTTTAATAGAATTGCAGGCTACTATTAGTTTCTTCACTTAATATTTACAGCAGTGTGTGTGTGTCTGTACAATGCTAGACATTCAGTAAAGTCTTTTTGTAGACAATTGTTGCATTCTGCAATCTGTTTGTTGTTGTTTTTTCCAAGGAGCCTTACTTTGTGTAATTGTAAAGCACACTCAATAGCCTGAAGCAGCTACAAGCATAATGTGGTGGACTTGCCAACAGAGGCCAGCACATTGGGCTCAAGAAATCTCCAATGTAACTGGTGGAGCATTTTCACCAATCCAACAATGGATTGAAAACTCACAACACAATTGGTGGCTCATTTCCACCAATCAGGAAAGAACAGGAAGGAGACTGCCCAAGAGTCTGGACCTGATTGTGAACTGCACTTTTCAGGTCCAACAGACTTTGGGGGCAGAGTCCCTGGGGGAAATAAAAGGAGCAGTGTGCCCAGCATGTGAGAGATGCATCAAGGAACGGAGGTGAGAGTAGGACTAAGATGAGCTGGGGGTGAGCTGCCCTGTGGGTAGATGCTGCTGCTGCCCTAAAGAGCCCCTCGCCAGACAGGAGAGGCGGACAGCTTCAGCCATAGTCAGTGCTCAGTGCAACTCGTGGGGCCAGACCCTGGGAGCAAGAGGCTGGGGTCTGCAATCCCTGGAGTGCAGCCAGGGCTCCCAGCACACAGCATGGAGCCAGACCCTGGGAGCAAGAGGCTCAGGTCTGCAACCCCTGGCATGTGGCCATGGCTCTTGGTGCACAGGGCCAGCAAGATCCCAGGAGCCATCCTTGGCAGCTCAAGACGCCATCTCCTGGCATGTGGCAGGGAACCCGGTGCAGGAGACACTTCATGGAGGGTCTGGGAGTGGACCCAGCCTTGGAGCTATGCAAGGCGGTCTGGGCTTCCAACCCTGAGGGAAAAGCCAAAGCCCCGCAAGAGCACGCGACGGTGCTTGAGGCTCTGACCAAGAAGTCACTCACCTGAGGGGATGAGGACCACTTGCCTGGACACTGGATTTGTGAGCTGCTGAGGAATAGGGTTCCCACAGGGGAGGGGAAACCCTTCTTGGGCAGAAAGTGGCTTCTGGAAAGAGGGACTGGGGAGGGTCCCTTCTGAGTTTGTGAGCATCCTAGGGGGCTTCGTGTGAGGCCCAAGGGGCAATAAGGGCTTCCCTCATGGGTCACTAGAGTGTAATCCAGGCCCCAGGAATGTGGCGGGGCCTTGGGGACCCTTTTAATAGTTTAAGGTTACTTCTATGCTTATGTGCCTTATAATTTGATATTGAGCCTTATATTTCATGATATTGTATTTTATATTTTGTGATATTGTATCTTGTGAAGTGTGTGCTTCTGTACCAGTAAAAAAATGAACATTAGAACGTAAGATCCATATTGGGGTCCTGCTAGGACCCCTCCCCATTACTTAGCTGTTTTTACTTGTAACTTACCTGAACCCCAGCCATGGTCATTCATTGTAGGGAAACAAGGTTATTAGTTGTATATTATATGTAAATATCTGCATCAGTTTTATATTAACAGTTATCTTTTAAGGTTCCCTGTAAATATTAATACATTTGTATATAGCTTAATATTGTCCTGGCCTGGCTGTATAGGGAACAGGGAGACTGCACTCCACTTGCAGTTCTCTCTCACAGCACCCCTGCCTGCTGGCAATCCCTTTCAATCAGAAAAGAGGCTACATACCCTGGGTACACCCGGGCTACAGTAATTTTTCATATATGCTGCTTCTAAATCTGAGTCTTAACAAATTTATTCTTAAACTTGATTTATGATCATTACCACTGGCCCATGAATTATAGGGGTCTGTCATGTATGCTTAGACTCCTCATCCCCATTGAACCATGAGTTAACTGGGTCTGCTCCATCTGTTCCTGGATTCCATATCACTGGACTATGATAATTTGATTGGGTCTGTTCTATCTGTGCTTGTTTGTAGCATCTGTGGCTATTTCTGTAGATGGGGTGAGGTTTTAGTTAACAGAAACATCCTGAAAGATTTTCAGCCCTATTCAAGAGAAAATCTTTCAGTATGTTCCTGAAACCTCACTCTCTGGCTGCAAAAGCAGCTGGGATCTCCAGGATTCCTCTCCCTCTTCTAGCTTTTGCTGCCTGTCCTGCCACAGGTGGTGGGGCAGTGCAGCATGGTCCAGCCTAGGGAGCTGAGGGTGAGCCTAGGACTGAGGGCACACAGTGCAGCAATTGTAGTGTGAGGGCATGCAGATGTACAGTGCAGCAAGAGAAGTGTCCACATGGTGTGCAGTAGGGCTGTGTGAAGCTTCAATCCCTGATGCGATTCAGCCTGATTCACTGGCCAAATCTCCGAATCCGAATCAAATCAGAGGACTCTCTAATCTCTCCTAATTGAATCGAAACCCTCTGAATTAATTTGGAAAGAGTTGGAGATTTGGGCATAGACACAGCTTTAAATGTTTTTTTCTATATACCTCTAGGCAGCAGGCAGATCTAGCTAGTGAGTGGCTCTGTGGTGCTGTGGGTAGCACATTAGACCTCTAAAAGGTGAAGGGATGCAAAGGTTCTGGGTTTGAGTCCTAGCAGAGTCATACTTTTCTCTTACTGGGGTCAGTTGATCCCAGCTGACTTCCCACCTGTGGTGGTGGTGGGGGTGCTGGACCCGATGCTTTCATGAGGTCCCTTCCAGTGCCTAGTGTCTATGAAATCTATGGATGCTGGGGCGCATGGAGTGAAGCACTTCTGGGTTCACCACTGAACATGTGGAAGCCCCTCCCCGCACTCCTGTGGGATGGTCTATGTGCCCAACTTCGCAGCATTTGCAAGCTGCTCTGGTATCTTGAGTTACGTAGAAAAAACATTTAAAGCTGTGTCTATGTCTATATTCTCTGAATCGGCATCGAATCTTCGGACTCAGATTTGGCTGAATCAAATCAGGAACAGTGATCCAAATCAACTGTCCCTGATTCGGGCTGAATCTGAATCCGAATTGAACAAGGCCTGCTTCACACGCCCCTAGTGTGCAGCCTGGAGGGTCTGTGGTTCACCCTGGTACAGCCCATGGGTACGTAACCTCCACTGATGTGACCACAAGAGCAGCAGTTGTTTAGAAGTTAGACAGACCTGATCTAGATGTTAGTTTTAATCTGTAAAATCATACATGGCTTGTTCTTGGCTATTTAGGGTCTATGCCTGAAGTCTGGCAGAGATTATTCTGACCTCAATGGTGCAGAATTAACCTGTTATGTGTTCAAATTAGTCATTTAGGTGCATAGATCAATGCACTTCTTTGAATAACCCTCCCTCTTATCAATCTGCTTCATAGCTACTGAGACCAGCTGAAATATTTGAGCTGACTAGCCTTACATTGATCTGTCCCAGTGCCAGCAGCAGGACATTTCCAGATGAGAACCCTCAGCTAGAACTTGCTTTCTCTAATAAAACTAATTATACCTTGATTTCAAGATTCTTCTAGTTACACTTGGGCATTTATTGATGGGGAGAACTAGATGGATGGACTACATTTGACTGTTTAATAATGTATGTTTATTTTATTCTGGCTTTGGCTCGAGTAGCATGAGACATTAATTTTATTTTCCAATTCGTGAAATGAGCAAATGGGAAAGTTCTGCTCAATTGTACACTCAACAATCTTGAATATGCTTCATTTTCAAAGAATTGCATAGAATTTTATCTGCACAAGGTCTGTTAAAAAACATGGCAAAGTCCAGTGCCTTAGGCTCTGACCTTAAACATGAACCCATTTTGGGTCTGGAAGGAATGTTTAGGATTAAAACCCTCTATATAAATTTGAAATAAATACAGATTTTTTTTTCAGGCAGAATGGAGGTAGGGATCTACAAAAACAATTCAAATGCTTTTGTAGATCCCTATCAAAGATAATAAAAAATTTGACTCAAGTTGAACATGAAGATGACGTATGTTGATAATTGTAATGTGGCTTCTTTTCCCATTCTTTGAGATTTCTAGGATTTTTCTGGGACTGGGGAGCTACAAAGCTTGCTACAAAGCTCAATTTTAGGATCATTGTTTTTTCTGATTTGCTTTTCACATTCTTGTGCACCTAATTAGATTCAGATCAAATGAAGTCATAAATGCCTAGGGATAAAGAGAAGAAACATAAAGGACAATGGGTTTAGATATGGCAGGCCTACAAGTGGAGATGAAATGATGGATTGGTTATTTGAACTTCATATGCAGAGTTGTTCTGACAGGACAAGTATTTTCATGCCAACTGGCTGAATCCATAGTTTAAGCAATATAGTTATATAAGAACAGTACAGAGGGAAAAAAATAGTACAGCCATTTTACAGACATCTGTAAGAATATCTTTAAGACGGCTACATGACAACTTTGCTTTGTGTTTCGAAATGCAATCAACCTCACCCACTAATTAGAGCATTATACTGAAGTCTAGAGAAGTTCCTAAACTCTGACAGATTGTGCACTACCAATTTAAAATGATACAACCACCAGCAAATTTTTCCATTCAGCCTTAAGTACCATCAGCAAATTTTTGTCATGTAAAGTAATTAGAATAAATCTGTCAATATGTACCACTGACAGGTGTGCCCATACCACAGATTGGGAGCTGCTGGTCTAGATTGGAGTGGGGATTCATGAACGGTGTGTCAAAGCTGACAGGTTACTTGTGTTGAGAGAATTCATGGGAAATACACTGTACTGCCTGGCTGATCCAGACCTGTAGTCAGCAGCAGCCACATGGAAGAGGAAGTGAATGCAGGGTTGGTCAGCCCCTCTGCACACAGCCAAAAGTCATCTAGGGCATCAGGCGCTGGGGTCTCTTCTCTACAAGACACTCATTTCACACTCTGAGCATGTCTTATTGAAAAGTGGACTCCCCACTAGTAGCAGCTTTCTGACCTCATGAAAACCATTCAGTCTCAAAATGTGAACCCTCACATTTCTTTTCACTTACTAAATGAGAGGGTCTCTAATTTTTCCCACCATGGCTTCGCAGAGAGCTAGGTCACTACTGCACAGCAGTCCTGTGGCCACCACAGCAATGCTTTAACAAAGCCAAATCATGTAATGGAAAATACTTCATGCATTGTTAGCTATTTTATTCAGTTAACCAGCTGGAAATAAGGAGCCAGCCTGCTCTCCATGGACCACACCGTGAAACTTCTCTGTTAATAATAGTCTTGCTCTTTGACCTGTTCCTATCTCTCTCCTCAATTGCTACATGCTCTCTGGTGTGTCTGTGCTGAGCTAGCTTGGGTGCTAAAAGCAGTATAGCTGCATAAGCATGCCCCTTGGCTCTGCCCAGACAGAGTACTGTGCCAATGGAGCTTTACTGCTTATAGTACTCTGGGCTGCTTATTTCTGCATTGCAGTACTTTGTGCTACCTGGACACACTGTTTGTGGCCAGACTTAGGTCTCTGTAATCCTAATGCTTCAGTCATCCTCCTGCTTCATCCACTACTTTTTCTTCCTTTCCTCTTCCCATCCTTCCTCCTTTTCTCATCTCTCTCCTGATGAAAACTCATTCCTTCCCCTATAAGAACCTTTCATTTACATCCCTATCACAAAACATCATATTTAAACACAATTAAAAAAAACCTGAACCAGTAAGCCACCTGCAGAGCCAGAAAAGCCCCCTCTGGATCTTGGATTTAGAATCCCTGGCCTTCATTTCACCTTCCCACTTCTCTTTTTTGGCAAGACTTGTTAGATCTCTGCTTAAACTGAATCAGTGATTTAGGACATGGTCTTTGCCCCATGGTTTCATAGATTTCATAGATTTTCATAGACATTAGGGCTGGAAGGGACCTCGGGAAATCATCAAGTCCAGCCCCCTGCCCAAAGGGCAGGAAGTCAGCTGGGGCCATAGGATCCCAGCAAGATAAGCATCCAATTTACTCTTGAAG
>NW_017728931.1:103457246-103493233 GCF_001723895.1 Crocodylus porosus
CCAACATTGCCCTTGCTTTTCCTCCGGCTCCCCACATATCTGAAAAAGGACTTTTTGTTGTCCTTGATGCCTGAAGCTAGTTGGAGTTCATGAATCCCGTGAATCCCGTACATGGTTATGTACCTACAGCACCGTTACATGCCAACTAAAGGATGATAAGGTGTGCTTTGTTTCATACTGCATGTGTTATGCAGGGACTTACCTTTTTTGTCAGGCTATTGGCCTGCAATACGAGCAGTCTTAGTGTGAAGAATGACATGTGGACAAGTTCAAACAATGTCCCACATTGTTGACACATGTCCATTACTAGGCTACCGGGTGGCATTTAAGCTCTTCACACTGCTGATGACATCGCTTTAAGATGGTTGAAACAATAAGCCAAAACTGCTTACGTTAAATAAATAAATAGTGTGAAGAACAAATCCGCTTTTTAGGTAAAGGACTGGGATTTGTTTCATGGCCTATTTCATATAGCAAGCTTTTGCCAAGCACCTTTACAATTTCCTTTTGAAAATTTATTTTTGACTGAAGATGGTGTGTTTTACTTATATGCCCTCCTTTCCGATTTCTAGGGCTGTCCACTTCATACAACTAGAGTAAAGAGGACAGTGAGGTTATAATGTGACTATTCCCCATAAATTTCCCATACCACCTTGGTTCAGTGGCTCAGCACCTCTAATTTGCATTTCATTCCCTTCTCCCTTGCCATCATGCCTTGGGTGTATTCAGGTACTCTCTTCTCTCCTGTTTATAAGCAACAAAAATTTAAAATAAATAAAAGCTAACCCTTCCCACCTAAACCAACATTCTTAGGAAACTTAAAAAATTGCCATGGTAGTGGGCTGCCTTATAAGTCTGCTATCAATTGGTTTAGTCTAGTGAGTCCTCCATGTTTCATGTGAGTTGCAGTGACTCATGCTTCATGAGGATCATGCCTAAGAGCTTGTCTGGGTTATTCCTCAAAGCTTTCCTGGAGTTCACTTGCTCATAGTAGGAATAAATGCCATATTTTGTGTATTAACAACTGTTTTTCTTATTTAAAAGCATTTGGGTATTTCTCCTCTTTATTTGTTTAAATATTAATAAGGTATTTCTAGACCGCTTCTCAGTAAATTAAAAAAATCCAAAGTGGAAACATTACTGGGAAAAGGCATAAAAAGTACAAAGAAGGAGGAAGGAGCAAGTGGGTACAGCAAGGGCTGCTAGGAGGGAGCCAAAAATATGGGAGTTAGGTAGATGGGAGACCATTCAAGCGGAGGTAGAAGGGAGCAGATGACTCAGTGAGGAAAGGCCAACTCTGCTGCCAGATAGACAGAAGGGCAAACTCCCAAGCTAAATAACTTCGTGGCTGATTCTGTCATGGGACAGATATGCTTTGGCTGTAAAGCAATTCTTGATTAGGTTTTGCCCAGTGGAAACCTAGCAGCTCCAGACCTAGAAGCACATGGTGTTCTTGCTGTGCTAATTATGCAATGCACTAAGGGAGTGGGGCAGGCTTGTTCTTCATCTGGTTCTTTGCCAAGTACTAATGAGTTATTACAAATATTACTGGATTAAAAACATTAAAACGCTTTGAAGAAGTGATATAAAAGTACTTGCAATTTCATATCATGTTCTGTTTATTACAAGAGTATTTGCATGTTAAAGGGACACTTCAGATTCAGAATTAGGTTTAACACCTTTACTCTGTTGCAAATAGTCTCTGATTGTTTGCAAGTGATCGTACATTATTTGCAAGTGAATGAATATTGAAAATATAATTTTCTTTTCACCACCCATTCCGCTTACATGCTTTCTGCATATTGTTCAGCTGTGATGATGAGCACAGACCTTCGGGGTATCTTTGTTTCTACTCAGCATTACATGCACTATCACGTTGCTGTAAGCATTGCTGAGGGATTTTATTCCAAACCAGCGCTTCTCACCAATTGTATATTTAAATATATTGAAAAGAACTGAGTTCAGTTTTGTAAAGCTTTTCCCTGTCAGACAACAAAACAATCACAACCCCGAGCCAAACCCTTCCCCCAAGCTCTAAATGTTTGGACCTAAAATTAAGTCATGTTAAGCCATGTTCCAATGTTTAAGGATGTCATGAAGATGGTTGTAAAACTACGCTGAACTCCAATGTGTCAAGTGCTGAAGCCTCCAGGGGACTCTAGATGAGTTGCTAGAGTGCTACTTACACTTTCCTTTAAGATAGCAGTATATACTCACTCTTCTGAAGTCTTAAATTTTGGAGATGATTTAAATGTAAGTATAAGACTTATGCCCTGATCCCACAACAAGAAAGACAGACTTCTGTAGTCTCCAAGCCTTCAGTGAGGCTTTTTGAGGCTCCAGGATCTACCTGCTTCTACCACATTGTAATGTTTGAGGCCCTTATCTTGCAAAAAAAAAATCAATTTAAGGATTATTGGAAAATACCTATCAAAATCTTTGCACGCTTGTGGGAAGTGAATCCAATACATGTCCTATTTCTGAATCAGGTATCTAAACAATTAATTCCCAACTAAGCTCCCATGAGATCTAGATTGGTGGTAGAAGGCATTAAAAATCCACCCAACTCTCAGATCTGTTAGTCAAGTATTAGGCTTTAAGACAGCCTGACATCAGGAGCACTGATGTTTTTATAAACACAGCATGTCATGCTCCTCCTTAAACACAGACAGTGATAATGGTGCCCAATTTTTTTCACAATAATCTAGAGTTTAAAACACTCTCCCTAGGAACAACAAGATCCGAGTTTTAGGTCTATCTCAGCCTGAAGGTATTCAAATCCATATTTCCCAGTTTCCAAGACAGTTTCCTAACATTTAGGCTCTACCTCTTCACTTGCTACCAGTCAGCCAAGATGATGAGATTTATGGGGCCAGAAGGAGAAACAACAAAAGGGAGCCAGACTCCAATGATGAGGACAGTTCTCTGGGAGGAGGGAGACCTGGCTTCTCATCTCTGCTGTCACAACTGTTGTTTGTCCTATGTAGGCAAAGACAACAGCATCCAGTGGGGTCGGAGGAAGAGGGGAAGAAGAGAGAAAAGAAATGGGAAAGAAACAGGGAGGGAGAAAAGAGAAAAAGAAAGGAAAAAAGTGAAAAAGGAGAAAAGAGAAAGGAGCAGGGTAGAGGCTAGGTCATGTGGGTTCGTAGATGACTTATAAGCCCGATATTTGCTTTCAACAGTCTGCTGCAGCAGGGGCAGGAAAGCGATGAGGACTGGGTACAAGAGGTTTTCATTTTCCTGGACACATTTCTTCATTGCTTCTGCCGTGCATTGCTGTTCAAAGGCCAGTACTCTGTTCCGGATTGATGACCTCTAGGATGGATGGTTACAAATGATTTGCTCCCACACCTCCAGGTTGATGCCAAAACTTTTTAGTGACACCCTTAGGGTGTCCTTGTACCACTTCTTTGGTGCGCCATGAGAACATACTCCATTTGACATTTCGCCATAGAAGATTTTCTTCGGCAGGCGTGTGTTGGGCATTCTTGAAAGGTGGCCAGCCCATCTTAGCTGTGCCCGTTTCAGTAGAGTGTGAATCTTGGGGAGAACTAATTTTCCAAGCACCTTGGTGTCCGAAATCCTGTCCTGCCACTTGATCTTTAGTATCTTTCACAGGCAGCACAGGTGGAAGTGGTTTAGTTTCTTGACACGACACTGGTAGACAGTCCAGGTTTCGCAGGCATAAAGGAGGGTCGGGGAATGATGGCTGCCACAACTATTTCCTTTTTAATCACTGGCTGATCAGGGGTCCCCTTCAAAAGAGAGTGGATGGGGCTCATAGCCTGCTGGTTTATAACCTCGTGGGGCTCATACCCTTGGGTAGGGAATATTTGGGATTAAGTCCCTTTGTCTGCTAAAGGCCTAGAATTTAAATGCTTCACTTCCTGAACAAATGTTCTGACCATAAGGATATTATGTGAAAAAGTGGAACCACATGTCCTCGTATTCAAGAACAAACATGAGGTGATGTGCTTTGCATTACAGTCAGGATTGCTGTCAGTGCAAGTTTGGCATCCTGGTTCAGGTACACACCTTCTCCCCTGGGTAGTGTGGATCCTAACATGATCAAGGCATTTATTGTGCAGTTCTGAGTCACATGCCTATGCTCCAATTTGGAGCAGAAACTCAGGCCACCCCTGTGTCTTGCCCTAGGCAACTCCAGAACACCTAGGCATTGAGTAAGAATCTCCTTTGGAAGAGCCTCTCTTTTCATTGAGTAAATGGGGAGATCAGGCACTTAACTCTTGTTTATTTTGGTTTGCCTGTAATTCAGTGTGATATTTAGAAAGCTTAATTGATTATTTAAAAACAATGCATAACATCTCGTGTTCAAGGTATTTAAAAATAAATTCATTCTATTTTCTTCTAGAATTTTGAGCAAATACATGTGTAAACATAAAAACATGAAAATGCTACAAATAACATTATTTAGTTTAAGAAAATCTTTCAGGGTCCAAACTGTTCAAAATAAGTAAAATATTAGGATTCTGGACCTCAGATGGAGGACCTCCCCAACTCCCTACCTTCCCAATTTCCTCTTCCTGCAACCAGGCATCTGTTCTCCTGAGCAGATCAGATGCCTGGTTGCAGGAAGAGGAGAAATTTAGTCACATGTAGAGAATGTCAAAAAATGTTGCTGTGGGATTAAGAAGAGAGAAGTACAAAGGCTTTGGGAGATGAGAACATGGTGCTAAGGAATGAGTGTATCTCCTGTGGATAAGGACACACATGACACTTAGAATTGTTTAAATGTAGTTTAAACCTTAAGTAGGCAATCATATAAGCCTGTTAAATGCAAACAAAGCTGCCTGGAACTGTTCAGAAGTGTACCTTGACAATCAGTACTACTTTGAACCGGTTCACTGTGAATCAGTTCAGTGTTATGTGTGGACACTAAACATTCCATAATATGGGTCTGGTTAGTTCTCCAGGCATCCCACACTGCACTGCTCCTAAGTCCTTTCTCCCTCCATCCCCCTTCCTTCCCCCCCCACAAATGCTGCAACTGGCCTCTGGTAAGCAGCCAGAACTTTACTCCCCCCTCCTCCCTTTTTATCCCTCTTGTTGCCACTCAATTATTCAATGAGCAATAGTTCTAACAACTGATTCAGCTTCTAACAACCAGCCCTGCTATCACCCCCTACTGGACTGTATTCCCTCCCCAGCCCTGACAGTGTGATTCCAAGTACTCCCTGCCCATCCAGGCACCCTCAAGTCAGGCAAGCATGCTGTAGAGTGTGATCAAGTGCAACCTACTGTACTTTACTGAACTCATGTTTAGAAGAGAAGGGAAAGCAGAAAAGTTGAAAACTCCCCTAGCCACAGGTCACCCACCCTGTGTGATCCCAAAGCATAAGTACAGGTATTCCCCTCCCTCCTTCCCTTCACCTATTCTGAGGCAATCTAGGCACTTGCTTCCACGCCTCGGTATTGCAGCCACAGCGCTTAACACAGCTGAGAACTGGTTCCCAATCAGTGACATCTGGGAATGGTTCAGTTATTACATGCATGTCTACATTCTCAGGTTTGCCTGTGCTAGAAATATTGCTTTATGCATATGCTTACATATACAGCCTGACAAACAAGAGACTTCTCTTTTACTTAAAATTAAATGCATGAAGTTTATATGGGACAAAACAAAATTTATATAAAAAGAAAGTTCAAACAATAATGAAAACTGGTCCCAAAGTGCCGGTCAAACAGATGTTTAGAGTTGTGCTTCTGCAAATGCTTTCAACCAGCACAGCTTTAAACGTCGGAAATCTGCCTTGAAATCAGTGGAATGGTATCTGTGATTCTGAGTATATGTGAAGCTGTAGCCAAACTTTACAGTGGCCATTGTACATCCATCCTCATCTAGTAAAACTGACTCTACATTTTGCTATTAATACTCAAGAGACTTTAAATCCTTCGTCTTTAATGGTAACATTTTAGATGTTGGCTCAGATACCTGCTAAGTCAGTTGCTGGTGTTGGTTGTCTTCATTAAGTTGAAAACAGCAAATTTCTTCAATCTGTAGCTCCTTGGAAATATTTCCCATAATTACCTAGTGAATGATACTCCTCCTTGAAACACTCAAAGTCTGTCTAGCTTTTGTTGAATGATCTACAAGTTCATCAAAATATTTTAGGTATAAAGATTTTCTTCCATGCTGTGTCAGTATAATAATGTTCACAGGAAAATTAGCATGGACCAGCTGGAATCCAGGCTGCTTTTTATGACATTTTTATTTTATCTCCTAAAAGGTCAGTAACATTTTTCAATGGATCTATATTCCCAATAGGCACCTAGTTCTCTTCTGTAGGTACCTAAAAAGCAGACCAGTTCAAAGATACCTGGGAGAAATATTTTGTCGACACATTCTTCTCTGGTAACTTTAAATTTTCAAAGGTATTAAAACAACTAGACCAGGGGTTGGCAACCCTCAGTTCTCTGAGGGTGTGCCAGAGCATGGCACATGAGACCATGTTGCTCAGCATGCCAAAGTGGCCTAGGCTCTAGGTAGCTGCTGCCAGCTATGGAGCCTGGGTTGCAAGCCCTGCTGCAAACAGCCCAGGCTGTGTGGCTGTCAGCAACTACCCAGAGTCCAGACCAGCTGCAGCCAGGATGCTGCAAACAGCTGCACTGGGCTCCGGAGCACTTGGCTGGGCTCCGTGGTGGCACGGCTGCACGTGCACCTCCAGCTGGACAGCAGGGAAGTGGCTGGGGTTGCGCTACCCCAGGCCCTTCTCCTGTCATCTGCCCAGAGGCACGTGTGCACCCACCATCATCATGGAGCCAGTGCCAGGGCTTCAGAGCCTGTTGAAACTGTTTACAGCCTCCCAGCTGCCTGCCACAGCTTCCCCAAGCTCTGAGCAGCTGCAGCAGGCAGCAGGTAGGCTGCAAACAGCTGCGCTGGGCTCTGGAGTGCCGATGCTGGCTTTGTGGTTGGTGGCAGCTGCATGCACACTCTGCACACCTGGCCCCTTCCCCGCCTTCCACCCGAAGGTGCACATGCACCCTCCACCAGCAATGAGGATCAGGCCCCTCATGGCTCCTGCAGTCTGCCCCTGGCATGCCAAGCTGAGGCATGGAGTACTCTGGCCAAAAACATTGCCAACTCCTGAACTAGACCATGTTTTAGAGCCAGGAAGTCCTCAGAGTAAGACAAATAATATAGGTGTGTGTTTGTTGCTTGTACAATCTCTCATTTGCTAATTACTTTGTCAGGATCTGCTTTTTGTTTGCCTTAGGTTGTTTCTAAAGATATTCCAATGAGATGTGCATCTCAATGGAAATTGGATAGTCCCTGTCCCCACCCCGTTCCCCTCCCCCCACTTAAAGCAAGACAGCAGTAAAATATCTATTTTGCAAACAAATAAGGGACATGGCCAAAATAAGGGGTTTTGTGTGTGCTACAAAGTCAGTCAGAAGTGTTTAACTAGCATATATGTTAGAAATCTAAGGGTGGGATACTCCTCTGAGATTTGGACCTGCCATTACTACTGAAGAAGAGTTGGGTAAGGGTTCTTTTAGCCCTATCCCCCCTTCATTGGAACCTCCTTTTGTGGTGAGAGACCTCAGAGCCACTGTAGCTTGGTCAGCCTTCTTCATAGCTGGTTGCAACCTGTAGCTGCATTGCCAAGTGCCAGAATTGAATTCACAAGTATCGCCGGTCAGCAGTGAGACTTGGCAGGACAGCATGTAACAACAGCCACACAGGGTATTATTATTATTATCAGTTTCATCATCAGTGCATCTCGTGAGAAGTAACTCATTAAATCTCTAAAGATGCCTGTGAGGAAGCAAATACATATTATAGTGTCACTTTGGACAGGTGAAAAAAAAATGCAAAGGAGAGGTTAAGTGATACTCAGGGTTAGAACAGGAGAGAAAGAGTCAGTATTAAAGAAGACAGAGTTCCAAATAAAACATGTCTGAATTTCTAACTTATGTTGAAGTCACTAAATCAACATTGTTTACATATCCTGTCCCAGCATTTGCAGACTGAATAAGATTTGGCTATCTCCAAAGTCTGGGCTGCCTTCTCTGTCCTGCTGACAAAATCTTTGTTCTTTATGAATCAGCTGTTACTTTGACTACTGCAATCCTCTTCTCTCTAGGTTCCCTGACTCACTTCTTTCCCATGAACCCTGTCCACAACATTCTGAAAAAAAAAGTCATCTGCTCTCCCAACGCTACAAACTCCCCATTTCAATTTCCCACAAATCTCCCTCCTGCACAACTTTACTTAGAAGAAACTTCTTGGTTCTTCTAAACCAGGGTTTGGCAATGTTTTTGGGCAGAGTGCCCAAAACACCCACAACCTCGCTTGTAAGACGTTAGCATGCCAGGGGAGACGGTGGGGGAACCGTAAGGGGCCTGATCCTTGTTGTGGCAGCATAGACCCGGTCCCCTCCCTGCTGTCTGCTCCAAGGCATGCGTGCAAAGCAAAATGCCTTTGTATGCCATGCTCTGGCACCCATACCAGGGGCTGCCTACTCCTGCTTTAAACTCTACCCCTGCATAGCTCCATTTACCTATTAGCCCCCTTTGCACATCTTTTGCTCTGCCTATTTGACCTATGTCCTTGCTCCCATTCACATCTCTATGCTTCATGTTGCCCCTATTACCATGTTGCTAGGTACCTATCTCCACTAAGATGCCTAGCAACCTTGTTTCCTTCCTTTTATAACCTCACTTCTTGCCTTTTACCTTTCCACCAAGAAAGGTGTACTAGTGGACCCCCTTTTTTAGTATTACTATCTTGTCCAGTCATAGCTGTGTTAAAATAACACTGATTCAGTATACTCTCCCTTCCCACTAGAAGCAAAATGCACCCAAAAAAATCAACAAAATGTAGCAACTCAGAATGATTGTAATCAAGTCAGGTTTCCCAAGTGGCTTTCTCCTACTTGTATTTTGTAACTACTTAATCCTTCCCTCTCTTATGACACACACAATTAGTTGATGATCTCTTTGTGTTCATGCATAAATTATCTGTTGCTTCTACGTAAATTAGATTGCAGGCTCCTTGAGGCAGAGTGCTTGTTTTATAGCCAGTAATTATTTTTATAGTTTCTATATAGCAATAGACCACACACACTGGTCTATTATCAGTTCATCCATGTTTAATATTCCCATTCTGGCAGTCCATAAAGACCTCCACCCAGTGGGGTCTCCACTGGTAAGTAGTGTGCAAACATAGTGATGGTGTTCAGTCAGTGGTGATAATGCCAAGCCGGGGTGATTGGCTGCTGACCCATGTGCAAGAAGTAGGGTTTTTTGGTTTGTTTCTAAAATCCAACAAGTTACAGTTCCTGCCTTAAAGCAGCAATACAATCACACTGTCACCCACAAGACAGGGAAGAAACACTTTGCTCTGTTATAAGCAGTCAAGAAGTTAATTTTTGAGTGTTATCCCACCTGTATATATGCCCCAGTGACATTGATATGCCTCCACACTTACAGCAGTGTAAAATTATGCAGTAATTCCAGTTTGTTTGCCCACCTTTTAATAGCTTGCACCAAATCCTTGGCAGAACCAAGATAAAAAGAGAAAGTGAGATTTAATTTCCTAGTTTAAAAGGGCTCTGTTTTCTATCCTTTAATAGCATTGCTGCTAAGAAAGTTAACTTTATCTGTTTTCAACAAAGAATCCCTGTCAGTAGAGTTCTTCCACTAGATGGGAAACAGGAGCCGACTGGATACACCAGTGGGATCTGATTCTGATACTGAGCTGTTTTGTTTTCATACATTTCCTATGTTAGAATAGTTCACTGTTCTGAAAACCATTCTCAACCCTTTGAATGGCTTTTAAATACTTGGAAGCCACCCAGAAAATACTTGCAAGGAACTTCAGCTGGTGTAAATCTACTTATCACTTTCCACTTCAGAAGGACTATGCCAATTTGCACCAGCTGGGGATATAGTTCCTCAGGATTTCCACGTACCTTCAGAGTTGATGTCAGTTAAACTAAGAACAGCTTCTTTGAGAGCTACTTTAGTACCATTGTGGGCTCAAGGTAGATGAAAATGTCAGTAAGTCCTGATACTATAAGGCTGTGGATTAGTGGACAGTTTGAAATTTCCCAGAATCCACTGGATTTGGAAACTGCCAGAAACTGTAAGTACTTTGAGATCTTGGTAGGTACAGGAGTTTAGAACAGTGTTGGTTCTAATCGGAGCCAGGGCAAAAGTGAAAGTTCATCTGAATTCCTAATGACTGTGGGGAGTATATTCATTCTCAGGTTGGGAAACTGCCTCTGGCTCCACCCTGATGGGAGAAAGGACCTGTCACTCTTCTAAGTATGCAGGGAAATATGCTTGCCTTGTATAAAGGACAAGGATTTTTCTTTGTGAAATATTTTTACAAATATATATTTGATGTAAATGTTTGGATTTAAAAGAAAGGTTAAGTATTTCTTCTGTAGCTCCCTTCTTATAAGACAAGGCCTACACTGATTCTTCCTATTATTTAATAGAAAAACCACACCTGCCTTTTCCTACCTTAAACCCATCTTGGAGCAATTTTTTCTAGAGATCTAAAAATCTAGACTTGTCCAAGTTATACCTTATATTATTTTAAGGGTCTCTTTCCTTCCTAAAAGAAGAGAGGAATGTTTACAGTATGACTTTATTTCATTTGGTATGCAGAATCATTGTTAACTGCTAATCTACTTGTTAAAACTTTTCTATCTCCCACATCTAGTTGCATTGTAAGTAATAGAGGCTGGCATTATCTGGTAACACAGGATGATATCTTGCAGTGACAAAGAAAAGGTGCACACAGGGACAGAACCCATGCCTTATACATCTAGTATTTAACCTTTACTTTTCCATGAAGTAGGCAGGAAAGCAGCACTGTTTTACAGTTAGCGTGGCCAACTTTTGCTGTTGTTTAGTAACAGTGGTACCTAGGGTTACGTCTACATGGCACAATATAGAATTGTACGGAAATATCTGAGCTTGCTCTAAAATAGGTTAGCTTGGGTACCTGAGCAGTGTAACTGTGGTAGTTACTGCTGCTGAGAAGCAATATATAAATTAACTGCAGCAGAGCACTGCACTAATGAATCTATGCTACTTCCAGTAACCAAAGTAATTTGCTCAGAGTTAGCTTGGTGTTGCAGAGCACTTAAGTGCCCTGCTCTTTAGCAGTGAGTGGGGAACCCCAGCTGCTAATTACCAGGGCAACCAGAGGGAGCTAATGGCCCACACCTGCCAGAGGCCAGCTGACCAGAAGGGACAGGGCCTGGCCCACATATAAACCCCAGGGCTAAGGCCAGAAGGGCAGTTCCCTGTTAGCAGCCATAGGGGAAACAGCTCTCCCAGAGCAAGCAGAGAGGAGAAGCTGGACTGCAGGTACAGCTCTGAGACTGGGGGAAGGATAGAGCATCCCTGATGTGACAGGAATAAAGTTATAGATGAGCAGCTTGAATTTATGTTACAGCACAGGGGCTTGTGTTTTGCTTCTTGTTGTATAAAATGCTAGTGGTTTGGGTGAGGCTGTTAGGGGGTGGAGGAGGCCTCTTAGGGGACCTACAGTAGCATGGGGGCCCCAGCCCCAGAGAAAGTGGCTGTGATTCTATGAGCGCCCAGAGGGGCGCGGTGCAAGACAGTGTTGCAAAAAGCGGTTCGTTTCTTTGGAGGCCCGCAAAGATCACAGACACACAAACATCAGCCGGCACAAAAAGATGTATTTGTTTGCAAACAAGGTCAGAGTGGGGCATTGATGCCCAAATCAGCTTCTGACAAACTAAATGTGTTTGTTTGATGGAAATGGAAAATGGAATTTATCTTCTCTCTCCTGAGCACGTGTGCAGACACCGGAACTCTTACAGCTACTTCCGTTTCATACAAGCGTACATGTAGTTACATCATTACATACATCGCATGTATAGTATAATTTGCTACTTAAGTATGCAGGGCGGAGAGGTAAATATGCATCGGCTTATTAAGCATGCCCAGAAACTACAACAGTTCACCAAAAGTTCATACCCCAAGGCCACAGTCAATTGAATTCCAGCTTCTGCAATCAGCATGAGAGAGGAGCCTTGGGCAGTATTTCTTTCTTATCAGGTGCAAGATGCAAGCTGCGCATTTCTAACAACAGAGCCCAGACCAAACTACGTTGGTACCATCTACGAGGCTTGGGGCATGGTAAAGGGGCAGTTGGAGCCATGCATAGCCCATAAGACTGGGGTGCACTGAGAAACCCATTATAGAACAGGACCAGGGGACAGCAGGAAACCGTGTCCAAGAGGACGAATAGGCAGCCTCCCTATTATACCGTAACATCAAAGACGTGGCTGGCAAGACGTGAGGGTGCTTTGAGGCAAACTTGGCATGGTAAGGGGGAGCTAGGGGAGGTCACAGCCACCCCTAAGACCCTGCTCCATGACACTTTGCTATTTCTATATAGCACTGTAAAGACTCCTAGATTATTTGGCTCAGCAAAACAGCTTGCTCTGTGACTTTGGTTAAATCACTTAACCTGTCTGTGCTTTACCTGTAAAATGAGGATAATGGTGTCTACCAGGAGAGTTGTAAGTATAAAATGAGCTTTGTTAAGTTCTTGGTAGAGCTAGCTGGAAAACTTTCATAAACATTAAAAACTCCTAGTTAACACATTGAAACATCTGATTTTTTTTCTCTTCTGTTTATATTCTAATGAAACAGTTTGCTTAAGGAAAACTAACCTAAAGTTTAAGACTTTCATTAAAACAGATAGGGTACACTGCCGGAGAACACAGGATATTTTCTTAGCAGCTGACCTTACTCAAATTTATTGTCATCTTTAAAAAAGGGAATATTTCCATGAATTGACACTTTATCACCTGCTGTATTATGCACTCTCTTATCCATCAAGTAGAAATATGAAAAGCATAAACTTTGACACACAATTATTAAAAAAAAAAAATTAAAAAAAAATCTTAGGTTTTTTTTTTTTTATATCTACTACTTTTGAAAATAAGAGTTTTTACTCTTTGGAACAACATCAAATTTCATCTGTCAGAATTTTCCCCCTAAATGGAAATTTTTGAATGTCCGCCATCTCTAGTGCTGAGTGGTCCTTCAAGGAAAAGTGGTATAGAAATGCAAAAAATGTATGGGCCATCCAGGTCCCAATCTTTTTCAGAGATTCAGAAATACATTCAGCCCCATCACTCTTGGAAAAGGGCCAAGCCTGCATACCTCTTCTCTAGAAGCCCAGTCTTAGATTTGACACTTGCAAGTGGGTGGAACCTGCTCAAAATGTGTCATGTCCTTGACCCCTTTGCCTACCCACAAGTTTTGCTGCAGCTCCTTGACAGCTGTCAGTGCAGAAGGCAATCTCACTTTTCTCCAGGGAAAAGTGAAATTGTGCTTTTAAAAACAAAAAAACCCAAAAAAACCCCTTCATTTTGTGAGAGCACTTCCAGCTGACCTACATTTCTGGTGGGAAAAATTCCTCAACAGCTCTATTTACAGTTGTCAATTTGAGGTGAAGAAGTAGGATTAACACTAAGAGAAGGGGAAACACACTGGATATGGTGGTACAATCTCATGATTATTCAGGTATTGTGTCTGCACATGGTTCCATTGAATTATTTTTTAATGTTAAATATAACTTACTTGTTGCAGGCAGGGTAGAAGCAGTGCTAGGCATCTGTTACCTTCTGATTTTTATTAAAAGGTTGATATTTTGGTCTACAAAAAATGAGACTGCTCGCAGCTAATTAACATGCCAAATCACATTAAGGCACATAACAATTCAGAGCATGGCTGCAGTCGGAGGAAAACTCCAGATGATTATTTATCACTCTTATTTACAGAGACTCTTTGATGTTCTTGGCACTGCACAAAAAGAGATGAGCACAGCCGTTTTCCTGTGGAATTTGTAACCTAAGGACCTTGTGCCACTTAAGCAGAGGTCTAGGTTGGGAGAGAGCAGAGTTGCACCATTTCATGCTATGGGAGCGTGCCAGCTGTGATGCTCTTTCAGACAGTAAATCATACGTACAAGGATTGCTTGGCCAGCTCTTCCATTTTCCTTTGGGCAATGTGCATACCCATGGCCTCAAAGAATTGTAAATGCAATGAATGTTTGAACAGGGTGACTGTCCCAACAGTCTTTATAAGCACCCATCCTAATCAAGCCCTAATTCACTAGACCAGTTCAGACATAGAATATGCTGCATATGCAAACAATGGTCACATCTCAAAGTGGTCCAAGTCACTACTCTAACTGAAAGCAGTCTTACAAATATTTGTTTATATACTCAGTTTAAGTGCACTTGGCATAGAAAAGTGTGCTCAAGATGGGGGAACAAATAATGGTGGTCATCTGGCTGTCAGGGTTGCTAAATGGGTTAGACAATGGCTTGCTGTCAGCCTTGGCCATTTTCAAGAGGCCTAGCTAAGCTACAGAAGTGCTGCTAAACAGAAGGCCCAAAGGCTGTTTATGAGTGCCTGTAGTATGAACTTTTGCAGGTTCATAGATGCTAGGGTCAGAAGGGACCTCAATGAATCATCAAGTCCGACCCCCTGTCAGTGGCAGGAAAAAGTGCTGGGGTCATCTTACCCCAGCCAGGTGCTTGTCCAGTCTCTTTTTGAAGACCCCCAAGATAAGGGGAAGCCCATTTTAGATTCTGGCAACCCTAACCATGAAGAAATGTCCAGCCTAAATCTATTCCCCATCAGCTTTTGGTCATTGTTCCTGGTTATTCCAAGGGGTGCCCTGGTAAACAGCATCTCCTATCTTCCTGCTGCACTCCCACCACCAGTGAATTTGTATACTGCCAGAAGATCCCTCCTCAGCCTTCTCTTACAGAGACTAAAAAGGTCCAGGTCCCTCAGGCTTTCCTCCATAAGGCTTTTCCAGCAAGCCTCTAACCATACGAGTGGCCCTCCTCTGGACCCTTTCAAGGTTGTCCATGTCCCTCTCTAATTGTGGCACCTGGAATTGGACGTAGTAGTCCAGCTGTGGTCTGACCAGTGCCACATGGGGGGGAAGCATCACCTCCCTGGATCTGCTTGTGATGCACCTACTAATGCATGACAAAGTGCGGTTAGCTCTGCTAATTACTTCATCACATTGACTTGTATTCATCTTGGAGTCCACAATGACTCCAAGATCTCTTTCTGCTGCTGAGAAGGTCATCCCCTCCCAGCCTATAAGTGTGCTCATGATTCCCTCTCCCTAGGTGCAGCATCTTGCACTTGTCCTTGTTGAACTGCATCCTTTTGTTCTCTGCCTAACACTCTAACCTGTGCAAATCTGCCTGGATTTGGCTTTTTCCCATCAGTCTGTTTACTTGTGCCATAGTTTGGTGTCGTCTGCAAATTTGGACAGAGTGCTTTCCACGCCCTCCGTGTTGCCGATGAAGATATTCAACAGTACCAGCCCAAGAACTGAGCCTTGGGGGACCCCACTGCCCACGTCTTTCCAGGTCGATACCAACCCGTCCACCACCGCTCTCTGGGTACAACCCCTAAGCCAATTTGACACCCACATGACTATAATCATCTATGGCACAGCTGTTCCTATCCTTTATGAGAAAAGGATGGGATACTGTGTCGAAGGCCTTGTTAAAGTCCAAGTAGATGATGTCTACCTTGACTCATGCATCTAAGCATTTAGTAACCTGGCCACTGAAGAGCTCTACTTTCTCTCTCCTATCTGCCACTAGTTGCCCTTTTTTTATCCTGTAGAGTTCCTATGCTGCTTACATGTGTCCCAGGACTAGGCAGGGAAGATGTGAACTAAGGTTCATGGGTTCATAGATGTAGGGTCAGAAGGGACCTGAGCAGGTCATCAAGTCTGACCCCCTGCTCTGGGCAGGAATGAATACTGGGCTCATATGACCCCAGCTAGGTAATTATCAAACTGCCTTTTAAAGACCCCTAAGATAGAAACCAGCACCACTTCCCTTGGAAGCTGGTTCCAGATCCTAGCCACCCTGACTGTGAAGTAGTGCCTTCTGATATCTAGCCTGAACCTACTCTCAATCAACTTGCGGCCCTTATTTCTTGTTACTCTGGGAGGTGCTCAGAGGAACAGAGTCTCACCCATTCCTCACTAGTTCTCCTGTTAAGTTTTGTAGATAGCCACTAGATCCCCTCTCTGACTTCTCTTGTGAAGGCTGAACAGGTTCAGGTCCTGTAGCCTCTCCTCATAGCGAGGAGATCATGTAAGTGGCCCTCCTCTGGACCCTCTCAATACTGTCAACATCCCTCCTGAAGTGTGGCGCCCAGAACTGGATGCAGTACTCCAACTGCAGCCTGACTAATGTTGCACAGAAGGAGAGGATCGCCTCCTTGGACCTGCTCATGATGCATCTGTGGATACATGACAAGGTGCGGTTGCCTTACTAACCACGTCATCACATTGGTGGCCCATGTTCATTTTAGAATCAATAATGATTCAAAGATCTCTTTCTGTTTCTGCTTTTGAGATGGGAGTTCCCTAGCGTATAGGTACGCTGCTGGTTCTTTCTGCCCAAGTGCAGCACCTTGCACCTGTCAGTATTGAATTCCATCCTATTCACATTTGCCAACCCCTGTAACCTTTCCAGGTCCAGTTGTATCCTGTCCCTCCCTTCTAGCATGCCCACCTCACCCCAAATCTTGGTGTTTGTCAGCGATTTTGAACAGGGTGCTTTTCACCCCCTTGTTCAATTTCTTTATTAGCAATTTGGACAGTACGGGCCCCAGGACCAACCCCTGGCGGACTCCACTGCCCCCGTCCCTCCAGGTTGAATAAGACCCATCCACCAGCACTCTCTACATGTGGCCTCCTAGCCAACTTGTAATCCACCTGACTGTGTAGGTATCAATGCCACAGTTGCCTAGCTTTTTAATGAGAATAGGGTGGGAGACCATCAAAAGCCTTCCTGAAGTCCAGAAGCTATCCACCACAACAACTACATCCAATGATTTTGTGACCTAATTGTAGAAGGGGGTTAGTCTGACAGGACCTGCCCCTAATGAACCCATGCTTGTTGCCCTTGAGCATCATCCCCCCTGCTGGTCCCTCACAGATATGTTCCTGGATACTTTCGTCCTGGGGAAGCACTTTGAGAAAGTTAAGACTAACAAGCCTATAGTTGCCTGGGTCCTCCCTCCTCCCTTTTTTGAAAATGGGGACCATATTGGCCTTCTGGCTAGGTGCACTTCTGGAAGAGCACCACGTAAACAATGGTCACATCTCAAGGCAGTTCAGCTGGGAGCTAAGCCAGCCCAATGCTGCTTTTTCCAGCCCCCTGCTCTCCAGCTACAGCCTAGGCACCGCTTTCAGCCAGTGAGAAGCTGCACTGGGGCCAGGCAGTTGGAAGCTGTATCTGCACTGCCACTGCTTCTCCCCCAGCTCCTGCTCCTTCATTTCTGGGCTCTGACATGGCTCCGCACTAGCTAGAAGCTATACCTGCACCACAGCCAAGGAGCAAGCACCTGGCGGAAACAGCAGTGGCACAGGTACAGTTGCCTGGACCTAGTGCAGCTCCTTGCCACCCATCCCTGATACAGGCAGGTCAAAGCCTTCCAGCTCTGCAAGCTAGATGCAGCATCTCTTCAGGTTAGAGCTGGTCTGCAGACCATATGTTGCAAATGCCCTGTCTACAAAGATCATACTCATGTTAAGTACAGGTGAACTAGTAACTTTATATTTGTTAATATTTATTCTCTAGGTTAGGGCCATCCAACTAGTGCTGTGTAGGTTGCATGTGGCCTGCTGCCTGGCAACCACTTCCCACATCCTTCTTGCTGAAACAGAAGCCAGTCTCTGGGATTCTGCTTTTGCTACCTGTTCCTGCCCTGGCCCCTGGGCTGAGAATGTACCTGGGGTCACACCAGCACACAGTGTAGTAGCTGGGGGAAAGGGAACAGTTCAGAGGGGTGCCTATATAGATGCATGGTGCAGTAAAGCAGGGGAGGGGGGGGAGGGGCATCCATGTGTCATACCATATGGCATCAGGGCATCAGGTGACATCCCGCAGGTGCTGTTGTCAGTGTTGATGGAGCCTTTTCACTTGTGGCTTGCCCCATCATTTCCCATAGGTGTGCAGCTTCTGGTCACTTAGAATTTGGACAGCCTTGCTCTAGATAGATCATGATAAGGTTTCACACGCATTCAACAGTTGGTATTCAAGCCAAACTTGTTTGGTTCTGATTGTTTGCGGGCCTGATAAAGCCTGAAACTAGTCTTTTGAAGTCATTAAGAGTTTCCATTTTCTTCAGTAAACATTAGTTCAAGTGTGTCATGGGGAGGACCCGAGGGACGGATCCCAAGGAGCCAAGAGGAACCCCAGGGGTCAGGAAATCACCGGGACAGTGAAAAGGGGGAAAAAAAAAAAAAAGAGAAAATTCCTCGCTTGTAGCAGGATCCACGGCGAAACCGGAAATGGTAGCGGGATCCAAGCAGCTCGTTAGCTGCGCCTTCATACAACTGCGGCCAGCTGAGACGATGGGCAGCAGGGACCGGACGAGGGAGATGAGAGGCACCGGTGAGGAAAACGGGATGAGACCCAGGGGATCGCCAGCCAGGAAGCCACTCTCAGAACCCGCACAGCAGGGAAGGAGAAGGAGGATTGTCTCTCGCAGCATGGAAGAGTGCTGGGGAGCCCGCCGCAGGGAAGACGGTGCTGGCAGTGGCTCAGAGAGAGAGGAAGCAGAGGCATCACGCCCTGAACGAAGACGCGAGTTAGATGACCAAGAGAAGCAGGAGGAGGTGAACAAATCCACGGCGGTAGCCCTAGGCGGAGAGGCCAGCAGTGGTCAAGACACCAGAACAGGTGGGACCATTGTGTTCTCAGGAGGGCGCGAGAAGGTATCCCCAGTGGAGGACGAAGGACATAGGCAGTGTGAAGAGCTACGGAAGATGGACCCCAGCATTACAGAGACGACCCAGTGGGAGACATGGGGAAGATGTACCCAGAGGGACCACCCTGGGGTCCAGCGAACTCGCAAGCTGGGCTAAGAGTAGAAGGGGGGACACAGCAGTCTGCAGTCCAGGACGGACCCAGTTTAGGGCCAGCTAGAGTCCTTAGGGGTCCGGGGGCCTGGTGTGGTAGGACCAGCTGTAGGAACAGGTGATAAGGGAGCAGAGTGCCTCTTGTAAGTATCTTTTGTATTTTTTTTTTGATATTTTTCCTTTCTGTTTTATGTTGCCCACCTTTGGAGGGGTTGTGAGGCATGGTAGAGAGCCCAAGTGTTGACTAAACCAGAAAAAGGGGGTTTACAGTCTCAAGGAAGGTTAGACAGCTGTGAGACTCAGTGGGTAGGACAAGGGTTTGGTCCGGCTGACCTATAGCCCATCTCTGCGAAAGGATGCAGGGCAACAACAGTCGGGGATTTGGCTGAAGAACATCAGGAACCCGTCAAGGCAGGGTGTAAGGGCAAGGCAGAGGGGAGGTGGAGCCTTGCAGAATATCATCGTCCAGTGGTGCCACAATGAAAAGGACCCCAATAGTTGGACTCCCCTCACCACTGAAGAAGATACAAAGTCGTGACAGACAAGATTGGGGGAGAGACTACCTAGGGAAGGGACATCTGGGCAGGACTACAGGGACGGACAAGTGGGCAACTTCCAACATCCGGGGCCATGCTGCGTGTGACCGGATGTTCGAGGCCAGATGGGCACAAAGTGTTTAAACAAACATGACTCTTGTAATCGTGACAACAGCTTGAAACAGTCATTCGGACTTCGACTCTTTCTGGGTAGGAGAAATTTATGAAGAGAGGAACAATTGGGAATTAGTAGGTTCTTTAAAATCTTCTCCTTAGCTGCATGTGACTTGGCCAGCACATCATTCCTCATCTGCTATAAGATTTATTGCTTTATGGCAATGTGTTTTTTCATGCTTATATGAAAGCTTATATGAAATGGTGTATGTGTTAGCAGGATGAAGGGAAACTGAAACAATAAATATTATACCCCTTTTCATCTTGCATCTCAGATTAACTGTTTGCTGAATTCTGTCTTTTTTTGGGAATCTTCAATGTATGATGCAGAGTTAAACCTCAGAGCTATTGCATGTAAATCCCTAATAAGTAATTCTAGTAGTCCCCCCCATCAACTTCGGAAGAGAAAGCAGGAAGAAATGGTATGGTGTTCTGTCAGGCCTTATCTAGACACAGGATTATTTTGCAATGGCTATTCTGATTTTAAATTCATAGCCTACTTTATTCTAGAATAACTTTTGCCTGTAAACATTGCCATTAATGTTTGCCATTAATAAAGCACATCCAGGAGACATTGTAAACAGTATTAAAAACATAATAAATAATATTTGGAGTACAATGAATAACTTATAAACAAAACCTGCTAAATAGTAAATCTACTGGTATTCATTCTAAGACTCCTTTATTGCTGTTATTTAAATATAAATGCAAAGTTAACCAAACTATTTCAAATTTCATGCTTTACACATGCAAACATAGTCCTCTCTGATCTCCTTGCAAAGATTCTTTAGGCTCCATAGAGTGATCTCTGACTTCATAAACAGGCAAATATTAAGCAGAAACTAAGAATTACATTATCTTTTAAAATGGTATTAGAAAGCCCAATACAGAAACACTGTCCAGATTTAGTGTCAACACATGGCAACAAGAGTGCTTGAAAGAATTCAGAAAAAGTAAAGAATGAGCTTTTTCAGTACTTACCCATTCAGTTTTATTCAAGTGAAGGTCTAGCATTGACTTGATCACAGTCTACAAGTTCCCACTTGGACAGAACTTGTAGTGTGAAAAGGTTCCTGATGATGGAGGGTTCCAATCCTAGCAGACTGCAGACAAAGAATAGATTTCTAACAGTCAAAGTAATTAAATGTTGAAGCAACTTGCATACAGCTGTGACTTAAAATCTTTAAATCAACATTGGAATTACCACTCTAGCACAACCAGAGGAATGGGTTTGGTAACAGGTATTGGTTGGGCAGAACATTAAGCCCAGAATTTGAATGTAGGTCAGATAAGAGGCCTTTATTGCAGTCTTTAGGGTCTTGGATGTAATATTTATGGAAGGTTAAGTGGGCTTTAGCTTGCACACTTATGTGAGCTTTTAAGGGAAAGCAAAACACCCTCAGTAACGGCATCTTCGATAGTGTAAATCTGGTCGAATTGTTGTTTCTTTTTTTCCAAATATGTCAGTAAATGCCTTGCATGTTGTTTGGCAGATGGAGCTCTTTGGGTACATGTGATCTCTTTTTTTATTAGACCAAATGAATAGTTGGAAAAATTGTTCTGTGCAAGCTTTTGGGCACAAACACCCTTCTTCAGGAACAGGAAAACCCTGTTGGTGTTTGTGCTTTCCTCAGTAGAATAGAAGCCAAAATGCAAAATGGAGGTCTGTGAAAATGCAAATACCTGGCGGTGAGGTTCAAAGGAAATGGGAGATGATAGGCGTGAAAAAGTAGTTGGGGAGGAGACAGGGTGAAAGGTGATAAAATATAGCTGATAAAATGCAGACAAGTTACCACATGACAGGCAGGTTATAATGTGCCATACATCCAATATCTATATTTAGTCCATGATTTTCTGTATCCAGGAGACTTATGAAGTGAAGCTCATAAGTTCATTTACAAAAGGTGTTTTGTAAATTCACTTTTGAGGCTTAGAACTGAGAGACTGGAGAGACAGAGTGGCTATCTTGTGAGAAGTGTGCACCTACAGGTAATTGGCGAACAAGGGTCTTTGGGTGAATCTGATATCTTTTATTAGACCAACTTAAATAGTTGGAAAACAATTTTTAAGCAAGCCTTCGGATTCAAAAACCCTTTATCAGGTTAAGGAAGTTTTAGCAGTTAATGTATGCTCCTCCTGGATGGAATGAAAAGTAAAGAAGCCAGAGGCTGGGCTGGCATGCATACAAGATGGGCAGTCCGTGAAGATGTAGAATGAGGAGTCAATGGGTGAGAGACAGGCTGGGTGGTAGGGGAGAGAAGGGGGATGAATAGTGGAGAAATACCTGGGAAGTCAGCAGTCAGGCAGGTTATAATGTGTCATAAATCAATGTCTATATTTAGTCCATGATTTTTAGTATCCAGGAGTTGATGAAGTGGAGTTCATAGGCTCGTCTCTGAGAAGTGTTTTGTAAGTTTCCTTTGAGGAACAGGACTGAGAGATTGGAGACAGAGTAGCTTTCTTGTGAGAAATGTGCCCCCACAGGTAATTGGGTATTCTAACACGGCTATGACCTACACCCCTGTACAGGCAATTTGATGTTTTTGTCTTTGATAGATTTTAGGCATGCATTTATTCTGGTACACAATTGTTTGTTTTTTCTCCTACATATCTTCCACCCAATTTTGGGTTCCATTCTTTTCCTCTTGGGGCCCTTGTACACATGATGTGGTGGGGGATTAGTCCTGTAGGGTTGTATTCTATGTTCCCTAAGTTGAAATGGTGGGTTTTATTTTTCTGTCACTGTTTACATGTCATCAGTCTTAAATCTCATGAAATGCTCAGTATGCTATTCACAATAAATTACTGCAGGCGGTACTGCATAACAATCCACCCTGCTGATCTCTTCATATTAAGTTACAGCAGGGGGTGCCGCACACCGCTAATCGCTGGTACAGACCAATGATGTCTATAGCTCACCACTTGCAGATATGTACAGGTGACTGAAACTGATGCAATTTCATTAATTTAATTGTCATTTCTTATTTATTTATTTTTATGTGTTTACACACTTTTAAAAAACCACTTTGAATTTTTATATGAATATTTTAAATTTTCTTTATTCGTCTTTTCATTCCTGTCTCTATTTTTATTCTTACCTTTTATTTTATTTTCCTACCTGAATGTCACTGAAGGGGGAAGAGCGAACCCAGGAGCTAACCCCTCCCTGTTACTTACCGTAGCAAAGGCAGCAAGCCAGCTAGCTCCAGCACATCATTTCTGGAGCAGGACCACCCTCCAGATCTGAAGCAATGTGGACCAGCAGGGATACTTCCAGCTGTGGAGAGGGGCCTCCAGGGACAGCATTACTATGCGTTAGTGATGAAGAGGAGGTGAGACAGGCGAGCACTGGGTGGGGGGGAAGAAGAGCTTATGGAGAGTAATGTGTTTTTTAGTTGTTAGTGCTGTTGTTTTTATAGGAAATTAGGGAGTGGGCATTATTCCTGCATTAGTTTGGTTCTGTTTTAGTTACTGACAATAAAATAAATGCTTTGGTGAAATTAAAATGTATTTTCATCCATGTCTCCCTGCTGTAATGGGAAGGGGTGTAGGGGCATGGGTTGTGAGGGTGAGGTAAACCAAAACAAAGAAAACCAGGGTTGTTTCAGACGCATTGCATTAATGAAAGAGGACACACCACTTCTGGGCTGAAGAGGGAGCGGTGTTTGCTTAGAATGTGGGTAGTGCAGGATATAGTGATAAGCAGTAATTGGGGGTGCTGCACAGTGCCCTAATATTTACTCTGAAAGCATACAGCTTCTCAGCGCTCCCCAGCCACCCCACACAAGAGAGGAGCTTTCAAGGCCTGAGCTTTTATTACTGTGACCAGAGAAAGACACAGTGGCCAAACCAAAGCAGGCTGGTGGTGGGCTAACCCAGAACTTTGTTAATGTGGGGAGCAGTAATTGGGTGGGTGCTGCACAATGCATATAATAGTTCCTCTGAGTGCATACAGCTTCTCAGGCTTCAGGTGTTCAGCTGGTAGTTGGCAGTGGAGGAAAACAAAGCAAACTTAAAACCAAGCAGGCAGGCTTGACTAGCTGCTAATGGCCACTACTGAAAGACACTCATGCCCATCAGCAGGTCATGCATGCCCCTCGTCCTACAAGCCAGCAACCCTCCTCCCCCAACCCTTCTACACTTCCCCTATTAAACACAGGGAACGTGAAGTGAAGAATCAAACAAAGCAAATTTAAACACTTATTTACAAACCAAATATTAACCATAGTTAAACAAAACAGCTTTTGTAAGAAAGCAATGCATACTTACAACAGAAGATTGTTTTGTTTTACTACCATCACAATGCATGATTCATGAAAAAAGTCAATTTTAAGCAATAATAATTTTTAATTAGAAGAATTTGGCTTTAAGGGACTTTCCAAGCTTGACTGAACTGGCGGATGGCAGAGTATGGATTCATACTGGTATCTCCTACTCCTGGGCAGGCCTGGTGGCAACAACCAGCAGGTATAGAATCATTTCAAGGAGCCTGACCATTATTTGCCAGTCCTCCTATGTCTGGGAATGCCTCCTGGACTCAGAATGATTCCTGTTGTGCTGGATGGCAATGAATCTGCCCATATCCAGATGAACCTGTCTCACTCTCATGCAGCTAATCCTTACAGTCCCTGAGGGTATTCATGATCCTATCAATGCATGCATGCATTGCTGGCACCCTTCCCTGGTAGCTTGGGTGTCCTTGGTGGTAACATTGCAAGCAGAGCTGAAAATCAAGAAATGCAGGAAACAGTGATTTAAAAACATGCAGGTAGTGAATTTTGCAAGTGAATAAGAAGTAGTTGGCCCAAAATAACCAAGAAGAGGTAAGGCAGAGCTGTGTGGCTTTTGGCCTTGGGTGGGGAAAAGGGACCAGACAGGAGACTCACCAGAGGTCCCTTGATGCCTCTCTTGTCTGCAGGCTCTGCATTTGTGCATGCAACCCAAGATGCTGGATCCAGGATGGTTACCTGGACACCTGCAGAGCACCAGAGACAGGTGCATAGAAGGTACCAGTGACATGAGGACCAAAGTGGATCCTTGGTGTGGGCTGTTCCAATGGACAGGTTGTTGACTGCTCACCTGTGCTATGCTGTCGCACTCAAATGAGCTGCAGGCCCAGGAATGTACTGCAAATGTCCAAGAACAAGACCGCTGTCTGAGGGAGGCTGCATGTGCCACTATGGGACTTAGACAGTCACAAAGGCAAAATATGGAGTTCATGCACAGGGTGAAAAATCACTTGGGATCCAGCTATGAAACCCCTGAGTGGTATCAGGGCCACCTCCTGCGGGGAGACTATTTCCCTCCCAGGCAGGTGTGGTGGGGCAGGTTGCATACCCCTGCCCACCCCCCCAGCATGGAGAGCCCTGCTCCAGGAACTACCCCCTGAGCCAGTATGCCTGGGAGTCCCATGGCAGGGGGCCCAGATGGCAGCCATGGGGGAAAACTCCATATCATGCATTCATTGGGAGATGCTGAGGGGGGACCTGGAACAGGAGATACGATGCATGGAAGCTGCTGACCTCTGCTCCAAAGAGCCAGGAAGGCAACCAGCAGGGCCTGCTCTGGGGAGTAGCACTGGGGGAGGGAGGGCAATCAGGGTGCCCAAGACGTGATGCCAGGCCTGGCTTTGAATCAGCCTGCCTTCCAGGGCCAAGTCACTACCCGCAGCTGCTGGCAGTCGCCAGCGTAGTCACAGGACCCCGAAGAGAATGAGGAGGAGCAGCCTAGCAGGCCAGGCTGCTGCAGGCTCAGGTTCCACTGTGGAGCAGTAGCACAGCCTCTGTGAAGATAGGCAGCCCCTGGGTTTCCATCCAAGTTCTGGAGTGGGCAACGTTTCACTGTTTTTCTTTATTATGAACACACAAAGTTTGGCAGCTGCAGCAATTAATTAAACCAGGGGGGCAGCAGTTTCACACAAGGCATTCCCCCAAGGTTTCATATTTGTTGAGCTCTCTGCAGCTGCCCACTCCCTCCACCTACATCATAACTGCCTGGTACAGCCAAAGTCTTTCCCCACTCTCTCAATGTTAACTGAGAAGAAGGTTCCAAGTTCTGGAGTGGGCAACATTCCCCAGTTTTTGTTCAATAAAAACACTAAAGGTTTGGCAGCTACAACATTTGATTAAAATGAGGCACATCTCTTCCTTGCTCTGCATTTCCCTACATCCTGGTGTGTACCCCTGGGGAGGGAGAAGGGAAGGGGGATGATGCTGGGGCAGCCTGGGTTGTGAGCAGCAGTGCCCGGGATTCAGGGCCAGAGGAGCCTGGAGCTGGAGACCCATAACCCAGTGCTAGGCTGTAGGCACTCAAAGCCCTCCTGCCCTCCTCATCTGGGAAGGGCTCCCAGTCCTTGAGGGTGAGGAGCTACTCAGCCAGGGCTTCACAGATATGGATAGCCTGCCCCATTTCAAAGCCAAGGTCAGGGCCACCAATATCGGTGGATGGGGGGAAATACAACAACACCCACACATAAAACTTGAAAGTTAGCGTGCTTCCGCCACTGGCTTCTTCAATACCTGTAATTAGCCTCTGAGTTTCTGCAGCAGACAAATTGCTCTATCATTTTTCTGTAGTCAAAAATAGAGTGAAAACTAAGGGCTGACAATTTTCTAAAGGGTGCCATGAGTCTACTGAGCAGTGACTTGAGTCCACCAAAGGGTTCCTTGAGTCTAAAAAAGTTGAGAAGCACTGGAATATACTGATAACATTTCTGGCAATACGGGGAAAGAATGGTGTCTCAAAAACTCCACCTAGAAAGCAGAATGTAGTCAGAACCTATTGTCGTGCACTGGTGTGACTTGTTGGTAGCAAGATAGATCTCTTTACCACCTCTGCTCCTCTCTGGAATTAAATTATAATCTCTGTAGATTAATTTTGTAATCTTGTAATTAATGTAGATTAATCTTGAAATGAAACAGGCAAAAAATTATGGTAGCCAGGTCAACATCAGGAACTTGCAAATTCTAGCCAGACATAAATGGAAACACAGACATGTTCGATACTGTAGCTACTTGCTTCTCTTGTGGAAGCTAGGGACCTAAATATCCCTCAAGAATTGCAAACTCAAGTGACAAAATATACACACAACCATCTGTTGTCTAATTTATGTTGAGACCAAATCCACTTAGGTTCTAGAGCTACCTAAATACAACTTGGGTAGAATTTAGGTACCCTAGTTCCAAAGACAGATTCAGGTTGGCGCGGTTCCACAAGCCACTAAATTTGCTAGATACACTGATTGAATTTAGGTATCCGCCATAGACTTCACAGTTCATAGATGCCAACAACTGATCTTCAAGCACACAAAGAAGTGAGCCAATTTGATCACCCCAAGTGCTGATCCTCCATCTTTCCAAAGTGGGGAAGGGGTTAGAGACACTCAAGTCCCTGAAAAGATCTGACTAACTAGGCCTGTTGAGAACATGCCTATCTCCCGTTAACTGGATTGAGTTCAGGGCAGAAGTTATGCTGGTGATGTCTACTTTTTACTCATAGTGTAGTGGTTAACGCACTCACTCAAAGTGGAAGACCTTGCTTACGTATCTTCCTCAGCCCAAAGGAATTTGAACTCACATCTCCACCTTTCCAGAAGTGTTCTGGGCCCCTCCCTTCCACAGGAATGTTGCAGTTACAAGGCTACAGTGACAGGCTCCATCTGGTTTGTTTCCTTCTTGCCCCTAACATGCCTCCTAACATGCAGTATGAAGCTGTTCTCTATGCGCTAGATGGAGGCAGGAGTTCAGATGCGCCCCATGCTCAAAGCACACTGACAAGCTACGAAAATATTGTCCCTTTGTACAGAAATATTATTGTCCCTTTGTACAGCTGAAGAAACAAAAGCACAGAATAATGGAGTGACTCATCAATCAGTCTGGGAATTTGCCATCACGGGGGGTGGGGGGAAGTGTATATGTGTATGCTGATCGTAATGCAGGCAGTTGGTTGAAGAGCCAAGAGCAGAACCCAGATCTCCTGCTACATGGTCTGATGGTTTACAGCCCCAAGATTATTCTTAGTAATAATCCCTGGCATTATTATTGCCCATCTTGGGCCAGATTGAAATGGTCTCAATGGGTGCTATACTGGAATTTAGGCTTCCCTGCCTCCCAGCCCTGTTAATTAATTTTAAATTTGATAGGCATTGGGTTTTAAAAAACATAAACCTGGCAATAGCTATTAGAATGTACAACTTCCTCCCTGACCCTGGGTAGGGCCTTAATCACTGGGCTACAGAAGCAGATTCCTTCCTTGTTTTCCTTCTGGCCCCATGACTTGCATTCTTCCTGGGGCACTAGCCGGACTTCAGCAGGAGGGGCAGAGTGTCATGTGCCCTAACTTAATCTACTCCATAGCTTTGTGATTAGGATATTCTACCACGGGATGGGAGACCTGAGTTTAAATCCCCTGGTCAAGGGAGATCCTGGAACACAAGTATTCCGTACCATGGACAAATGCAGTAAACACAAGCCTATTGGTCATAAATGGGCACAGTTACAAAGACAGAGAAGCATTCCCTGCCTACTCAATCCCAGGCTGTACACACCAAATCAGGAAACAAGATAGTGAAACTGCCCTGCGTGTGCCCCTTGCTACTACCTTCGAGTGCAACAGAGACAGTCCTTGAGAGTGGTGGCAGGAGATGCCCTCCAGATTGCTCCACTGCTTCATTTCTGGGTTTGGTGCATGTGGACAAAGAGAGCAGGTAGATGACTCATGCTTCTTGGCAGTGGTCTTAGTAACACTGTAGAAGCCGTATAGAAAGCCCAGATGCACCTAGGGCATGTCTAAATCATCTCCTTGGAAGAAAGAAGATGTAGGTATGTAAACCATAGCTGGACTTGGGGGTCTCTGAGATTTCTCCATAGACTCATCAGTGGAAATACTAGATGCCTAGTTGGGTGACTCTGAATCTCCTTTCAATGGAATGGCCTTAAAAGTTAGGCATTGTTCTGTCTAATTTTTGGTGCTTCCTAAGACTCCTATCTGAATCTTGCCCTTTGTGCCTTCCCCAAGTGCATTTTGTCTATGGTCAATTAGTTACTCCAGTCATCTTCCATTTCTGTCAGTTCTAATCTGCTATGTGTGATGTATATATCCTTAATGCCCTGTGTAATATTCAAGTGGCCCAAGAGCATCATCTCTACCAAGATGCTTAAATAATAAAACATAATCCAAAAACATACCATTTAGCAGACCAGTACACAAGGAATCCATTATTCAACATGGCACCTCAGTTATGCATTTCCTTCACATTCTTTGTACAATTCTCTTACGATGTTCTGCCAGCCCAGTTGCTTTCTGTGAGATGTTATGTAATGAATTTACTTCATTTACTGTGTTTGGAAGACTTCAGTGATGAGGCAGAAATGAAATCTGTGCCCTGATTCATTAAAATTTCCCAGGGCATTTCAGCTTTGAAAAAAAAACCTTTTTAAGGCTGGTGCAATATGCTAGGCATCAAAAGATTTCAGTGTTGTTGCCTTTGGATACCACATAACATGCTATCTAAATCAGCACAGAAATACTAAAAGATATAGAACCAGAAATTCACTAATTAGATCACTGACTATTCAGGAAAGTATATCTTTCATCTCTAGCAATTCAGAGCAATTATGTGGGGTTCCCCACAGCACCCTACAGGGGCAGTCAGATGATACTAATGTTTTTTGTGCATCAGTTGAGTAAACAGCTGACCCTCATGATCACATTAAGATTCACCAATTGTATGCTTTTTTTCTTTTTTCTTTTTTGCAGTGCTGTATTTTGTAGAATGGCTAGATTTGTTCAGTGCTCCCTGTTTGAGAGAAGCTGGGTAGGACCTTGCTATTGCTTGTGTTCATTCTATTCTATCTTCATCCATTTGTTTTTCTTATAGTTTGGGCCTGAATCTGATCTTGCTTCCATCGGTTTTATTCCATAGAATTAACTGCATTCATTCAAAAAATTACTGCTGCTATTGCAGAAGCCCACAGCCTTTGAACTCTCTGGTCAGTGTATGAAGCACCCACACCAATTGTGCTCAGTCTGCAGTGTGTGTAAAATCAGTGGAACTCAATATTTTGGCCCCATAAGCCAGATGAATGGCACAAGGCTGGTCCACAGCCTGGATTGGACCCCATGTGCCAGGTTTGGACACTGCACTGCCCAGGGTACTGGGATTGGGCCCTGTGCTACCTCACCTGGCCCCATGAGTTGGTATCATGCCCCATGTTGCCCAGCATACCCAATCTAGTGCACAGGGCCATAGTCCACAGGGAACCCCATGAGCTGGATGACCCAGCATTAGGGCTGTATCTGGCCTGCAGGCTGGGGGTTGAGCACCTCTTGTGTAAATCAGTTACGATCTGCATATCAGAGGCTAGTCCTTTAAACTCTAGAAGCCTCTGGCATTGGCCAAATGCTAGCTACTACATTCCCTCCCCGCCACCTGCCCCCATAACAGCTCATTGTACAATACACCATGCTACCTTACACTGACATCATCCTTTATATGAGGGTCTCTAAGCATATCGCAATTAGTTAAGCCTCATTACGCCTATTTAACTTTTTTTTAATTTACTTTTAAAATTAATGTAAAGGCACTGCTAATGCCAAAGTAAGAGCATCTGAACACAGAGCCAACTAAATGTAGGAATTTAAACCAGTTTAGCTATTTTAAATCCAGGCAGAGGATGAACGGAACGAAAGCCTAAAGGAATATAAATGGAGGCAATATAAACATTCAGGGCCAAATGCAACTTTCACTGGGTTTACATCTGAAATTACTGTAATGCAAATGAGAGAACAATTGTGAAAAGAGCCACTAGATAGCTCTGAATTAAACAACAAAACCGATCAAAGAAACTTCAGTGCAGCCATATTCCTATGGATTATGCCATTCCATTGCAGTCTAAACACTTCACAGAATAAGGCTGATTTTTCACTGGGCTTTTATTTGGGGAAATAACCAAAATATGATTTTTAAAACATCCTATTTTGGCATTTTGGGGGACAAAATATACTGTTCATTTTTGTATAACAACTTTCTATTTTCTTTGTATACTTTTAAATAAAAACATGTACATTGAGACATGTTTCATTTCCCCACCACCCCTCCTCCCCTCCCAAAAAATCAGTATGGATTGATCAAAATGTTTTGAAGGATTGTACTTTATTCTGAATCAGAATCATTGAAAAGTAGGGCTGTATGAGACCTTGGGAGGCCATCTAATCCAACCACCTGTTTGAGGCAGGCTCATCTAACCTGCTTAAAAGCTTCCAAGGGCAGAAATTCTACAACCTCTCTGAGCAGCCTGTTCTACCGCTTCACTGCCCTCGTAATGAGAAAGTTCTTCCCAATATCCAAGCTAATTTTTTCTTCCTGCAATTTAAAACCCTTAGTCTTTACCTTGTTCCTTGTGGCTACATAAACAATCTAGCAACATTAGGTCCTATGAGAAAGGAGGAATATGGATATTCTTGGCCCCCAAAATTAGATCATTCTCCTAGTCCCTGTTTCCAAATGGGAGTTCAAGGTGCCCCCTTCCAGGATGTACTGGGCCCCAAATTTCTTTCATAGGTTCTGATCACCATTCTCTTTATAACCAACCTTCAGGTATTTGACAGCTGTTATGAATAATGACCCCCCGACCCCCCTCAGGCTTCTCTTCCCCCAACTAAATAATTCCACTTTCTTCATTATTTCCTTGTAAGTCATGTCTCATAGGACTATTTTTTTAAAATTAGTTGCTGGAGCCTCCAACAAGTCTATATCTTTCTTGAAGCAATAGTGAACACATGTCATCCAGGTGAGGCATCCAGGTGACTGCTGAATAGAGTGAAAGAATCTATTCCCTTGATTTGCAAATGATGCTTCTATTAATACAGCCCAGCATAGGCACCAGCTTTTATTTTTACTGAGGGGAAGGGTCAGGGTAAGATAATGGACATGAGGAAACTTTTATGAGGTGACAGCCCTTTTCCTACGGGAGCCCACGTACTCAGCACCTCTACTGCCCAGCATGCTATTCACTTTTTTTTTTTTTTTTTTTTTTTGGGCAACAAGAGCATACTGCTTGGATTATTTTCAATTTAGGATTTACAATAATGCCAAAGTCCTTTTCTGCAGTACTGCAACCTAACCAGCCATTTCTTCATCTATGCTGTATATATAATTGTTCCATCCTAAGTGCAGAACTGTGCACTAGTGCTTATTTCATTTGATTAATTTGGAAGTCTTATTTTTTTAAATCCTTCATGAAATGAGGTTTCTTTCTGTTGCCCTGATCTATTTAAGCATACCTCAGCAGTTTTGAATAGGAAGAAAGTAAATATTTAGCATGAGAAGAAAGTAGATTTATTCAGGGCTGGCCTTAGGTTTTCATCACGGTGACAAGATGAAAGAAATTAACATTAAACTGATTTTTAAAGATTCATTGGACTTTTATCTGGGATCATGAACAATAAATGCTTTAATCCTCATCATTTGGGTATTGCATAGCATCATTACAAGTAGAGTTAAGGTTGTTGGGATGCCTGAACTATGGGGTTCTATACCTTAACATGGGGATGTCAAAGATATCCCCTACAGCAGTGCTGGTCTGCGAGTCACTGGTCGCTGGTCCACAGCAAGTTGCCAGGAAAGAAATAAATATATTTTCAGAAGCATAACATTGATATGTCATAGCACCACAATTCATACGTTCCAACACTCCAAGTGATGTCACATTGTGATGTGAGGAAAGAGAAAGAAAAAGCCAGTCGCGCATTTGTGTAGCGCTATTACATGCAGTTGCTGCCACCGGCTGAACCAGGCATCGGTCCCTGGTCCACTGGAAAAAGAATTGCCAGTCCACCACATCAGATAGTTTGAAAAGCACTGCCCTACAGCAAAGCCCATTCATCCAGCTTCCTGTGGTCTTTGGATCAGGCCCTACAGCAAAGCCCATTCATCCAGCTTCCATTGGTCTTTGGATCAGCCCCGCACACCACATGCAGCATCCACTGACCCTGGCCTCATGCAGGCGCATGGCACTCGGAGCCAGTCCAGCATGTGCTACACTTAGCAGTTGGTGCTGGACCTGGCACCTGGGGGCAATTTGGGGTACATTGCATACAGTGTGTAGGGCTGTCCAAGTCCACCCCACCAGTTCTACATGCTGGGGCTGGGGCTGGTCCAGATTGGCCACACAGACCAACCCCAGTGCACAGGCTGGTCCAGCATGGGGACTACATGCAGCACACACCCCAGTTTGGCCAAGCTGTTCATGGCGCTGGTCTGGGACTCACGCTGCATGCAGCACCTGCATGGGGCTGGTCTGTGGGCCTGATCTAGCCTGCAGACTTGCCCTGTGCTCCTCATCTGGCCTGTGGGGCCAGATGAGTTTGATCCCCTTGCCTTAACACACTTAAATTTATTTTAAGTTTAATTTTAAATATGGATTCCCTGGAATTACAATGCCAGTCACTAGGAGTATAGTAAAGCACTGCAACAGACTACCCAGCAAGGTGGTGGAATCTGCATCCTTGGAGGTTTTTAAGACCTGGGTAGACAAAGCCTTGACTGGGATGATCTAATTGGGGATGGTCCTGCTTTGAGGCGGGGGTTGGCCTAGATGACCTGTGGTCCCTTCCATCTCCATTTTTTTATGATTCTATGATTTTAGGGAGCACTATATCTTCCTGTAGTTTCCTTTTGTCCTTCTTGTATGTCCTTTTAACACATACATAATTTTAAGTTTGCCTCATCTCAAATGGAAGACTTCCATAAGCTTGTTTTCACAAAGGACTTGTGTACACATACATTCTTTAGATATAATCAATGTGTGTACCTTATACTTCAGAATTTCCAAATTATCTTTTCCTAACAAGGTTAATCTACTTTGGAAGTAGGTTAAGTGAAAACAGTAAAATACATTCTTCTTCTTCTTGGCTAGGAGTGCCCAAACACATGTAGTTTTCTTGGAAAAACTTTTTTGCTTTAAATTCACTTCCTACCTTATTGTGGAATAAGTTTTCATGTATAGACAAGACTTTAGTTGTTGTTATGTTCTGACACTGCCCACAACACACACATGCATGTACACACACACTTGTGTTTTTCTTCCTCAACCTTTTTGTTCTCTGAGGTAACCTAATTTTTTCCAAACAGCAGCCTGCCAGAGCAACCCCCTTTTTAACACTATGAGAACGTAAGGGCAATACTGAACAGGTAAGGGCAGAAAAAATATAATCATGCTCTAGAAGGAAAGCATGTTTCAAATAACTAAGCAAGAAATTCCCTGCAAGAACTTGTATTGTAACCCACCTTGTTTATTTTTCACATGACTGCACCTATAGATACAAAAATAATAAAGAAGCAGAGATTTAATACCCTGTAGTTTAATGCCTCTATATTAGGTTCTTGTATAACATCCTACAACATCCCAGAAATTAACACTAAGATTATGAAAGCAGCTCACAAAACGATGGACTCCTAAGATATTAATAAAATCCTGAAATGAATACCACAGTCAGAAGAAAAAATAGTCTATGGTTTAGGGTATTCAACCAGGAGCTGAGCAGTATCTTTGCCACAGGTGTCTTACGTGGGATTTTGGGCAAGTCATCTAAGGGCTGGATCTGCCAAAGTGAAGTCCTATTGAATTCCCCGTAGCCACCTATATCCAAAATTTAGGTCAGATTCCACATTGCAGGAGGGGGTTATGCCATTCGTTCTTCCTTTCGTCCTTTTATCTAGTTGTTTGATAATTACAGCACCCACACCAGAAGCAGGAGATCAGCAGAAGGAGTTGAACCTGTATGTTCCAGATGGATTCTGTAACCAAGAGGTTATCAGTTATCCAGGCAGGGGTTCCTCTCACGCCTTTCCCGTTAGACCTGTTTCACTTAACATGGAATTAATAAACAGAGCAAGTGCAATCCTACAGCTTATTGATTAAGGTACTTACCTAGGAGAAGGGAGGCCTGGGTTTCAATCGCTGATCTAGCTAATACCCAATATGACAGGATATGTTTAAATATTCATTGGAGCCCTCTCCACAGTGTTTCCTTTCAGGTAGCATAGGCCGTCTTTCACTCAGCATGCTGGCTACTGTGGATCCCATTTTAAATATATAAATCTTCCCATGTAGGAGTACAGAGAGCCTAAATGCCCAGTTTAGGCTCCTTCCCCCTTTGTGGAATCCACAGCCCTAAGTCCTTTTCTGTGGATTTAGTCCTATGATACCCTGCATTTCCATTTCTTGAAAATGGACTGACAATGGCATTTCCCCAACTCACAGGGTAAACACATTATAGATTGTGAGATTCTGAGATACTATGGTAAGGTGGACTTAAAAAAAATTAAAGATCAATTGATCGTAGACTACATCTTATGCAGCAAAAATCATTTTTCATCTTCACTAGCCTCCTTCCAAATTTGAAAAAGAAAGAAATACATTGTCATTAGATACATATTGGAGATTAAATGCATTGCAGGCAACACTTGGTCACATGTTTTGATCATGACCTAGTCTTATTTCTTTCCAAAAAGAATTGATAATTCAAGTTAATATGGGTTTCAACACAGCACTGATACATTTGGCTGGGGGTAGATCCAGAGCAGGTAGTGACATGGCTACACCCCCCTTTTGGAGCAGAATGCACCACAGGAGCCTCCAAGGACTTTTTAAAGTTCCTAGAACAGGTGAACATCTCTCTCCCATCCCCTTCCTACTCAAAAGCGTGCCCCTCTGTGCTCCATCCTCTTCCTCCCTGTCTGCATTTCCCTGTAGTCTCAGGAGCTGGGAAGCACCAGAGCTCTTCTTCCCCACTGTGTGGGGGCTAGGTTCAGCTGGGTTGGGGACAGTGGCAGTGGGGTGGACAGGGGTTCCCCATCCCTGTGACCAGGCAGGTTTGGGGTGGGGGAACTACTCTCTAGCTGCCCTGTTGCTGCTGGCCCCTCCCCAGCTGAAGCAGCCTAGCTGGCTCTGGAGCATCCCTGCCTCAAACAGGTGGCGGCTTAACCTCTGGTAGCTCCAGGCAGCCTGCTCCCTGGCCAGATGCAGCCCCTCAAGGCTGCTTTCAGTGTCTTTTATCTTTCCCACTCTGGGCTTACATGGCTAACCCTCTCTCACTCCCCACACCTGTGTCAGCTCCCTTGTTGGGGGACTCACTGCTTCCTAGGACCTGGTTCCCCAGCCTTGGGTGAGTTCTCCCAGGTCTGGGGTGGGTGTGCAGAGGTGCTTCTAGAGCATGGGACTGTTCAGACTGCCCTTAGTAACAGGACAGTCACTCATCGTGGTGCCCTGTGACCAGTGGGGTCCCTCAAGGCTCTGTCCTGGGACCCATCCTGTTCAACATCTTCATTAATGATGTGGACA
>NW_017728931.1:103493933-103527523 GCF_001723895.1 Crocodylus porosus
TGACTTCCTGCCCTTTGGGCAGGGGGCTGGACTCGATGATCTCCCGAGGTCCCTTCCAGCCCTAATGTCTATGAAATCTATGAAAATCTATGAAATCTATTATAATACCTAATGAATTTAAATGGAATCCTTCCCAGGATGCACTCTTACAGCAGGTCTTATTAGTGATATGCAGGATTATATTACTGAACTGGAAAAGTAAGACATCTCCAGAAGTTGAAATCTGGTATGATGCGATGGCACAGTTGGCATCTATAGAGTCATGTTTAGCAGGTGTAACTGTTTTGGAAGGGTTGGTGCAATTTGGAAAGAGTTCTTAGAATATTTTGGTAGCTAAATTATTATTCTTTATATACTCCTTTTTTCATCTTCTAACCTTCCCTCTTTCCTTCCTTTTCTCTCTTCCTTTTTATTGATTATTGTTTGTGACAGATGTACATCGTTCTGACTATTTTGTGTAATTGATATATACGTGTGTTTTTGATTTTTCTGTTGCATTTAAAAATTAATTAAAATATCAAAAATGTCCAGCTGTCTAAATTTTGGAATATAAAATACATAATATATCAAGAAGTAAGATGAAACATCAATATAAGTAAACACCTGAAAAATTATATAGGACATAAATCTGCTTATTTGGAGTGACTGTATATTAGTACATTTCTAAGAGGATTCATAGCTATTTTGGTTGATTTATATATCATTTTTCATGAACATAAAGGTGCTTTGCAGATTTAAAAACTGTCCATAGAGGCTTGTATTGTTAGAACTACACAACCAGCGAAATACATGGATAGTTGTAGGCCAAATCTGTAGGCAAAGCATACACTAATCCTCAAATTGCCTATGTCTGTGCATTCACATATGTAAGCAATTCTTTTGTACATTCATGTCTGATAATGTGCACATCAGCTACAGAACGGCAAAATTTTAATTTCATCATGAGCAACTGGACAGTATGCTTTACTTGCCTCCAAAATTATAGCTATCTTTTGTATGGGACCCTAAATAAAGTGACTTTGAACTGAGCATCATATGCCTGCATGTGTAACTTTTTCACTCTAGGTGTGTCCCCACATGCAGGGGTGTGCACTTGCAGCAGCACAAAAATTATCAGCACAATTTTGTGCTGCTACTTTTTTGCTGCGATGCACACCCTTGCATGTGTACCACAGTGCAGGGCAAAATGCCCTGCTTTGGGTAGACTGCCCGTTTCTCCCAACTCCCAGTATATTGGAGGAGCCAGGGCAGACCTGGAGGAGGAGAGACACTCTGGCCAGCAACCAGAACATCTCTCTGGAGGACCCAGACTCCAGTTTCTCGGGGACACGCTCCGCGTGTTCTGTGCAACTTCTTAATTTTTCCCTGCAGATTCTTTTGCAGCAAACTGGTTTGAGGCACTGCAAACTGCATGTACACACTGTCCGGACACATCCTATGGGTTCTACTCTGTTGATGTGATTACAGTTGTATGTGGGCAAAACATAATTGAGGTCGATGGGTGTAATCTTCAGTTTAAAACAGCTGCAAGAAGCAATTGAATTCCTTTATGAAATGGTAGTGACTCCACCACAAAACTAGTAGAAGTTCCTGCCAAAATAAAGGCAAGTATGAGGCTTCTTTAGTAATTTGAACTATGTGGCTTAGCTAGCTAATTTTTTTTTTTTTTTTTTTTTAGTATAGGGCTGTGTGGGTGCCAGAAAGCCAGATATATTTAGCCTAGAGAGCATGCTTTTAAGCTGAGAACTAGCTGAAAAAGGCTTGGAACTTAAGCTTATTTCTTTCTGAACTCAGTGGAGCAGGACATTGTACATTCTTTGTGAATGTAGGACTGCACTAAATATATTTGGCTCCATTATGAATTTTTCCTCTTCATGGAAACGGCTCAAAGGGCCTCACATTTTGGCTAATAGCATGAATCAAAGTAGATGGGATAGCCAAATACTGAGCTGTCAATTAACCAAGGAAAGCATGTGCAACTTAATTTCTCTGTGCCTTAGTTACCCATCTGTAAAATGGGGTAACTGATAAATGAATTAATTTTTTTGAGACATGAGATACTTGGATAGCATAATTATGCAGAGCATGCAAATAAATGGGATAGAGATGATCAACAGTAGCCCATTAAGTTGCCTTCTGTGGAAAGACTTGTGAAGTGTCCATCGCTTAGTACTCAAATAGCCCGAAATCCAGTATTTACCTTCCCAATTTTTCTGTGAAGCATTAGTCTGTTCTATGAACTGAGGCATGCACCATCCTGTTCAAAATCTCACAGAGAAACTGAACATGAAGTTTTTCAGCCTGAAGCTAGCATGCTAACCACTCAACTATTCTTCCTCTTTTCTCCCCTAGAGGTTTATATCCCCTGTAATACCACGTTTTTTGGTTGATCCCAACCTAGTCTCTCAGCTGGCATTCCTGTATGTCTGAGAGAGATGAAGATACAGTTTTATGTGCATGGTTATATTATAGGAGCTTGCAGTGAGGCTTTCATTTCACTCAATCCATTGAAGTCTTCCATTTATTTCACTTAGATCATGGAACAGCTGCTATAGTAGTGATTTGTTGTTGGCATGCTGTCATCAAAACCAGTGAACTGCAAGTGAGAATGTCATAAAATTGTGCCCATCCCTCAGGGCGAAGATTGTTTTCCTTGCACACCTTGTCTTGGACACCAGCCAGGAATTGAATCTATATATAGCTATTTACTCTGTTCTATAAGGCATTGGGGATGAGACTTCTCAGAATTGCACCAGCGCAAAATAATCTGGTACAGAATCTCGCCCAAGCTGATAGAGAGTACTTCCAGCTGACAGAAGCATAGCCAACGTATGTTAAATAAAATGAACAGATTTTTATCTTTGCTGTTTTGCCCAATTGTCCCCTTTTTAATTTTTTTAATATAACTTTAATATAAAAAACAGATGGGAGTTCTGTACTGTACAGACACAGGGATATTCATGAGAGAGAGTTGTTTAATGTAGTTGGTTTAATTTGGCTATTATGTGAATGAATTACTGGCCTTCTGCTTTTTCTCTTCAGGTTTTCTTTTGGTCTGGTTTATAAATGATCTCCCCATTTTTCAGTAGACAGGGGCATTATGTTCCAATAATATTCATGTTACATTTGGTGGGCGTATTCTTTGTATATAATCAGTCACCCTTAACTCATGTTCTAAGGGTGTTTTTATTTTGCTGGCAGCACCAAAACTAAAACACAATACAGCCCTTTACATACGTTGAACACAACAGGGGACATTTTTTCTAGTCACTGAGAGCATTACGTAGCATTGCAGTGGCAAGAATCTTACCTAGTTATCACAGTAAATTTGTTCTAGCAGTGACATTTAGATTGTCCAAGTGATACATACGATAATACAGATGGTTTTAAGTTACAGCTAAGCTGCTATTACGATCCAATGGCTTCCATTATTAAGTGTCCATTCTTATATGCAAGAGCACAACTAAGTAGATGTTGTAACTTCATACTAAATAGCATAGTAAAATTTAATATGGGTTTAAATAAAACAACACTGTTAATGATAGAAAAAGATCAGCAACAGGAGAGATGAACTTTTCACTAAAAATATTCAGTCTATAAAACACTCTTTAAGAGTGTCGTTATGACTTTGGTTACGGTTAAAGTTCCAGAATGGTTTCTATTATAGCTCTCTTTACTTACAACTTTCAAAAGTATTTTTTGGACTGCGACTTTCCATGTTTTTGTCTAATATAAAAGCTGAGCTCTCCTAATGGCACTTGTGATAGAACTTGCATCCCCTTCTCCATTGACTTTCTACAATAACATCCAGCAACATATTTTAGTGCAGTGAAACTATAAATAGGCTGTCCTCTTATGATTAGGCACAATGAATATTAAGCAAGTCTGAAGTTCTCCAGGGTAGAGATGAAGAAGAACCTTTATTCAGTGACTAGTATTCTTATGTGAGGACAAATCCTATCACTCTCAGAGGCTGGTACTTTTTTATATATTGCAGAATAAAAAAAACCCCAGCTGTAGTACCAGATTATATCTTTATGCAGATCTTCTTTTGGCACAGCACAGAATCTGATGTGTTCAGACCTTAAATGTGTTCATTTGTCACATAATAGTTAACAATATGTTCAGTCATTTTTTGTTGCTATCATGTTTTGGCTCTATATCTACATTTAAAACCTATTTCTCTGACAAGATAGTGAAGTATTTCAGTGGCATAATTTACAGTAGATTTAGAGAGGGGTGGAATCCCATGGGACCAGCCTATTTGTACTTTTATCTCCTAAAGACAGAATTTTCATCTACTTGTATTTGGTTGCTATATAACTTCTGTTTTCTAGAGAAGTAGCAAATGCTCTTTACTGGCTCTATCGGGGTGGACAATTATTTGGGCAGAGGGCCACTCACTGAGTTTTGGCAGGCTGCCAAGGGCTGCATGGATAGCCCCACCCCTTGACAGGTGCCCCACCCCCTGGTCACCATCTTGGGACCAGAAGTCCTATCCCTAAACTCTGAACTTTGCTACTAGATTGGTTTCCTTAATGTGGGTAAGCTGCAGGACTCTACCTCACCTTGACCTCTGGAATATTTCCAAGATATGGTTTTGTCTGTTACCCTTTACGGACACGATGGACTAGATCCCCAGGAGCAGGACTTTCCCTCGGTCTCCTCAATGGATTAAGTATTTCCAGAGGTTTTGGCTGTTTGGGTTTCAAGCTTATTCTTCATAGGGATGTGACAGTTGAAAGTAAGAAGGCATACAGGCTGTATAAGGATTCCTACACAAAACTACTCTGATTTTTGTCTATCACGAGAAATAGTACAGATCTATACACAAGGGCCAACATACCTGCGTTTTATTTCCCCATTTCACTCTCTCCACCATTTTGAGGTAGTTTACAGTTCCCTGAAGAGGACAGGATCCCTATTTCTGAAGATGGCCTGTCCTCTGAATCATAGCACTTCTGCTAAAATAGGACTTGCCTGCTATGAAAATCTATCCTTTTCTCCTGTGTCTGTATGAACTCTTCCAGTCCACACAGTTTCTCAGTCTTTATGGTTATAAAAAGCCACACCAACATGTAATTTGTGTGGTCTAATGCTGGCAAAATACAACTGCTTCTATACCCTGGCCATCTGCAGAAAAATTGAAGAGAATCCCAAGACATCCCAAGAAGCTTCCATAGGAATGGGAGCCACTGGGGCTATTGACTCTTCATTAGCAGCACGTCTTGGAATTTCAGTCCAACAGGCAAGTAAAGAGACAAAAGAGAAGGGAATCAGCCACACAATCAAAACTGAACTTGCAGACTTACACAAGCCTAGAAAATCCTAGTATCAACAGACTTGATAAGTTATGTTTAGAGAGATTCCTCAAACCATCACACACAGACTAATAATTATATTATGTGATTGCATCTGTAAATTCCCATAACACATCTGTAAACTCCCATAACACACTTAGTTTAAATGACTAAGTAAATACACAGAGTGCAGACAACAGTATATGAAGGCTGCTAATCTAATTAAATGGGGTGTTTCTAGGACTAGCATTGCAAGCAGTAATTACTCATTTATCATGAGTTCTCTTGTGTCATCAATTGTTCTTGGTAACTGTTCTATTTACTGGAGAAAAAAGGAGTGTTACATGTGATCACATTTTTACAATAAAATGTTATCTTGCACAATAATAAAAACCCCATTATGATGGATCACCACTGTATGCTTTTTAACAAACTTTCATACTGTCTCTTTGATTGAACAAAATACATCCCCAGTAAGAATTGTTCTAGCAAAGGCCATAAACCATGTTCATGCCCACAAAAATGGGAAAACAAAATCTTTACTTCTGTAGACACAGGCATTATTAAGGAAAACAGAAGATAAATTTTGATCCTTTTGTACTTATCAGAGTGGATTTTTGGGGTTAATCTGTTCATTAATGCACAGACAGAAGATCAGCTCCCCATTGTAACTCATGGAGCTTTGCAAGAAGCCCAACAAGTTACAATGATCCCTGGGACCCAACAGCCATTTGCTATTGGGTCCCAGGGGGGTTACAGAATTGAGCTGCTATTTAGCATGACTTTGAGCCTGCAGCCACTCTCCCCTAGCAAAGCCCCTCCCAGCCCCGTTTTCAGAAGGCAGGAGGGATGGGGAAAGGTAGTGGAGGGAGCTCATTCTGGGGGTTGCTCAGCTGGCGCTGGAGGGTAGAGTGGGTGGGCTGGAGCTCCTCCCCACATCAGGGGAGCTCCAATCCACCCACTCTACCCTCCAGTGCCAGCTGAAAAAACCCCAGACCAAATTTCCTCTGCTCCTTTTCCCTCCCTCCCATTCTAAAGACAGCACGGGGAGCAGGGCTGAGCTGCTCTTGGTGCACGCAGACACAAGGTACTGAAGGTGCTTTGCTTTGGAGTATATTCAGCTGAACCCTATTGCAGGATCAAGCCCTTTTAAAGTGCTCTGCAGCCATGCACTTGTGTTTCATCACGACTAGAGCATTTTCAGGGGCCAGATTGGGTGAACATAGTCACTTCTATCTGCTCCTTAAGATACCAACTTTAAGAGAAAAGCATTGAATCTAGCTGAGAGTTTACCAATTCTTTTTTCATAAATTCATATTATATATAGTGCATGCAGTGGATTGCTGATAGCTGCCCAGTTCTTGGGTTGGGGTGTGCAGGAGTGAATTTCTTTGGCATAGCTTCTTTTCTTGGCAGAAGTCCTAGAAAGACAAGTAGAAGCAGGTGAACAGAAAGCACAAAAAGTGGCAAGGAGATGGAGTTACCTACGTGCCTTTTGCATTTGTGGTATTTCAGGGACTCGAGTAGATTTGCACTGGATTGTATTTTGATGTGTAAATACCACTAATTTGTAGACTATGATCTGGCCTTTATAGCTAATCCTTGATGGTCCTGTTTTCTGAAGCTGGGGAATGCATTTTTATCCATTTTGAATTATCCAAGTTAAATACCATCAACTTGTCATGAACACACAAAGTAATCACACAACTTCAGAACTGTAACCTTATCTCCCTTTGCCTCTCTTATTTGTTACTGACAATTCTTGTAATATATCTTAGATTACAAGTTCCTTCTGCCTGAGGTAGTGGTTACTTATTCATTTATTTGATTTCTGTGCTGCCCTCTCCAAAAAGGCCCAGGGTAGTTTGCAATAAAAACAAGATACATCATTAAAGAACAAATATTAAGATCATTAAGATCAAATATTAAAATAAAATAATAAGTAAATGAAGCAGCTCCCCAAACTAAGCTTTCAGTATTACTTGGGGCATAACTCTGTCTGCTAAAAGCCTGTAAAATTAAGTATATCTTACAACATTTCCTGAAGACGTCCAGGCTTGGACTCTGACAGGCCTCAAGGGGGAAGGAGTTCTAAGGCTGAGGAATAACTACTAAGAATGATCTCCCATGAATCTGGTGCACAGATGCAGGAGGTTGGTATCAGCTGATCTTGGGAATCACAATGGAACATAAAGGAGGCGATTTCTTAGGTATGTACAGCCTGTCCATTTAGGGCTTTATGGATCAAAACCAGCGCCTTGAATAGCACCCAGAAAGCTATGGAAACTAGTGCAGACTCTGGCTTCATTGTGAATGCTTTTTTCTCTGTAAAAAAAAAAAAAAAAAAAAATTGCATATTTTTAGGTACCATAAAGCACAATGATAAAAATAATGAGGGTGGTCATATGAAAAACAGAAAGTATATTTATTGCTTATTTCTGACTTCTAATCCTAAAACAAAAGAAAAATGTTCTGTTTGGAGAGGGATATTAAAATTCTTTTCATGATTTTACAGGCACCTCAGTCTTTTATATCATTATACCCATTTGAAAGCTGGTTAGGAATGGAAGCCCAGGTCCACATATAAATGAAGGCAGTTCAAGCTTTCTGTTGTGAAGGACCTCATCACTTATCACTTTATTCAAACTGGCAATTATGTTTAAGTTGAACAGTAAAGTGTAACGTCTTTCATACAAATAAGCAGAGCTGTTCATTATGATGAAAGGATGCCTGGCTATTAGAGAGAAGGTTTAGATCTAGGATACAGTGATATTTATGGGGTTTTTTTGCATATCTCTCTGTTTTTACATGTCTAAAAGATATCTGTTCTCAAACTTGCTTATCATATCTCTGTTCAATTTCTTCTGTACAAACATGATTTACAACTTTTGTTCATTTTAACACTTCCCAATGTACAGACCCCAGGAAATCGTCAGCTAATACCACAACTCAAAATAAGAGACTGAATGGAAAGATTCCACTGACTTCCACGGGCACTGGAGGAAGCTGAATCTTAGATCTAGATGAATGTCTTAAAATGTTTTGCCAAACAGTCATTTAAAAATAACTGAATGGAAATTGCTTTATCTGATTGCTATTATAAATATATCCTATAACTATTCTAGCATCAACTTGAACCAGCAGCTTTTCAGTACACAATAGGCAATAAATCAAAGCAAATGTTATACTTGTAAGGAAAACTGGTTGCACCTACACAAGAAGCTATGGTGCTATCGCAATGTGCTATGGCATTGTAGCATCCATTGGCAAAAACCATGACACCACCACTATATTGCCATAGCAATGCGCTCCCTCAGTATAGTGCATTGCTATGGTGACATAGGAGCCAGAAATAACAAAAAGGAAGTACTAAATTACAGTAACAACAGTGCCATATGGCCATGTATAGATGCACCCACTGATTCCAAATTAAGTTTACCTAGCGCAAGAATGTAAACAGAATCACATGATCGATGTGTTATACCAAAACTATCCATACTGTTCTGATTTTCAGTAACCTGGCCATAATAATCTTTAATAGCATATGGATAAAGAATTATTCATAAGACATTTGGTGACTAATGTTGAATTATATTTTTTTTATTTGACAAAATCAAGAAAACAACTTCCAGGCAATTTGTCTAGAAATAAGGCTAAATTATAGTCGGATTATTAACAGGGAATTAGTTACTCAGCTTTTCACAAGATATTCTTGATATATAATCTTAAATAAGTTTGTAAATCCTCCTTTGTAAATTTGTAATGATCAAAGGGTAAGTCTTAGTTGATTTGAATGACCAAATTATGAGCATTCACTGGTTTGTTTGTTTTTCTTCCCCCCCAAGTATTAGACTATTCAGAAATGCCAGTCATATTAAATTGCTTTATAATTTATTTCATTATTATAAGAATTAGTCCAAGTAAATTTAATGCTTATTTTGAAAAGGATAATAAAGTTTTTTACAATATATTTTTTCTAATGTATATGTCCCATATATTTTTGCCTCCCAGGCACTCAGAGACATCACTCTAAATATTCCCCAGCAACTTTTTTTTGTGTTTTAGAAGAAGAAATTGTCTGGTCCTCATAGGCTGGGCTGTTTCAGTGTCATTCTGTCACTTATAAAGATTTATTTATGGCGTCCATTCATCAGCGAGTGATAGTAGATATTGGAACTGTTTTGCTGACTGATGGTGCATTTTCTAATGTGGCTATAGAGACTTGCAGGTCCTACCACAACGATCACCAGTGTACATGACATTGGGGGTACTATATTGGCAGGCTATTTACTTCAGTAACATTTCTCTTGTAATTCGAATGACCGTTTCTTGTTGTGATGTTGGACTCCATGATTGAGAAGGGAGTGCTACTTTGTCCTGTCTCCTGTTAAGGCCTCTCAAAGGTTTGGGTCTACTCCAAAAGCCATCCTATCCTGCTTGCAAACATCTTTGAAGTGCAGTTTTGAACACCCTACTCTTCTCTTCCCAACAGCAATTTGCCCAAATAGGGGATATGTCTATGCAAAACACTATGGCACTGTAGCTCATTGCTATGGCAACATAATGTCTAAAAATAACCATGCGCCACAGGGACTGTGCAGTACTGGCACGTACTGAACACACACATACCGGTGTGTACTGCACAGTCATTTAGTACTTGCTAAGCAACACTAAAGTAAGTACTAAGTGATTGTACAGTACCAAATGTGCAGTCAGGAGCATGTATATATGCATACAGGATGGACTTCAGGATATTCCCATCTTCCATCCTGCAGAAATGGCCAAGCCAAAGTAGGCATTGCTGTTTGATCGTTGGCTTTGGCGATGACCTTGGTGTTGGTGATTCTGTCTTGCCATATGATGTCAAGGATGTGCCATAAACAGCATAGGGGGAAGCTGCTCAGCTTCTTTTCTTAATATGCACATGTTGACCATGTCTCACTACTATACATAAGGACACCGAGGACACAGGCTTTGTACACAAGCCGCTTAGTTTTGATTGTGAGTTTTGTATTGTTCCAGGCTCATTTGGAGATCTTACTGAAAGTCATAGCTACCTTTCCAACGTGCATATTTAGATTTTCATCCAGTGATAGGTTGTTGCTCATTTGTTCACTGCCTCGAGAGGTGTGTTGTCAAGATGGTGACTGGTGAGCACCCTATTCTAGAAGCACAGTCTTCTTGAAGCTGATGCCATCCTGAAAGCATGAGAGAGGCGATTCATGGGTATTTGTAGTTGGTTTTCTTCATGGGTAGCGAGTTCAGCATCATCAGCAAAAAGGAGCTCCCTAATAAGTACATGCCTCACTTTTGTCTTGGCCTTTAGAAGTGATAGATTGCAGAGTTTGCCATCTGATCTTGTGTGGAGGAATATGCCTTTCTCCAAGCCATCAAAAGCATAGTGCAGCAGCATAGAAAAGGTCCCAAAGAGTGTGGATGCCAGAACACAGCCTTGCTTCATTCCACTCTTCATCTCAAACCTGTCAGAAGTTGATCCAGCAAACTGAACTGTGGCCTGCATGTTTTCATAAAAGGAGCATATCTATACAAAGTAATGTTGGGGGGGCATCCAATCTTTATCAGGACCTTGAACAAACCAGCTCTGCTGACAATGTCAAAGGCTTTTGTCAGGTTGACAAATGCTGTGTACAGTGGCTTATTTTGTTTTCTGCATTTTTCTTGCAGTTGGCGTAGAGAGAATGTTATGTTTGTGTCAGGGGACCAGACTCGATCTTACAGGTCCCTTCCGGTCCTTCTATTCTATGATTCTGTGATCCACTGTTAATCTCCCTGCTCTGAATCTACACTGTGATTCTGGGTAAGCATGGTCAGCAAGTTGCTGCAAGCATTTCAAGATGACTCTGGCAAAAGCCTTGCCTGTGACACTGAGGAGAGAGATGGCCCTATAGTTGTTGCCTTTCTCCCTCATTCTTGTAGATGGTGATCATGCATCTCCTGGGGTACCTACCTACCTTTTTTCCAGCAGCACATTAGGAGTTGATGAAGATGTGGTAACAGACTAGCCTTCCTGACCTTGAGAACCTCAGGTGGGATGCCATCCTCCCCTGGTGCTTTTCCACTTCCTGGAGAGTCTATGATCTTGCTAAGTTCTTCAGCTGTAGGTTCTGTGTCTAGCTGTGTCAGTGCACCTAGAGTTGGAAGATGATCCAGTGCCTCTTCTGTAATGTCTGTTTCATGGGAGTAAAGTTCTAAGTAACGTTCAACTCAGCGTGAGGTGTTTGTTCTTATCAATGATTTTTACTTTGCCATTTCAACACTTAAGGAGGTGATTTTGGTTACAGCTGAGCCAAGGGCTGGCTTCATGCCATCATACATAACTTGGAGGTTTCCTATGTCTGAAGCAAACTATCTTTTGACATGGGTCAGTCCAGTACTGGTTTGCATAATATCTGTATCATTGCCTTGGTATACTTCATCTTAGCCTGGGAACCTTCTGTTGGATTCTGGTTGTATTTCAAGTAGGCTATGTTCTTGGCTTCAAGTAGTAGCATCTCTTCTGAGTGTGCCTCAAACCAGTCTTTATTTGACAATTTATTTTTCCCAAATACTTCTGTGGCTGTTTCCTGGATGACTGCTTTTAGCTTAGTCCCAAGTTCCTTCAGCATTTGCAGTTGTAAAAGTCCTTCAAAAGTCAAGGCACTTCCTTGGGCCTTTTGTGCTGTGTATGTTAATCCTTGTACTTGGCTCTATGCAGCTTCTTTGATATATCACTTTTGCTTTGCTGACAATAAGGGCATGGTCTGTGTCACAATATGCACTGTGATAAGTGCAAGTGTGTAGTATACCGGGCAGGTCATTCCTCCTGGTGATCATGAGGTCTAATTGATGCCAGTGGCCAGATGGTGGGTGTCTCCATGATACTTTTTGATACACAGGTGGTTTAAGGTGCAGAGTTTGAGAAAAAGTTGGCCATTTTCATTCATTTTCTCAGTGCCGTGATGTCCCAGGCAGGTTGGCCAAGAGTTGCGATCTGTGCCTACTTGAGCATTAAAGTTCCCTAGGAGGAGCAGCCTCTCATTTGTTGCTCAATGACTTGATGCAGGGCATCATAGAAGTTATTTTTACCATTTGAAATTGCCTGTAAAGTTGGTGCATAGGCACTAGTGATGTTAACAAAACTGTCAGTTGACTGTAATTGAAACTAGATGATGTAAACTGATGTTCCAATGGTGGTCTCAATGGTTTTGACCAACCTGTTGCAAACTGTGAATCTGACCCCATGTAGGTGAGTATCTTCTGTGCGTCTCCCTTCACAAAAAAAAAGTGTAGTTGGTTTCACAAATGGAGCCTGAGTTAGCCAATCTTGTCTCCTGCGAGGCTGTAATGTTGACGTTAAGTTTTTGCAGCTCTGAATCAATCAGTGAAGTCTTCTGGACATTATCCAATATCTGTAAATTGTCATTCATGCCAGGACACACAGTCCTGACATTCCAGCTTCCCAGCTGGAAGGTTTTAAGATTCTTTTCTTGTTGCCTGGTACTTGATTTGCCATCTCTTTTTTTGCCTTTTGGTCTAGCCCCGTGCACCAAATGAGGCAGGCAGACCATGGTGTGTCAGCCCTTTACTGGGTGTCGCCTTAAGGCAGGTGGTAGCTGACTAGTGGAACACAATTGAAGGTGACCCATGGCACTCTACTCCATGCCAGTGCAAGTAGCAAAGATGGACTGTCTTCTCCATTCAGTCTTGGCTGCAATGACTTGGGCAGTTGATATGGAAACACTTGAGTTGCCCATATATCAATGTCCCCATCTCAGCTAAAGTGGATAATTTCAAGGTAAAGGCAGAAGCCAGTATATTTGGAGCCATCTTGGCTGCAGGAGCAGCCAGTATGAAGAAGATCTTCAATTTGTCTGCCTTTCAGGCTTCCATTCATAGACTGGTTGCCAACCAAGACTGAAGAGCCCAGTCCACACTGCCATGGCATCCGCCTTTTGGTGGCATTTCCTTCACCAGGGGTAAGGACTAGTACCCCACTCTAGATTTCTCCTCTACCTGAAGCCATTAGCACCATAAAGGTTGCTAGGCTATTTCCTGCAGCCCAGTAGGACTGTGAGAAGCTTCGTGTAGGGGTTCGATTCAGAGGAGATTCGGCCCGATTCGGCGGCTGAATCTCCAAATCCAAATCGAATCAGGGCCAATAAAAAGGTCTGAATCTATTCAAAGCTCTCTGAATCTTCAGAAAAGATTCAGAGAGTTTCAATGATTTTGGCAGACCCTGGTAGCTGCAGCTGGACTCAGAGCTGGTAAGTAGGTGGGGCTGCAGGAGTGGGACCATGGGAGAACCACTGCCAGGCCCCATCCCCTACCTGCTCCCCCAGCCTCCCTAACACCTGCCTGCTCCCCTAGACTCCCCCATGACTGCCCTGCCCATTCCAGCTTCTGATGTTTTTTAAAAATAGCCCCACTCACCAGGTGCTGCTGGGTGGGGGGAAATCCCTATTGCCTGACACTGCAGGGGGGCTCTGCCACAAGCCTCCCTGCTGCCTCCCCCTTGCTCTCCCTGCCATGGCTGTCCCTCCTGCCCCAGCTCCAGCCCTTTAAGAAAAAAGAAACGAGAAAAACACCAGTTCCTGCAGTGGCCTCGGGGCTTTGGGGGACTCATGGAAACACAATAAACTACTACCCAGGAAATGCAATAAACTCCTTGCTGCAGGGTTTTTTACTGCATGGCAATGCATTTGTAGACACTGACCTATGGGACCACCTGCCAGCCAGAGGTGTTCCAACCCTGCTCAGCATGCTGTAGTCCTGGGGACACATGCAAATGGTGTGCCCACACCGGAGTTTATGGCCTCAAATGAATGGCATGTGTAGACACACCCACTGAGTTCTAAGCAACTTGTCTAAAGCAAAGAAGGGAGTCTGTATCAGAGATGAGAACAGAACACAACAGTTCTATCTTCTGGGCCTATTACACCTAGATTCTCAAGGCCACATTTCCAGCTGCAGTGTATACTTCTGCTAAGTCAATGGACCTATGCTGATTTATTTATTTATTTATTTTAAACCATCTGAGGATCTGGCCTCCTGAGACCAAATTACATAAGAAATTATGGCCTGTGTGACTTGGATAAAACCTACAGAGGCAGTAAGTATCAGACCTGGGACTCATTTTTTTTTCTATCCTGACTAATCTGACTTTTAATTATGATGAGATAAAAGGAGAAAAGCATAAACATGCTAGAGGAACTAGAAAAAGTTACCAGTTTAAATTGGAAAACACACTGTATTCTCCCTGTCTGCAATGCATTTTTATTATTTTCACAAGTAGGGAGATGTCACTTGGTGGAACCTTTTTCTTTTGGAAAGTCTTTGTAGCTTTCAAATAGGTTAAATCTCTTGTGATTTTGCAGATTCATTTAGTTTTTCCTTTTCTTAGCTGGTGAAGGGAGGATTATAACACTCAGAGATATACACGTTTGCTACAGAAAGTAGGTTACAGCAACTCTGGGATTGCATGAACCCATATACTTTTTCTTTTTCCCCAATTAATTTTCAAAGCTTTTCAATACTGGCTGCTGGCTTATAAATGCTTATTCTATCTGGTGCTATTTCTTCATGCTCTCTGCATTAGATAATCTCTTGTACTACTACATACTAGGCTTGAGTCTGATCTTATTTAAATTAGTCTTATGCAAATGATTTCAAGGGAATAACTCCTGATTTAGAGAAGTGGAAGATTAAAATCAAGCCTACTGCATTCAGAATGTTTGAGGAAAAAATACTCCACAAAGGAAACTGTGCAGAGTATTGTGGTCTGAATAATTTGTACTGATATAGTTCCTTCTATGCAAAGATCTTCAAGTACTATACAATGACTAATGTACTACAACTGATGTGTTAAAACGTATCTTGTATGGAAGATCTTTCTTTTACAGATAGGGAAACTAAACTTCAGAGGTTAAAAATTAAACATTTCCACTTCGATGCGTTACTCTAACACAAACTTGAAACTTCTGGCATAAGACTAATTTGTAAAACGTGGCAGGAAAGCTGAGGCAAAGGTGAGAATAAAACAGATCTCCTGACTCTGGATCCTGTGCCTTAGCCTGAAGGCCAGTCTTTTTTACATGGGAACATTCCATGGTATTTGTTTCTAGAACAGCATTTAAAAATATGTATTAATACAGTCCTATGTCATTTATTTATTTTTTTCTCTGTATATTCTATTTTTTCATTGTGCTTTTACTTTTATAATGTTAAAGCATAGCTGTTTTATATAACATAAATGAGGAAGGAGGTATATGAACCCAGATTTTCAAATATAACCAACTGCTTTGGGTTCTTCAACTTGAGACATTGCAAAATAATAGCAGAAAGCTGGGGCTCAACCTTTTCTGAACATTGACTTCTGTAAAGTAGATGCATGTTGGCATCCAACACAGACAAATTCAGTCATCACTCATATTTGAAAATCACAGCCTAAATCACAGGAAGTCAATATTATCTAAATTTTGACCCAGAACAGAGCATATAGATGACTCTTCTCAGGCAAAAGGAATCAACGCCCAGATATGGGATTAGAACTCATTTCATGCTCTTAGATGCGATATAAAATCTTTCTATTTTTTTTTAACACCAAAACATTTGGGTTGCTCAGAATAAAGTGACCATAAAAGAACAGTTCTGTAGATACTCAGATTTTCAGATGCTCAAAAGCAGACCTTTTGGATTCCTCCACTTTCTGCTTGAATTACTTATAAGAAACAAATTTTATTTAACTGCCTTGAGTGCCCTTGGCACTGTGCATACTTACAGAAACATGATTCCAGGTTCAAGGATCAGTTCAGACACAAACAAAGTGGTTCAGACATGCAGAGCATGTGGGCATGAATGTGAGTAGATATAGGAGGCAATTAAAAAAAACCCCCACAAATATTCTTTGAGGAGTTGCCTGAAGGAGTAGAAAGAATGAGAAAATGGGAGTTTCCATATGTAACAGGCAAAAAGAAAGAAGGCTATGTAACCTTTCTGCCAGACAGTAAAGAGGGCTAAGTTCAGTTTTAAAGGTTTTACACAAATTTTCTCCCTTGGCTTGGGCTTCCACTCAGAAACTTGAAAAAAATCCAAACTGATTAGGAGTTCCAGTGTGAACAGGCTTCACCACTCACAATCAATATAAAACTGTAACAGGTCTACTGAAGGGGAAGGTAAATGGGACAAACAAACAATCTTGAAAAGGCCCATAATAGCCAACAGCCCACTATTAACAATGTATCAGAGTCAGTGAGTTCATAGTTCTTAGCTGTACAGAGAGTGAAGCTGGTAGCCAGCGTAGCTGCTAGTTTAAGCTTTTCCTTTGCCTGACCATCGTTGGGGGAAGGGGCAGGATGCTGCACCCCTGCGTCTGTTGTTGCTCCTTACCACCTTTCAGAGGAACTGCTCCACTGCTTTTGTTGTGCTTCACTGCCCCTGGGCCTCCAGTTCTGGGGGCTGCTGCTCTGCTGCTGCATGCTGCCACTGCTCGGTAGCGGTCTACTGCCAGGTGCCGATGCACTCTGAATTTTTTAGACCTTGAGCAAACCCAAGGATTTCAGTCTCCCAAAATCTAGTTTCAACCTGACCCACTCTGTGTACTCCAGATACTTGAGTTCTTTAAGAAACAACTGGGTAACAGGCCTCAACCTGACCCTATTACAGAGCGTTAGATATAGGGCCCTGAGAAAATCGCAGATTTCTTGTAGAAAATTTGCAGCGCTTGCATGGGGAAAGTATCATTTTTCATGGAATATTCTCAGTACTACCCCTGATCATGGCAAATGGGTCCTGGTAGATCCATGAATATTCTGTGTGCAGCAGGCACCATAAGTGGTGGGGGAAAATAGTATTTCGGAGCTGAGCTCCACCTCACCCCTGCCCCTCCCTTCCGTGGGGCTGTTGCAAGGTCAGCGCACATAGCTATGGCTGTAGGCAGTGACAGAGGAGCACACCAAGGGCCACCAGGCACTGTGGGATGGTGGTGCTGTTGCTGTTACCAGCCACCGCAAAAAGTTTTGGGGGGCTAAGGCACAGGTGGCGGAAAGCTGGGGCTAATGAGGCTTAGCTCCCACAAACATGGGGCAGTGGTGGCAGTGCAGATGGTCACAGGGCAATCCAGGTGCAAGCTCTGGGCAGCTTCAGCAGGCATGGGTGAGGGGCATGCACAGACTCAGACATGCAGCCACAGCCTGCATGCAGCCGGGATTGCAGCCTGGCGGCTGTGGAACACTGTCCAGCATAGCAAGTGAATCTGTGAAGGGGTAAAGAGGCGGGGGGGGGGGGGGGGGGGGGGGGGGGAGCAGATTGAGGCCGCCACAGTGAGGAAGGGAGTGGGGCAGGGGCACAGAATGGGTTGAATGGGGCCCTGGGGCAGGTCATGGGATAGTTGGAGCCCAGGCAGCTCGTCCAGGGATACAGGGCTAATTTCACGGTATCTGTACAGTTCGTGAAATCATTTTTTCTCAGGGCCCTATTTATATATCACAGACACTTTTCTATGTGAGGCTTGATGGCAAACTGCATGCCATCCTGGGGAGTAGTCCCTAAAGGAAGCTTCTCCAAGACTCCTTTACCAGTCCTATGCTGAGTCCCTTCTCTTTATACCACCCCACAGGCCATGGTAAGAGCTGACTCTTCCATGACTTTTACCTAGTTTTCTCTTATAGCATCAGTATCCTTACGTGTTAAAGCTCATTAAGGCTGCGTGTGGACTGATTCAGGACTAAAATTAATCCTGAAAATTAAATGTGCGCACAGATGCGCACATTTTAAAATTAAGGCGGTGCCCTCTGGGTCTGGTCTAGTGATTCTAAACTAGCTTCCTCCACTTCTGAAACAAAAACTTAGAAGCATAAGAAGCTCCTTCAGCACCCAGGGTGTGTGTAGGAGAAAATTAGGCTGAACACTGGAGTGAAGGAGGATAGAGAGTAGCATCTTACCTGCTCTGACTCTCTAGACTCAGGTGGCAGATCCTACTACCGCAGCTGCTGCTATAACAATGTGGACTTAGGCTGCTGCAGCTCAGGGACAGGCTCACAACTTTCCTGCAGTGTAAGATCCCCAGGGGCCTCCCCTGGTGCCCCATTTGCTAGGCCCTCTCCCAATACACTGTTGGGCATAGGGATGTAGCCACCATAGCAAAGACTTCCAAAGCAGGGTGCCATTCCATTCATTCCTCCGCCTCCCCACAACCTATGCCACAGTGCCTGCCCAGCTACTGTAGCTGGGCAATGTGGGGTTGTTCCTGTCATGGCAAAAGCTCCTGGGAGAGACACCATTCTGATGCCTTCGAAGTCAGCACCTGGGACTTGTTCCCCTCCTTCCCCCTTCCCCCATTTACAGTACTGCACAAAGGTGTCCCCAACATATTCCAGAAACTCATTGGACTTTTTGTTTCTCCAACTAATATTTGGGTAGTTTGAGTTCCTCATTAGCGTATGGTCTCTTCCATTGTATACTTCTGTTCATTATTTAGAAAAGTTTCCTCAGCCTTTTTTTTCTCTTACCTCCTAATTTGAGGGGGCCTATTGTGGACCCCTACCATGATGTATACCTTATTCATGTCCCCTTGTATCCTCATCCAGACTTTAACAGGTTTGCCTCTCCCCTCTTATAAGATCATAGGAAAGTAGGACTGGAAGGGATCTCACAAGGTCATCTAGTCTATCCCCCAGCTCAACACAGGATTATGCCTCACTAGACCATTCCAGCCAAGTGTCTGTCTAACCAGCTTTTGAAAGTTTCCCAGGATGGAGAATCCACAACTTCTTCAGGTAGCCTGGTCAACTATGAGCACTCTCATAGTTGGCAAGTTCCTCCTAATCTTGAGCCTAAATTTTCACTGCAGCAGTTTGAGACCATTGCTCAGGAAAAAGCCCATCTCCATCCCCTTCAGAATTGTCTTTCAGGTAATTAAAAACAGTTATCAAACCAGCCTTTCAGCTTTTCCTCTTATGTCTTGCTTTCCTGGCCCCTAATAATTTTTGTTGTTCTGTGATGGACTGATTCTAACCTGTCCATATCCTTGAAGTGTGGGGCCCAAAACTGGACACAGTACTCCAGGTGAGGCCTCACCAGTGCTGAATAAAACAGAAGAGTCATTTCACCTGATTTGCAAATGACACTCCTGTTAATACAATCCAGGATGCTGTTGGCTTTTGTTGCAGCAAGAGTACAGCATTGGTTCATATTCATCTAATGGTCTACTGTAACTCCCAAGTCTTTCTCAGCAGTACTGCACCCTAGCCACTCATTCCCCAGTCTCTATTTGTACATGCAATTTTCTTGTTGAATTTCATCTGATTGACTGAGGACCATTTCTCCAGTCTTCAGGTCATGAAGGACCCTAGACCTACTCTCCAGAGTATCTGTAATTCCATCCAAGCCCTCCTGTCAACACCATCTGTGGAGCCATGCATTTACCTCCAAATGTTCATCTATCCTTTTTTCACCTTTGTCTTTTCAACCAAAAGGACTGATAAGAATGTGCCCTTGATGCCTTCTCTTTCACTCCCAAAACCTTGTTTCTCATGTACTCAGGGTCATATTAGGCCATTCATGTTAATATGGATAAATAGCATAGGGTAATGGCCAAATGGTAAGTGTGAGCAGCCTATCTATAATGTCCCAGTTGAGGTTCTATGCAGGTATCTCACACCTGAGATGTCAGGTCAGTAAATTGATGTTTTTGTCCCCATCAGCACAGAACAGAGTTTGGCAGCAGTGACAGTGAATCTCCCAGCTTTAGGATATACATCTCCTCTTCCCACACCATGAGGATCTACTGCTTTTCTTTTCATTCCAGGAGGGCATAAAAGTTCTTGACCTCAGTAGATCAGGGACTGAAGCTCAGGATGGAGTAGTCTATTGCCTTCATGGCCAATAGACAGTCTCCTGTCTGTGAAGCTGTCAGTTCTTTTTCCTTCCCAAATGCAGTTCTCTCTTCCTGTCCAACTCCTTTGGTTACCAATTGTCTTTGCTGAAAGAATCAGTGGATGAATTCCTTTGGTCCCTGAACTACCTAACCTGCTCATCCACATGTATTTATTTCTCCAGTCATGTGTTGTACTTTAATTATACAATTATTGTCCAACTCACTTATATGATACCACTATAGCTATTCCTGTCCATGATGAGGACAAACTATATTAGTGCAAAGAACCTTTCATTAGCACAATTGTATACACACTAAATATTGGACCAGTATACATGTTTTTGCTAAAAGAAAAAAAAAGGGCAGACTCCCTAACTGGTACAGATATATTGTTCTAGTATAACTCTATGTAGATTATGTCATAGAGCAGGGATCAACAATGTTTTTGGGCTGAGAACCAAAAAACCCCACAACCTCAACATGAAAAATGTTGGCATGCCAAGGGCAGATGGCAGAGGAGCCTCAAGGGACCTGATCGTTGTTGCAGGAGCGCAGACCCTGCTCTTTCCCCACCGTGCTCCCTGAGGTGTGCATGCAGCTGTCCCAGCAATGAGCTGGGTCATAGCTCCAGATCTTGGTGCAGCTGCCTGTAACCTCGTGTCTGCCTGCTGTGAGCAGCCTGGGCTCTGGATAGGACTCTTCTGCCCACCATGGAGTCTGGGCTGCTCCCTGTGGCGGGTGGCAGGGCCCTGCCCAGAGCCTGGGTTGCAAACTGCGGGCTGTGAGCAGCCCAGGCTCTGTGGCAGGAGGCAGGAGCTTCCCCAGAGCCTGATCTGGCTGTGGCATGCCAAGCAAAATGGCTTCATGTGCCATGCTCTGGCGCACATGCTGGGGGTTGCTGACCGCTGTCATAAAGCATTATGCCTATATTAACTGCACCATTTACTTGTCACATTCTAATAAAACCTCCTTATGTTTTTCATCAGGCTATCTGTTCATGGCAACCCTTCATAAAAGCCTGGTGTCTGGAGCACTGAAAGTGCTTGTGTCCAAGTGCATGTATGTTACACTCCAACATCTAGGAGACAAAAGTAGTACAGGATGCACAGCGACTTCTCATAGTATGGTCAGTTATGATGCAACTTTACTTTCTGTCCTGAGCTACTGTGTAATGTTGTTTTACAAATGTCTGAAACATTGTATTTCCAAGAGAGTTGTATTTTGGAGATGAAGGAATTGATTCTCGTTTATAATATAAGGCACCTTAGGATTCTGAAGGGATAAAAGTTATGTAAGATTATTAATCTAGTCATCAGTGGCCTTTGCCATTAACTGTATTACAGAAGCTCATGGAATGCTATCAAGGGGCTCTAAAGAGCAGAAAAGTTTTGTGATATAAGAAGGATAAAGACTTCCTTAAGCAGTAGCCCTACAAGCTTTTAGAAGTAGAATAGCTGTGGGGAGCTATGTTGGTCATTTCCAGGTATGCACTAAAGCAGTGGTTTTCAAACTTTTTTCACTTGTGGACCTAGAAAAATTGGAATGGAGGTGCAGACCCCTTTGAATGTGGGTGTTCACATACTTTTGGTTGAACATAGTCATCTTTTGCAGATCCCTTAGACATAGGCTGTGGATGCCCAGGGGTCCATGGATAACAGGTTGAAAACCACTGCATTAAAGAGTTGCTTTAGCCTTAGAATCATAGAAAATTAGGGTTGGAAGGGACCTCAGGAGGTCATCTAGTCCAACCCCCGGCTCAAAGCAGGACCATTCAGCCAGGTCTTTGTCAAGCTGGGCCTTAAAAACCTAGAAGAATGGAGGTTGCTCTCTGGGTAACCTGTTCCAGTGCCTCATCACCCTCCTAGTGAGAATTTTTTTCGTAATATCCAACTTAAACCTCCTTTGCTGCAACTTGACACCATTGCTCCTTGTTCTGTCATCTGCCACTGCTGAGAACAGTTTAGCTCCATCCTCTTGAGAACTCCCTTTCAGGTCGTTAAAAGCTGCTGTCAAATCCCCCTCAGTCTTCTCTTCTCCAGACTAAATAAACCCAGTCCCCTCAGCCTTTCCTCAGAAGGCATGTGCCTCAGTCCCCAAACCATTTTTTGTTGTCCTCCACTGACTGGACTCTCTCCAACTTGTCCACATTTTTTCTACATTGTGTGTGGGGTGGGGGAGTAGAAATTCCCAGCAACCTTTCAAAACTTAAGGCCAGTCCTGTTGTGTCTGGATCCCCACCTGCTCTCCTTCTGTACTGTCCTGCCACCCCTTGTGAGAGTAAGAAAAATATAATGGCAAGAGAAAGTAAATTTGGGGAGGTATGATCTTCTGTCTTGCTTCATACCAGGTAGAAATTGCACTGTGCCTGGGATCCCTGCTCTTATTTCCTAAGCCAAACTGTCTGGTACCCACACGCAGGGTCCCTATCAATTTACAACGTCTCTTTGACATAGTCACTACTTAAATAGGGATCTTTATTCCTTAATGTGCCACTTATGAGTTCATTTGCATTCATGACTGCAGGGAAACTTTATTAATCTAAAGAGTCTCTTATCCCCATTTCTCATCCATCCCCATTGTCATGTGCTGCCTTCACAGTATCACCCCTGCTAATACTTGCATTACCTTCTTGCTTTGTCTTGGATATTTTAACCATCAGCTGCCACACTCATCAGGATGCTGCTTCCACCTCGCATTCAAAAATCCCAAGCCAAATCTTCATTGGAGATAAGTTTCACTTTCCCTTCTCCTCTAGCAAGATTCGGCTAACTACTGCTTCAGAGACAGGTGAATCAAATGACTTCTATGCAGCCTGAATGAGCCTAAACTCCTCTGTGCATCTGAAAGGCAATGACCTTCTGGACCGTGTGGTTTTAGCTTCTGGTTCACGGACTGGAGTCAATTAGGATCCACTTCATTCCTGTGCAGGCTCTCATCGCAAATTTCTGCAATAATAAAGACCCCAGAATTTGAGATCTGTTACTTCAATATCTTTGCTTTTTTCAGGTATTTAACCCCGCCTTAGCAACAGGCAATGTCAGCTCCCCTCCTTGCAACAGGACTTAACAGGCATCCTGTTACAGGGGGCCCAAAATTGGACACAGGACTGCAAGATGTGGCCTCACCAGTGCAGAATAGAACAGAACAATTACTTCTCTTGATTTGCTGGAAACACTCCTACTAATGCAGCCTCGTATGCTCTTAGCCTTCTTGGCAACAAGGACACACAGCTGACACATTCATCTTATTGTCCACTGTAACCCCCAGATCCTTTTCTGCAGAGCTGCTGCTAAGTCAGTCATTCCCCAGGCTGTAGCGGTGCATGGGATTCTTCTCTCCTAAGTAAAGGACTTTGCACTTGTCCTTGCTGAACATCATGCAAATTCTTTTGGTCTAATCCTCAAATTTGTCTAGGTCACTGAATCCTAGCCCTACCCTCCATTGTATTTATTATACCCCTCACCTTGGTGTCATCTGCAAACTTGCAGATGAGTGCACTTGGAGTGCACTCCAATCCCATCTTCTAGATCGTTAATGAATATACAAAACTGGCCCCAGGACCGACCTCTGGGGCACTCCACTAGGTACCAGCTGCCAGCTAGACATTGAGCCATTGATGACTACCCGTTGAACCTGACAATCCATCCAGCTTTTTATTCATCCAACCCATACTTCCTCAGCTTGCTTGCAAAAATGCTGTGGGACATGGTATCAAAAGCCTTGGTAAAGTCAAGGTATATTACATCCACTGCTTTCCCTGCATCCACAGACCCACTTATCTCATCATAGAAAGAAATCAGGTTAGTCACATATGACTTGCCCTTGGTGAGTCCATGCTGACTGTTCCTAATCACCTTCTTCTCCTCCAAGTCTTAGCAATGAATTCTTTGAGAACCTGCCCCATGATTTTTCCGGAGACTGAGGTGAGACTGACTGGTCTATATTTCCCTGGATCCTCCTTTTTCCCTTTTCTTAAAGATGCTCACCATATTTGCCCTTTTCCAATCATCAGGGACCTCCCCCAATCACCATGAGTTTTCAAAGATAATGGCCAGTGGCTCTGCAATCACAACAGCTAACTCCCTCAGTACCCTCAAATGCATTGCTTCCAGCCCCATGAACTTGTACATGTCCAGCTTTTCTAAATAGTCTCTAACCTGTTCTTTCACCACTGAGAGCTGCTCACCTCCCAAACTGTGCTGCCTGGTACAGTAGTCTGGCTGACCTTACCTGTGAAGACTGAAGTAAAAATGGCATTGAGTACGTCAGCCTTTTCCTCTTCATTTGTCACTAGGTTCCTCCCCCATTCAGTAAGGAACCCACACTTTCCCTGACCTTCTTGTTGCTAACATACTTGTGGAAACCCTTCTTGTTATCCTTCACATTACTTGCTAGCTGCAATGCTAATTGTACTTTAGACTTCCTGACTTCAACCCTGCATGCCCAAGCACTATTTTTTATGCTCCTCCCAAGTTGTTTGTCCAAGCTTCCACTTCTTGTAAGCTTCCTTTTTGTGTTTAAGTTCACCAAAGAATTTTCTGCTAAGCCAAGCTGGTCACTTACTATATTTGCTATTCTTCCTGTACATTGGAATGGTTTGTCCCTGCACCCTCAATAAGGTTTCTTTAAAATACAACCAAGTCTCCTGGACTCCTTTCCCCCATCAGACTGGCCTTCCAGGGGATCCTGCCCATCCCTGAGGGAGTCAAAGTCTGTTTTTCTGAAGTCCAGGTTTCATACTGTATTGCTCTCCTTTCTTCCTTTTTGTCAGGATCCTGAACTCAATCGTCTCATGGTCATTGCTGGCATCCTCTTTTATATCCCCCACCAATTCTTCACTGTTGGTGATCAGTAAGTCACAGTCTTCAGCTAAAGTAACTTCCTACATAATTATGGTAATTCCCTGCTCTGTGAAAAGGAGGGAGAAAAACAATGAGATGCTCCTGAACCCACAAAATACCTAATTGGTCCAAGGTGCAAAGTCAAGCTCCATATAGGTTACCTCCTGCAATGCGATCATGATAGTTGATTCTCAGGCAGCTAGCCCTCCTGCTCCCAAGGGCTCTCTCAGGTTGAAGTCTTTACTGATTTCTTCTGTGGAACCATCCATCTTGTCCTGTCTATTTTCCCAGCATTTTAAAACAGAAAATGTGTATTACTTAACATATCTGTGGTGTTGCTTATAATGGAGGCAAGTACAAAGGAGGTAAGGACTATATAGCTGAGAAGTCATGAAAAAGAATTTATTGGTGTTTTTTGACTCCACATAGAGGCATAAAAAAGAGTAAGTACTCTTGATCTGGTCATGCAATGCTGAACGAAAGTTGTTCACCCTCTTCTTGCCTAGAACATGTAAGCAGGAAAGGGGTGGAGACTTGGCTCTATCTACCCTCAGTGTACCAACCAGAATAAATGTGGCAATGCGAGAAGGAGTGAATCAGCAGTAAACGGATCCCCCTGAGGCACATTTCCTCCCTGGCATGTTCCTGGGCACCATCCTTCGAATGGAATGTGCCCTTGTGTTGCCCACTGCCTGGAAGTACTAGTAAGATCAGATTTCTGCACCCTTCTGGTACAATTCCACCTTTATTATTGTTTCCCTCACATGTTATCCTAGTTTTATTCCAATTCTACAAAGTACTTTAGAAAGTACCTCACCATGAACAGTTGTATAGACGTCAGTGAAATTACTCCTTACAGCTAACCAGAGGGCAAGACTTGTTTCATGGTAAGAAAACAATTTGGTGAAAACAGAACTGTATCAAAATATCAATTTGAGTCTAAAGCTGGTGTGTGTATATGCCCTAGCCTGGGCTATAGGAAGTGAGGTCCAAGTGTTTCGTTTTTTCATCTGAGGCTAGCCTTGGCTGGTGCTCGATTGCTCCTAGGCTCTCACAAAGCCCTGCCTCCTATCTACAGCTGTCACAGTGGCAAGTTGAGGAGGGGGAAGCCCCTGCTATGTGCCCCCCAAATCTGTTCTGGCTGTGGTCTGGGGCTGCTGTCAGCAGGGCAGGGAGTAGGGGAGAAAACCTCTATCCTATTCTGCCCCAGGCTACATCCAAGACACCAGTAAGCTGGGACCACCCTCCTCCCTGTGCAGCCCTGGCTCCAGATCCACTGCATGCTGCTGTGGGCAGGGCATTGTGTGCATCCAAGCCCAGATTCAGCCCCACACATGCCCCTGAGACATGCCAGGTAGGGCCTGGGGCTGGGCAGCTCCTGGGCTGGTAGAGGCACTGGGACATCTATTTTATTCTCTCCCAACTTAACTTTAGACACTTAGTGTAAAGCACAAAACTTAGACCACCTCTGCCTCAGGCCTTATGGAACGTCTGTACCCTGAGTTGAAGGTATTTGGGTTCCTTTTGCTCTGAATCAGGCAGTGCAGATATTTGAACTTAGGCTTCCCAAATCTCGGGCCAGAGTGCCTGCAGTTTTCACCCCACTGTGCCTACACACACACACAAAGTGTCACCCATGTCACAAGTTTTTTGCTTGTTGGCAGCTTGAAGTGCAGTTTCCCAGAAACCTCTGCACCTATCTCCTTGAACTTTGGCAGGCTTCATGGCCTCAGAAGGGGTTACCATCCCTGCAAGTTTCATCCAAATCAGGCAAGAAATTACAAAGTTATAGGCAGTTTAATACTTTCCTATTATAGCCTATGGGTGAAAGGTCAGAACAGCAAAAGAGTTTCAATGAAACGAGATGGAACAGGGGTTTTGAAGTGTAATGGAACTCAAAATGAAACACTGTCCCGTCAAAATCTCAAAACAGAACAGTGCTGTTTTGCTCAGTCCTAATGCACATGGCTACCAGGAGAGCAGCTCTCACAGGTAAGTGGCAGGGAGGGGAGGGGGACTGAAGGAGGGAGCTAGGCAGGGCAGGGCTGGGACTGCTGCCCAGCTGGGGAGTGCATGGGGCTTGGGGCATGGGGCTGGAATGCATGGCCGCAGGGCCCTCGCAGGGAGCGGGAAGAGCCTCAAGTGGCTCATTGGGGAGTGGGGGTTAGGGTAGGGTCAGCTCCTTGCCACTGCATGAACTCCTGGGGAGTAGGGGGGATCCATGACCCCCAGATCTGGGGGCAAGGGCAGGGGCAGGTGCAGGGCAGGCTGCCCACCGCAGGCTGCCCACTGCAGGCTCAGGCTCAGCCTCCCACCCTCCTGCTCTTACCTGGGGCCTCCACAGCCCAGCATGTGCGACCCAGTGCTGCAAGGCAAAGCGGAGCCACGCAGGAAAGTTGTTTGCCTCTGTAAGCTCTGCACGGCCCTGGCAACACATCTCCTGTGTGCAACCCTGTCCTATCACCCCCACTGGTGCTGTGCATGCAGGAGATGCATTGCTAGGACAGCACAGAGCTCACAGCAGCAAGCAGCTTCCCTGCATGACCCCACTCCACACTGCAGTGCCAAGTCACACCCACTGGCCTGCAGAGGCCCTGGGGAAGGGCATCAGGGCAGGAGCCAGAGCCTGCAGTGGGCAGCCTGCCCCACCCCTCCCCTACCCAGAAGTGTGCGCAGTGGCAGTGCAGCCAGCTCCCCCAACCTGAGCACACAGCAGGCAGGCAGCAAGCTGGGGGAGCCAGGCTCAACTCTGCTGCAGCAGCTGCCACCTCCTGCCAGGGCAGGGAGCTGCGGACCTGGGTCCCGGGCCCAGTAGCCCAGGCAGCTGGGGGCCCCCTCCAGCATGGCTGGGGGAGAAGGAGCTGTGGGTGGGAGGTGAGGGGCATAGCAGGTCCTGGGGGCTGTAGAGGTGGGGAGTGAGTGGCAGGGCTGGGGAGGATGTGGGAGGGCCTCTCATTTTAATCATGGATTTGTGGGGGTGGTTATCAGAGAATATGTGTTTGTTTGGGTTGTTTGGTTTGGTTTGGTTTGGTTTCATAATTTTGCTTTGTTTTCGTCAGGGAACACTGAGATCCTTGATGATCAGGCCCAGTAAATGGCAGTTTTCATGTTGTTATGTAACTTGATGTCTTGTTTGTTCAGTTCTTTGCCCCAGTTAATAAGTAAGTAAGTAATAATTCAAAAGTGAGTATTACAGAAATAATGGTATCTCTTTAGTATGATAGAAAAAGCACTGTGCCATTTTTTTTCTCCCATTTAAGTTGTAATCACAGAATGGTGTCTTCTGATGTGCTGTTTCATGTCCATTCAGTATATAAAGAAATTGAGCCTGTCTTGCATCGTGACCACCTAATGTGAAGTAATGCATGGCAGGTCACATAGAAATCAGTATTTTAACAGTTTGTGACAGCCAGGGATATAAAAGGAAGTACTTTGTAAAAGGGAAAGGTACAATTTTGATCATTTTTAAACATGTGGATAAGTAATTTCACAAAGCACAAGCAGAGTGAGTAATAAAGTCCTAAAAACCTGTAAAGAATCGTTTACTGTACCTAAAATCAGATGTGTCCCATTATAATTGAAAGACAAAATTGTGTTTATATTTTTATATGCAGTAGCAAGTCATTACACTGAAATCCTTTTATTAATATTGTTAGATTTTTTTTAAGGTTGCTAATACCAAAGCAGAAGCGCTAGATAATAGTTTATGACAAGGGACCTGGTATAATATTGCTATATAGCTCTTTGTATTCCTAACCCTCTTCCAAAGCTTACATCTCACTCTAATAGGAAACATAATACAAGAGGTACAAGACAAGAGCACATGTCATTACAAAGAGCTTGTTCAGGGGGTGGGAGGGGAGGGAGCGGATAAGGGGACACTGCTGAGTATTCAGCCTTCTATTAAGACAGTGCTAAAACAGTAACACCAACAATAAATTTTATTTACATGTCAGTAATATCAAACATTTCCATGTGGGATGAACTAAGACAAGATGTCACGTAACTATCAAAGCAAGAACCCCCTGAAGTGCTTTTCTGATACTTCGTGTTTTTACTCAGGCACTTTTCTGTTACCAGCTCTAAATTATTTAAGCAAAACATTTTTAAGAAAGGAGGCTGCATATAAAAAGGATGCACTGTGTCATGAAATAAAAAACCTCTCTTGCCATTGTAGAACCTGTGGTTTGTGGTCTGTAATATTCCTGGTTAAAGCACCTCAGCTATATTCTGAACAGTGCTAACACCATTTGGAGAAAAAATAAAAGTAAACTTTAAAAGAATCTAGGAAGGAAAGGTGCAGTTTTCTTTTTAAGAGGTTCAGGAACACAGCACTTCCAGGACCAAAGGGTAAATAGTTTCAAAGAATGGAGATAAAGCCAGTGAAAAGAAGTAGCATGAAATAATGGGGCCTAAATGCACGGTACTTCTTAGAGTCTCAGTTATATAGAAAAGATTGACCACGGACACTTATTACCACCAAATTGTTCAAGTGCCTGGAATAAGACAAAACAATTGATAAACCATTAAAGCAACATCTTGTCAATCCAGTGGTGAGCCAGATTAGTTCAGAAGTTTAAGTAGTAAGTTATTCAGACATCAGAGACAAAATTGTCCCCCCAAATATGCATACCCTGGTAGGTAACTGTACAACAGAGCAACAGTATATACACTCTAACTAGATAATTGTGAATACAAAATTATTCCTTTATATCTAAGAATCACATGGGAGCTGCTTCGCCCCCCTCTCCGTTTAAAAATGTGGCCCCAGGAAAGACAGCTTGGATACTGTGTATCGCTAATAACTGAAAAAGGTTCATTGAAGCTTGTATAACTAACTGCAGCAGAAAGGGTCACACAGATGCCTGCAAGCAACTGACAACAAAAATGAGAACACCGAGCTGTGAAAATAGTCCAAACTTCTCTTTTTAAAAGCTGGATCTTCCAATCCTAATTAAAACTGTGCAATTAATTGAATTTTCAGTTTGGGCTTGAACTGAAAAAAAAAATGGTTTGAGGTCAACCCAAAATGGAATTCAGCAAAATTATTACATCTTTGCTTAAAGTACCAAAACAATGGCAGAATTTGTTTTCTGTTTCTGAAATCCAGTCGATTTTTAAAATGAACCAAAATAATTAGTTGCCCCTCCATGTGGGTTCCTCTGCTGATGTGTTTGGCTGTCAAGCCAGTCATCTTTCTGATTTTTCAAAATCTGTTTCTCTCTCCTGTTGCTAGGAGAGGAGACCTATGGCAATCACATAAAAATTTATTAAGGGACATTTTGGAAGCCTTTTGTTAACACTGATGAACACTGATGATGCTGATACACTAAAAAACAAAAACAAGCTTGATTCCCTTAATAAATTCTGGTCATGGAAATCTATGCTGTTACTTACAATAATTGTACAGGACAGTGGTTTCTAGGCCAATTCTGAATTCAAAAACAGTTTCCTTTTTCACCTTGTTTAAATCGCTTTTTCTTATTTTAGCTATTCATTCACTACAGCTATTGTCAAGGCTACAAGAATGTTCTGTTTTTAAACCGGAGGGAAAACAGATTTTGCTCACCACTTATTTTTTATTTGCTGTTAAATCAAACATTTGGGGGAATAATAGATCCATAGGTGTTAAAACCACAGCAAAGGACAAATTTGATCAAATATAGATTTAATAATTTTATGTGTCGCTGAGTATAATAAGATGGAAATGAAACAAACAATACTAAAATTTCCATCTACAGCTGAATTATCCCAAAGTTTTGAGTCATTTAGATGTGAGGAGTTAATTTGGCCTCTTAGAAATACAATGTAATTAGGCTGAGTCACTCAAGCATATTGTAAAGTGACTGTATTTTAATGACTTTTGTTATGTGACATAAATCAGTATTCACTACCTCTAGTACCTGTTGCAAGAGTCAGCTACAAAGTTAAGACCTGGATTTCCTAAAGTATTAAATGATGGCTTTGGTTTGTGCCTAATTCTAGAAAGAGCATAGGTGCATATTTTTAGCTATCCGGGCTGTTCGCTGCAGCCACATTGGTCTAAAGACATAGGCATGCAAGGTTCTTGGGTAAATGTGATATCTTTTATTAGACCCAACTAAATAGTTGGAAATTTTTTTCCAACTATTCAGTTGGTCTAATAAAATATCACATTTACCCAAAGAACCTTGTCTGTCTATTTGCAACGATTGCTTTTCATTTCAGAAATCCTTCCTCTCTGGAGAAATTTTGCTACCCTCTAAAGTCAACATTAATGGCATTGCTTAAAGAATTAAGTTCGAAACACATTAGCATAGCAGGGGGACGTTGGGACAAGGCTCTTAGCAGGCAAAGAGATCATCAAGAATAAGTGAATTCTAGCCAAACCTATCCTGACACAAGCATTGATTAGCAAATTATTCTAAATGGTCTTGGAAGAGAAGCCAAGAAGTGAATGGACACAGGAACTTGTCACTAAAATATTTACTTGTCCTTACAGATGAACTCTCAGTCAGACATGGGGCATATTGACAGGATTATTTGGAGAAGCCAGACCTGCTCAGTACACCTTCAGTCTCTAGAGTTGTCAACATAGTACCGTTTACCAGGAATGAATTCACACAAAAATGAATAAATAAATGATCTGGAGTTGTACCAAGAGAGAACAATATCAAAAGATTCAAGTATAAATGATGGATCATTTCTGTCAAAAACATCTCTGATGTCTGAAAGACCAATGAAAAGACACCTGAGTGTCAGTGAGTGCATTTACATATGCAATGAATGCTATATGTGTTTATTGAACAGTAAACCAGCCCTGGACAGGCATCTACTTACACAGCCATTTGGAAGCAGATTTGCTCCTTTGCCTGCTCCAGGCCTCCTCTGCCCCTGCTCTGCCCCCCTGCAGCAGCCGAGGGAGCTGGAGGCTCCAGTCACAGCTGCCTGGGGGCCAGGGGCATTTTTTAAAAGAAAGCCCGGCACGATGCTCTGTGGCCACTGCATTTCTGGCCTGGAGCAGTCTGCAGTGTGCTGGCACAGCCCTCTGTTACTCTGTTGCCAGAGCCTGTGCCTGCTGTAACAATAGGTATGGATCTCCCAGGCAAAACCAGGAGCAGCAGAAAGGAGGAGTCTGAAGGAGGAACAGGAAGTGAGGGGGTGGAGACAGGAAGAGGAAGAGAGTTAGAGAAGCGGGGGGAGAACAGCAGGCCCTGTAATAGCTCTGTAAGAAACTGCTCTAATAAAGACACTGTTTATATTAAGGAGGGAGCTGCTCCTTGATGACCCATACAGGGTCACATGAAACATGGTGGCAGCAGAAAGTCTGTGAGGAAGCCCAAGAGAAGAGGGAGACCTGGGCCCCAGCAGTGATTCAAACAGAGTGCAAGAAGCATGGAGGGACTGAAGCCCCCAGGACAGTTGGATTTCAATACAAAGAGCCTGGCACAGACATGGAAACAATGGAAGCAAGACTTCAGTTTGTATACAGAGTTAACCATGGCTGATAAAGAAGAGAAAATGAAGGTAAAGCTGTTTTACTATCTAGTTGGGGGAAAGGCCATGAGGCAAGTGCAACACTGATGCCGCGGAACCCTGACACACTAAAACAGTTAATAGGAGCATTTGATGCACAGTGTGACCCCAGGAAAAATGAGATTGTAGAGAGAGATCAGTTTTTCACCCAAAACCAAGAGGAAGAGGAGGGAATAGAGGCCTATATCAGAGCACTAAAAACTCTGGTATCCTCATGTAACTTTGGAAACATAAAAGACTCCTTAATCAGGGATAGGCTTGTGTGTGGTGCACAGGACTCTGCCCTGAGGGAGAAACTATTAAGAGAGGTAGATCTAACCCTGGAAAAGTCACAAAATTGCAAAGGCAGCAGAAAAAGGATCAAAATGATATCAACAGCCATATGTACAGAGCAGATTCACAGGCTCAACCTAAAGGGCTGTGGAAAGCAGGAACCTGACAGGCCAACTGCAAATGCCGACAATATCATTCAGTGTGTGTACTCTGGGAAGCTACATGAAAGGCAGAAGTACAAATGCCCAACCTATAGAAAAGAGTGCAAAAAATGTGGAAAAAAAGAATCATTTCAGGGATCAGTGTCACCCAAATAGAAAAAAAAAGTCCACACAGTAATGCGGGATCAGGAGACTATAGATGAGGAAGAAGCTTTCAATGTAAATTTGACAGATTCACAGACTCACGGGATACACACATTGCAGAAAAAAGCAGGCAACAACTCAGCCGTATTTGCAACAATGATGCTAGAGCAAAGACCTATAAGATACCAGGTGGACTGTGGAGCCACTTGCAGTGTCCTTCCTGTGAATCTGAGTAGCAGCATCAGAATGGAAAATGTCACCACAGGCGTGTAATGTATAACAAAATAACTGTGAGGCCACTGGGATTCCAGCTGACTCTAATAAATCCACACAACAAGAAACAGTACTGCCTGGAATTTATAGTGATTGACTGGGTGGACACCCATCCACTGCTGGACAGCTGGTCATAGATTTAATTACAGTGCAATACCACAACATCCTCCTGGTCACAGAAGACCATGTTATTAGGTTCACTACCTAACAT
>NW_017728931.1:103527828-103582041 GCF_001723895.1 Crocodylus porosus
TTTGGCATGTGAAGCTAAACAAATCTTCCAGCCACCTGACAACCTTTAGCACGCCGTTTGGCAGGTATTTCTGGTTAAGTATGTCCATGGGGATCAGTCCAGCTTCAGAAGTTTTCCAGCAGAACGTGAACCAGGTTCTGGAAGGTCTTCTGGGTATCACAGTTGTGGCTGATGATATTCTTGTCATAGGAGGAAGGAATGATAAGGAAGAGGCGATCTGTGACCATGATGCCAAACAGCAACAACTCCTTAACAGATGCCAGAAAAGGAACATTAAACTGAATGCCAACAAAATACAGTTGAGAAGAACAAAAGTACCCTACGTTGGACATCTGCTGGAGGTGGTGAGACCCGAAGGAGGTGAGAGCCATTATGGAGGTGCCCAGGCCACAGGATGTCAAAGGAGTCCAGCACCTTATTGGGATGGTTAACTATCTGTCCAAATTTTGTGCATACTTGTCTAATGCTTGTGAGCCACTCAGGTTGCTAACGCACAATGATGCAGCCTGGGAATGGGCACAGACCCAAGAGGAGGCATTCAAAAGAACTTAAAAACTCATCAGCGAGGCCCCAACACTGACCCACTACAACACAGCTGAGCAACTGGTACTACAGTATGATGCATCAGAAGGAGGTCTGGGAGCAGTACTGATGCAGAACCAGCAGCCCATAGCTTTGCTAGTAGAGCAGTGACTGAAACCAAAAGGAGATATGCACAGATTGAAAAGGGGTTACTAGCGCTATTGTTTGGGCTGGAACGGTTCCATCAGTTCACCTTTGGACAGAGAGCAGATGTGTAATCAAATCACAGACCATTAGAAATCATAACAAAAAAACCCTTGCTGAGTGCTCCTAAGAGACGTCAATGTGTGCTGCTGAGACTCCAGGCCTACGATGTGAGTATAAAGTACTACCCAGGGAAGTCCCTGCAAGTGGCAGACACACTAAGTACAGCATACCCTCCGGAGTGCAGCACAGATGGATCTGTAGAACAGGAGATAGAGTCCATTAATATGGTACAAGACTTACCCGTTTCCAAAAGCAGTCTCAAAGCAATACAACAGAGTATGGAACAGGATGGTGTCCTACAAGCAGTTAAACGAACCATCCTAGAGGGTTGGCCACAGCACAAGGCACAAGTACCACCAGAAGTTGCCGTATACTACCGATGGAGGGATGAACTCTGTACACAGGATGGGGAGGCAGGGTGGTGATCCCAGTAGCTCTGCGGTGAGACATCATGAACTGACTTCATGCTTCACACATGGGATTAGACTCATGCCTGAGGAGAGCATGGGAGTGCATCTACTGGCCAGGCCTGAATGCCCATTTGAGAACCTACATGGAGCAGTGTGAGGTGTGCAAGGAATACAGTGACAAACAGCAAAAAGAAACATTGAACCCTCATGACATCCCCTCTTGGCCTTGGGACAAGGTAGGGACTGACTTGTTCAGTGTCAGTGACAGAAACTATATGGTCACTGTAGACTACTATTCCAATTCTTGGGAGGTGGATTACCTCGAAGACACTCAGGCAAGAACGGTGATCAGAAAGCTGAAGGCTTATTTTGTATGGCATGGCATACCTGACACTCTGTTCTCAGACAATGGCCCACAATACAGTCAAGAGAATTCAAACAGTTCTGCTCTAGATGGGAATCCCAGCACAAGACATCATCCCTTGGGTACCCACAAAGCAATGGGAAGGCTGAATCAGCAGTAAAGACAGCCAAGAGACTCTTGTTGAAGGCAAATAAGACTGCAGGGGATCCCTACCTGACTCTACTGGACCATCGCAACACACCCTCCCAAGGAATGGACAGTAGCCCAGGCCAAAGATTAATGGGCCAGAGAACTAAGACATTACTCCCCATGGGAGACTGTTTGCTGCAACCCCGGGGGGAAGGGGACACAGTATATGAAAGCAGCTAAAAAAGCAATAGTCTCAGCAAGTATCACAGTATAACAGAGGAGCGAGGGACCTGAAACCACTGTGCAGAGGGGAAAAGGTCTGGGTACAACCAGTGATTCCACTTGTGAAAGAATGGCAAAAGGCCACCGTTGAGCGTACAGTGGGAGATAGTTCCTACGAAGTTGTCACAGATAGTGGACAGCAACTGAGATGTAAATGGAAGCAGCTGCAGAGTGCTGGCAGAGCAGAAAGACAGGAAGAGAAAGAGAGTTAGAGAAGCTGCGGGAGAACAGCAGGCCCTGTAACAGCTCTGTAAGAAACTGCTATAATAAAGACACTGTTTATATTAAGTAGGGAGCTGCTCCTTGATTACTCATACAAGACCACATGAAACACCCACTGTGTGATGACTTCTGCACCCCCCTGGCAATGATGATCTGTCCCCCTGCTCATGCTTGCCACCCTGCTTTCTGCATTGTGCCATCACAGTGACTGCCGCCTTGCCCCCAGGCAGTCTTGGTCCTGTCTGTCCCCCATGCTGTATGCCTGCATGGCCAGGCTCACCACTGCATCTGAGACTGCCTGCCCCTGCACAGATGCTAACAGACCCTGGCCCATTACCCAGACCCCAACAGGGATGCCGATGATGTGCTGCATATGGATGCCACCACCAGTGCCATCCATGAGCTCCTGGGGCTCCAGCCCCACTACCTGTGGGCCTGCCAGCCTATATTATATAGACCACCTCTTCAGCATGGGTAAGGTGACCACCAGGGAGGCCATCCTGGAGGTCTGTGGCACCCTCCAGGATGTACTGGGACACACCGTGCTCTGGGTCCATGATCTCCTGGAGGTGGTGGTGGACTCCCCCACTGAGATTCAGGATGGACTCAGGCAAGACTCCGCTAGGCCTAGGGTCAGGGAGGACCAGGTTAGGGAACTTCTGGACGGGCTGGACGTGTTCAAATCAGCAGGTCCAGATGCTCTCCACCCCAGGGTTCTGAGGGGATTGGCAAGGGTTATTGAGGGGCCCCTGGCACAGCTTTATGAGCACTTGTGGTGCTCTGGCCAGGTGCCAGACGACTGGAAGAAGGCCAATGTCGTCCCCATTTTCAAAACAGGGAGGACGGAGGACCCAGGCAACTATAGGCCCATTAGTCTTACTTCGATCCTGGGGAAGCTCTTTGAAAAGATTACCCAGGAGCAGCTCTGTGAAGGACCAGCAGGGGGGATGATGCTCGGGGCAACCAGCATAGGTTCATTAGGGGCAGGTCCTGTCAGATCAACCTGATTGCCTTTTACAATCAGGTCACAAAATCATTGGATGCAGGTGTCATGGTGGATGTAGCCTTTCTGGACTTCAGGAAGGCCTTTGACAGTCTTGCATCCCATTCTCATTAGAAAGCTAGGTGCCTGTGGCATTGATGCCTACACAGTCAGATGGATCACAAATTGACCGAGGGGCCGCACCCAGAGAATGGTGGTGAACAGGTCATATTCGACCTGGGGGGAAGTGGGCAGTGGAGTCCCCCAGGGCTCAGTCCTTGGGCCTACGCTGTTTAATTTCTTTATTAGAGACTTGAACGAGGGAATGAAAAGCACCCCATTCAAATTCACTGGTGACACCAAGATTTGGGATGAGGTGGGCACACTAGAAAGGAGGGACAGGATACAGCTGAACCTGGACAGGTTACAGGGGTGGGTAAATGAGAATAGGATGGGATTCAACATTGACAAGTGCAAGGTACTGCACTTGGGCAGTAAGAACCAGCAGCATAACTACAGGCTGGGGAACTCCCTTCTTGAAAGCACAGTGGCAGAAAGATCTTGGAGTCATTATCAATTCCAAAATGAACATGGGCCACCAATGTGAGGACACGGTCAGTAAGACTAACCGCACCTTGTCATGCATCCACAGATGCATCACGAGCAGGTCCAAGGAGGTGATCCTCCCCACTCTGTGACACTGGTCAGGCCACAGTTGGAGTACTGTGTCCAGTTCTGGGTGCTGCACTTCAGGAGGGATGTGGCCAGCATTGAGAGTGTTCAGAGGAGGGCCACACACTTGATCCAGGACAGACCCTATGAGGAGAAGCCAAAGGACTTGAACCTGTTCAGCCTTCACAAGAAAAGGCTGAGAGGGGATTTGGTGGCCATCTATAAACTCACCAGCAGGGACCAGTGGGGAATAGACACTATTCTCCCAAGCACCTCCCGGAGTAACAAGGAATAACAACCATAACTTGACTGAGAGTAGATTCAGGCTAGACATCAGGAAGCACTACTTCACAGTCAGGGCAGCTAGGATCTGAAACCAACTTCCAAGGGAAGTGGTGCTGGCTCCTAACCTGGGGATTTTTAAGAGGAGGCTTGATAATTACCTAGCTGGGGTCATACGAGCCCAGTATTCTCTCCTGCTCAGGGCAGGGGGTTGGACTTGAAGATCTACTTAGGTCCCTTCCGACCCTACATCTAAAAATTTATGTTCTGCACTGTGGGCTTCCCCCAGCTCATCGGGGCCCTGGGTCCTGTTAGCAGCTCACCCTGCGGCAACCACAGGTACTACAGCTGGCGGGGCTTTCATTCCATCATGCTGCAGGCTGTCATCGACCACTGAGGTGCCTTCAGCACTGGCTGGGTTGACAGTACCCAAAATGCCCTCATCTTCCACAACTCTACCCTGCCAGCCCTGGTGGAGAGCAGGTGCATTGCACTAGGGGTGCCAGACCTCCAGCTGAGTGAGGTGATGGTCCTGCTCCTCATTTCAGACCCTGCCTACCCACTCCTCCCCAGCTCATGCAGCCCTACAGTGGCCAGCTGGACCCCCACCCAGTATATTTCAACAAGTGCTTGAGTCAGACCTTGCTGCTGCTGATTGCCATGGTGCCCCAGGCACACCTGGCAACCTGACATGTGATCCTGAGCTTCAGCGGTGTGGTGGGCAAGCCTACACTTTCCCACAACTTTCATCACTGCCTGCAGGGGTACCTGTGCCTATATTATGTGTCTTGTCCCCCCCCCCAGCTGAGGATGACATTGCCACAGGTATCAACACGTTTCTCCACATGGGAGATGCCTGTGACTGGCTAGCTGCAGTAGCACTGGCTGCTCAATAAAGTTTTGCACTGCCTCTCACCTCCCTGCTTGCTGTGGGAGGAACTCCAGGGGACAGGGGGGAGCTTGGCCAGGCCGGACAGGGATGCAGTGCGGGGAGGGGACAGAGGCAGGGGCAGGGAGGGGAGGGGAGGGCAGGGGATTTAATACAGTACAGGGCTTGTATTGCACTGCACTTGTAATACAGTGCAGTGTATTACTGCACTCCTCCCAGTGCAGGGCTTACTAGGTGGGCATGGCAAGCATGCCTGAGTCTGCCCCACTGGCCACGATGACATGCAGCTCCCACTGACATCCTTGGGTGCAGGAGTGTGGCACCTGGATGACTTTTCAGGGTGGGTGGTGCCATCCCTAGGCTGGTCTCCTGGGTGGGGCTGCGCACCCAGTACTGGCAAGGCAAGCACTGGCCCAGGCTGCTGGAGCTGCAGGATGATGCTGAGGCTGAGGATCACAGTGGGACATGCTCCTGGTGCCCTAAGGAGCCCTCCCCTGCTGAGGACATGTCACTGCTGCCAGGCTGCAGTAGAGGATGTGCTCCACCCATGGTCCCAAAGCGTAAGGATGCAATCCAGCTGACACATAAAGGGCATAGTCCTGTGAGCCCATGATCTCATCCTGGGACCAGTTGGGCACCTGGGATCCAGTGACTGGCATCCAGAATGATGCCAGCATGGCTCCCATGCTGAGATCCTGGGTGCTGCCAGGCCTGGCCAGGTGCCTGCAGCACAGGGACGTGGCACAGGGCGGGTAGGTAGGTAGTGGGGCTGGGCCACAGTCCAGTGCTGGGGTCCATACAAGCTGCTGTGGCTGGCATGGGGCTACTGTTGCAGTACCCAGGGGTATTTGCAGGTAGCAAATGAACCATGCAGCAAACTAATTTACTGAGCAGTAAGTGCCACCGCATGTAGATGTTGATGCTTTATCATACAGTAAATTAGTCTACTGCATGGTAAAGCATCTCATCTAGATGTGGCCACTGTTGCGCAAAAAGAAGCAGAGAGGACAGATGACCTTTACCAGTGCTGATTGTAACTGTAGGAAGACCTTCCCTCTGCCACATAATCTTGCTGAAAATCAACTGTGAGAGATTCAAGAAAAGAAAAATACTTTTCAGTTTCACCTTGAATTTTTCTGTGAGCCTGGAAAACAGTTTATGCAGAGGAATATTGCAATTTTTGTCATGAAAGCTGTGATTTGCTGCCAGGAAAGGTGACATTCTTTTGGGAAAGAGTGGCACCATTAATTTGTATCATGTTTCCATGGCCTTGTGATGAAGACTTCATAAGCTCAGTGGCTGGTTTTGTTCTCAGTGAAGTTAGTGGAAGAGCTCCTATGTAAACTTGAAAGGGATTTAAACATAGACAATTAATGCTAATACCCAAAGACAGTGGAAGAGAAGGAAGGGGCAAGGATTAAAGCAATGAATAAAACAATTGTGAGTCATAGGAAATTGCTCTTGAATAATATAAGCCTGTTTTTAATTTATTTTTCCTTGTGGTTTTTGGTTTTTGTTTGTTTTGCTTTGAACAAAACACAAATGGTTGAAGCACAGATAGGATAGATGCTTTCTGGGATTTCAGGAGGTCTGAGGAAACCAGATTAATTCTTACACTGGAAAAGGTGCAAGTTAATCATTTGTTCAAGGACTTCAAGGGGCCAGTTTGGTATTTCATGCTGAACCTGCTGCACTAGATTTTGGGCCACTGCACCATTGATAGCGATACCATGTCCTTATCTACTTAGGCTCTCCATATGACGCCTACCTCAGTGGCTCCTGCAAGGTGCCTACAATACCTGTAGTATACTCTGTTGGGAAAGAGGTATTAAATCTCTCTGCAGAAGCAACATGGAGAGACATCAGTCTGGTCAATATGAAGTAACTAGGAGACTGACAAAGATATTTAAAACTTCTGTGAAAAATCTTTTGATGTCAGTAAAGATTGGAAAGAATAGTAGAGTGATGAAAAAAGAGTTAGGAGGATGATAAATAATGTAAAATGCAAGGGAAAAAACCCAACACCTTAACTGAATAATGCTCAAAGACAAATCCTTTAGGGGCAGGACTAGAGTGAAAACATGTTTTGAGAAGGAAGGCAGTCCTGCCTATCATGGCAGAGCCAAAGTTTGAGAGAACATCTTGTTCTGAAACAGGTGGTCTCTGCAAGTGCCTCTTTATTTTACATGTTGTTGGGCTTTTGCTTGTGGCTGTGTTGTTCTAAGGACACAGGTAGGCAAGGTCCTTTGAGTAGATGTGATATCTTTTATTAGACCAACTGAGTAGTTGGAAAAAAGTTCTTAAAGCAAGCTTTCAGGTGCAATCACCCTTCTTCAGGCTGAGCAGAGACTTCCTATGCTTGAAGAAAGGTGATTGCACCCGAAGCTTGCTAAGAACTTTTTTCCAAAAGCTCAGTTTGTCTTATAAAAGATATCACATCTACTCAAAGAAGCTTGCCCACCTCTTCATTTTACAAGGGTATAAAATAATTTTAAACCTATGAAGGAATTACTGCTTTGCTCCCTGCTCTCTAAAAGGTTTCAGTGCAGCAAACCATGAACACAAAAGCATAGAAAATTAGGGTTGGAAAGGACCTCAGGAGGTCATGTAGTCCAACCTCCATGCCTAGTTAGTAAAGAATTTAATCACGTGTAAATTTAAGTGAATGCTTAAGTCCTCCTGAAGTCCATAGGATTTAAACTTATAACTAAAGTTAAGCACATGTGGAAGTGCTTTGCTGAATTCTAGTAAAACCAAACTGTTACCAGACTTAGTATTATACTTTAGGTAGTGGTACTAAAGCAGAGGTGGGCAAAATGTGGCCCGAGGACCAGATGCAGCCTGCCAGCCCATTCTATCCAGCCCACAGGGCCTCTAAAAAATTTAGAAAATTAATATTAATCTGCCCTGGGCTGCCTGTCGTAAGGCCCTCGATGGCTTGCCAAAACTCAGTAAGCAGCTCTCTGCCCAAAATAATTGCCCGCCCCTGTACTAAGCTCATAAATGCTTGAGCAAGTATAGTCCATTATCTGAAGAGAGAGCATAGCAATTTCAAACATAAGACAAAGAATAACAGAAAACTCCACCTTACCTAAGACACAGCCCAATAAGACACTGTGGGTACATCTACATGTGATGATTTAAAGTGAATTAGCCATTTTTAAGGCATATTAAGTGCATGGATCTACATGTGTACACACTTAATTCACCTTAAAAATGGCAATTTTAGGCTAATCACACCTAAATTTAATATCTGCATAAAGCAAGCATCAAATTGAGGCACAATTAGTTAAGGAGCCTTAACCCACATGTGGACCCCATCTGGCACCTTAATGCTATGTGACTGAGCGGGCCAGAACCGAGCCCATGGGGTCCTGTGCTGCCACTGGGCACCACCAAAATAAAGAAGCAGCAGATGCTGTTCTGGAAGGATCAGACCTGGAGCTGGAGCTGGAGCTGGAGCTGGAGCTGGAGCTGGAGCTGGAGTGGTGGTTCTGGCAGCAGCAATCCCTGTTGGTGTGCAGTAAATTGGCAGAGGGGGCAGGAGGTGTGAGGGCTTCTGTCAAAGCATAAGGGAAAGGTCCCCCTACGATTCTCTGCAGGGGAAGGGGCCAGTGCAGTGAGGGCATGGCCTTTGCAGCTCCCCCATGCCTCTTCTTGGGGTGGGTTTGCTGGCTGGGCAATGCACCTCTGCAGGGGCAGAATGCCTTGCCACCTGCCTGGAATTCAGACACACTTACAAACCCACACTGGGGCTCCCACCTGGAACAGCAGGTGGGTTTGGACTGCATCTAGCCCCAGTGCCTGGCACAGCTTTCCCTGCTCCACCACTTCTGTCCTGGGCAAGTGCCTGGCTTCTGTGCCAGCCACTGCAGGTGGGAGAGGCAGCATCAACTCCTGGGGGCTCTGCTCAGGCAGGATGGGTTCAACATGGCCAGGGGCTTGGTTCTTTCCTTGCTCCACCTGATCCAAGGCCGAACCCTCAGCCATGTTGCACCCACACTACCTGGGCTGAGCCGTGCAGAGCCCCCAGGAACTGACATTGTCTCTCCTACCCTTAGTGGTTGGTACAGAGGCCAGCTGCTTGCCTGGGATGGAAATGGGTGGAGCAGGGAAAGCTGGGCTGGGCACTGGGGACAGATGTGGTCCAAGCCCACCTGCTGTCCTGGGTGGGAGCCCCAGTGTGTATTTCTAAAGGTTCCTGAATCCCAGGCAGGCAGCAGGGTGTTCCTCCCCTGCAGGGCTGTATTGCCCAGCCAGCAAGCCCACCCGGAGGGAAAGATGTGGGGGAGTGAAACCCTTGCACCTCTTGCCCTCTCTGCTGACTTACTGCATGCTGACTGGGACCACTGCTGCTGGAACTGCTGCTCCAGCTTCAGGTTCAGCTCTGCACCCTGCACAACAGCACCCACTGCTTCTTCATTTTGGCGGCACCTGGTGCCAGCGTAGGGCCCCAAGGGCTTGGCTCCAGCCCACTGTTGCACAACCATGGGGAGGTAGGAACATGGGGAGAGGATTAGAGCCAGGGCCGGGGCCAAGGCTGGGACTGGAGCCAGGATGACCATATCTGGTGGGACTGGAGGCTCCCACCCCTCGACTGGCACTGGGCTGCACTGCCCAACTATGCTGCCATGGTTTTCCGGGGGCTGTCCAGGGTGCTGACCAGGGCTGCCCAGCAAGTCATGTTAAGGTGCCTTAAGGCATCCATGTGTAGACACATGCCTACATCGCCTTAATGCAACTTAGGTTGAGGTGCATTAAGTTCAGGTGCACATAAATTCATGTGTAGACATGCCTAGTGACAGCAAAAACAACTTAGCCTAACTTGAAATGTGACATAATAAGCCAGAAAGACAACAGAAAGCTGTGCATTTTACATAAACCTTAGGGCAGAGTGACTCCTTACAGCCTGGTATTCAGGAAGTGTTTCTGGGAGATGTTTAGGTTTTCTTAGATGGTCAGGGCAGTCCCACAGGCCTCATCTTTTCCTGGGTTTTTATAGGTGATCTGTACCCTCTTCTCCCCCTTGGGTCCATTGCATATCCCATATCTCTCATGACTCTAACATATTCAGCATCTCTGTCTCTTGCACACCAGGTGTAGACATTACACTTTTACCAGTATAGGTGATCAGAAACTGGTCTATATCCACAATGGAACAGAAGTTTGGCACACAGACTAGTTTAAAAATGGTGGAAACCAATCTAAGATTTGCACTCCCCCACCAAAGAGGGAATGTGCGTTCTGTTCACTATTAATTTAGACTACACTGCCTACAGAATACTGCATAATTTTAGACTGGCTCTGTGTTGGGCTTTTTTAAAATCTGTACCTAGCCCTTGGGTATTCCAGCCTCTCACCCTTACAGGTTCTACTTTGAAATGTAAATGTACCCCCCTCCCCAGCCTTCTCCTCCTCTTTGGGGGTAAATCAATATTGCCCCATAGATAGAGTTACACTAACATGTACTAGCAAACATTTGACCCAACATTTCTTTCAGGGCAGTCAAGTTGTGACACCTTGGAGATGCTAGAGAAGCTTCCCACCAAGTGTGATATTATTGGTAGGTGTTGTGGGTCAGCTATATCACTTGTCTCCAGGATGAAGCATTAATCTCTTACTCCTTTTGTTCATTGTAGGATGCTAGCTCCAACATGTGGAACATATGAAAAGCAAATTCCTTTTTTTTCTTGCAGATTTAAATAGATGAAATTTTCTCAAGGAAAGATTGGGAACCTTTTCAGCATTCTGTTATGAAAATGTTGTTGTTCATAAAAAATAATATTTTGGAAAAGGGAGAAATCAGTGCTATTGTTCTTCATGTTAATATAACAGGGAAACTTGGCACATAGTAGAATAATCTTAACATGCTCTTTAGCACTAGTAAAATGAGGATGTGATAGAAAGTGTTAGGAACCCCTGACATTTCAAAGAAAAATAAAAACATGAAATTATTTTTTAAATATTTTAAAATTCCAGTCTGAGAGTTTTGTGTTTCATTGAGGAGCACCAGTTAAATGACATATCACATATATAAAATAGTCTAGTATAGCATCCTGTGTATCTGAGGCTACTTAGTTTACTGAAATACTCTATATCAAGCCCAAAGGCTGGTTCACTGAAGCAGTTCAGTTCTCAGCAGCCTTAACTTGCATATTACAGTCAAAGAACAGGAGAGACCAAGTTGCAACCAATATCTAAGGGCCCTGTGGTGACAGAGAATTGATGACCTTCTTATCCCAGAAAGTAAGCCAGACCCCATACTGCAGAGGAAGATTCCTTCCTGACCAAAAATCTGGTCATAAGCCTGATCCTGAGCATTTGAGAAAGGCATGGATATCGTACCTCATTGGCAGCTCTGCATCATAGAACTTCATTAGTTGAACACTTGTTGAACTAATCTTACTAAGAAAACTATTCTACATATTTGCAACAGTCTTCACTAACAAATTGAGTACAATTCTATTTGTGGGTGGGTGCCTCCTTGGCCCCTGATGTCCAGCCTGCTGTTGTCCCCCTATTTACTTGCCTGCCATACTTGGATGGGAGAAAAGAAGAAATATGAGAAGGGGTTGACAGAAAATGGTATCAAGAGGTGTTTGATTCTCCAACCTCTGTTACAGAGCTCCACCACCCCTCATATCCCATCCACATCCAACCTGAGTCCAATTAACTGCTTGGCCCTCGTAGGACACAGGCACACTATCACAGGTTATTCCTTCAGTGGGCTTATTTCTTTGTCCTCCCAGTATTTCCTCCAGACAGGGATGTCCTCCCACCTTCCTTTACATTTTTCTCGCAAAGCTAACTATTTCACTTATGCCACTTGTGCTTTAGTAGCAACAGTCCTTTGGCTTGCCTAAGCACTTCATGTAACACCCAGTGGAGCACCTCTGCTTTACTCAGTCCTTACTCCATCTCACCACTCCAAGCGTTCGGGGTCTTTTCCTCCCTCCCCTAGAGGACTCTCCTTAGTCATCGGTTCAATAGTACCCAGTGCAATCCTTGGCACACCATGGACATTTCTCTTTGTCACTCAGTCCCTGCACCTCCATGCAGACTCAGCACAGCTTGCTCACTGCTCCTGTGTCCTTTCTCTGGAAACACGGATTATGCTAGTCTGTATACACATAAAAGGAAGAAAGACTTCTATAACTATAGCAGTTGGTAGCCTTGCAACCATTAATGAATTTTATTTTCACAATGCCACTGTAAGGCAGGAACTATATTTACTTGATCAGTATGATATGCATAAGAATGTATAAGAACACCATGAATTACTTTCCAAGTTCTCCTAATAGATGAGAGTTTCTGTTTGCCCTCCATAACACAGGGGATGCTGTCTCAAAGACATTTTTGTGTTTGGGTTGTTCAAATGCAGAGTAGAGCTGAATGAGAAAAGATGGAAGCCTAGACTAAATGAGTACATGATGAGGGGAGACTAAGATGCAATTCAGGCTAATCTTGTTTGCCACTGAATCATTTCCCTGGATATGAGATAAATTGCTTGGCAATTATATGACAGCCAAGTCTCCAGGCAATAATTTGGCACAAAATGTGCTCCTTCCTCTGATTTCCCTAAGGACCCTTAGAGGTACTTTAAATATAGAAACTATTACAGTGAACTATTGCTGCTTCTAAAGAAGCCTATCCTTTGTTCAGATGATATTGGTGGTTTTTGGATTTAAAACCCAAAGATGCATTGTCATATAATCTATAGGACAAAGCATAACAGAACCTACATGGGCAGGAACAACCCCATGTAGTGAGGGAGAAGGTACATAATAGGTCTTCCTTATTTCTATCTTCTAGATTCCTGAGTAATGAATGTATAGTAGCAATAAGCTTATCCGTAAGAAAAAGCCAAGCAATTTCATAAAGTGTTGAAGGTGCAAGGTAGCTTCAACTCATTGCTATTTTTGTTTTATTTCTAGGGAATTCATCACCGTACTATCAAAGCACAGAGTCCAATAAGTAAGATCAGGTTCTTCTTTGCCCCTTCCAGGTTTAGGATCTTTTTGCTTGCTACTACATTTTATTAAATCCAGCTGTGGAGGGGAGTTTTGCATAGTCTGTTCTGAAAATGTTCTTGGGTTGGGCTCACTTTTATCAACCCCATTAGTTTGTTTCATGCCTGAGGAGCTACTCTTCTTAGAGCACCTCCCTAGGCACTATTAGCTAAACTGTCTCAGAAAAAAGTAACTAAATGGATCATTAACAGAGGCAGTTGATCACAGTGTAATGAGGGCATTTGACAACCCAGAGCTTCAAAATGACAATGAAGTGAACTAGGAAACACACGTGGGTGCTTAGCATTGGTACTGATGTATTCTACATATTCCCCTCTGATTGAGAAGATGGGTTTCTACTCACTAAACAAGCTGAAGATTGTGTTGATTCCACTTGTAAACCCAGAGAGGCTTCTCTACACGTGGTCAATTGGCACTGAAGGCAGGATTCAAAATACTGTATTTTCTTTCATGCAATATATCATGGAATATATTACCTTGTTTTTGAAAGGCATAATTATGGCTGTATAGAGCTGGGACAGAGCCTAATCTTTAGCTAGCTCACCCTCCCTTTCTTGCCTATCTTAAGCCAAAACCCTAGCTGAGGCTGAGGAATAGTTTCCATGGGTGGATCTATGATTTTAAAAAGAGCCAAAGAGCCTCCAGGGCTGGGAAATAGGAGGAGAGAAACTAGGAACAGCTGGCAGACAGCAAAATTACCCTAAGAAAGGTTAGTTGATTAGTGCAACATCAAGACCATTACAAAGGGGAGACAGTAGTTAACACTCATGGAGCAAAGAACGCTGTGCCATTAAATCAGCTGACTCCTTCAGCTGGCTGAACAGCAATGCCACAGCTGTGTACTACAGAGCAAGAATCAAAACAGGGTGCTTCTATCCTGGGCAGAAAATCAGCGTCCCCATTTAATACACATGCCCCAATTTTAATGGGGCTGATTTTGTGGAAAGGATGTGTTTTGAAGAAAATACGGTATGTTATGGAAAATATTGTTCTCAGTGGGCGTGTCTACACGTTGCCCTATGGCAATGCAGCAACATGCTACAGGTAGCAAGTATAGCATGCTACAGCAATGTATGGCATGCTACAGCAATGTAGCAACTACGCTACAGGTGATCGCCAGCTACATCACTGTAGTAGCGCACTCCCCCAGTATACCGTACAACGACATAGCAGTGAAATTTACCCATTTGCTGCGCAAATGGCACAGTACTCACCCCTACTGCACTGTGCTTTAGTACTTCTAAAAGGAAGTACTAAAGCACGGCACCATAGCAACGTTGCCATACTTTAGACATATAGATGCATCCAGTTAGAGTTTAACACCTAAGCTCTACAGAATTATTCTCTGTGGCACCTCTTGGCTTTTTAAATCACCTTTGGATGTGATTACCTATCCATACCCAGTTTCCATATACGAATGCCTAGCCCTCAAAAACTGAATTAGCCACCTAATCTGGTCAAACTGAATCATCTTCCAGAGCAAGGAAGATGCAAGAAGGCCATTTGGATGCTGCAATGCCTAACTGTAGGCCTCTAGTGGATTCAGAGCCTCATCCCTGCTTAATTTGGTAATCCAAAGGTGTAAGAAGATGTTTCTTATTGTTGTTTTAGTTGGATACCCAGGATTATTGAGCATCCATCAGGCAAACTGTTTTGATTGCAAAATCTGTATTGCACTAATTCTTTTCTGTTTCTGAAAGTATGAAAAGTTAAAGGTAACTCCAATTGATGTAGGATCTAACCTGAAGATCATATTCTCAAATTATTTTACCAGTCATAGACGTTAAGCACAGATAGTCAAAAAGCCTGAGGTTGAATCAATTCAGTCTTCGCAGGTTAGTCTAAGCTGCGTAGATTGAATCAACAAGCAAGTGAACAGACATTCATTTTTGATTCTGGAAATGCAGCCACATGCCTGCAGTGGCTCAGGCCAGAAGCAGGGGGTGGGTGGGGGCAGGATGCTAGACCTTGCCTCACTGCTTAGCTGGAGCAGGCAGCTTGGGACAAAACTAACCCACCCACCTTGTGAGGGGGAGGGGTTTGCAGAGTAGGTGCCCATCACCCTGGGATGCTGGGGGACTGTGAGTTAACTTGAATCTGGAGGGGATCTGGTCTAGAAGTGCTATATACCAATTTCACCTAAATCAGTTAAGCCTGATAGTACATCCATCTAGGCCTATCTTAAAACAGTTTCAGTCATTTTGAAAGTGGTTTATGTTCACTGAACTTCTATTGTGTTACAGATTTTAACCAGTTTCTGATCACTTATACTGGTTTATGTGTAACTTCTATCCCTAGCCAGAATGTCCTGTAAACCAAATAGTAGTGGGCCATAAAAAGATTTAGACCTCAATCTCAGAGGAAGTCAGTTCAAGACTGAGAAAATATGTTTCTTTTACATACATCCTGTGACCTAAAGACGAGGTGGCTTTTATGTTATCCCGCAAAGCCACTGTACTCTTAGTTCAATAAAGACCTGATCTTTTAGGCAACACCAACTTTCAACACCCCTACATAGATAATTGCTTTTGCATTATTGCCAAACAAGTATCTATCCTTGCAACAGTTTTTGATCACTCTTGTCTCAAAGACAACTGGTATTCTGTTGTCCTAGATAATAAAAATGTGAACATACAATTCCTTTTCTAAGAAAATGTTTTCATGATTATTTTTTATAATTGCAAATTATTATAATTGTGAATTATTGCTTAATAATGGATGTCTTCCATTATGAGCTGCACGGTTTATCTGAAATGTATAATATTTATAATATTTTTCTCCTGCATTTTCTCCATGGGTGTGCTCTCTTATAACTAAAGAAAATTTAAAAGAATGAAAACAATAAGAATGAGTAGTTCACAAAATTTGGAGTCTTAATTATAAAAGGTTCTGTGACTATCTGCTACTCTTTTCACTGAGAATGGATATGATACTCTTCAGGAAGAAATTCTGACTGAGATTGATACCACAATAAGAATAAAAACCTGTTGGGGAAAGCCATGAGGGACTCAGAGGAACTTCAATGAGTACAGTTCTGAAGGATATTATTTACATTTCTTTTAATCTTTTAATTGTTTTATGCTGTTTTATGTGTACATCAATGCCATAGCTGTAATACTGCAGGGAAACTCTTAAAAAGAAAGAAGGTTTTTTGGGGGTGGGAATAAGTGGTTTAGGTGCACATTCACATTTTAAATGAGCTTACTGTAAAGGTCTCCATTTATTCCAAACATTGGTGGAAGGTTTTTGCTCTCCTGTCTTTGTAAGTGGAATCCAAGATTAAGTTCAAGCTCTTTGTTCTAAGTAATCTAGTGCTTGAGTTAATAGGTTTTTGCTACCATTTTCTAAGATGAATGGAAATGCCAGCAAGGGAGATAATATTTACAGGGTACATATTTGTTAACTTGTTCAAGGTCACATAGATGTGTCAATGGGAAGGAACATATATCTTAACTCACATACCTGAGGAAATATGAGGAAACATGCATATTTTAAATTAGAGCACTTTAACATTACTTTTCCCAATTGAATGTCCTATTGCTAAAAATTAAGCTGGCCAAAAATCTGAATATCTAGCCTTCAGGAAATTCTGAGATTTCAACATTTGATATAGACCTAAAATGGAATGAAACATGGAATAAAAATATGGTCAAAATGATTTGTTTGAACAAAGCCCAAATGGCTCATTCCAATGCTATAATTTCAGTTACTGATAATGCAATACAATTATATTGACCACTACTGGCATGATGCAGGTATCAAATTTATACTCAAGTCGGTATAAGTCACCATATTTATTGCACAGTATGGGCATGCATGTGTAGATATGCACCTGTACTGCACAATAATTTCAGTTACTGAGCAGTAAATGTGCACGTGTAGATGTGCCCACAAGGCCCTAAGCAGTCTGAGCCCTACATTTCAAAAAGACTACCTTTCCTTTATGCCCCATCACGATTCCCAAAAATCAGTTGAGAGCAACCTTCTGCTGATATCATCAATGTGCCAAGTTTGCTTTGTGAAAACACATGGGAAGTCATTCTTAGCAGTTGACTCTTCAGCTCTTGCACTCCTTTACTCTTGAGGTCCACCAGAACCCAAGCCTGAACATCTTCTGAAAGTGGAGTAAGACTTGTCTATTTGGGTGTGTTAAGCAAACAAAAGTAGGCTGAGATAGGGCAGTAATTTTCACATTTTTATAACCACATACCCCTTTACCTGGAAAATATTGCCACTCGTATGCCATATCCCTAATCAGTCTCTGCATGTTTACTAATGTCAACCCACAGCAATGACATTATTCATTCCTGTTGACCAATCAGAACCTTCACCACCATTAATAACATTTAGCCATAGACCCTTTGACGAAACACCACATACCCCTGGGATATTTGTAACACAGTTTGCAAACTACTGGTTTGTTTTATTGTATTATTTCAATACTCTACTTGCTTTTGCTTTTATAAGTTATTTTGGTCTCTTGTTTTGTTCTCTTGTTCCTTCTCTTGGTTCATAAGTTATTTTGTTCTCCTACTTTAAACTGCCCTGAGACTTTCTTGGTAAGGGCAGAATATACATCTAATAAATTAATAAGTAAATCAATTTAATTCATTGTCCTTCCCCTGCACGTTCATGGAGGAATTGGAGCCTTACATTAATAATAGTTCCAGTTATCACTAAACAGAGCTGGGGATCCCTGCTGTTGCTGACTAAGAGCCACATCCTCCAAAATATTTGAACCCCTTATGCCATATGCTGTAGCCTGCATATCACATTCATTTGCAAAGGATGCTAAAGTTGCTCAGCACATGGACTTTGCATGCTCAAACTGTAACTGGGCTACCAAGCCAACCCCATTCTTTTTATCTTTCACAAGAAATACAAACAGGAAACATTTTTCTTCTTGAGACATGTCAAAATGATGAATATTATCCCTTCTCATTAGAGCAAGAGAGTGCTGAGGGTGTTGTGATGAGATTGCAGAGCCACTGGCCATCATCTTTGAAAACTCATGGCAATTGGGAGAAGCCCCAGATGATTAGAAAAGGGCAAACATAGTGCCTATATCCAAGAAAGAGAAAAAGAAAGATCTAGGGAACTACAGACCAATCAATCCCTGGAAAAATCATGAAGCAGATCCTCAAGGAATCCACTTCTAAGCACTTGGAGAAGTAGGTGATTAGGAACAGTCAGCATGGATTCACCAAGGGCAAGTCATGCCTGACCAACCTAATTGCCATCTATGATGAGATGGTTGGCTCTGTGGATGCAGGGAGAGCGGTGGATGTGGTGTACCTTGATTTTAGCAAGGCTTTTGATATGGTCTCCCACAGCATTCTTGTAGGCAAACTAAGGAAGTATGGACTGGATAGAAAATTGGCTGGAGCTCAGAGAGTAGTAATCAATGGCTCAATGTCTAGTTGGCAGCTGGTATCAAGTGGAGTTCCCCAGGTGTCAGTCATGGGGCCCATTTTGTTCAGTGTCTTCAACAATGACCTGAAAGATGGCATAGAGTGCACCCTCAGCAAGTCTGCAGATGACACCAAGGCAGGGGAGCAGTAGATATGCTGGAGGGTAGAAATAGGATTCAGAGTAACCCAGACAAATTGTAGGATTGGGCCAAAAAGAATCTCATAAATTTCAACAAGGACAAATGCAGAGTCCTGCACTTAGGATGGAACAGTTCCATGCACCAGTATAGGCTGGGGGATGACTGACTGGGCAGCAGCTCTGCAGAAAAGGACCTGGGGGTTACAGTGGACAGTAATCTGAATATGAGCCAGCAGTGCATCCTTGCTGCCAAGCAGGCTAACAGCATACTGGGCTCCATTGGTAGGTGTGTTGCCAGTAGGTCAAGGGAAGTGATTATTCCCCTCTATTTGGCACTGGTGAGGCCACATCTAGAGTACCATATTCAGTTTTGGGCCCCCCATTACAGAAAGGATGTCGACAAATTGAAGAATCCAGTGGAGGGCAGCAAAAATGGTGAGGGAGCTGGAAGACATGACTTATGAGGAAAGATTGAGGGTGCTAGGCTTATTTAATTTATAGAAGAGAAGACTGAGAAGGAATTTAATAGGAGCCTTCAACTACCTGAAGGGGGCTTCCAAGGGGGATGGAGCTAGACTGTTCTCAGTGCTGGCAGATGGCAGAACAAGAAGCAACTGTCTCAAGATTCAGCAAGGGAAGTTTAGGTTAGATATTAGGAATAATTTTCTCACTAGAAGGATAGTAAAACACTGGAATAGGTTACCCAGAGCGGTGGTTTGACTGTTTTCAAAACCAGGATAGACAAAGCTTTGACAGGGATGATCTAGTTGGGAATGATTCTGCTTTGAGCAGGGGGTTGGACTAGATGACCTCCTGCAGTCCCTTCCAACCCTAAATTCCTACGATTCTATGAATGGTATCATCTCCATAATTTACATTTATAACAGGAGAATTGGAATAGCTACTTTTGAAGCACTAGACATTTTCCCTTGCTTGTTTGTCAATCAGCGCAATGGAGCTTCAAGCATCCGCAAGCACTTTTTATTTATTTTGATAAGGCCTTTGTCTCTTGTTCCCAGGACATGGAATTCTTATTGTGCTATTACAATAAGTCCAAAGAACTGCTTTCCCTCTCAACCAAAAAATACTTCTTTAGGTAACAAAGTAAAAATATTTCAAAATAACAATTACATACACATTAACAACAAATGGAGTGACATTTAGTATTATGATCACATTGTCTGCCTCAGTATAAAAGGATGACATCTTATTTCATTATGAAATTAACTCATCTTTTCTTTGAACTAGTTGCTCCCATAATGCTGAGGAGATAATTCTGTTGTACCATAATGTACCAATCACATTCATGAGACTGACTCATTTTTTTCTAGATCAATCTATTAAGTCCTGAGTACACTTTCATTAGTTATGTATAACTTCAGTTATAAAGCTCTTCACCCCATATACTGGGCTCTTTACAGCTATAAAAAGCTCTTCACCCCATATATTGGGCTGTAGACCCAAATACATAATTTTCCTGGCATTCACTTTTTTTCAGATCTCCTACCTCATATTCCGTGTTCTTTGCTTGACAATAAAAGGGCCAGTTTAATGATGGCTACTGCGTCGTGCTGCAACACAACAGAGATGACTGTGCATTTGTACATGCTGAGGCTAATTACATTCATAATAAATAACCAGCAACTGTGTATTGAAGGGCTGTAATCCTATCAAAGAGTCCCAGTAATGTCAGAAGCCATGAGACCAAAGACAAAATTGTCTATGCAGTTACCAGAATCTTTTGATGGAATTATAGTTCTATAATTGAAAATGTACTTATTTTTAATAGTTTGCATAATAAATGGATTTGAACCTAGATCAAACTCAGACCATCTGCTTGTCCCCAAGCCTCTGCAGATGTTTCCATGGCTCTTCTCTCACTCTTCCACAAAGGTCCCTTGGAGGTGTCCTGTGTTCCTTCCCAGTCAGCTCCCAGAGTTCCTCTATTTCAATTTGCCTTTCCAAGGTATTTCTTCTTCATTCTTATCCACTACTGCTTTTCCTCTCAAAGCTCCCAGGGCTCCTGCAGGTCTTTCCTAATTTCCTCTCAGAGCTTCTGCATCATATAGAATGGCTTCACCTTCTACCCTATGGGTACTCCTGCTCTACCAGCCTTATCCTCACCACTGCCAGTTAAGCAAAAAACTTCTAAACCTAATGGTGTTGAGATTATTGCATGGTCTGTAGTGCATGCTATTAAAGAAACCCTCCCTTTTCAATGGGATTACATCATTCAAGATTGCAAATTCCTTGACCCAGATTCTCCTCTGTTACACCAGTGCAAATGTACTGAAGAGAATTATGTTGTGTTGGCATAATGGCGAGTAGGAGTGCATTGAATGTATGCGTCATCTGCAATTAAAGACAGGTAATTTGTGAATACAAGCCCTGATTGGAAAGGGTAGTCATCACTTAAACATTTTGCGTTTTGTTATCTGATGTCAAAACACAGCAATCTCATTTCATATCTGATCTTAAACATTAAATGCTATTGACCATGACTTGCTTTAAAATCTATTGCAGTGGGAAGTCAGAGTTTGTTCTTTCACTGCAGATTTTGATGTGTAACAGGCACTGCCTAAAAAGCAAGATGAGGTAGCAGAGAAGAAGCAATGCTCTTCTATTCTATTTATAAACCAAATGCTGTACCAAAGGGATAACTGTATCCTAAAGTAGCAACCAGATTTTCAGAGGTACTGATCATCACCAATCATTCTTATTTGAAGCAATAGCAGCTGTGAGCACTAAGCACTTTTGAAAATTGGACCCTGTTGACTTGTTACTGCTCACTTTGAAGTTAAAGGCAAAACTTTCATTGACTTCAGTGGAGTAAGATCAAGGCCTAGATGAATGACCTATATAGCTGCAAGTTCATGAATGTAAAATTGTTTGAAGAGGCAGATGAAAAGAAGTGCGGTATTTTGATCTTCACCGATATGTCATCCACTTCATCAATCACTTTCTTCTCTCTTCAAGAAAACAAATGTTCTATGCCATCATTTTTTTTACATTGGTGACTTTTTTTACAATTTTATACAATGAAATAAACCTGGTTAAAAATGGATTTTCCATCCAGTTGAAAATTAGAGGATTTTCAAATTTAAATTTGACCCAAATCAGATTGAAAAAGCCCACATTTCAACATTTTTCATAAAAAATTTCCCTCGTGTTGATCAATACAAAATGCTTAATTCAATATTAAATATTCATATTTTAAATTATTTTAATATAAAAGAGTAAATTTCAAAAATAAATTTCATTTTAAGGCTGGAAGAGACTATTATGATGAGCTAATCTAACCTCCCCTAGAACTTCAGCCAGTGCTTGTTATATGAAGCCCATACATTGCTTTGCAAGTTACCTTAGACTATTTACCAGAGCAAGATAGCCATTCCACCTGAGAACTGGGACACCAGAGAAACTGTATAGTCCACAATAAGGCTAGGAGTGACAGCTGTTGCACACTATACACCCATTTTGAAGCAGGCAGAATTTAAATTATTGAGTTAGACTTCCAGCATAAGCCTTGGTGTCTAGCATCCAAGAAATAGCTAGGTGCTGTTTGCTTCACTATTTACTTTGTCTTATCTGCATTGATTTATTTTCTCCATTTGCCACATCATATTTATAATTCCTCAGAACAGGAACTGTCCTAAACTATCCAACTGCAATTTCTAGGTGTGAATATACTATTAATAATACATAAGCTAAGAGTAGAACATAGGAACAGAAGACAAACCTTGCAAAGTTCATTACAGTTCAACTCTCAAACATTTGGATACTTATTAGATCATCTTATGATATATAGATTCATTGTTTTTTTAAGGCCAGAAAAATATAGAACATCTAGATTGATTTAGATAGCCGAGGATACTAACCTAGTTTTTGAATGATGTGACTCCAGCACTGGAGTCTGGCTAACTCATGTCTTCTTCCAGACAAGAATCCAGTTTTGATTCAAGGACACTGAGAAAAGGAGAATCCATAACTTTCCCTAGCAGTTTGTTCTAATGCTTAATCACCCTTACTATTAAAAATGTGTGTTTTCTGCCTACTTATACTTTGTCTAGCTTTAACTTCCAGATATCTGTTATTTTTATACCTTTTTCTGGTAGGTAGGGAAGTGCATTAGTTGCCAGTATTTTCTTTATGAAGTTACACAGATAAAATAATCAGGTCACAACTTGATTTTCTTTTAAGTAAGCTAAAGAGACTGAAATCCTTAAATCTCGCACTTAGACATATGACCAATAAAGAAGTTCTGTCACCTTACAGGGAATGTTTTGATGTTTGGTTGCAAATCCAAAAGTCCTCTTCATTTGAGTGAAAAATAAATAAGAATATCTGATAATGTTAGTTTCAGTATAAGGACTCCTTTCCAGGGCTCTATGTAGCCAGCTTTACTAACGGAAATTAAAACTCCTCAGAACCTCCTTCAATTGAATCAAAAAGGTCCATTTGATTGTAATTCTCTCAATGTACATCAAAGGCTCCCTACCTTCCCACAATACTGTCACAATGTTTTACAAATATGAGCTGTTTTGTCTGACTGTAAAAAAGGAGACAGCTTCCCCAAAAATATTTCAATACTTAAATGCACATCAATCCAAGCAGAATAGTTGTTTTACAGTAGAAACACTATACCAAATCAAGGAGAAGGTGTAGAAATTTAGTTAACAAGGGGCACATCTGCACATGCAATTAGTGTGCCTAAATAAACTCTGGAGCAGTTTGCACCAGTTTATTTCTCCTGGAGTGCCTGGGACTACACCACGTTGAGCTGGGATGGAGCAGCCCCAGCTGGAAGAGGGCCTGGCAGGTAAGCCTGCCAGCCCAGGACTGCTCCAGCCTGGCTTAATGTTCTGTGGAGGGACTGACTGGAGGCCAAGGGTGCTTCAGTGCAGGGCTAACTGACAGACAGCCCCTGCACTGAAGCACCCTAATGCCCCAGCCAGCCCTGTCAGCATCTATATGTGCATTGCAGCAGAGTAAATAACTCTGCCATCAGATAGTACTGGTGTCTGGCAGTACTATCCTACAGTAGAATGAATTAGTTTACTCTGTCCTAATAGCACTGCATGTGTAGATATTGAAGTTTTACTGCAGAGCCAATTAAGCAACTACACAATAAACAACTTGTGTAGAAGCATCCAAAGAGTTTTTTGTAGCACGTGATCTATAAATGAAAATAAATCTCACAGAGCAATGTTCTAATAATTGCAAAAAAGTATTTTCAGAGCTATATGCCCAGGCAGGGCTGCATTCTCATTCAGTTTAGGCCAGTGTAAGGTTTTATTTCCCTTCTGGTCTATTGGGATGCCCTGTTTGAACCCAGAGATGTTCTTTGAGGCTGGTTTTCTAGGCAAATGGAGCACAAGTAGTTGCACTGTTTGGGCGCAGACAGAAGTGACAATTTTTGCCTGATCTGGCCCCTGAAAGTGCTCTACAGCCATGACCAAACAAAAATTCATGGCTGCAAAGTGCTTTAAAAGGGCCTGATCCCACGAAAATCTGAACCATCATTGTATGAGGGTTCAGATTAAGATGTTTCAAAACAGCATCTTCAGTAACTTGTGTCTGCCTGCCTCCTAGCTTTGGAGACGTTTTCAGAATGGGAAGGGAGAAACAAAGTGAAGGGAGTTCAGTTTGGGGTATTTTCAGCCAGTGCTGGAGGTTGAGATGGGTAGATTAGAACCTGCTACCCACTTTGGATTGGATCCCCTCTTCCGTTCCTCCCTGCCATTCTGAAAACAGCACCAACATAGGAGGGAGGATGGGCTGTTGCTATGGAAAACCAGCTGCAGGTTTGCAGCCAGCATCTGGTTTCCCCAACTGCCCCCTCCCCCCTGGACCCAACAGTGAATTTCTGTTTGTTTCAGGGGATCATTGTAACTCAGAACGCTTCATAAAAAGCATTCTGAGTTACAGCTGAGAGCTGCTCTTGTGTCTGCACCCCTTGTTCTGCTCGGTGAGAATGTGTTAGTTAATGCTCGGTTTGCCAACCTCTGGGTGGAACTGGTGCACCAGGCCATATATGATAGTCAATCTGGATCTACATATTAGTAATGATTTAGGGAGAAAGAAAAAGGGAGAAAGGAATTTTTTTTAAATTGCTAAGAAAGAAGCATACAGTAATGTGATCTGGCTTTGTCAGATAATTTGAGTTACCATGGTTTTTGAAAGAGCACAGAAATTGCTGCTGTCTTCCATGCATTTTTGGTGAATGCAGAATTTACTCCATATCTCTCATCATTAAAAGACCAAAGGTAAATGATTCCTTATTATGCTGTATGTTGAGGTAAAATTGATTTTGCAACCTTCTCACATGTGAAAAACAAATGTATGTTCATGTATACTGCTATCATTATTTTGATGCATCACCTTTACTCTCCCTTCTTTCTGAAAATTACTACAATATAGTTATATCTGTTGCTTAATCTTTTCATTACAGAAAATACCAGGCATTTAAACTTCTCTTTCAGTAGAAACTTAACTCAAGCATTGACTAGCATGCATCAACTGCTTTGCCCAGTGTTGATTTTCCATGCTTCTTATCATGTCCTTGTGGAATATTCAATGATTTTCATTTATGATTATGAATTTCAGAGCCTGCATTTAATTTAAGTTAGAAACCAAGCATTAGTGTGGGGCACATAGAAATATACAGATTTTAACTGTTTCCAACTGATTACTTACAATAATCATACCCTTGCTTTCAGATTGAAAAATATTTCCATGTAAATCTGGTCATTTGCCTGAAACAAAGAAAAAAATGAGCAGGAATTGTATCTCATTTGGTTCTTCCTGATTAGGCATATGGAATTGTCTCTAGCAATTATTATTCTCTTTCAATGCCGCAAGTGGACCCGAATCCCTCATCATGCAGAAGCAGCCACTAAGTTCAAGCCTTCTCCTTGCTGAAGACTTTTCTATAAACAACAAGGGCATAGCTGCAATTTATTCACAGCAAATAGTTTTTCCAGGAAGATGCAGTCATCGACCTCCAATAGCATAGTGATCAACATGATAAAAAACCTAGGCTTGATTAAGTCATGTTAGGGTAACTTCAATCTGCCATAGCAAGATAAAACAAGCAATTTGCAGTCCTCCAGCATCCCACGATGCACCATTCCCATCTCCCAGTAAGGAAAGAGCCCAGGTGTCCTAGCCATGCCCCTGTTTACCAGCCCTCTAGTGGCAAGTCACAGTTGTGTGGGCAGGAAACGATATTAAACCTTAATGTATGACTGCTTAACATTGCACAGATTTGGGAGACAGTGGTGTCAGCAAGAGGGCAATCTCTCATTTGAGGATGATCTCTACAATGGCTCATTGATGGGGCTTACAGTGACTTGAAAGTCCAATCTTGAACCAAAGATCCATTCACATAAGTTGCAGGTGTTTCAACAGAGAAGAGAAGATCATATTCTGGGTTTTCTCGCCTTTTCCTTCTTCCACTCTCTCTTCCCTGCTTCAAGGGCAGGATGCTTTACCTTGAAGTGGGCTGCTGCTTGGATGAGGTTGTAGTTCAACTGGAGTCAGCAGCCAGCTTGGATGAGGTTATAGTTCAACTGGAGTCAGCAGCCAGCTTTTGATGTTGTGTAAGGGAGTGAAGAGGGGCCCCAGCCTGGACGGCCCCGACAGCGGCGCGACCCGGCTCGACTTCCGGGTTGCGGCTGGTGGCGGAGGACAGGAACTTCCTCATTACAGGAACCCCGATGTAGCTGGCATGGGAGCAACCCCAGGCAGTATAAGAAGCGCGCCGGAGGCGCAGAGGCAGGGGGATCCAGAAGCGGCAGCAGCGGCGGCTGACAGCGGCAGGAGCACGTTCCGGTGGGTCCCTGTGGGGCAGAGAAGTGGACGGACCTTTTGGAGTCGGCTGTGCCCCAGCGAGGCACGTAGCCAAGGGGAGCCGGCTTGACGGGGCCACAGAGACCTACACTGGGTGGAGTAAGCCGGATCCAGCCCAGACCACGCCGGAGGCAGACAACGGCAGGAAGGACCTCCGGGGAGCAAAGGAGTTGACGGTACCTTTTTTGTTTGTAGAGTTTCTTTTCTCGGTTAACCGAGAGAGACAAGGACAGAGCTGCCCCGTCGGACGGTGCTAGACTGAGGGGGGGGAGGAATTCCCCACCTCGCGGCAGGGGAGGAGTCTGGGGATCGAACGCCAAGCATTAAGGCCGACAACCACCCAAGGGACCTCAGCCGCGGCATTCTTTACATTTTGATACTGTACTTTATTTCGGGTGCACCTTGAGCTGGACAATTGGAGAACCGATCCAGAGGAGTGGGCATTCTGGTGGCTTGAGCGAGGGTGTAGGGGCGGAGGAGCCCTCAGGACCCCAGGACGCGGGAGAAGACTAGAGTCTCACTTTTGGACTGCACGCGTCATACCATCTGAACCAATAGAGAATGACAGCAAAGTCGTGGCAGGCGAGACGACATGAGGGTCCATCAAGACGGGTGAGTCTACCCATTCATATTCCCCGAAGGGTCCCGGGAAGAGGAGGCAGCCCGGTTATAGCCGGAACCGGACTGAAGGCTGTCCTCACATGTTAGCATCTGTTGTCTTAAGGTATGCCTTCAGTGTGTCCTTGTAGCTTTTCCTTTGGCTGCCACAAGGTCTCAGGCTGCAACAAAGCTGGTCATAGAGCACTTATTTTGGGATCTAAATCACGCATCTGCACATAATGTCCAGACCAGTGAAATTGGTGCTTGAGGATCACGGACTCAGTATTGGTAACATGGGCTTCAGCAAGGATGCTGGCATTTTGGGAAATCTTCCCATTTGATGTAGAGGATTTTCTAGAGGAATCATTGGTGAAACATATTTAGTATTGTCTAAGTGTAATGTGTAATTTCACTCTTACTTTTAGGCACAGTCTTATCTCCTGGATAATACAGGCCATAGAATTTAATTCAGTAATTCCTATGCTGAGCCAGTATCTGTTGACTGAATAGTGGGACAGGTGGATGAACTTTCCATACACGCATAAAAGTGTCTGCTTCCTCACTCTTAGCATATGCCTTTACACTGTAGGATATCTTATCACATCATGTCATATGAATGTTTCCTTTTGAGCAGAGGTATAGTTTAGTAATCGTTTTTGTGATTTATAGGGGCTTAAGGTCTTTTGGCTGATAAGAATATGGATATTGCTATTTTCTTCTTTTTATACCCTAACATAACCTATGCCAAGCTGTCTAATTCTTTAGGCAAAGATGTTTCTTCTTTTGGTGTCTGCAGGCATATAAATCCCTTCCCCTGGCCTCCAAGGAAAAGGAAAAGGGAAAGAAAAGAAGCAAGCTTTAGTTACTTTGGAACAGAAGGTTCAAATCTCAAAGGGAGCTCAGTTCTTCATCTTTTTGAGGTAGCTAGCCCATATGCGAGACCAGGTCCAGGTTGGTTTTTAGGACAAGATCTTTAAACACTAGAATTCAATATTCACATGACATATGATGATGGTTTGGGGAAATATGCCCTCCTTTCCTTGGATTTTTCTCTTCTGCTCACTCCTGTACAGTATTCTGCTGGTTTCTACCTTTTCAGGATGGCTGCGCTTCACTGGTCCTGTAAATAGTTGTAAAGGATCATCTTTGTTATCCTAATTGGAAAGGTAAGAAAGCTGTAATTTAAATACATTGTTAAGATATGGAGTGGAAAGACAAAGAGTTAGTTATAACTTGTCCCGATATCCTTTTGATTGAATCATATTCTAAAGTTCTCTCAATACTTAGCATATACTCAGTTCACTAGTGTGTGACCCAAACCTTTGCCGTGACTCGTCCTTACAGAAGCAACAGGCATACTAGTTCATAAATAAAAGTAAGTAAAGGAGATTTCAGGTCATAGTAGAAATCCATACCTTGAGCAAATATTTATTTTCAAAGTAGGCTGTCATCACAATGTGAGTTAAAACTACAAATCATAGCCAGACTCCTAGAAAAAGACACATTAACTGGTTAATCATCCGTATAAATCATTGTGTGGGTTGCTAAATAATTCATTTGGAATATAGATCAGTTCTCACCCACTCACAGAGGTGATTCTGAGTGCAAGCAGCTTCTTTCATGTTCAGGACAAAACAAGTTCTACTTCTTAGGATTTACTAAGGATGATAAAAATAACTGAAGAAAATCTGTTCACATACACACATGCACATGCAGCTCTCCCTCAATCTGTGCAGCATCTAGCACAAGGGTGTCTTGGTCTTTCCCTGGGGCCTTTAGGTGTTGTAGCAATATAAATAAGTAATGGTAATGCTAATGCTAATCTTAGTGACATCAAGGAGAACTACATGTGGGGGTCACAGGGCAAAATCTGGCTCAGAGAATTTTGATCTGGAAAAGCACATAGAGCACAGAAACCTATTTCAAGAAGCAATTGTCAGCCTGTTCAGTGTTTTAGCTTTTATCCAGCAATATTATGTATTCATTTGTTCTAAATATGCAACAGTGAGCAAAGGATTGTTATGCTGTGATCCAAAAGATAGGTGCTATTGACTCCTTATTTGGATTGTAGGACTCTTATGTAGGTCAGCACATAACAGATGTAAAGACATTGCTTTCACAAACCAGTGGAACTTTCCTATGGCACTAACTGCAATAGGATATTCTGCATTAATAAAAAATATACAGCACTCTCTGATGACAGAACTTGTTTCCAAACTGCAGGTCTTGAATAGCAAAGGCTTATGAATTCTTTATAATGTGTATATTAAAGTTTTCTGTCACATATGCTTGACAGACAACATTATGAACTGTTACTCATCAGGAAAATAAATGTAATTGTCTGTAGAAATTCATTTTCTCATACTCCAATCATGTCCATGTCAAACCCCTTTTGGTTCATTTTTAATTTAACAATACAGTGAACATGCAGTAGTTGCTGTTAACTACTTTTTTTCCTTTTAAAGAGTTCATGTTTCATAAATTTGGCCAAAATCTGTTCTTGGAATCCTAAACCCAGTGTCCAGCCAAAATTGCTGTGCTGTTGTGGAAAAATATGCAGGGGGAAATGAGGAAGCCATGCTTCTTAACCAAATCTAAGCTTTATTCCACACAGGATATTTTAGTCCTATGGCTACAGAAAGTGCAAGCATGCCAGAAGTGGCTACACTATTTGTCTGTGCAGTAGCAGATCAGGTAGGTTTACTGTGCCTCCAGTCTGCCCATCCTACCACTTCCTGCTTATTCTCATGTAGTAATGTCAGTCCAGGCCATGTGTACAGAGGGCATGCTTACATGCACCACTTCCCTAGCATAGTGAACATGCGCTGCAGATCTGATTCTAAGCCCACTGAATTCAGCTGAAGTCTTTCCACTGACCAGGTAATATGTGCTGCCTTATTGCCATGCAAGTGAGGACTGGATTGGCCCCTGATTTATGTTGGCAAAATTAAGTTGCTGGATACATGAAGATGAAGTTACATGCTGAATATTGTTTAAAAATGTCATCCAAGCTCCCTTCCAAAAATGCCCCATTAATTCTGCTTTAAGAAATACAAGCAACTTTGAGAAATACTCTCATTTTCCTCATGCAGTGGAATTACAGTATATGCAGTCTTTATAGTAAGTATATGATGCAACTGGCAAGTGTTAAATAGATGGCCACCCACTGTGGGATAACAGTGGATGCTAGGAAAAGCACAGTAAAAGCCCATCAAATAAAGGACCAAGATTCCTTAGACAACAGTAGAAACCCCAGGGATAAGGCAGTCGAGCATCACTTCCTGCTTAAGACAGATGACATTTGTATCCAATCAAAATAGCTGTTGAATCACAAGGAAAAAAATGCAGACCAGGTCCTGGAATCTAAATGTGAAGGGGCCCTATTAGCTGCACTTGTTAACTGTCCACAAAACAATGCATAAATCTGTAGTGCACGCTGCTTAGAAAAATAAAAGCACTATATAAACTAGTATATAATTTTTACAGTTCCTCATTGCAGCTGGCGATTGCTGAAATAGATGATCTCATAGTCTGCTGTGTGCTTGCCAGATAGCTTGCATGCAGATAGATGCCTTTGTGTTGCAGACCATAGAAACCTGCATAAAATTGGCCTTCTTTCCTTAATAGAGCTGCATGAACAAAGATGAGTTTGTTGCTGACCAAGAACTGAAAGCTTTGTTTTGTAAGACTCTCTGAATGTATTGCACTTTGCCAAAGGAGAAGGTCCTCATCTTAAAAAAAATCAGGAGAGAGAGAAGGAGAAAGAAAGAAAGAAAGAAAGAAAGAATAGTAAACGGAAACCAGACAACAAATCAAAGTGCATACCCTTTCTGGTGGATATTTGTCTAAAGTGGGCTGAAACTTTTTTTGTGAATACTGGTCACATTTCACAAGCTGAATAAAAATGAAAGAAAAAGGGACTTTAATTAATGGGATGCCTTTTGATTTGTAGAGCAAAACTGCCGGAGCAGATGTACCAGCAAAGAGGATTAGATTGTCCCTTCCCTGACACACTGAAAATTTCTTTTTCCCCCAGTAGTAACCCCCATTGAGGAGAGGCTGTCTTTAATGTCTAAGATTCAGCACTGCTAAAGAAACTGTTGTATTTAGGTACAATGGGCAGCTCTCACAAGACTAGACAGAATATGTGAGGAGAGAGCTAATACCCCTTTAAATCCAAGGTTGATTCCACTTTAGTATTTAGAAGAGACTTATAGAAAGGAGAATTTCTGAGTCTGAGTTCATTCAAATCCTATCAAATATGCATTAAAGGGAATCCTGAAATCGTCATGAATAATGTTCATCTTTTTTAAAAGCTCAGTTCAAAATCTGTTTTATTTATATATTTTAAATTCATACATTTGTTCACCCATTTCTGAGATCTTCATCTGCAGCTATAGTTCTTTAATCAGATTGGAATAATAAATTGCACATATAAGTGGTTAATATCAGTTAGGAATATCACATAGGTGTTTCCATTGTAAAGTATTTAAAAATGATGTTTTTGAAAAATCTAGTTTTAAGGAAAAATTAGATTTGTTGTAATTTATCTGTATTATGCCTCTGATAAAAGATGCACAGAAATGCTGTCTTTATGGTATTGCTTGGGTCAAGTTCATCTCTTTATCCCTAAGCAATAACCTCAGTTATGACTTGCTGCCATTGAAAATGTCTGTGACAATCTGAATGGTGCTTATGTGGACATATGCCAGCCTAACCTATCCAGGGAAGGGTGTCAGCTCCAGCAAGAAGAACAAATACATGAATTTAGCTCCATCTCCATTTCAAGGAGTTGTAGAGTTTTTAGGGTATTTGTGTGTGAGCAAGGAAGTGCAAAGGGGGCATTTTACTTACCTCCCTAAATCACAAGTTCAGTAGTTTTCAACCATTTTAGATTTAAGGAACCATTTGTCTGATTCAAGGTATCCTTGTTTGGTTCAAGACTCCCTCCATAGTTTTTGTGAACTGAGCAGCACTCCGTTTCAAAAACCTATTTATTTATTACAGTGCTTACCTCCTTGGAGAGTGGCCAGATACTGGGGGCAGGGCAGCAGTCATTCAGGAAAGAGCCTGCACTTATCTCTTCACACCACACAGCACTTTTCAAAGATCACACAGTACCCTAGGGTTCCCCATCACTGCTTTAGATTTTGCTCTGGAAAAACAGAGAGAAATTGACCTTCAGGCAGCATTTTTTCCTGGCCTGACTTGGAGCAGTAAGAAAAGGTTTCCTTTATAATTGCTTTCCTCTACATGGGAAAATACCTTTTCAGAGCACGCTCCTTGTCCCACTTTCTCCCCCACCAGTTACCTAGCAAAAGACCTGCTCTGGGGCAAATTCCCCAGTAGTATTCCCAAAGTCTGGTCATATATAATGTGTGGGTTAGCACTGTCGCAGTGCACATCCCTGGCTATCATTTGAAGGTGGCTAGGATCAGTATGCCCTTTTCCAAAAAGAGATGCCTTCTTAGTTGTACAACCCAGAAATTTTTATTGGTCATTATCCATGGAAGCTTTTCCTTGAGCAAACCCTTACATCCTAAAATGATCTAAGATTGCCATAGCTCCTTCAGAGAGACTGACACATTCCCAAGTATGTTAACCATAACTAAAAGGAAAAAACCCAAAAGTCCAGAAGGTCATGACATACTGTTAAATATAAACAATTTTGTCACATACTGTGACAGAAGTCTGCCTTCATTATCTCCTCAAAGATAAAGAGGGAGAATTTTGCTTTACGAGGAAACTTTATTCAACTTTGTTTACCAAAGGATTCCCTCATCGGAGTTCCCTACAGTGGAGATAGAAAAGACACTGGAAGCAACAGGATTTTTCACAAGAGTAGTAATTTGTGTGTGCCCAGAGGAGGTATTTTATATCTATCCTGTTTGGAACTTAATTTAAAAAGAGAAAACAAAAAGCAGAATTTGCCATATTCTTCACCTCTTATGAGGGGCAATGTAATATGTAACAAAGATCCAAAGAAAAACCTTCAGTAAATGTGATTGGTACGCCAAGAATTCTCTTTTGGTTCTAACATGAGCCTTTTCATTATGAACACATTTGATAAAGCATTTTTGTAAAACACAGTGGGAACACTCACTGCCATGCATTATCAGCCCCTTTTTTGTTATTAGAAGAGTTTCTCAGGAGTGAGATCTTGTGAAAGAAACTAGCTGCCTTGTGCTTTGGTTTAGGGAAAATAACTGGAATAGAGCTTCCACCCATTCAGTTTTGCCAATATAAGAATCATCACTCAAGTGCATGGCTGAGAGAAAGCTTGGGAAAACTTGTCTAACAAGGCAGAGGAAGGGGAAGAGAGAAGATTTTAAAATAAGGAATTAGATCAGTGAGAAGAAAAGACACTAGCTATAGAAGCCAGAAGTACGTGATACTGGGCCTCCCTCCTTTCAAAGGATGAGCTGTTTAGGACACTGATGTCCTTTCTTGCAGGAACTATAATTAGGTGTCCAGGAAGCAATAGATTTACCCACTCATTCTATTACAACAGAATATAATGATCTAGGTTTAAATGATCTAGGTTTAAACTTGGCTGTTAAACTCTGCAACTGTATTGGAGCTTGGAAAAGAATCAGCTTTAGATCTTACAACACAAAGAATTTAGAGGTTTGAGAAAACATTCAAATATACAGCTTCTCTCCTAAGTGATACAATATGCTAATACACTATCAGGCCTTTCCAAATACAGTTCCTTTCATAACAAATCAAATGACACAAAACTAAATAATATATTGTTTGTTTGCTTAAGACAGCTGACCAATAAATTACTTGATGCTGTACATGATCATTTTCCAGATAGAGTTGCTAAGTGTTGCTAACTGTGATGCGATGCAGTTCATGTCCTCAGGATTGTTTTACAAAATTATATCCTCTCACCTCAAGCCGAGATGGCATTATACTCCAATTACTGCTATCAGTGTCAAAAACGAGCATTGTTAGCCACAGTTCTCAGACTATGTGCTGTGACCCCCCCAAAGGGTTTGCTGTCACTTACAAGTAAAATAACAAGTCTGAGAAACATCGTGGATGGGCTGAGACCAGAAGTGGGATTGTATGTGATGATGAGCTGAGCAGAAGTTAGGCCATAAGCCTTCAGATGATAGCACTGATGATCTTTTGAGGATAAAGCGTAGAATGTTGGGGGTGACTGGTCTTTAGCATCAGCATTTCTCTTTTTTTGAACCCCGTGTTATTAGCAGTAAGCAAGATGGTAGTCAAGAAATCAGAGCTTTCCTTTAGTCATCATAGGACCTAGTTTCGTAGACTCAACACAGACAACCTATAGTCATTACTATTAAGAAGTCATGTTAGCAACAGAAACTATATGAAAGTATTATGCAAAGTATTATCCATAACTTCCCCATAGCAAAGAGGAGGCTGAGTTTCTTAAATGCCTGATTTTGATCTCACCTAAAAATCTACAGTAAAAAAATAATGAGCTCAAATTTGGTGTTATTAAGTCTGTAGCGGAGGAATAATTTTCCTTGTTATTTGATGTCAGTAGGACAAGTGATTCCTAAATCATGTTTTCCCCAAACATGAGGCTTTCACCAAAGCTCAAAAATTTTCTAATGGTTTTGCTAATTTGTAGCAAAAAATCAACAAGTAGTGGGGAGAGAAACATTGGTTCATTGTGCTCGTGTAGTTTAATTCTAGTATGCAAAACCAAAGAGGAGCTGATTAGACTCTTACTTTCAAAGTTATTAACATTTTAATTAGTAGCATCAGCATGAGGTATCCGGAGCTGGTGCACTAAGACTCTTGTGGGAGTGCTGGGAAACAAAAGAGGATTTGCTTCCTCAACAGGTGTCCTGCACACAGGCTGGTTTTGACTCTTTTTTTAATATAAACTTGAAGAAGCCAAGCCAGATCTTACAGCCGCATAATGGCCTTAAAGTGAAAAATAGTCATAAAATTATGTTTCTCTTTGTTTAATGTTAAGCATACCACATTTATTCTGAAGGAATGTATGTTTCTGTTTTTCAAGAGAGTTAAAACGTGCCATCTTTTCCATTGGCTTTTCCATATCTGTAATGGCAAAATGTAACCTACCGTTTGTGCATAAAAACTGAATTTGCAACAGAATCTATTTTGATTGAATCAAATGTCTATGATAGCATCCCTATCACATTACTTGCTCATACTGTGTTATGAAATTTCTGACCCAGGTTGTTAGTTGCACCCTGGATCCAGATGTGCAGCCTATTTGCAGTGCCACAAACCGCACACATTGCACGTTAAACCATGTGCGGAGCTGCTAATTTACCAAAAAACAAACAAACAAACAAACCAAAAAGCAGCACAAAGCATGTTAAAATGGTGTACACCAGGACAAACACAGAGACAGGAGCAGGCATCCCAGGGCTGCCTGCTTCCCCGTCTCCAGGCACTGTGGAGTCTCCATGCTGAGACACCCTGCTCCTCAGCTGTCTGGGGCGCACTTTGCCTTGAGACAGGGGAGCAGGCAGCCTTGGGCTGGTTGCTACCCTGTTTTCACATGCCTCAGTGCAGGGGTTCTGCTGTGGAGCCCCTGCTCTGAGGCATGTGAAGCCCCCCATGCTGAGGCACACTGCACCCCAGGTAGTCACAAAGAAGCTGGCTGGGGTGCAGTGTGACTCAAGACAAGGGAGCAGCCAGCTCAGTGTGGCCTACTCCCTTGTCTTGAGGCACACTGTGTCCCAGCCACAGGGGAGTGGCTGGCTGGGACACAGGGTTCCTCAGCATGGGGGTTCCTCAGCACATGGAGATGGAGGAGCAGGCAGCTCTGGGCTGCCTGCTTCCCCATCTCTGGGTGCTGATCCCCAGCTAGCTGCCAGCTAGCCCCAAGATGAAATACCCTGTGCCCCAGTCAGACCCCCTGTAGCACATGGAGCTGTGGGACAGTGCCCCACTGCAAAGCACACAGGCAGGTGCATGCACTGCGGCACAAAGTCCTGGTGCTGCTACTATTTGTGCTGCTGCAAATACATGCCCTGCACTGTGGATGCGGCCCATGTGTCTACATATAGGAGGATCTTCTTCCTTTTTCTACTGTGGAGTACAGTTAAGGCAGTGTTTTTTAAATCCATGCTTTGTTTGTGAAGTACTACCTAACTCTGAAGTCTAGAATTTCTAATTTTTGTTTTTAACTCTAAAGTTCTTGAAAGGCAATATACATACTCATCACAGTTTTTTCCCCAGACTTTTGCTTCTCTAACTTTTTATCCCTCTTGGATCTAATCTGTGTGAAATAAACCTGTAACTCCAAACAGTTTGTATTCAGGCATTTAGCATCTGAAATACAGAATCCCTACTTGATTTGGTAAAATCTCAGAGATAACCACTCTTGTTATTGGCATTTACCGGTACAATAGCAGTTAAATGATTGATGCTATTGTTTTTTGCTTCTCACCTCTATTTAAGTATAGCCATAAAGGATTTGAATTTATGACATAAAAAATAAAGTAACACTACCTCAGTCAGTAGTTCACTCAACCTTACTACTGCCCCAGGTGGTCCATAAGTTAACCCATTCCTGGTACATGCCTGCACCAGAGTTAATAGCAACTGAAAAACACTTAAAAAAGAGACAAGAATATATCTCCAAACTAGAAGCTTCTTAACTGGCCCAAGGTTGTCCCTCATTCCTATGAAGGCACTTGAATATCTCAAGTGTAAATATTAGGCAATTGCCCTGTCATAGAATCCATTACCGAAGCAGAGAAGGAAGAGAAATTGGGAGAAGAAATTAAAATTTTCCCTTTGGCATTGCATGAAAGCAACTCTCCAGTTCCTGAATCCTGCAATATAAGGCATTTTCTCACTTTTGGGTCCACAACAGTTCACACACATTACTCCCATTACTGACTAACTGACCAGTCATTTTAATACGATATTTTATTATCTGTCTTTCAAAGAAGCTTACTGCTTTATTCATTGCAAGGTCCAATTCTTTCAATCTAATTCAGGGTGAATAAGCAAATTCTTCCACAAACAGTTGCATCACCATCAATTAGATTATTTTGTGCAGTTAGGTTCCCCTGAATGTAAGTGAGATTAGCAGAATCATCCTTACAACAAAGTATTGTATACTTCACTTTCCTTAAAATATAAGACATTTAAAAAATTCTTTGTGGCAGAGTATCCATCATTGGATTTCCTTCTTGGTTATTTATGAAAATGGGCTTAAAAGTTCTCAAAGGCCATGTCTACACTATGTCACTGTATGGCATGTTAGTGTGATGTAGCAGTCATGTGTGTCTACAAAAGGAAGTACTAAAGCATGGTGCCATAGCAATATTGCCATATGGCAACGTGTAGACATGCCCAAAGACTCACAAAGTTTAGAACTAGTCACCAAAACATTCCATATCCTTGGATGAAAGGTAGTATAGACTACAGGCCATATCTTTAGTTAGTATCAGCTGGCACAACTCCACTAGTTTCACTGGGTCCAAGCTGCTTTACACTACATGATTTTCTAGTCTTGTGAGTGTAATGCACAGTTTTACTGGATGAAAGGTATTTAAGCAGCAATATTTTGATGTGTTTCCTAAAAGTGCTGCCCTTTTAAAAAAGTTTATTTGTATTGATTTTTTATTTTAGAGTGGCAGTGGATGTGGATTTAATTAAAATTCTTGATCTTGCAAGAATGAGAAATTGTTCAGGAAGCATGATTGGATGTAATATTCTCTGGTAATAGACTCACAGGCTCTCAAAAGTAATTTACTCCATGTACACGATATCAAAGCAAAACGTGCATAATGAGCACCCACCATTCAAGCGAAGAAACAAACATATTGCAAAATATGCACCAATATCACTCTAGCCAAAGATAAACCCCTTCCACTTATTCTGATGTTCAAACCACTTCTATAGACTTGCTTAAGAAAACCATCTTCATTTAATTGCAAGTGCTACTTTATGGCATCCATTCCACTTTAAAAGATTTCTTGACTCCTACATATAGAGAAGTTAGAATTTACTCCTACAGAACAGGTTTTCAGTATTATCATTTATTCAAACCTCAGCAAGTCTACAGTTGAGTTCAAGGTCTTTTGCAAGTGAGGCTGATGTCCAGCAGATTTCTGCTTGTGGATTATTTCTGGCTAACAAGCAAATATCTTAATTAATGGGTTGAGCTCCCAAAGCTTGTCCTCATCACAAACTGCACAGGTTAACATATGTATGTGCTTAGTTTTATACTGGCTAACAGTTGCTAAGCAACACACTGACCCTTTTAGCTCAGAAGTGCCTGTTTTTAAGAGTTATTTTTGTATGTTATCTCTTCATTAATGAGAGATGTCTGGTAAACTATATAGTAGCTATACAATGCTGAAGATAACACCAGATACCCAGAGAAATTCTAATTCATATATAATATTATCCATTATTTATGAACCAGCTATGTTTTTTGTTCTACTAACTATATACTTTGATCAAAGGGACTGCTACGAATATGGCCCAGACTGCTAAGGTAAATCTATGCCTGCTGTTGGGGTCCCTGCATGACTCTGACAGGGAAATTTAGAGGAAAAATTTGTATTGTAATCTTGCCCTCAACTTAGTTGTTTTAATGCCTATTTTAAGTCCCTGACCCCAGGATGGTGATCTACAGAAACATGATTGGGCTACTAGGATTCCAGTACAGTGAATGGGGAAAGAAAGGTACCCCTAAAGAGTGATTCAGAGAACCCAGAAACTAGAAACTATCCAATAGGAAACAATGTTGTATCCTGGAACTCCAAACACTAGAGCTTAAGTGCCTGACTCGTGTCTAGGGTGGTCATTATAGAGGACATTCCAGTTTTCTGCTACTCCGTCCTCTGCCCTCTATTGATATGAAACTGGATGCCCTTACGTCCTCTATTTTTCTCTTCAATAGAAAAACCATGCTCTTGTAAAGGCGTCTGGTTTCGTATCAATAGAGGACAGAGGACAACTGGACTGTCCTGTATGACGGCCATCCTACATGCCATATACTAGGTTCCTCCATCACCTTATAATCCAGAGCTCCAGGTATATGATGGTGGCACCACCCATTTTTTGCATAATAGCCAAGTGGTCAGCACACTTGGTCAGGATATGGAGAGCGTGGTTTTTAAGCCTTCCTCAACCAGGGGGGATTAGGACCCACATCTCCCATGCCCTGCTTCCCTAAGCCTGATCTGTAAACTAAATAAATAAAATTGTCCCTGTTGAAGATGGGACTCTATGACACTATGCAGAAAGGAAAGGAATGTAAGATTCATGGGATCAGCGGAGGAAAAAGCAAGATGGAGCATGCCTCTGTAACTCAATGACAATGGGGTTCCCCAAGTATCTGCTCCCAGGAGTATTTTATTTTATTCTGTTTCCCAATTACTTTCTAATCTAAAATACATTAATAGCCTTTGAAGCAGGGACATAAATCCATGCACTCCCCAGACCACTATACAGTTGTAGAAACAGGCTCTACCTGCTTGTTCTCCTTTCTGCTCTATTTTGGGTGTTGAATCCTCTCAGGCTGAGGAGGGTTTAGGTCTCCCAATTACTGAATGAGTGGTCTAACTGGTAGTCTGTTATACAAGAGTGCTCTGTGGGCATCAACACCTTCTTCATAAGCTGTACTGTTCAGTGAAAGTGATGTATTTTGTGCTGAACCTGTTACTGTCTTTGTATGTTAAGTAGGCCTTAAGCATATCGAAGTGATCAGCTTCTCCAGGGGCTCAGGGAGAGTCCAATGCCATTACAGATTCCAGTGGACTTAGGTATCTAGCTTCTCAGACAAGGGTGCTTTTGCACATGTGACAAAGCCTAAGTTTAGACATCTACAATTCTCTGCAATTAAAAATACAGGTGACACAGGTAGCTTGAGCCAGTATCTTACCTTGCAACTTCTGTGTAACTACAAGACAGTCATATCAGATATAAAAAATGCGAATTGGAATTTGAAACAGTTAATGAGCATGGTTTGTTAACTTGCCAACCAAACATATGAAAAGGGAGATAGTAATTGTAGCTTACTCTTTAACTGTCATTCATTTTTCTTAAGGGAAGCAATTTAAACATTGCACAGAATCATCAGTCAGGTTCCTGGGTGCCCGATGAACTACGATAAAGTGTGTGTAGAAAACATAGAGAATCAAGCCATTCATTACTCATTTTTGTGCACAACTTTGTAGACAAGGTACCAGCTGCAGGAAAATCCTTTTTCTGCGCCCACGCTAGCAGTTGTAATAGGCCTATTATTCAGTGATAGGCTCTGGATTTCTAACGTAGCTGGAACCAGTTTAATGCTAGCAACAGTTGGTATTGTGCCATACATACTAACTGTGGCTTATTTACCTTCTTATTCTAGTTATCTCCATTGCAATGATAAAGCAAGCAGAAAAACCCTGGGATATAAGGCATACATTCATCTAGTGTGTAATTTAGGAAGGGAAGTATGAGGAGCTAATAAAGGGGCTGAAGAATTGATCTGTAGTTAAAATACTGTCAAGGGTGCAGGAACAGCAACTGGCTCTGCAAGGGCAGTTGCACCACTGCTCTCAGCCTTCCCTGGGTAGGCAGACCATAGGCAGCGGCTGGGTTTTTTTAAAGCCCCTGAATCGGGTAAGAATCTCCATTCCTGCCCCCATTCTCAGCATGCCCCTCCATGCTCAGCAGCACACCCCCTCCCCTCCTATTCCCCACCTTGCCATCTTTGTTCATGCCTCTGGGCTCAGGAAGGAGAGATTGGCTCCTGTCCTGGCCAGTCCCTGTCCTGCTCCAGCTGTAGCTGTGGGGAGCAGCTGTGCAGGGAGGTGGGTTTGGCTGGGAATGGTAGGAGTAGCAGTGGGTGGGTTCCTGCCCCCTGCACCTGCTCGTGGGCTGGCAGGGAACACCTGGGGGGGCTGGGCAGGGAGAGGAGCCCACCTGTCACTGCACTGCTGCTATGTCCAGTTGAGCTCAGCTCCCTGTGCAGCCACTCCCTGCAGCCCCAGCTGGAGCCAGGCAGGAGAAGTTCCGGTGCTCTCTCTGCTTCCAGATCAGCTCAAGGCAATGGCAGCAGGTGGGTCTCCCTTTCCTGCACCCAGGGATATAAGTTGAGTGGGGAAAGAGGGAACGGAAAAGGCTGGAGGTACCACAGAGCACAGAGGGAAAACGAGGAGGCACCAAGGACAGGGAATGGTTTTACCCACTTAGACTTTACAACAGTCCCCAGCTCCTGCTCCTAGGGTGTGGTCTGGACTCTGCAGAGAACCCAGATATCCAGGGGCATCGTGATCTGTGGTAGGGGTGGAGTGCAACTTTGCCACTGCATCTCCTCTAGATTAATCTATGTGTGACCCCTAGTTCCCCTATGCCTCAATTTCCCTCTGTAAAATGGGTATAATAATCTTTGTAGCTTACAAGAGTCTGAGAAGACATGTTGGTGCTATTGTAATAGATGCTGCAGAAATGCCAATAAACAGAGTAGCCCAAATACTTAAAATAGCAAGCTAGAAAAGTAAATATTAATGTTCATAGATTAACAGCTCTTTTCTGAAACCTCTTCATCAGAAAACAAGCTGAATTTTGTGTTATCCCATTTTGCTTTCTCTAGACGTTGGGCTGTGAAGCAAAGAATTTTTCAGCTGGGATCTAAACAGTTGAATGTGGGGTTTTTTAGGAACCAGACAAAGCTGCTGCCGTGAGTACTTTGTGTAAATCATAAGCAGTAAGATGTAACCAAGGATTTAGAAGGTGTGAGTGAGTGACGTCCTGTTTATACAGAAAGTAGTAATACTACTTACATAGAGTATGACACCTGCAAAGTAAACATATATTGGACTAAATTCAAGCAGGGCTTGTTCTATGTCAGTTAGTAAACTGTAATTTCAGCTCCCTTCACCAGTCCAATTAAATCTGACTCATTACTTCATTTTATAGAAATGACCCATATAAGCAAAAGTAGATTATAGTAAAATGAACTTCATGTTAGCAAGTACTGTTATTCTTAGTTCATTGATGGGAAACCAGAAGCAGGGATGTGAGATGCCTTTCTGTAGGCCCCAACAAGTGTGTCCACATCCTACACAACATTAGAATTCAAGATTTCCTTGGCTTTGGCCAGAGCTGTCCAACTGGTGTCCTACAAGCCACATGAGGTCCACAGAGGGTTAACACATGGCCCAGGGACTCTCATTTGATTGCTGTTCCTCTTGTTGCTTCAGATGCTGCTGAGGTCTGTGCTCCCCTTTCTACTCCAGCTTCTACTTCTTGACCATACCTCTGGGGGTTGGGTGGGACAGAGCAGCCCATGGGGGCTTGGGGAGCCCACACCTAGCAAAGCTGGGGGGGGCTATGCCCATGCCCATGCAGTATTGGTGGGGAGACTAGACTGCCTGTGCAGCACGGAAAGGGCCCCACATGGTTGGAGCCCACAGATCACGTACTGTGCAGCCCCCAGCTTCTCAGAAGTTGGACATCTCTGGCTTAGGCCATTAGGATCTGGCTTTTGTGATATAATCTGCAGTCCCCAGGCCTTGGCATTGCCTTACCCACCCTTTCAAAAAACTTTTGGACTTGTGATTCTCAGAGTGCTGATGAGGCTTTTATAGAAAATGTCTTGAAGTTAATGCTGTTTGAGTTTGATATGTAGGAATTCATCCAGTAGACCTGCAGTCAGCCCATAGTACAGTGCTTCCCAAACTTTTCCTCAGCATGACCCCATTTATGACCCCGTTTCCTTAGTATGGCCCCTCACTCCCAACTTGCAGCCCCACATCTCCCCACAAGTGCCCCTCACTCCCAATCTGCAGCCTCCTACTCTCCCCATGTGGCCCAAGGCCAGGGCCCACAGCCTCCCCCCAGCAGTGCCTGAGCCTCAGCAGCTGCCAGCAGGATGCAGCAGCTGCTGAAGCTCCCTGCCCTACACCCCTGTCCCCTCCCCCGTGGGTAGCATGGCCAGCCTGTGGGGGTGGGGGATAGGATGTGGGGTGCCCACTGCAGGCTTTGGGCCCCCCACCCTTCTGCCCTTCCCCCGGCCATCTGTAGCCCAGTGAGCAGGGCTGCCACGCTGCAACCTCATCCATTGATGTTGTGACCCCATTTGGGGTCGTGACCGACAGTTTGGGAACCACTGCCATTGTGTATGTTTGGGCAACCAGATGTTTGCTCAATGAGCCAGTTTATTTAAGGACCAGAGAGCCTGTCTGGCACTTGGAGTTCATCTGTAATCGTTCAGTAGTACCCAGGCTAGGACTCCTGCACCAGACTGGAGTTTGAGAGCAGTAAAATGGCATTTCTGTGGCATCTTATCCAGTCACGCCTAGGGTTATTTCCTTCGCCATCAAAGGCTACAAATAGATGCAAAGTTCTCCTTGGTACTCCCTCCAGAGCTGAGCATGAGGCATGTCTTACCTCACCCCAAACCAGGCAAGGTAATGAACATGAAGCTCCTCCATTAAATCTCCATTCATCAGCAAGAGTAAGTGAAGGTTAAAGGCAGCAGAGAGGGAAAGTGAATGAAGACATAAGGCATAAGGGAGTGAGAATTTTGGATATTGCAGCTATCCCAACTTTATATCACTTCATCTGGTATGTTATGGACTACACACACACTGCATTATTTCAGAAGTAGTTTTTAAATGATTGCTTGGGCTGCTAGAACCCCTTTTAGCACCATTTTTAAATGCAAAAAAAACCCCAGCCTTCAGACTAGCTGCACTTTCTCCTTCAAAATGATTTCTAAAGAGAGTAATTATAGGGGACAAAGAAGCTGTAGCTGTTGTTTGCATGGAAGTCTGTTTTAAGTCAACAGGGATTTTGTGCACAGAGTAACTATAGTGTCAAGCTTTTATGGCATTTAAGTACTTGTATCTGCCATCCCTTTTCCTGACACAAATGCATTTGTGTTCACTGTTTAGAGCAAGTCAAGTTAAACATTCAATTCATGTGATTTCTTTTTTGTGTAAAGTAATTGCCTAAAACCTACTCTGCTCACCTGAATATGATCTTTGACACAAATGCTTGCAGGATCAGGCCATAAAGCTGCATAGACCAAGTATAAAAAGTAGAGTATGAATGGGCAAACAAATTCATACCATGTTAAACTGAAGAGAATGGGGCCTTGCAGCATATTAGCTACTCTTCAGTGACTGCTTCATATGGCTGCTTCTGTCTTGTTGTATGTGTAAGCTAAATGGTGGTAAATTGGCTCAGTTTCATTCAGGGGTAAGCCACCCCGGTTTAGCTTCTGTTGACTATGGGGGAGGAATAGATAAAAAAAACAGGTACTACAGAGCAGCTGACATAAAGTGGATCTCCCTTCTCTGCACTTAATACAATTGTCTGTCCGTACCTGTAGAACTATAAACACCGGCAGTTCATGAAAACTGGAAGCAGATTACCTCCAGTCCATTCTTCTACCCCTGGTAATTATACCCTGACATTTCCTCAACCATATCTCTAAAAGGGCGTTATTGCAAAAAACCAAAAATCTGAAGGAGAAAGGGAAACATCTCAACAATAATATTTCACTACTTGAAACAAACAACCTTTCCCCACCTTCAACAGACTTGCTACAAGACCAGAACAACCCAAGGCATTCTGTGGAGGTAACAATAGCTATCACTGTTGGTAGTGTGTATCTGACTAGAGCGCTAACATACAAAAATTTTGAAATGACTTTTAACAAAAGGACATGGTTGTAAAATGGTATTTATAAGCAATATAAAATCATTTGGAAATCAATATGAGAAATATAGTTGGGCCAAAATATTACGGGACAAGAAGTTTCTCTCACAGTTGAAAGAAAATTCTGTTTTTCATCTGCAATAAGAGTGAAAAGTATTTTGGTGCCAAACATATTGGTGACATTGTTAAAGAACAGTCACTCCTCACATAGAAGTTGCCCTGGTAAAGCTGCCAAGGTCAGTGCCTGAATGGGTGATTTGCCAAGTAAGTGCCAGTTGTGTAATATATACCGTAGCAGGCATGGAAGCAGATTTCATTTTCACACCCGCCTTCTGAATTGGCATTCTTTGCCTCTTTTATACCAATGTTGCTACTCTTTCCCATTCTGTGCCCTCTCTTTTCACATGCATGGCCTCAGTCCTCACATATAAGCTGAATGTTCCACTGTTTGCTTGAAAACTAGACTTGCTGAATATGGATTTTATGGGAGTCGCATAAGAAAGAAAAACTGTACAAGTTTTTATGTATCAAAGTGACCTTACTGGGGGTAAAATGCTTCAGCAAGGCCCTAAATATACTCTGCCTTAAGATACGTACTTGCATATCTTATAAAACAGAGAATTTTATTATTATCATTATTATTATTATTTATTTGGTGCTCTCTTCCTTTGGCTTCCGCTGTTCTGTTCTTAAGTTTGTGTCTAATGTTCTCTTCATATTTAGCTCCAACTCTCGACTTTACTTATTTTTTCTTTTATGGTCTTCAGATTATCTTGTAGCTTTTTACCAGTACTTTTTAACCAAGCCTCTACCCAGTCTTCCCATAGGCAGGTACAAATTTGTTTACACTACAACGATCTTCCTGTATGCTAAAAATGATATGCAACCTCTAAATAGTTTCGCAACTGTGCTCACTCAGGATTGAGCCTAAAGGTTAAGTCTAGTCCTCTCTGATATCCTACTGCAGTGGTTTCCAGGCTGTGGTATGGGTACCACCAGTGGTACACAGGCAACCTGTCAGTGGCACGCATCAAGATTTATTATAATTACTTTATATGACAAAAATTTGCTGGTGGTACTTAAAGTTGAACAGATACAGTTGCTGGTGGTACTTAAGGTTGTATTGTTTAAAATTGATGGTGTGCAACCTGTCAGAGTTTGGGAACCACTGCCCTATTGTATTTTGTATGTGTCCTTTTGATGGAAAAGATGTAAGCAATTTTACCCACTCCAAAGCTGGACAGCCCAACCTTAGGGTAAAGTAGAACTATGGTTGGCAAGCCAGTCAATTGACTATCAAAGTTTTGTCAATTGACTGTATATTTTTTGACTGATCAAAGATTATAGCGGTTTTACAAAAACTACATTTTTTATCATTTTCTTGACAGAAATACGATTTTTAAAATTTTTTTTTACACATTTAATGGGAAATTTGTACTTTTTCTGTATATTATTTGTACCTATTCAAATATTATTTGAATATTGGCAGGTTTTTAATAATTTTTGACCAATATTTGACCAGCCAATTGTCCAATCTTTATTTGACTGGTCAAAAATCCAACACTAAGTAAAACTGAAAGAAAGGTAGTTTGGAAGCAGTCTCCTGTGGTTGGTGCTTCTTTTGTAGTAAAGGTACAAGTTAGCTCTAGAAAACAAGTGAAATACTCTCCTGAGAAAAAGTGCTTTCTACTGTCAAAAACATAAAACATATAGATACTGCTCAACCTTAAAAACCCTGTCTCTTGAGAAACTTCTCTACCACCACCTTCTTACGTCCTACTCCTTCGCTCCTACTCGCTCATAAATAGGACTATATTTGTCATTGACATCTGTTTCTGCTCATATTTATCTGACTATTTCCAAAGTTCAGCAACATTTTCTAAATTAGCTGTTTACTTTAGTAACTAGTTTTGACACTATTCTGTGGTTTACATCCTTTCAATAGCAATGAGAAAGTTTGAGTAAGTTTAGTACTTTATTGAACTTAGAATAACCTATAGGTGCAGAAAATCAATATCTGTTCTTCAAGGAACAAACAATGAAACAAATAATAAGAAAACATTCCTACAGGTCCAGTCATCTGCTGTTACTTGAAATAATATAAACATTGAAATCTTAAATAAGTCTCCTAATATTTATTCCAGTAGAATTCAGTTGCACAAAAGTTAAGTATGTAATATATATTTGGAAGGAACCTCGTGAAAATATGAGAATTTACTCCTTCTCATGACAAAAAATATATATTATCAACTCACATTTTTGTCTAAGATGACTGCCATTTTCTTCCTTAGAATTTGGAAATAATTTTACTTTTAATTCAAAAATGTTATTGAGTCAAAACTCCAGCTGGTCCTAATTCTGAGCAGTGTAAGGCAAGTAAAAATTACAGGTCCTCATCATATCCTATTTTTTCCAGGTATTCTACAATTCACAAGTTAATCATAAACTTCATATTTTCTTATTTCCATAACCTAGAATACTCAGTGGGCACATCTGCATGTGCACCGGACTGCACGCTAACTGGCATTATTGTGCAGTCCCAACACCTCATGGCTATTTGTAGCATCTACTGCACAGTAGCAACAAACTACTGCACAGTGGCTCATTGTTACTGCACAGTAGTGTCAGCATCATGGTTCATGCCCAGTAAAGTTATGTCGCCATAGCAATGAACTACAGCGATGTAGCTCATCACTACAGCGAATGTAGCATCTCATGTAGGCACCCAGTGTAGTTTATGTACTTATTTACTTCTGCAGGTGCCTAGCTTCATATTGCGATCTATATTCAATCTTATTGAAATTTAATAAAATAGGAAAAAGCAAATGTTAGTAATTTTCCTATTTTTGTAATTTACTGGCATTTGATTTCCTGGGAGATGATAAAACCCAAGCAGATGAATATTTGGAAGAAAGAGAGAATTAGGAAAGCAGCTTACCACTGCCACACTATCCTTCATCTCTCAGTCACCTCCCTTGTCTGGACTTCACTGAAACATTTTTATCTTCACGCTTTTTTCTTTTTTAAATTAAGGTTAAAATTAGCTGGTGTATAGGACTCATAGAAAGGAAATCCTTCTCTTGTATACTTTATTAAGACATCTAAGTGGGGCCTTGTGACAACGCTGGCAGTGTGGTCTGCTTTTCCCTCCCACTGTCCTTCCTGGGAAGGACCATTCCCAGCTGAGGCGCTTGCACCCCTAACTCGATGGAAAAAAAGTCTATAGAATCCTGCCTCAATAGCAGATGATACCTCATCTGGTTGGGGCAGTATTTTATCAAACTTGCAATGTCCTTGAATGTCATTTGCCAACACCCTTATGGGGTCCAGATTTGGAACTCCTCCACCCCTACACTCTTGTCATAGGCCTCCATATGGTTTCATGGTCACACCAGACCTGGGCTCCAGTTGTTGCATTGATCACACTCTGTCACACCAGCCTTGGAGTGTCTTAATGATACCTCCCTGTACTTGCACCTGAATTCCCAATAGTTCATATGGTACAAAAATAAAGAAACACGGGCAGTCTGGCTGCCTCTCACCCGCTTCCAGTATGTTTGTCTTTGTCCATCATCCGAGAGCTCTTCCTGTCATTTCTGGCAGCCTTTTACCTCTTCCTAGAGGCACATCCAGCCAGTCAGCATCAGGGCTCACCTCCCAGTGGTGGCTCATGACCCCTGTGGGAAGAGGGCCCACCTGAAGTGAGTCAGGGCTGGGACTCTTTTCATCTGAGGCATCAGGCTCCCAAAGGTTCTGTGTGCAAACTGGGCCACTCCTGGCCAGGGCCTCTTCCCCTGCAGTTTCCTGGCTGGGACTTCTGGTGTGCAACACACTGACTGTGTGTCTCATGGCACTGTGCCTAATACCCCAGCCACATTGTCCCAAACAAGCAGGGCTTTTCACCAGCCCTCAGGTAAGGGAGAGGGAGATTTCTCCCTCCTTAACCCCTTCAACCTGCTACAGGACTCCATCCTGCAGACTTTTAGCAATTCCCATAGCATCTAGTGGGTGATATTCACATCTTGGACTGGAAGACTACATTAGTAATTACTGTGTACTTGCATCCTAGGATGATTTGCCATTTCTGTGCAACTCTTCCTATGGAATCTAATCATGTGGCCAGGATCTCATCTAATTATAGGGAGATCCTGCAAAAACATAAAACTTATGTTCTACCAGCATGCAAGGCGCAGACAAAAAACATAGGAAGTAAGGGTTCCCTATGCTGTGAGACTCCTTAAACTGCTGTTTTGTACTTAATATGTGGCACACATTTCAACATGTTTGGAGTCTACTCTTAGGTATGCTGGAAAATGGGCTTATCATGCAGACACCCCAGGATCTGCTTTTAGCAATTTATTTAGAACTAAAAAGTTGGAGCACACATTGCAAGATGAAAGAGTTTGGAAGTGGCACCAGGAAGTCAGTCTGTATTCATGCTAGTTGGAGTTCTAGCATCTCCATAGTGTTTTCAACATATAGTCCATTCAGTTTTTGCAATCCCAGCATCTTATCACATGAAAGCAGCACATGAAACAAGGAGTGTGCTACTTTGAGGTGACTAACTCCTAGTACAATTTATTTTGTTATTTAGTCTGACCAACAAAACAAAACTAGATATGTATGCTGTGTTCTGGCCTTTTGAACCATTATACTGCTTGTCACTCAACAGTATGGACCACTCCTATAACATATGCAGAGGTAGTATCTTTTGTTAAAAATGGAGCACTGTGAAAGAGAGAAATATTTATTTGTTTTTTAATATCAGAGAACTGTTCATAGACTACCAAAAAAACCTTGGTCTTGGAGGGATCGGTGTTCTGTCTCTGCTTCATTTATTTTAATGTGCTTCTTACTGATCTCTTCTCTTACTCACTGAAAACCCTAGGCTTTCCCCTCCTCCTTTCCTTTCAACATCCTTTATAATTCTTTCACTGCTTCTTATACAGGCCTTGCCCTTTCCATTCAGTTTCTGCTTCTCATTCCCCTTTGCCCACTCCTCACTCTGCTACTTTTTGGGTTCAGTACTCCTTACTTGCTTTTATTCTCTGTGCAGTTTGAATAATCACGCCTCCTTTCTTGATCTCATTGGCATCTCAATAGGTCTTGCTGTGCTCTGCCCCTTACTCAAAAGGTGAGATTTCCCAAAGACCATATCCACTCCCTAATGGGGGAAAGAGCCCACTAAAAGCTCAGTGACCCTTTCTAAATTGAACGACTCATTTTATATCATGAGACCACTTAAAGGAAAACTGTAATACATTCGTCTGCTGAATGAGAATATTAACTTCGTTAGTGAACATTTTATTTAACGAGGACATTACATTCAGTGTTATGATTAAATTTCTGAGCTCCTTGATTGATGTTTAATATTAGAACTACTACAGGGAATTTCAAGGTAAGATTTAATGTAAAGCATTGGGTTCATGGCAATGCCTACAGAAGGCCAGGCAATGCATTTGAAATACAAGTCAGGAATCTAAGAAAAGTAGATGCATAGCTTACATTAGAAGAAGTTTTCAAAATGATGCTTGTAGCTTCACATCCACAACTTTTCAAATGTGAAACTTCTGCATGTAATTAAGCAGTCTGTGTAGACACGTGCATTGCATCAGTTGTCCTATCTTGTAATGGATCAAACCAAAGCTCTAAAACTAGAGGCTGATGGGCTCTAAATAAATGAATTATTAATGAATAGTATCATGTAGGGCTGTACAAAACTTCAGCAGCCATTTCATTTCAGAGGTGTTTCCAGCCATTTCAGCACCTGAAACACTGAATCCAAAATGAAACGGAAGGCTCCAAAACATCTCCAAAATGAAACAAAACCATCCAAAATGTTTCAGAAATGTTTCAGATGTTTTGGAGCTGGGTTTGCAGGGAAACAGGTACTAAGAAGAGGGAGGGGGAAGAGGGGCAGAAGGACTGCTCTGATATTGACATCTGTAGCTGGCCAGTGTCTGCAATCTGTCCCTGAAGTCCCTTCCAATCCCAGTGCTCTGTGGGAGAGACAGCAGCCTGCTGTCATTCTGCGCTCAGATTCAGGGGCCCACACCCCCTGGGAGGAGTCTGGCACAGCCCTGCAGCCCTCCTGGGGGGCATGTGCCACCACATCTGCTTGTGGGATGACAGCATGCTGCTGCTGCTGACTGGGGCCAGCACCAGCGCCTGAGTCTGCTTGGCACAGCCCATGCCAAGCACAGCCAGGGGGGCCATGGGAGAAGCCCCCATGGCTGCCCTGCCTAGACCCATCCCCTGCCCAGCCCAGCCTCCTGGCATTTTAAAAAGAAAAAAAAAAGCCCCACACTCACCAGCTGCAGCAGGGACTGTGGGTGCTGTGGGTCATCCTGGCAGAGCCTCCCCACACAGCCCCTGCTCCCTGATTGTGACTCCCCGACCCAGCCTTACCCCTGATGGGCCCCCCCCCAGAAGTCTGGGAATCAAAAAAACCCCAGAAACCACACTCACCAGCTGTAGCAGTGGCTGTGGGGGCTCTGGGGCCACATGGCAGAGCCCCCCCTGCACAGCCCCCACTTCCTGATCTCTCCTCCCCAATGCTCCCTGCCCAGCTCCAACATCCCGGCAATGAAAAAAAAAAGCCCTGCACTTACTAGCTCTGGCAGTGGCAATCAGGGCCTCTGGTGGCTCATAGCAGAGCGGCGTGGCAATCAGGGCCTCTGGTGGCCCATGCAGTGGCAATCAGGGCCTCTAGTGGCCCATGCAGCGTGGGACAGTGGAGGCACCAGAGACCGCCCTCACATCTGGCAACTACGTGGCAGCTGCCCCATGGTGCGAGTGCAGCACAGCTCGGCAGGGTGCCGCACGCTTTCCTGGAGCTGGGGCAGCTCCACCTGCCAGCCAGAGCCTGGCACCGCTCAGCCCCAGTGGCTCCAGCTCCCAGATAGTACGTGGCACCCTGCCGAGCTGCGCTGCACCTGTGACAGGAGGCAGCTGCCATGAGGGTGCAAACAGGGATGATCCTAGCTGCCCTTACTACCCCATTCTGTGCCAGGGGGGATCTGGCACGAGACCTCAGAGGCTCTGATCTCCACTGCCAGAGACAGTGAGTGTGGTGATTTATTTGTTTTTAAGTGCCAGGCAGGGGATGGGGCCAAGCAGGGCAGTCATGGGGAAGGGGCAGGTACAGCCAGAGGAGCGTCGGGAGAACCTGTAGCCGCCTGGCTGTGCTCGTCTCTCCCCAGCTGAACTGAATCTCCAAAACAGCATTGAAACTCCAAAACAGATTCGGCCAAATTGAAAGGGAACAGTGATCCCTATTATTTAGTCAATCCTGGTATAGCAGTGCAATCCTGGTATAGCCCAGTCATTTACATTGCTACCCACTGCAAATTTTCTAACTCCAATACATTCTTTTTGAGATGTGGACACCAGAACTGCACACAGTATACAAGATGAGAGTGAATAGATTTAGAAGTGGCATAATAATGTTTTGCTTTCAGTTCCACATTCTTTATGATGCTTAACATTTTATTAGTTTTTTTTGTCACCACTGAGTATTTAGAGAAGTATCTGCAATGGCTTTAAGGTCTCTTTCCTGAGTCATAACAGCTAGTGCAGAGCTTGGCATTGTATGTGCATTGTTGAGATTGTGTACAGATTCACAGATCTCACACATCTCATCCTCCCCTTTTGATATGGCAGTGACATAATACAGGCTATGTCTCTCAGATGCCTTGCATTTTCTTTATGGGTAACATTGATCACCTCCTTGATTGCTTGTGTGAGAATGTGTGCTACACTAACTACTATGTTGGATTCATGTTTATGTTTCCTTTCTGGGTAATGGCTGTCACTCTCTTGAACGCACTCCTGAGGGGATAGACTTCCTTTATCCATGTTGGATTCATATATCACCTCATTGGATGTAGGTTGCTGAACATTATTAGGTCCTGGCCAGTCATCATTGTTGCTTTCTGGGGTAGCATTCCTGGTCATTGCTGTAGGTTACAAAGCTGGTGGCCCTACAACAGGTGGGGCTTCAACTGTTGCTTATGTACTCTGTTTGGCAGTCACTCTTATCTCATAATTGGCCAATACCTGGCCAGCATACAAAGCTTCTGGCTAATGCCTGCATTTTTACAACTTCTGGTGACCTACAGGGAGCTATTCTAAAATTCTTGTATGCAATTTGCATGGTATAACAACACAAATGGTATGATATACACTTGATGTATAACAAGTTTGTCTTCGCATGTATAAAAAGGTACTAAATTAGGATTATTCATAGGTTTCCAATCTTCAAGGGTGGCTTCATACACCTGTGCCAATGTGGGATCTGTCTTCATTTCTTGCCCACTCATGCTACAGGTCACTGGGGCATAGTCCAGCTAAAATTAGTTCACAGTTTCAATAGATTCTGTTTCTATTACAGAAGGCTCTTTCACTGTAAATGAGAGTCCATCGGCATTTCCACGTGCCTTTGTTCTTCTGTATTCAATATCATAAGTGTTACTGGCTAAAAAGAGAACCCATTGTTGCATATGGACTGCATTTGTCCAGTTCCAGCCATGACTTGAGATTCTGGTCCTTAACAAGCCTTGCCACAGTCATTCATTACAGCACGTACTGCATTCCAATATGCTAGCAAAAAGCTGGCGATCTTCTGCTGCACTGACCCTGCCTCTTCTTTCATGAAAAAGTAAGGCATTTTTGAAAGAGTCTGCAAATCATTCAGCCAGCCCATTTATGGTTGTGTGGTATGGTACACAAGTGATATTCCAGGTGCTGTTTTTCTTCATGAAACTCATCTGCACTATATTGTAGGCCATTGTCAGTTATACCTTGTTTTGGCAAATACCATTACTATGTTGCAAAAGAGGAAATAAAATCCACCTTTAAGTTGATTTCTCTTAAGAAAATTGAACCTTTCTGCAATAATCAGTGGCTTGGGTGCCAGATGTTCCTGGATAATTTTCACTAATTCCTAAAAGATGTTGCTCGTTGGCTTTCATGAGGTGAGTAGGCCACACAGCAAATTGTATGTTTTTCCTCCCATTAAACTCAGTAATGCAGCTATGTGTTTCTGTGGAGGAATCTCATTTACTTCAAAAAACTGCACCACCTGCTCTGTATACGTAGGTCAGTCTTCCAGGATGCCATCATAAACTCCAGTTGTTTGATCTAAGCAGCCATTTTGGATTCCAATGTATTTCAAGTACTCACAATTAAAGTGAATTCAAGTTGATTCAATGTGTGCCCTGCTCATGGAATCCCATCCTCATCATGAAAGATCCTGTTTTTCCCTGATAAAAAATTGTAAATACTCTGATAAAAATATTGCAAATTCTCTGATTAAAAACCCCAAATCCATGATTAAAATGAAAGGCTGCTATCTAGGTATAACTTGAACACAGTGCATTATTTATGTATTTACATTTTCGAAGCAATTTGGAAGCCTACCAGTGCCTCAATAACTATAATAAAATCTAAATTCTAAATACCTAAACATTTTGGTATTTGATTTTAGGTTTTATACCATGGAAAATCAAAACTCCCCCTGC
>NW_017728931.1:103582312-103601899 GCF_001723895.1 Crocodylus porosus
GCCCCCCACCCACAACCCACTGCTCCCCCCCAGCCCTACTGGAGAGCGCCTCGATGCCAGGGCTATGGGGGCAGGTACATGGATCCACAGCCTCCTGCCCTCTGCAGCAGTGCCCAAGCCCCAGCTGCCTCCCATGGGAGGTGGTGGTTGCTGCAGTGTAGTAAAGTGTGAAGCCTGATTTCCCCCTCCCCTGCTGGCAGCACAACCAAAGCTGAGCACTTGGAGAGAGGGCAGGTGTGGGCTGCCCACTGTGGGCTTGGGTGGGGGATGGCTGGCTCCCTGCCACTGCACACACTTTTGGGAGGGCAGGGGGGACTCATGACCCCCAGATCTGTGTGCAGGGCAGGGGCGGATGTGGGCTGCCCGCTGCAGGCTCCGGCTTCCTGCCCTGCTGCTCTCCCCCACGTACTCCACAGCCCAATGTGTGGAACCCAGCAAAGCAAGGCAAAGCGGAGCTGCGTGGGGAAGCTCCTTGCCGCCCTGAGCACTGAGCTGCCCTGGCAAGGCATCTCCTGCCTTCCCTGCAACAGTGAGGGGCACAACCCCACACCACTGCCCCCAGGGCTGCTGGGCAGGCAGAGGGCACCTCACCAGGGCAGCACAGGGCTCACAGAGGCAAGGAGCTTCTCTGTCCAGCCCCGCTCTGCCCTGTCATACCACACTGGCCTGGGAAACAGGGTAGGGAGCCCAAGCCGACAGCAGGCAGCCTGCACCTGCCTCCCCACACACAGATTTGGGGGGGCACAGGCCCCCCCTGCCCCTTGGGAGTGCATGCAGTGGCAGGGAGAAGGCCCCACCACACCCTGGACAAGCTTCCCGTGGTTCCATCCTGCTCCCCGCTGGGGCCCTGTGGCTGTGCCTTCTGGCCCCAGGCCTCCCAGGGCTCCCAACCCCAGCCCTGCCCAACTCCCTCCCTCCATCCCTCTTCCCCACCTCCACCCCAACTTACCTGTGGGAGCTGCTCTCCAGACACATGGCACCCCCTGCCTGACCACTCCTCCCACTCTCCCCAGCCCCTTGTAGGCTGGAACTCTGCCAGCCTGCAGAGAACTCTTTGCAAAAGTGCAAAATCCACACGATTCTCCATTAAAATGAGAAACCTGCATTTTTCTTGGGTAAAGGGGGAAACCCATGTTTTTCTTTTTCTCTGGGAAACAGAAAACCTAGATCCCTGCTCATCACTTATGTCTGTCCACAGGCATTCAGATGTAACAGACTGCCAATGTGGGTTTACCAGATTGACTTAAGATACTTAACTTGGGCTAGAAACAGTGCCGGTGAACTCTGAGCAACCCCAAGGGTGGAGCAGGGGAGCCCTGCCCTGTGGAAAAGGAGAAGCCAATTGAAAGAAGGGGTTTTCAATCCCCTCATTCACATGGAAGGGGGATGGCTGGAGTTGGGGGCCAGCCACCCTGAGCCCTGGTTGGCCGGTTTGCAAGCCAGGAAGGGACTGCCAGAGGGGATAAAGTCAGCAGCTGAACTGGTGTGTGGAGCTGCTGACAGTGGCTCTGGGGAATGACACAGGAGGCCTAAGAAAAGCTGGGGTGAGCTGACTCAGCAGAGGCAGCACAGAGACCCTTCTGAAGAGCTTCAAAGGCCCTGGGAGAAGAAGGCAGTGACAGTCTGCCATGCCTCCAGCCCTGCAGCAGAGAGGGAGCAGTGGCCAGGGCTTGGGGCAGAAAGCTTGTACCCCAAGGCACCATTGCAGTGTACTGGATGTGCTGGGCATCCCAAAGGCTAGGAGTGGCAGTCAGCCCCCCACTCCACTGCAGAGAAGAGTCAGCAGCCAGGAGTGCAGGCGGCATCCTTATCTGGAGCAGGGATCTGGGCCGGTGAGTTGAGGAAACCCCTTACCTTCCCTGGGGAAGCGGGACAGCAGCAGGCAAGGCATTGGGATCCTGAGGAGCAGCAGAGTGCCAGGACAAGGGTCCCTGGGAGCTCAGGGTGCAGGCGTGCAGCAAAACCCCCGGGTTTTTTTTTTTCTTTTAAAATGCATTCCCTCCCTTTCCCCAATCATTTCTGACTTTGTCTCTCCCTCTGTATTCCCTATAGATAAGTGTAAGTGAGCTAAGACATAGAATAAGCTTCAGCATTTTATTTTGATAGCAAGTTTTATTTGTTTTGTTTTTTCTCCTGCTTTATATTGTATAATTACTATGTTTATATTGATTTTTACTGTTCTATATTACTGTTTTACTGGTACTATATGATTTAGGCCTACATATGTAAGTTAGCATAAGTCATGTCAAGTTTCCATTTTGTTTGTTAAGTCTCCATCCTGTCCCCAGGCCCAGTTGTGTAACCCATGACTCATGCCTACCTCTCCTATGTAACTTGGTTCCTGAATGAATGGGGATGAATGAGGGTGTTTGAGAGACAATGGCAGGAGGTCTAAAAATATCTCCCTCTGAATAACCGAACCATCAACAGCAATACCTGGACCAACAACCCAGCCCTTGGAACCACCCTCAGCATTCAAGAAAAAAAAGATAAGGCAACCCACCATTGTGCCAGGTTGCACATGTTCAGTAAGAACATTTGAAGCCGTCTGGGGCAGGACAGACATTGCCCTCCCTATAGGAGATCAGAAGTAGTCTGCCCCATAAAAAGGGGTAGTGAAGACTGACTCTTTGGATGCCCACTCCATCTGGACCAGCAGCATGCCACACCACTTATCCACCCAGAGGCCCTGCCAGCAACCCCCCTCTGGACAACACCTACTGGACAAGGAGCCCTTTCTAGCCTGGATAGATAGCTATCACCCCCTACCCCCACTCCAACCAAGGACTTGGACTCTGCTTCTCTTCCCCACCTGGACTCCAGCCCTTCCACTGAGTCTCTTTCTCCTGCTGCTATTGTGAGTGTGTGTGTGGGAACCAAAAACTTCATGGGGCTGTGTAACATGTTGTCTGTTTAATAAACCTGTTATTTTGAGACCCTGAGTTGGGTTTTTGTCTGTTTCCTGACTGTTTCCTCCTTGCCACCATTTATCTGCCCCCCACCCCCCCAGTCTCTAAGCTGTCAGCCTGTTTCCAGCCCCAAGTTCCCAGGTTTTTGCCTCTCTCTCTCTCTTTCCTTGCCACCACTTATCTTCTACCCCCCCAATATCTCAGCTGTCAGCCTCAGTTTCCAGCCCCAATCTACCTTAAGTAACCCCAAGCCTCAGTTCCTCAGCCAGCTTCTTTCTAGTCCACCGGTTCTAATATCAGTTCTGGCTACTTTCACTCCCTACACTTTACTCTCTCTCTCTCTCACCTTAACCTTCCCCCAAGTATCCCAGGTACCCCAAGCACACATACATACTGTACCATCCAAGTTAGGAACTTACCTATGTGTAGATGGGTTGTATGTGTGTGAACTGGTGAGTGTGTATATATATGTATATATAATATATGTCTGTGTGTGTATATGTATATATATATCATTGTGTACATGATATACGAATTAGTGATCTGTGTATGTGTACTGAGTGTGTGGGTAGTGACAATTGATTTTTGTCTGATTTTTAGTGTGTAGTGTGTATGTGCTTGAACTGGTGATAGGTATGCATGTGCCTGGGCTGGTTTGGATGTGTATGTGCCTGAGCTGGTAGTGTGTGTGTGTACATGCACCAGATTGATTTGTGTGTCTGTATATGTGCAATTGTGTCACACCCTCCTGTCTAACAGTGCACTATTGAGATCCTGAGAGTTGGCCTGACTCCACAAGGCAACAGGCTGGCACTTGGAGCGGGATTGGCAAGCCGTGAGGCGTGTGGGGTGCCTGGCCATTCATCTGGAGCAGGATTTTAGAGCAATGACCCCTGAGAGCTGCCTGTGCTGCTGACCTTCTGCCACCGACTGCCCCAGAGTCCTGTCCCTTATTCTGCAGCTGATTGTCATCAGATGGAGTCCCTGAGCTTTGTGCTCGGGTCATGCTGATTGCTGCAGGAGCCTACTCTGTTGTTAGTTACTTGCCTTTTTGGTTGCCATGGAGGGTCACCCTTCAGTCTCTTTGTGGGGTTGGGGTTTGATACCATTTGATTGTTGCAGACCAGAACACCTTAACCTATTGCAATCTGTCGCTTAGTGGGAAGCCTGTTGGAGCTGCTGGGAGTAAGCACCTTGCTTCCTTGTGGTAGCATCTCAGCAGTGGCTGAAAGCTGCCAGTTACCCTACTTATGGTTCTTGAGTCAAGGGTTGACTAATGTATTCTGGTTTGTTTTGTGATTCTGGTTATGCCATTTAAGTTAATTTGTAAATAACCTTTAATATTATTCTTGTTTTGTAAATAAAGTGTAAATAGTTAAATCAGTTAAGTGTTAGACTTTCTTGGGACCACAGGCTGTTCTGTGGGGAGCAGGGGCTGGCTGCAAAGTAAATTGGTGCTGGCTGGAAGCCCTGCCCCAGTCTTACCACACCATCCCTGATATTGGGCAGGGGTGGCACTTGGGTTACACATAAAAAAATGACACCTGCCACAAGTGTGGAAAAGAGTGCTGACAGACTGACATGCACAGAATATATTGTAAACATACAGTGCACACAAAAGCTCCACTCCCAGCTGTAACTCGGAACGATTTCCGCAAAGTGTTCTGACTTACGACATTACCCCAGACCAAACAGAAGTTCTCTGTTGGTTCCAGGGGAAGGGGAGCCTGCAGCCAGGTTCCCATAGCAACAGTCAGGGCTCTCTGCCAGTGCTCGCTGTTTTCAGAATGGGACGGGTGAAAGGCAGCAGTGGGAGCTCATTTTTGGGACTCCCCAGCTGGTGCTGATGGGTGGGGTGGGTTAATTGGAGCCCCCACACTTCGGCTGAAACCCCCTCTGACTGAACTCCCTCTGCTCCTTCCCCCCGCTTTAAAACAGCGACAGGCTGGGAGCTCCAAAGGCACAAAAGGTGCAACATTTTGTAACATCTTACCTGATAGTGAGGGGTCAGATTTTCACCCAGTCGGCCATTTTTAAGCTGTTTGCAGTGGTGCACTTGTGTTTGGTCATAGCTATAAGCTGCTTTCTGTGATCAGATCAGGTGAAAATTGTCATTTCTGTCTGCACCTATAAAGTAAAAGTATACATGCATTACCATTAGCAGATTCAACAGACAATAGGTTCATATGTGCAGATCCAACGCATTCACATTTCTCACAGTTGCCACAGAAAGATGTAATGGCAAATAGTATAACAAGGTTCATAAAGGGACTAGACAAAGTCATGGATGAGAGGTCCCTTAAGAGCTGTTAAAAAGAACTGTCAGGGCTATATTTTTAAGCAATGATGGTTGCTGCCAGGGGATGGATTACACTAAATACCATATGCCCTGTACATATACTCTCCTTTTACAGTATCTACTTCTTGCCACTTTTTGAGATAGGATCTTGGGCTAGATATACTGTTGGTCTGACCCGGAGTGGCACTTTGTTTGTTCTTATGAATATCCTTTTACTCTACATATTTAGTCTATAAAATAAAAATATATCTATCATCACAAATCTAATCCACAAAACCAGGAAATCCATATCAGAACTTTCTCAATATTCAGGGGTATTTGGATTTAAGAGATTCCATTGGTGTATTGCTTCTGACATGTAGAAGAGTAGACTGCTTAGATGACTGCAATTTTAATTTAGGTGCTTGTGTAATTCATGATGGGGATAGTTAAAATATTCATGTTTTTCTATACCATTCAGCATAACAAGGACACAGATGAGGACTTAAAAATAAATACGTTGTGTGAGAGAGAATTATTTCTGACTATCATCCTGCAAAACCGGGCATGCTTCTGATCAATATTACAGATGGTTCTAACAGAAAGCCCCTTACAAAGGCACTTGTTTTTTCTGCTGGGAAGTGTTAAGACAGTGCTGAAAACCTATATCTGGTGCAGCATGCTTCCTTCTTATGCAGATTTAAATGACTGGAGCTAGCTGATATTGTCTGTTTCTCACATGTGATCTGAACATTCATTCACTAAAATCAGTGGCAAATTCCTTTAAGAGAATAGCCCTGGATCAGGCCCTTAAAAATATTCTTTAGCAGTTTCCTTTGCTTACCTTCTTTACCTATTTCTTTTCTCTTGCATATTATTGTGGTAATCCTGATGTTAGTGTAGTTTAAATCAATCTACTTCAGGAGGGGGAGGAGAAAAGGGGGAAGGAGAAGAAGGACGGTCCTCCTTCTATTGGACATCCCTTTCCAACTTTTAGGCCAAGAGATTCAGGCTATCCTGTCACTCAAAGCTAATTTGGTCCTAAGTAGGAAACTAATATCTGATCTATGGTCTCATTTTCCTGTAGTTTTCATAAGACAAAACCAAGTCAAAATTCTCTTCCCTTTTACTCTCGTGAATTACATTGACATCAATAGCTATTTTTATGAAAGATGAAAACACACACGTTACTTTACAGCACAGGATTCTATCTGCAGTTTGCCTACAAAATAGCGTGGTAACGTTTAACGTATTGAGAAACTAAAGATTAATAACCAGTCTTGGAAGTAATTTTGATGTAAACACACAGAGTTGAGCTGAAGTGCCTTAAAGCATTCTCATCAGAAAAAAATTATATTTTCTTGGATAGCACAGAAATTGCATTTATATTTAATCTGTCTTTGAACAGATCATTGATTGTTTTGAATGTTTCTATTAACTTCAGAGGAAGCAGAATCAGACCCATTTTCCTTTCTTCCCCTCTCCCCTTTTAAAAATCTAAATAACACTCCCATATCTACTTTTACCACTTACATTATATCCATATAAGCTATTTTGTGAAAAATGCAGATAGCAAATGTTCACAGGCATTTCAGTTCTGCATTCACTTTCTACTCGTTTGCATAATTTTCTCTTTAGGGATTCTTACGAAAAGTGACAGTGGGATGGAAGTCTTTTTTTTTCTTTTTTTTCCCCTTCAGCCATGAATTCCATCTGTTGTCATGGCACTGAACCCAGTGTGAATAGCAGCAAGCTTTGCTTTTGATGTTTAGTAGGATCAGTAGATGTCTGACGTTATTGGAAAGTATTTATTCATATGAATAAATCTACCTGAGTTTTATGCAAATGCTCATTTAGTAGAAAACAGCATGCTGTATACCAAGATAAAGATCATATGTTGCAGGCAGAAGGAGGGAATTCACCTGGATTTTTAAATCCTTTCTATTTTTTAAATGCATTGTATAGAATTTGCACAATACCTTTACATTTTGTAGAGCCAAACTAGGTTCATGAAGCATTCTTTAAAAGTACACGGTAACAAATACAGCTGAGTATTTGTAATAGCAATCTTGAGTTTTTCTAAAACATGGCAAAATCACTTTTACTTATAAGGTCTTCTAATCAACAGTCCTTCGGGATTTGCCATTCAGAATTCTACTTTTAATCTTGAAAGTGTCATGCCTTGGACAAAAATCCCATTGGTCCTAATTATGGAAAGTGCTAAATTTATAAGGTAGGTGACACTGACTAAATCAGAGATGCCTAAGCTTTCGTGATCCAGAGCTCACTTCATCAGATGCTAGAAAGGATATTCAAAGAGCAGACTATGAAATAGAGTGATTTGGAAGGGAGAGATGGAGGGGGCATAGGAAAAGGAAGACAATGCTGAGAGAGGCAAATAAGTAATAAAGTCATAAGAACAAAGGTGGTCACAAAAGTAATCCAGGTAATGGAATAATAATTCCTATTCCCTGTTTGGACCATACTTAACACAATCTAGTCCAGGGGTGGGCAATTTTTTTGGGGCAGAAAGCCGTTTATTGAATTTTGGCAAGCCATCGACAAAGAAATATTAATATTCTAAATTTTTTAGGGGCCCCACGGGCCAGATAGAATGGCCTGGCAGGCTGTATTTGGCCCACAGACTGCATTTTGCCCACCCCGATCTAGTTTGTGGGTGATTTCTTGTGATCTCTATTGGTGAGTGGCATAGCTTGCATCAGGGTCTGCTTCAAGGTCTGGGAACTCAGTGGGAATAGGAGGTATGTAGCCTGTTGCCTGGGAGACACCATTTGAGGTTGGAAATAGTCTGTAAATCAGGACAGGTTTGTTCCCTATGGCTTACTTGATGGCCTCATCCAGACGAGTGTGGACATTTAGTTCCCTGGGGACAACTAGCACCAGGATACCTTATACTTCTGCTAGTTGTCCCCAGGGAATGCCTGTGGCACACACTCCCTGGCATGCAGCAGCCTTCCCCAGGTGGGGTTGGGGAGGCTGGGGCCAGCACTGGGCTGGCCCCACCAACCTTACCTGGGGTCCTCCTGGGGCTGCAGCAGTGGCAATCCCGCTGCTTAGAGCCTGGCCAATAGCTGGGGCATGGCTCTGGCCAGCCAGGCTCTGGTTTTGAGTGGCATGCAGTGCCCCTGTGTGTGCTGCTCCACCTTTTTTTGCATTTGTAGGTTTTTAGCATATCCCCAGCTCTGAAATAGTTGAGTATGAGGACCAAACAGGACAGTGTGATGGAAACAGAAGCAGTGACCTCAGTGGGGATAATGTTCTTTATAGCTTGTAATCCATCCTCATGGGGAATGTTGGTGTCCTGAGATGCGACATCCATGGTAGCTAATATGATATTTGCTGGAGGCTCATCAATGAATCCCAGATTCTTTAGGAATCCTTTGTGTCTTTCAAATAGTTGGCAACTCTAGTGGCATATGAGACTAGGATAGAGTCACCATAGCCCTCTGTGAAACTCCCTCTATGATGATGCCAATGCCAGAGACAGTGGGGCATCCTGGGTTGGTAGTTTTGTGGGTAATAAGTTAAAGTTGCCTGGCCTGGGGTCCTTGTAGGTGAAAGCATTAATTCTTTCCTGTGTTTCTAGAGGTAGTGTTGTTAGGACATTTATAAGAATTATATATACTCATCTAGGCACAGCACAAAATGGGGGTTCATCTCAGATTCTCAGGGTTCTGAACAAACAGCATTAGGATATTAGGCTTTTCCATGCTTGGCCAAAGACAGCTACTGTTTTGTTCCTAATAGATATTACTGCTGGTCAGAAATTTTCTAATGATTTTTTTTCATTGCTAATTGCTGATTTTTTTTTCAAAAAAGAATGATTCTGCCAAAAGTTACCTGGGATGTGATTCAGAGAGACTTACTTTGGGAAGATTTCTCAGGTTCAGAATGGATTTTCTGGTTAAATAAAGGAGGCCATGGCAGAATAGCTATTAGTTGGAGTATTTACATAGATACAAGAGAGCAACGTTTAGGCCTCTGGTCTGAAACAGGAAGAACAGCAAGTTGATCCTGCACTCCCACATCCAGTATGTGTTCTGACCACTATAGCTATAGCTATTAGCTGTTCTTTCTCTCACATTGATGACACATTTTAAAAGATTTTGGTTCTATTTTGCAACAGAATGGAAATAAATGTAAAAAAACTATCAATTTTTAATGAGGCAAAAATCTTGCTTTCTACCTGGTCCTAATAAACATAATCATGAAAAAGAAATTAACACTTACTTGATAGCAGAAGTTTAAGTAGACAACCAATATTTATTTCCTGTTCTTCCTTCTACTATAAACTCCTTTCTGAACTGTGTTCCTTGGATTTATACAGTATCTCTTAAGTAGAAAGACCATTATCTTTTCCAAAGCTCATTTTTATTATAGCAAGTCAATGCACTGTCTGTACATTTTTTAGGTTCAGTGTTGTAATGTGAAATATATTTAAAAGTTGTATTCTGTTTTCCCATGTGTAATACCTTTAAGCAAAACCCTGCAAACAATTCTATTAGCATTAATCTGGAAAAACTTCATTGATTTCAGTGACATTATTCTGAATTTACAGTGATGTAAATGAGTTTCCCTTTTCTGTGGTCATGTGTAGCATTATATTTTCATAGTTGAATTAACATGTTATTCAATTAATTAATCAACTTCTATTTAGAGATACAAACATGGAACCCAACTCTGCCTTGCACTCCAGCTACTAGGGCAGTTTTCCAGGTCTTTCCCTGAGAAGGGACTGAAGAAAATAAGACTCACTGAGGTATGGAATGGATTGAAAAAGGCTATTATTTTGCTATAGCTTGGTAGGGATTGTGTTAGAGTTGTATTTTGCCTTTGGATGTTATGCTTTCATATTTGGGTATATGAGTATTTAGGCCTGACTCATCATTGTGTAATGAAATCATTATAGCTTTCAGTTGAATTATACTGGTGTAAAACTGAGTGACTCAGAGGAGAATCAGGCACTATTATAAAGTTTTATTTTTTACTCTGTTAAAATAGCATAAATTAGATTACACTCTTTCTTTTGAGGAGGGCTAGCAAAAGCTTAAAAAAAAAGAGCTTTTATGAATCATCCAGATATCTGTCCTGCAACCCCTTCTCAAGCTTTTTACCCAAACCTTCAACTCAGATTATCAAAAGTGTATGTGTTTCCTATAATAAATCTGTTGATGCATGCATATATAGATAACTTAATCTTGTATGCATTACTAAGATGTGGCTGGAAAAATCAGTTGGCTCTGAATTAGCACAGCTATCCGACAGGTTTCAGCAGTGCTCTTTGCATCAGGTGTTACATCCCAAAGATGGATTAGAAGGGTCCAACTAATCTTAAAGAGGTTGGTAGTGTTGCAGAGATGAACATGCTACTATATATCATTTATCAAGTCAAGCCTTCATCCTGCCATGGAACTTGCTGTGTGGGCACATGGATCTGCCTGCATGGATCATATTGTAAGACGAGGGCATTAAATCATAAACTTCTTGGGGCAGGGATTTCACTGGTTTGACTCTGCTGAATTTGGGATGCTCTATTATGTACCCAGGAGTCACAATTGGTGTTATAGTAAGCAATGAATAATCAGAAGGCAGTGCAATTCAACCAAGGCTCTTTTCCCTTAGTCATGCCTTGTTTTTTGCTACTTAGGTTTAAAGGGTGCAACATAGAAGGCCAAGGACTTGATACTAATCTGTTATGGGCAAAAATAATCTGTCACTGAGATTACAGATTCCTTCCAACACTTATAGTAAGTACTCAGTGCTAAGTTTACAGGCCAATCATTTGTAACATATAAAATCAGATCATGCATTTTCATTTATGTCTTGATTTATAGAAAGCATCCATCACAAACTGCATGAGTGCAATGGTATTAGTTGAGCAACATCCCAAGAGTTTGTTAAGCAGAAGTGCACATATTTAAAAGCAGGCTCCATCAGTGAAAATGTCTTCATTTTTCATTGTCTTGATTCAGTCAACCAGATTGTGTTGCTCTTCATTAAGTAGAGTAGCTCCGTATGTCAAAATAACTATATTGGTTTCTGTAGGACAGCATATAGAAGAAGATGCTACTTAAAGAGAGCAAGGGTGGTGGCATCCAGCTCTGAATTCCAATTTCCATGGCAATTCCTGTCTCAGCTACCCCATATATCATACGTAGGGAGGGACATACCAAAATTGCAATTTCATTATTTTCACAGAAACCATGATTTCAGGCAGGGTCCATGAAAAAGTGCAGGCTCCCTGAAAAACAGCTTACCAAAAATAAAATGCTGGCTCCCTCTGGGGAGCCAGCAGTCCTTCGTGGCCACTGCTGCCTGGCTGCTCAGCCTGCTGAGAGGAAATGGGGAGCTGCTGGCATGGTAAGATGGGTGTTGCCTCTGCCCTTCACTGCTGATTGGCTGTGCAGTGTCTATCATACAGCCTTACCCCTTGCCACCAATCAGCAGCAAGGGGCGGGGCTGCATGATGGACAGCCCTCACAACTAATCAGTGGCGAAAGGCAGAGCTGCTGGGGCCCTTCAGCCAATTAGAGGCATGGTGGGCTACAAAAATGGCTGCCAGCCCCTTGATCTGGACGCAAAATTGGCCAGCAGCCACCTCAAGTTCTATAGACTCCTAATAATACCCTATCAGGTAAAATGGTACAGGCCCAGGGGAATATGAACACAACTCTGGTATTGCCTCTAGAATACCTTTCCATTTGCATAGGCACATAGTATGAAATTTAGCTCCTTTGAGGGTGGGGAGAAAGACTTGGAAATTTACACTCTTCTAAAAGTTTTATTTTATTACATTTTCTTATTCATTTTTGGTTTTGTGCCCATGATGCTGATGGATGGGGTGGATTTTTTTTTTTTTATTGCTATAGCTCTCTGCAGTGTTAAAGGCATCTTTACTAATTAGCATAACATGATATATGTAAGTAATGAAATCAGAAGAGTAAATGGCAACATTAACTATTTTTCCTTGAGATGCCAGGATTCCTACCCTGCTCTCTATAGGTAATATTTCTCCCAGGAAAAATCATACAGCTAATGCAGATTAAAAAGAGAGAAAGGCTTTTTAAAATAAATGTTTTAGGGATAGATTAAAAAGCCCTTGTTGAGTACTTACATACCAAGTCCCAATGAGAGATGGTATGATCTTACTTTAAGCCATGAGATTATAGATCAGATTCTGTTTGTGCAGATGTTTGCTGGTGCTGGGAACTAAACTAAGCACCTAATCTAAGTAAGATTTGGGGAATGGGGCTGGCAGGTCCACAGGAGGATGTTGGCTGGTCCAGAGGGGACTGGTGGGTCCATGGTGGGGAGGGTTTGATAGGTCTGCATGGAGGGGTTGGGGTGTGTAGGGGCTAAAAATGGCCCATCATTGTGGGGAGGGTAAGAAGAGTGCAGCCCTGGGGCTTGGGCTGGGCCAAGTGGCTGGGTTTTCCTATACCTGTGGTTGTGCTCCAAACATGTAAAGATTGGGCTAACCTGTATTCTAGCTAACTTAGCTCATGTCCTCAGGTGAACTAAATTAGATCAGACTGGCCATTTTTTGGCCCAGTCTAACCTCCCCAAATCTCAGATCTCCACTTAAATCAACCTGATCCTAATTAGGTGAATCTGAGTGTAAAGTTTGTATGTACCCAGTGAATTCCACTACTTATTAGCATGTGAAAAGCTTCATAATTTGGCTATTTGGTTCTGAGTAAAATGATTGGCTTAAAAATGCACATTTGCCTTTCTGAAGCATCTTCAGCTGAAGCACCTTCTCAGTGTTGATCCCATTCTAGTCTAAACCGATCTAAAAACTGAACGTAAAAATTGAATGCTATATTCAGAAAGCTTTCCTGTAATTCCTGTTTGTATCAGGTATTCATCTCACTCATCCTGAATAAGGGTTATCTGTCCCATTCACCCTTAGGCATATTTACTAAGGTTTAAAAACTGAACAGTTCTGGTACATGTTCTTCAAGATATGGTGAAATATTCATTTGCACAACTCTATGGAATTAGGATTTGACCAGCTGTACAGGTGGGTGCAGATTTCAGATAAGAGCAGAAATGTTTGTTTCAAAACGTAAAGAAAGAAACAACAAAAGCCTTAGTACTAATTTCATATGTCTAAGGCAAAATTTGCCTTCACTAAGGTTTCCTTGGGTGTAATAGAGTGGAAATTTTTCCATTTATACATATGGGTATATAAAAAACAAACTATAAATTTTCTGTCACTGCATATTAACAGGATTTCCAAATTTTCAACAGTTTCAATACAAAACTCCTGCAGTTGTCTTTACCTATACTGAAGTTCCCAATGCTGTCACAATTCGAGGCAGGAAGAGAGAAATTACTGTTCAAAATATATTTCCTTATGCTTTTGATGTTATAATTTACTAGTGGAGGGAATGAATAAATATAATGGTGAACCTCAGTTCAGAGTAAAATCTGTCCTTTGCCTGTTAGGTGATCATGAATCTTAACGCCACCGTAGCTACTGTGCAGCAGTGCACATGTCAACAGCTGATCAGAAGTAAATTGCTTCTGGTCAGCCCAGGCAGCAGGGGAGAGGGAACTGTCCCTTACTCCAGACAGCTGTTTCCCAGCCCTACACCCCAATTTGCTGATCAGGTGTGGGGCTGGGAATAGCTGATGGGGAAGGGGAAAGTTTTCCAGCCGTGCATCCCAATCTGCTGCTCAGGGCACAGGGCGGAAAGGCAGCTGCCCCAGAGGTGGGACAGCTACCCCCACCCGCCAGAGCCCAAGCTTGACTCTGGTGCCCCCTGCCAGCCCATGGCCAGCACCTGGGGGAGCCTGGAGCTCCCCCTGTCTGCTTTAGTGGGGCAGGGCAGGAGTAGCCTTGCACTGAAGTGTTTCCATCAGGAGCAAATTTACTTCCAGTAGGCACAAACGTAGACACACTCCTGGGGAAAGCTTACTGCAAAGTATTCTACTGCATACCAAGCTTAAAGTGCACGAACAGCACATGTAGATGTGCCCTGTGAGTAGCACCTGGAATAGTCAGTTTATCAGTATCACTTCATTCACCATTATTTGCTCTTCTGCTTATGCAATTCAGTTTTCCTTTTACCTTTATGGATCACTGTTGAACACTGAATTCCAAAGTATTTATTTTAGAAAATTTTAGTCCCTCTCCTAATCAACATGGTAAGAGATCAGAAATTACTTTATTAATCCTCCCTGACAAATGATTTTTTTAACATATACCCATATAATGCAATCCAATTAACAAACATTGTATACATCAATTAAAATTAAATAAAGTTGCTCTTAAAAATGCTTTTTTAAATTGGTGTTGTAAAGTCAGAATCATTGCTTTAATCATTATTTTCAAGTATTCACCTGTATTTATCATGATTAACAAGAAACTTTGCAAAATGCATAGCAACAGCTACAAAATGCTTTGTAACTACTGCACATGTGGTTTGCCTGACAGCTGGACTTATTCCAGTGGTGTAATAAGGGTTTAATTATGGAAATTATTACTCTCTAGACAAATGTGCTTTCCAGTACCATAAAATGGCTGATGAAGTTTACATTTATTATATTAAACGCTTAAGGTGTGAACGTGTACTCTGATAGGTGGGTGCTCTGAGTGGTAGGCAGTTACACTTTATCACTAATTTGCTGTTGTGTAAAGCATCACAGCCTACACTCCACACAAGACATTTATGGTGGAGTTGCCTAATTAGCTCTGCAGTAAACGTCTCACCATCTACATGTGAAGTGCTATTAAGATGGAATAAATTAATTAACTTCTCCATAGATTAGTACTTGTAAACACAAGTACTATGCTATGGCAGAGTTTTTTACTTTGCAGCAACACATGTAGATACTGACCTAGCCAGCTGGGGCACAAGGATGCTTCAGTGTGGAGGCTGCTTGATAGTCAGCTCCACACTGAAGCACCCTCATGCCCCTGCCAGCCCTTCTGCAGCATGTTGAGCCGGGGGGGAGCAGCCCCAGACTGGCAGGCTGACCCCTGGAGCCCCTTGCTAGCTGCAACTATAGCTCAGCTCAATGTGCTATGGTCCCGGGTGCACATCCAAACACAGTGCCCAGAAGCAATAAACTCTGGCGTGATATGCACTAGAGTTGATTGCTGCACATTAATAGCACATATACATGTGCCCACTGGGTGCATCTACACGTGCACTTAACTGCTCAGTAAACTAACTTGCTGTGGAGTAAAGCATCACAGACTACACATGTGATGCTATTAGACTGCAGAAAACTAATATTCATCTCTGTCAAGGACAGAAGTATTTTACATCAGTGAAAATAACGGCACCTAAGTGTATGTTTAAAAGCTGACCTGGGCCTAAATTGTTCCTGGTCAGCCCAGGAAGGAGGGGACTAGAACCCTGCCTGCCACCTAGCCCTGCTTTTTGGTCACTCTCATGCTCTAGCCAGCTCTTCTAGTATCTGATGCTGCTATCTGGAGTCTGGAGCTAAACTCCCAAGCCTGCTGCCACCTCAGCTCAAACTCCTGTGGTCCTGGGTGCACATATAGACACTGTGCTCAGCTGCCATTAACTCTGGCATAAACTGTACCAGAGTTTATCATGCCACACTAATTGAATGTGTAGATGCACCCAATTTTTCTCGATCTTTTTAATCTCAGTCTTTCAGTCTGTCCTCTAAAAATACGTTAGAGAAGTCTTTCTCCAGGCTTTTCTTCTATCTATTCTTCTTGAAATGGATCTGGTACTTTTTTGACCATTGGTGACGCGTAGGGGGTGCACAGGGGTGCCACTGGTGGCATCTGCAGGTGATCCCTGATTGCTGCTGGCTGCTGCCACCAACACAGTCGGTGGCATCTGCGGGTGGTCACCAACCACTGGTTGGGGCTTGTCACCTCCCCCACCTCCCTTCCACTGACACCACTGTAGCCACCTGTGGGAGCTCCCCGCCATTTCCGCTGACACCTGCGGGTGGTCACCATGCCCCCTCCAGCCTCCAGGAAGATGTGGTGTTCAGGCTTTGGACATTGCAAGTTACTTTGGGCTATTGTCATATTTAGGCCTGCAAGCAGGAGAGGGAAACTGAGTGACTCTGCTCAGATTGCAACCCTTTAGTTAGATTTAAGGCATATACAGATATTGAGGAAGTTAAGGTGGAGATTAAATTGAGTTAAAATGGCCACCTGATCTAAAGTAAGTTGGGATCAGGGGAGTTAGCAAGGGGACTTAGGAGTAGTGGGGGGCAAGTGTGGTCCATGAGGGGATCGGGGTGGGGGCAAGCATGGGCTGTGGTGGGGTTTAGGAGAATTGAGAAGTCAAGTAGGATCCTCATAAAAGGGATCAGAAGGATCAGGGGGGAACTGGGGCTTGTGGGGGGTTGGGGGTTGGGGAACTAACCAGGGTCTATGAGACGGATTGGGAGGATCAGGGAAGGAAGCAGGTCTGTGGGGGGTGGGGGGCTTGGAGGATCTAGCAGGGTCTGTGCAGGTAGGTTGGTGCAGACTTGGCAGGTTTGGCAGTACTTGGAGAGGCAAATAGGGTATGCAGAGGGCTTGGAGGGATTGGGGGGATAACAGGGTCCACAGGAGGTTGGTGGGGTCCAAAAGGGTTTGGTGGGAACTAGCAAGGTCTGGGGGGAGGGCTTGGAGGGTTGGGGGGTCATCCAGACCAGGAATTATTTTTATCCCCTGACCCTCCCTACCCTGTGACAAACAATCCCGCACAGTGAACCAACCCTCCCCAATCCCTCCCCTCCCGCCACCCCGACTTACTTCAGTTGTCTCCCAGTACCGGGAAAGGCCAGTCTAAGTTTAGAGCTGAACCTGGGCAAACTCAGTTAGATTGGATGGCCATTTTTAATTTTAACCTCCCCCTAACCTCCCTAAATATTTGTACTTAGCCTAAGTGTATAAAAGCAGTTCATGGCAACCATAGTGGGATGCAGGAGAGAGAATACTGTACACTTTTGTCTTGACCTTTTTTAAAAATTGGTTTGGTGTAGGGCTGACAATTTTAAAAAATAATTGCAAATAATTGTGAAATTAAAAAAAAAACCCTTACAATTAATCACAATTTTAATCGCACGGTTTAAAGGACCACAGCTGGGTCCTTCTTGCTGTGCACGGGCTACCCTGTGGCCCCTCTGTACTGCCACCACTGCCCTGCTGGGTGGCCTGGAGATAGCAGTGAGGGTGTGGGCTCTGGGTGGCTCCAGAAAAAGGGCCTGGCAGCGGTGAGGAAGAGGGGCTACTTTTCCCCCATGCCAAACAGAAGCTTCTGCCTGGCTGCTGCCACTGCCACTGCTTAGTATTAGTAGGTGAGTTTGGAGCAGGCACAGGGCAGGCCAAGGTCAGGGCTGTGCACACAGGTTCCAGATGGTCCAGAGCTGGTCCACTATGCTGGTCAAAACGATGTGCCTGATTAACAAGATAAAAAAAATGCATTAATCATGTAAGTTAACTGCAATTAACTGACAGCCCTAGTTTTGAGATCTATCTGTTAATAAGTTAATTTGAGATTAAAAGTGAAAATATACTTCTGGAGCTGTTACTGCAGTGTGTTAATAAAAACAGCGAGAAAAAAAATCCCTGGCTAGTAATAGGTACCTTAGAAGCAGCAAAAATTGGAATGTAATTTTCAGTTCCAACCATCTCAAAACTATAAAGAAGAAACATGTTTGTTGCAAATTATAAAAATACAGAATACAGTATTACAGTTATGTCAGGAATTCATGGGCATAATCACTGGTATATAGTGATGTCACAAAGTGAGTATTTTTAGAGCATTTTGGGGGGAAAATGGTAATACACAGCAAAACGCACAATTCTAATTTTTTCCCCAAATTAAAATTAAAAAAAAATAATTACAAATTATTTCATGAAATGGAAATTCCAATTTTAGAATTGGGACATTGACTAAAGTATAATTTAATACTGGCTCCATAAACTGGGGGAAAAAAACATTGACAGAGTAGCTTTTAAAGAGGACTTTTTGACACAGAAGGAAAGCTATCAGCTTCTAAATTGTACACTTTAATGTACCATGGTATATAATGCAGTTTACCACCTCCGTTAGGCAACACTATATCTTAAAACACTTTAAAAAATTCTTGGCTATAATGAAGGACATCAACAATAAGGAACTCCATTAATTAAATGACCACTATAACATCTGCCAACATTTTCAATACAATTTTGTTCCACTTTTAATTAAATGATACCTCTTCTGGCAACTGATCTTTGCTAATCCTCTAAATGTGTGAAAGGTTGACCTAAATATTTTTGGATATGAGAAAAAATATTTTTGTATTAGATTTGTCCTTTTCCTTGTTTTAAAAGATTGCAAGATTTTTGTCTTTTTTTTTCCAAATATACCAGAAGACAAAATGGCTGCTTTTATTTCCCCATCTGTGCAGCACCATGCTTAACAGGACTGTGCATAGCTGTGAGTATTTTAGTATATCTTGAATGAGCCTAATGGTGGCGATTTTTAAGGGCAGTTCCTTAAACTCAGCATTTCTGAGATGGCTGAATAGTAGTTTTTAAGGAAAATAGATATTTAAAATCAATGAGATTTCCCTCTGAATAAATGGCAGTTAAATAGTAGATCAAATTTACAGTCTAAAATGGTTGAAGTTTCAATTTAAAAATTGAAACGTACAATCTAAATTCAATCACAGTGATTGCTATCATTTTGTTGTACATTCAGTTGCAAAGAAACAATAAATACCTATTTTAAATAAATACCTGCTTTATTTGCCAACAGTAAACTATTCCTACAGTTCAACATGCTTTATTGGAAAACTTCTTTGCACAGAGTAATCAACAATGCTAACCAAGCATGATGATTATGATTAATTGTTCCAAGGACTTAACATCAACAGTGTGTATAGAGTTGAGTTTCTTGTAATAAAATTTGGGAAATATGGATTCAACTCAGGAAAAATTATTTGATTAGATTGTTACTCAGACAAAATAATTTTCTCTTGGCTGAAACTTGACTTACTGCATTTTAATTTCAAGGCTGTTGTGTTTCTCTTACTGTATTAAAAAAAATAAATGTGGCCAGTGTTAAAGTACGTGGCACGTTTTTATTTGTTTGTTCAAAAATCAAGTTTTTTGAGTATGCACAGGTGATTTCAATATGTTTCTGAAATAGATATGGAAGTTTTCCATTCTGGATTTCTATCTTTGTAAATGGACAACTTGTTTTATCTTTTAAGCATTTTGTATCCTGATGTACAGGGATCCTGGTTCTCTCTGTTTAAAAATTGCAAGTTCTCTGATAAAAAAATCCCAAATTCTTTTATTAAAATACCCTAAATATGCCATTAAAATGAAACACCACTAATATATATCAATTTAATGCAATGTTTTATTGATATATTTACAATTTAAAAATAATGTGAAAG
>NW_017728931.1:103602781-103616443 GCF_001723895.1 Crocodylus porosus
GCCCTGGTGGCACTGGCCTGGCCATGCAGCTCCCCACCGCCCCTGAAAGGCCCCCCTGCCCCATTCCCCTGCTGGAGGGGCAGGTGCCTCCCCCACTCCCCTGACCTCCCCTAGCTCCAGCTCCAGTGCCCAGACAAACCACACATTCACTTATATGCATGCAGCTGCTAGGGCTGCTCCCACCCCCTTGCCTGACTGTATGCCAGCCATATGCATGTGTGCATGCAGATGTACGTAGCTTCCCCTGTCTCCAATCACCCTTCTCCTGCCATTCTCCCTGCTTCACCCAGCCCCTAGCAGCTCTTGCAGGCTGGAAGGCTGCCAGCCTGTAAGGGGAAACATGCAGTTTCCCACAGTTTTCTCCTTTAAAGAGGAAAACCTGTGTTTTTCTCCTTCAAATGTGAATATCCGTTTTCCTGCAGCAAACAGAAAACTGGATCCCTGGTGATGTACGTTATCTTGAAAAACAACAAAAAAGGAGTTGTTAATCACATGTGGGCACTTGACTAGTTGCATATCTCAAACATTTTATAACTTATTTTCACAAAAGAAATGTTTTATCTGTTAGCCCACAGGTGGCTTAATCAGTTCTCTTTTCTGCAGATCAGTATGGCTAACTAGATAGCTCCAAATTTTGAAGTCTTTCCCTATTATCTCTCCTACTCCTAACTATATATATATCAACTATCCTGTCGCACCTTTGTAAGGAGTAAACCGTGACTTTTTGATATAGCTGTTTTCTGGGAGTGGTGTGAAAAAGCATTGCTTGAAAGGCAGGACTAATGGTCCCAGGTGGCTGGTCCTCTGTGTTTTCCAATGGATAGGGAATGTAGAACTGTAGCAGCACTCTTTCTTGCACTTCTTGAAGTATTTGTGTCCCCAGTGGATCAGGAGTAGAACTGTCTTCTCACTACAGTGAATACAAGAACTGTTACTGTTCCTGACATTTATATGGTCAGTTTTTCTTCCCCACAGATGCCCATAAATACATGGCAAAATCAGGCCCTTAGGATTTGGTTTTATTGTTTTGGAGTCTCATGTTAAATATTATATCCTCCCCCTTTCAGACCCTCCACCTTTCAGACCCTCCACCATGTACACACACTTAATGTATCTTTTTGAAAGATTAATTTTACCTTATCTGTTAGGAAGGTGTTTGTTGCTACCAAATGAATAATAGCATTGCCCTGAGTTGACATGTTAGTTTGTGAGAAATTCTGCCAATGTTTATAATGTTCTATACCTGTGTTTATAATGCATCATTAAATAATCCAAAATAAAAGAACACAGATTAAGGATATAAATGTGAAATATTGTTTTGTTTGCTTTACCAGTTGCAGAATACAAAAGGAAAAACACATATCAATTTGTTTAGAAAGAGTGCAAAAAAGGAGTTGTAACTAAGTTTGAAGTATTTTATGTCATGACTTGGTTTTCAATGAACTGAAAGTCTCATGGAAAACTTTAGAGCTTGATAGTGTATACTATCATATTGTAGGGTTTTATATAAAATGCAGTTGGAAAAGCCATTAATATATATGAAGGAAACTGGGGCAAATACTGTATATATTGTTCATGTTTGTGTGACTAAGCTGTTCAAAGTTTCCAGTTTCTGCTAAAGATTCCTTTATTGTATTCAAATTATATTCATTTTTAAGTATTCTAATCAGTAAATAATTGGGTAGGGAGTTCATTCTTCATCAGATATCCAACAAAAGGAAGCTGAAATGGATCAGCTAGAAGTAAGACTAATGAAATCCTTCCCATGGGCAGGGCAGGCCAGACCCATTTCTGCCAAAACAAATGAAATAACATAAAGTGCAGGTCCTGCTGTCCTTATCACATGTAACATTGCACCTTTTCAGACGATTCCTACTGAGACCTAAGACATTAAATCCTCAGTACAGAATAGTTTCCTTCCTTCTCTCCCTCTCTCTCCCTCTGGAACCTAATAGCTCTTCTTGGCACTTGATAGCACCTGTCTGTTACCAAAACCTATAATCTTGTCTTCTAACAGAGAGAAAAAATTGTACGACCTAGCATTCAAAAGCTGTTGTGTTGGAGGTAAAGGGAAAAAAATCATTTTTATCACTGGCTTCCCCCACTGCTTTTTCTTACCTGGAGATAAATTAATTCAAGATACCAACCATGCTTTAGGGTTGTTGTTCGTAGCCATGTTGGTCTAAGGACACAATGCCTGAAGAAGGGTATTTGTGCCCCAAAGCTTGCAAAGAACAATTTTTCTAACTATTTAGTTGGTCTAATAAAAGATATCATCTACCCAGAGAACCTTGTCTGTCCACGGTATCAATATTTATAAGTAAACTATGAAAAGAATTTGATTTCACATGGTTAGTATTGGCCCATAACTGAGGGAAATACAAACTTAATTGATACTTCCAGTTTCTAACATTCATAAGAAAGAAGCTTAGAGATCTACTGTTGATACTTTTTAAGAAGTGAAAGTGAGAGAGACATGCCATAGCTCTTATTCAGTGCAAAGAGATTGCTGAAAAGATGTTACAGTATTCTAATTAAATAGACTTTGTGTATTTAAATTAAATGTGGGATTTGATTATTGTATTATGCTGCTGTATGATATGCCTGTATGCCTACTGATTTTGAGTTAGAACAGGGTAGAGTTTGTCCACAGATTTTTTTTATATACCTTTGATTTTAAATACATATTCATTATGTGAACTAAAATTTTGATTTTTCCAAGATTTCTATTCATTACACAGTAGGCACGTTTATGTGAGATGTTTACTGTGGAGCTAACTAATTAACTCCACAGAAAATATCTCAGCATCTACACATGCACCCCTATTACGGTGTAGGAAACAAAAAACTTTGCAGCAGGGTAGTACTCATACATACAAATACTACCCAATTGTGGAGTTTGTTTGTGCACAGCAGCATACGTGTAGATGCTGACCCGGCTGGCTGGGGTAGGAGGGTGCTTCAGTGCAGGGGCAGCAGCTAGCCTCACACCAAAGCACTCTTGTACCCCAGCCATCCCCTCTATAGCACACTGAGCCTGACTGGAGAAGGCTGATCCCTGAATAAACATGAATAACTAGTGCACATGAATGAATGCTGGAGCTGATTGCTCTGGAGTTATTTGCTCCTAGGCACACATTCAAACAGCAGCCTGGGAGCAAAAGCTCTAGAACAATAAGCTCTGGAGTTTATTCTAGTGCACTCATTGCACGTGTAGATGCACGTGTAGAGACTCTTACATCTTAATTACTGAAAGAGATATGGACAGGAAAAGGAAAGCCACATATAAGCCAAGAAAGATTTAACAAAAATCAAATATGGCAGTGGAAAGAAAAGCACTTACCAGTAGGGAAGCAAAAAGTTAATGCAACACAAAATTAACTTTATTCAGAAAAAACACAAGCACGCAAAACAAGCTGAAGAAAAGCTGAACAAGATACAAGTATGATTCATCATGGAAAATAACTAGGATTGCCATAATGCCAAAAAAAATCTTTATCAACAGTGAAAGAGCATTCACTAGACTAAGAACAAACTTAACACTGGATAAGAAAGACAGCAGAACTCTGTCCAAAGAAAATATTTAATATCAAATGAGAAGGATAAAGAAGGGCTCAAAACTAGACATGAAAAGGCAAAACAGTTAAAGAGGACGTCAAATAGGCAGAGATGGGAAAGATATTAATGTAGATCAAAAAGAGGATATAATTCTTCACAAACAATAACAAAAATAACAATACTGAGAAGAGAGAACAAATGGAAACATTCAGTGATGGAAATGAAGGGGTTTCATATAAAGCCAGAAAGTATACTGAAGAAGCAAGTGATGAAGGATCTGAGCCTCATTTTTAAAAAGTGGTCTGAGAAATGTTAACCAAAAGCTCTACACTTTTGTGTTGTACTGCTTCTGTCTCATGCTGTGAATTATTTGTATGGTATATAAAAGAAGACAGCAGTAATTAAAACTGAGGTAATTCCTTTGATTGGCAAGTTCCCCTAGCAAATTGTTTTGCCTACTTCACATTCTAGGGATTCACTGAACCCTCCTCCGTTCTGATATCTATTCTTACAGTAATAAACCTCCCATCTCATAAATCAGAGAGGGGTGTTTTGGATTTTAGCATATTGCTTCATGCTTGTCTAATCATTAGCACTTCTGGAAAATGGGTATAACACACTGTAAAATCAGGCTGGTAGTATATTATTCTTTCTTTGCACAAAAGAAACTTTATCACCTTGTCTGACCATCTCCATAATGCAGGCTGTAGAACTGCACAGGAATTACTAGATACAGAGACCAATAACATAGGATTGAACTAGAGTACATCTTGTCTCTTAAGACTTTAAGAGACTCTTACATCTTAATTTAAACACGTAAAAACGTTAAGAACCGGATACTCCTCTGGTAGTCTGTCCCTGTGGTTTATTCCTCTGTTTTACAATTTTAAACCTTTTTAATAGTTGGAAGTGAAAGCTGGAAAGATTTTAACTGTTGGATTATAGAGCTTTCCAGTCTCTGTGTAGTCATTTATTGTGGCAAACTGAGAAATACTTGTATAATTTATAAATGTATAAATGTCTATGAGTGTATGTTTATGATAGTTTGTTTACCATAGAGCAATATGAGAAGGGACACTTAGAGGAACCAAACTAAAAAGGCAAAATAATGGCTATAAGGAACACCCCAGCACACACCCAGTAGACAAGTTAATAACTGTGAAGAGGCAATGACTTGGCCCCAGTACTTGTTACGTACCTTTTTTTCCCCACTGAGAACTCTGAGATCTAAAGTAGGGCTGTCAAGCGATTAAAAAATTTGATTGTGACTAGTTGCGCGATTAAAAAAATTAGTTGCAATTAATTGTGATTGTAATCTCACAGCTAATAATTCAAAATTATGTGCAGAAAAACTCAAAATTAAGCAAAATTATGCAGGTACTTTGTATGGTTGGGGGTGGGTATGTGGTGTGTGTGTGAGGGGGAATTTGTGAAGGAGTGTGGGTGTGTGGGGGGGGTTTGGAGCCCGGGAAGGGGGGGTCCCTGCATGCCCTGGCAGGATGTGGGGTACTGTGGGTCAGAAATGAGGGGCAAAAGCAGGGCTAGGGAGGCTGTAGTCACGGGAATATCACTGCCCCCCCACACAATCATATAACTCCTCCCACCCTACTCCCTCCTTCCCCCCACCCACGTTCTCTTTTTTGAAACTGGAAATATGGTAACAGGACTGCAGCCTGGGCAACATATAGAGCAGTGCCCAGCAGGTAACTCTATGGAGGGGAAGGGGCATGGAGGGGGCAGGTCGAGGTTGCCATGGTGAGAGAAGGAGTAGGGCAGGGACAAGGACTAGGGTGAATGGGGCCCCGGGGTGCCACAGGTCATGGGACAGCACCACAGATGGCTCATCCAGAGGTGCGAGAGGCATGGCTCCCCACCACTGCACACACCCCTGGGGAAGGCATGGGGGGCATGAGCATGGGGCAGAGGCAGCCTGCACACTGTGAGTTGGGGCTCTATGTCCTGCTGTCTTTGCCCTGGGACCCATGTGCTGGCCACACTCTGCATCTCCGGTCCACCTGGCACAAGTGGGAGGCACAACATGGTGTCGTGCAGCACTCAGGGCAAAAGCAGCAGGGTGCAGAGCCCCATCCCACAGCCTGCTTCCACCCCACGCACAAATCCAAGGGACACATGCCCCCCTTGCCTCCCCTAAGGGTGCGCACAGCAGCAGGGAGTCTCACCCTGCCCACGTTCCTGTATGAGCCTTTGCCCTTGGCTCCATTGCATGATCCACCCTGGCCCCCAGTCCCATTCACTCCAGCCCCCCTGCCCCTCTCCCTCCCTTATCATGGGGGCCTCGGTCTTCCCCCCCATGCCCCTTCCCTCTCCCCTGCCCCTTCCACTCCACAGACTTATTGGCAGGGCACTGTTCTACACACCACCCAGGCTGCATTCCTGGCCAGGTGCATGTGTTTCTGTCTGTCTGTCCATGTCTGTGCCCCACCCTTCCTGCTGCAGCAACCCAGAACCTGCACTCAGGCTGCCCTGCCATCCTCTGCACTGCCATTGCTGCCCTGCTGGGCAGCCTGGAGGTGACAGTGATGGCAATAGAGAAGAGCCTCAGTGGGCTCCAAAACCACATATGTGTGTAATGCATTAAAAAGATTAATGCAAGAACAAATTACCATGCTAATCACACATGTTAATATCAATTAATTGACATCCCTAATCTAAAGGCATTGACTAGTTAAAAGATCCATCGTAGAGAGGAAGGGGAAACAGGCACAGACCAACCAAGACTCAGAGTTCAAAAGTAGGTAGGCTCTCACTTGGTTCCCTTGAAAATGTGTGGGAAGGACAACGAAGTCTAACTAGGGAATAAGGAGAATTTTAAGCGTAGGGAAGATGGAATGGACCAGATCCTACTGTGCTGCCAAAGCTTTCTAGGATTCTGGCCCCTGATCCTGCTTACAAGACTTTCTTCGTCTTACATGTTAACTGTCAATGAATAAAATGTATAAGCAGAAATGAGATAGTTTTTGTCCTATTGAGAGCCCAGAGACAATGCAGGGAAATCTCTCAGGGCTTACTGCCTCATTGACCCACACTATTGGTCTTTCTGATCCCGTGTATCTTTCCCTTTTGGGAGTGTCCAGCTTCAACAGGAAGGATAGTGGGCAAGCTTAGTCTTGCCTAGCCCATGGCCTAGGGCTAGGACACTTCTCTAAGAAATAGTAGATGCAGGTTTAAGTCTCCTTTTGGTGAGGGATAGGTACAGGGGAACCTCTCACTACCTGGGCTAGCACCCTAACCACTAAACTATTGGGGTAAAAGACAAGAGGTTCATTGTCCAGCACCAAACAGCTGCTAGTCATAATTTTTTGTGAGTAACATTTCCAGGACTTGTGCAAAGTTTATGAACCTTCCCAGGTAGAATGAGATCACAAGAGAAGAAAAGTAGCCTAGGAAGATTCCTTCTCAGCATGCTTAGAAGGGCAAGGGTGGATCTAGAATCATAAATTCACAGAATCGTAGAAAATTAGGGTTGGAAGGGACCTCAGAAGGTCATCTAGTCCAACCCTCTGCTCAAAGCAAGATGATCCCTGACTACCTCATTCCAGCCAGGGCTATGTCGACCCAGGCCTCAGAAACCTCCAAAGATGGAGACTCTACCACCTCTCTAGGTAACCTGTTCCAGTGCTTCACCAGCCTCATAATGAGGAAGTGTTTCCCAACCTAAACATTGGATAAACCAAATTTTCTGTCACTTGAGACCTTTGTTCCTTGTTCTGTCTTCTGTCACCACTGAGAACAGTCCAGTTCCATCATCTTTGGAGCCATCCTTCAGGTAGTTAAAGGCTGCTGTCAAATCCCCTCAGTCTTCTCTGCTGCAGACTAAATAACTTCAGTTCCCTCAGCCTTGCCTCATAAATCATGTGCCCCAGCTCCAAAACCATTTTGTTGTCCTCCACTGGACTCTCTCCAACTTGTTCACAACCTTTCTATAGTGGGGGCCCAAAACTGGACACAGTACTTCAGATGCAGCCTCAGCAGTGCTGAATAAAGGGAAATAATTACTTCCCTTGATCTGCTGGCAGTGCTACTAATAATGCAGCCCAGTACGCTGTTAGCCTTCTTGGCAACAAGGGCACACTGTTGGCTCATATTGCAGCTTATTGTTCACTGTAAACCCCAGGTCCTTCTCTGCAGACCTGCTGCTTAGCCAGTTGGTCCCACGCCTGTAGCAGTGCATGAGATTGTTCTGTTCTAAGTGCAGGACTTTGCGCTTGTTTTTGTTGAACCGCATGAGATTTCTTTTGGTCCAGTCCACCAATTTGTTTAGGTCACTGAATCCTAGCCCTACACTTCAGCATCCTAGCACTACTACACTCCCCAGCTTGATGTCCCCCATGAACTTGTTTACCGTGCACTCCATCCCATCTTCCAGATCGTTAATGAAGATAAGGAACAAAACTGGTCCCAGGACTGACCCTTGGAGCACTCCACTTGATACCAGCTGCCAACTAGACCTCAAGCCATTGACCATTACATGTTGAGCCCACGATCCAGCCAGCTTTCTATCCACCTTACAATCCAGTCATCCAACCCATACTTCCTCAGCTTGATTGCAAAAATACTGTGGGAGATGGTATCAAAAGCCTTGGTAAAGTCAAGGTATATTACATTCACTTCTTTCCCTGCTTCCACAGAGCCACTTATATCATCATAGAAAGAAATCAGGTTGGTCAGGTATGACTGGCCCTTAATGAATCCGTGATAACTGTTCCTAATCACCTTCTTCTCCCCCAAGTGCTTAGCAATGAATTCTTTGAGGACCTGCTCCATTTTTTCAGGGAATGAGGTGAGACTGACTGGTCTAATGCATTGAGTACTTCACCCTTTTCCTCCTCACTTGGTTGCCTCCCCTGTTCAGTAAGGGATCTATACTTTCCCTGACCTTTCTTTTGTTGCTGACATACTTGTAGAAGCCCTTTTTATCTCTTGCTAACTGCAACTCCTATTCCACTTTGGGCTTCTTGATCTTGTCCCTGCCTGCCTGAGCAATATTCTTATACCCTTCCCTAGTCATCTATCCAAGTTTTCACATATTGTAAGCTTCCTTTTTTGTGTTTAAGTTCAACAAAGATGTCTCTACTAAGCCTAGCTGGTTGCCAGCCATATGTGTTATTTTTCCTGCACAGTGGGATGGTTTGCTCCTGTGCCCTCATTAAGGTTTCTTTAAAAAACAGCCAGCTCTCCTGGACTCCTTTCCCTCTCAGGCTGCCCTCCCAGGGATCATGCCCATCAGTTCCCTGAGAGAGTCAAAGTCTGCTTTTCTGAAGTCCACAGTCCATATTCAGCTGCTCTCTTTTCTTCTTTTTGTCAGGATCCTGAACTCAATCATCACATGGTCACTGCTGCCCAAGTTGCCACCCACTTCTACAATCCTCTACCAATTCTTCCTTGTTTGTGAGCAGCAGTTCAAAAAGAGCAGAGCCCCTAGTTGGTCCCTCCAACACTTGCACCAGGAAGTTGTCCCTAACACTCTCCAAAAACTTCCTAGACTGCCTGCACGCTGCTGTATTGCCTTCCCAGTGGATGTCCGGGTGACTGAAGTCCCCCATGGGAACTAAGGCTGGCAATTTGGAAACTTCCTCTAGTTATCTGAAGAAAGCCTCATCTACCACATCCTCCTGGTCTGGTGGTCTATAGCAAACACCCACCATGACATCAGCCTTGTTGCTCCCCTCTAACCTTAACCAAGAGACAAGCCTATCTCCAGTTTCATAATGGAACTCTGAACAATCATACAGTTCTTTTACATACAATGCAACTCTTCCTCTTTTTCTCCCCTGCCTGTCCTTCCTGAACAGTTTGTACCCATCCATGACAGTGCTCCAGCCACGCGAGCTATCCCACCAAGTCTCTGTTATTCCAGTCATGTCACAGTTCCTTGACTGTGCAAGGACTTCCAATTCTTCCTGCTTCTCTCCCAGGCTCCACACATTTGTGTACAGACACCTGAGGTAGCTAGCCGATTGCCCTACTCTCTCAGTAAGAATGAGGAGGCCTTCTGTGTTGCCTTCTCCTACTTCCTCCAGGTCCCCCATTTTCTAACTTACCTCAGGGCTTTAGTCTCCACCCAGCAAAACTAGTTTAAAGACCTACCCCTAGGTTAGCAAGCCTGTCTATGAAGATGTTCTTCCCTCTCTGTCACATGGATCCCTTCTCTTCCCAGCAATCCTTCTTGGAACAACATCCCAAAGTTGAAGAAGCCGAGTCCCTACCGGTGACACCACCTGCACAGGACCTGCAAGTCCATATAACCATCTCTAAATGCCACTTACGTTGCTAAATTGAGCTACATACATGCCAATTTACTCACATAAAGGCGAGTTGGATTTGGGGCTAAGTCTTTAGGGGTACCTATACATGTGACAGATGCCTGCTCCAACACAAGGTTCCAGCACGTGTATTCAGTGTCCCTGTGCTTCAGAACGGCTGTGATGATGCTTTAAGTAAAGCTCATTGAACAACCTGTAGTTAAAGCACCCCTGCCACCATTTTGAAGCGCGGGACGCTGAATAAATGAGATGCTGAGGGCGCTTTGAGCAGCTGCTGAGAGATGTTTTAAATAGCACCCCAACCCACTCCAGATCATGTGTAAAGCCACCTTAAATGCCTACTAGGTGGAATACAGTCTGGGTCTATGTGTACAGTTCTCATTTTAAATCCATTCCTCTAAGTGCTGTGTATCTTTAGATAAAATCTAGGTTGCTTTGTTTTGAAGCAGTTGCTTTTGTGTCACTGCATACTGTTACTGTCCACAACCTTCCAAAGAGAAACTTTCATTGCTCAGCCTTCACAATTGGCAACCAGAGGTATTATACGCAAGGAAGCCCATTAGCAAACTGTTGAAACTTGGGATTCTACCCAAAAGACGTGGAAGTATGGTCCTATAAACTGAAACAGGCTCATTCAAGGTATGAAGCATGGTCTCAGAAGGGACGACTTACCCAGGAACCTCAAAACTTTTAGACTGAGATCAAGCCCCCTCTTATCCTTCAACTTCTCCTTGACAAAAAGTATGCAAATTCTTCTCTCTCTTTGAATCTGCTCTAATTTTTCAATATCAACATTATTTTCATCTGGTGTTCCTCTACTGGTCTCAACAGCTGCTATTTGGAAGCGGTAAAAAAAAAATTCTTTAACTTGGATTGGCATTTCCCTGTCCATATCTCCCAAGGCTCCTTTACAACTGCATCCAGATGTGCAGGGGTGTGCATCTGCAGTGGCACAAATAGTAGTGGCACAAATTAGTGCCACAGTTGTTGCAGAACACCATGTCCTGCTTTGGGCCAACTGCCCTTGCCCAGATCCTCCTGGCTCCCAGTGTGCTGAAGCAGCTGGGCCATGAATAAAGGAGTGGAGATGCTCTGGCTGGCAACCAGAGTGTCTCCCTGAAAGACCAAGTCTCCGTTTGTAGTATGCACCAAGCAACCCTTTTTCCAGGGTGGGGGTTTTTTTGTTTTGTTTTGTTTTTTGCTACTGGGAAATCCTGTTAGCAAATTTGCTGCTGCACTGCAAATTTGCAGCGCAGGCCACATTTTAACATTCCATGCGTGTGGTTTGTGGTGTCACAAACTGCACATGCCTGCATGTGGGGACACAACCTACAAGTGCAGGTAAAGGCACAATGAGATTTGATATACAATCCATATAATTGCAGCTCCTGCCACGGTTCATGTGCATGGCAGGAAGGTGTGATTGTGGGATTTTGCATTAGATCCAATTATATGTTATAGCTGGTGCGAGGGGAGCTTGGGTTCAGTTGAGGGGCTCCCAGCTGCAGGGGTGCTCCACGCTTCCCCAGGGCTGGGGCATAACAGCAGCCATGATCTCCCAGCTTTGGGGGTGTGTGAAACCCCTGGGGCTGAGGGATTGTGGCAGCCATGTTCGCTAGCTGTTGGGACCTAGCTGGGTCCTGGCACCCAGAATCTACAGCTGCAGGTTTCTGGGTTCCCATGCTGCAGAGACACAGAGTTGGCAGCTGCTGGGGCTGAGTCCCTTCAGTTGCAGGACTTCCAGCCCCAGCTGGGCATGGTGCACCCCTGCAACTGACAGGACTCCCAACCGCAGGGGAGACCTTGCTACACATGCAGATTAAAGCTCAGCAGCTATAAAGCTAGTACACATTTTTAGATCTACCTTTATAGCTGGTTGGAGCTTTTTATGGTATGATAGGTACTTTGCATGTGTAGCCAGTCTCAAAATAATTGTGCAATTAATCAGTTAATTGCATGATACCTGTAACATGTACAGAGGGCCCTAAGATAGTATTTTATGTTGTTAGGTAGTTAGTTGATACCTTGCTTCCTAAATTCTCTCCAAGGTCACTGCCTTCCATGTGGCATTTCCCTTTCTCTCAAGGTATGATCTACATTCATTGGTCCTAGATGTATGATGTTGCTTTGGCTCTCTTAAAATAACATCAGATGTATGACAGTGAAGAGTGTCTAATCAAATGCTTCTGATTTTGCTAAGGTCATTAAGCATAAACTTCTCTAGAAATCATACCTTAATGCTTTTCATTCAAAGCACTGGGATATGTGTGCTTTGTGTTGTTATTCCTACTTTGAGTACAAACAGCTTATATTGGGCTAATTGTGATAACAATATAAATTAATGGTAACACTACTTTTGCAACCTGTATGTGCATACAAATTTGGGGGCCAGGCTACTATATTCCCTGGGACCTGCCAGAATCTGGCATCTTTGAATAACTTGGAAATTAGCTGGCTGAAAATCATCAGTAAAACTTTCCCATTTGAATACCTTGAAATAGCAGCATTTGATGGAAGAATACAGTACACACAACTTTATTCTATATGTGATAACAGAAGACAATTTAAAAAGAGTGTCATTTAAAGCTAATCTTCCTGCTAATGAACCAGCCTTCATCGTAACTAGGTTGTGTACTACTGCAAAAGATGCTGAACTTTCGCGATAAGACATGTCAGCTGTTTGTTCTGAAAACACAATCAACTCCCTGGACATGAATGCAATTTCTTGTATAACTTTTTTGTTCACTCAGAAATTTCCAATTTGCTTCATGTCAAGATGGCTCATAACTGTCCAAACTGCCAGGTAGAGCAGTCTGATGTGCGAAACAAAAAGCTGACACTGGATTTTTCCCCCCTTTATTTTCTTGAAGTGGAAGACTGAAGAATATGCTGCCAATACAGGAGAAAGAATAAGTTCAAATAGAAAAGCTTAGCTATCAAGCACAAAGGGAAATTACACTTTACTGTCTCAGCATTAAAAGTCTCATCTCATCCATGCTGAGTAGATGGTTTAACTCGGAGGGGAATAACATCACAAACACAAAAATAATTCAAACTGCTGTTGCTCTGTATTTTTCTGGGGGGGAGAGGGTGGCATTTAGGGAGGACTGGGCTATCTATAGTGAGGACCAGATTTTTATTCAAATATGCTTCTCTCTTCCAGGCAGGTTATTTTCAGGCTTGATTACAGAATATGATATCTGCCAAACCAGGCTGTAGGAGCCTACTGCATCAGCCGATGTTTCTTGTGCCGACACCCGAGGCAAATACACATGATAAACCTCCAGAATTTTCCTTTCTTCCTGAATCAAGTGCTCTTCCTACACGCCTGCTTCCTCGAGAGGTCTGCTGCCCCCGGGAGGACTGAACACTGCCGCTTCCAGTCCAGGCTCTTTCCCTCCTGACCCTAACGCTAGCGAAGAGGCCACATCACAGCCTGTGGCAGGCAGCCGAGAAGACCCTACGGAGGGGTTTCGTCGGAGCTGGGTCGGCTCCGCTCCACACCCCTGGCAGGCCAGCCATGGCAGGCAGCGCTAGGGAGAGGCGTCCCTGGCTCGTGTTGCTGCAGCCCCCGCGCTAAGCCCCGGGCAATGCCGCCCGGTCCCAGCCGCGAGGCAGCCCAGGCTGGGGCTAGTCACGGAGGTGCCGAGAGGGCCGCGCGGGCGAGGCTGCCCCTCCGCAGGTGTCCCCGGGGAGCCCTCTGCACCGCCCCGCCTGCATGAAGCGGGGCGGCGCCCCCTCCCCTCCTCCCGCAGGTTGCAAGGCGGGACCTCAGCCCGGTGGGCTCCTCCCGCTCCTCCGCGCGCGCGCACCTGCCCGC
>NW_017728931.1:103616597-103634751 GCF_001723895.1 Crocodylus porosus
GGCCACCAGGCAGATGGCTCGCGCTTTGCCACCAGCCCCGGCGCAGCGCCCTCGCCTCTAGCCCGTCCCTCGGGCTCAGGAGGGGAGACCGACAACCCGCGGCTTGACAGCAAGCAGCGCCCGGCCCTAGTGCACTGGCTCTCGGCTCAGCGGGTATTTTAGCGTCGTGTAGGGCGCTGATGAATTGGGGCGCTGCGCCGAAAGGAGCGGGCTGGAGGATTTAAAAGCAGAAATGGGTTGGTTAGTCCCTTCCTTCGCCTCCCTCCACCCCCGCCTTCGGGACGCAGCCTCCGCTGCGCGCCCAGGCAGACTGCCTGTTTGCCTGTGGTGGCATCCGTGGGATGGGAGCGCGTCCTGGGGACCGAGCTGTTCCCTTCCCCTTCGTCTCGAGCGCACAGAGCCCGAGCGGATGAGTGCGGATTGATGCGAGTCGCTGCCAGCCCTGTCTGACATGATCCCTTGCCGAATATTTCACTTCCAGTAATGCATTTTCACAGCGTCTGTCAGGCTGCATGTGTGGTGGTTTGCTCTTGTCCAGCTGAACCTGAAAAATTGCCTGCTGGCTTTCACTGAAGTAGGAGAAACTTAATACCTTTCCCATTTGTATGCAAAACCAGTTTTACAATAGATGGCTTCTGACAGAAGTAGATATTAACCTACATTTTCATCCAATAGGTGGTGCTGCTTCTGGTACTGTAAACCTTTCTAAACAAAGATCAGTGTCATGTACTCGCAGTGTAAGCGATTTCAGTCTAGCTGGAGCGTCATTATAGTGTTATGATTTCACATATGAAAAAGAAGTCTATGTTCTTTTCCAAAAGCAGAGTCGGAGGGATTCCTTTACAAGTGTGATGTGAGCAACTGACCTTTAATTAGAAATATTTCAGTGAGATGTAACAGAGATGATCAAAAGTTAATAATCCTACATTTTAACATTGAATTTTTAAAATATTTATCCTAAAATAATAAGCTATCAGTTAACTATGCTTTTTCTGTAACAAATCTGAGAAAAGTCTGACCTGCCCAAACATTCTTGATCAGTTTTTATAATATCCTTCTTATGTTCCTAACTTATTTCCTAAGAATAAATTAAATTCCCAGGCATAATCTGAAAGTTGAAATTAATGTATATTTTATAACGTGAGACAAGAGATAGGGCAGGGTGGCACCTTAGACATGAACTGGTTCATAGAGGCATGAACTTTCATATAGGCAACATTTGACAAAGTAGGTTTTTGGCTCCAAAATCGCATGCCTCCCTGAACCAGGTAGTCTCTACGGTGACATCCTGCCCTACTTTCTGCCTGACTTAACACCTCTGATTTTTAACGCCTAAGTATATAGGTAGTTTGTAGAGGATATCATGATATTTGCTCTATAAAAATAATCATAACTTATTTTCTGACAGAAGTGTGTGACATAGGAGTTTGCATTCCTGCTTTTGTGTTCCTGTGGTCATTTTATATTATAAACAGTGGAAAATTTTATAAAGTAAAGCTTGAACGCTCTAGAGAAATGGAACTTTTCCTTCATTGAGAATGTGATAGGGTCCATTTTTGCCTCTTTAGATACAAGGTGCTTATTTAAAATCTAATATTTTAATAGTCAGTACACTTATGTGGACATGGTGTATTCACAAACACAAAAAGTCTTCACTACAAAGCACCTTTTTTTTTTTATTCACATAAATGAAGTAACGGTTCATATATCATGTATCTCCCCTGACTGATGCACCATTGTTTTCAAACCAAACCTGAAGGGGTCGCACTTCTAAGAGGTGATGGATGATTTGGTTGCAATGGTAACTTATATTGAGGACTGATGAGCTGGACTTCACAGTGTGTTGAATGATGTGAGTGTTTCCATGGATAAATACACTGCACAGATTGTTAGACTGATCTTAATCAGATTTCAGCTGAATATTTTTCTCTCTCTAGGCATGATTTAGAATACTTCTAATCTATTACCATACTCCACAATTTTAAAGATGGTTTTAGACTCTCATATGATTTAATTTGTTCTATCAAAATTAATAGTTTGTCATTGGTTATTGTGAATTTTATAGGCCCCAAGTTTTTTTGTTTTTTTTTAAATTGGGCAGGCCTGTGTTCAGCATTCAACCAGGAACGGTGTCAGTTTGTTTTCTGAATGGGACATTGCTGAAGAGCATGATAATCTGCATCTTCATTATGAAGGTTGCGCATATTATTTAAAAAGTCTATAATCCAATGCTGCTAGGTATTTTGTGAATTTGCTGTGTTCTACAGATGCAACCAAACTGGCTTCTAATGTCAAAAATAAATCCTCTTTCCACTTGTACTGTAATCGTCAAGGAAATTCTTCCTACAAGTTCTATTTGGGAGTTTCACCAGTGACTTCAGAGAAAGAAGTATGAGGCACTTAGTCTGTGAGAAGTATGTAAGGCCAGATCACTCGCATGCATGGAGAAGCTCATAAGAAGAGATTGGGACGGGCAAGGGGTAGGTAATCTTCTTGGGCAAGCACAAGCAGTGTTTTCCTGCCATGGGCTTCTGTTTGCAACCTGACCTGCACTGTGGGCTGCAGATCCCCATTTCCCCCAGCCAAGAATGCCCAAGCCTCCTGCACTTACCCTTGCTGCCAATCCCCATCCCCAGCAAACAGAGAGAGGCAAATTCCCACATCACCCTGGATTGGCCCTTCATGAGCTGGATCTAACCTCTTTGCAAGCCAGATCCGTCCTGTGGGCTGTCAGTTGCTGACCCCTATTCTTAGGAATGAATAAAGGCAGGAGCTTCATTCACTATATTATTGAAGAAATGATCATGGGTCTGATTGTAATGTCCTCACATTCAAAAAAGCTTCTTATTCCACAAGAGGTCTCACGGAAGTCAGATGAGGAACTGAAGTAATTGGAACTACTTACAGAATCGGGTATTAGTCAGGTAGGTCTAATTACCTTCAGGTCTTCTGTTGGCTTCAACAGGATTGCTTGTGGAGTAAGATACTATTCAGTCACATGTAAGGCCATCAGAATTTAGGTGTAGTGACTGCATAAGAATTATTTTGTGCAATCGGATAAAGATTTCCTAAAAAATCTTATTTTCTATTAAAATAAAAAAGCACTGAAGATAATACAGTTATTTACATGGTAAAAATACCATATAAGAAGTAAGTAACTTGGTTTGTAATTACTTTTATTCAATGATATCTGTTAAAATTCCGACTTACTGCCATTTTCTACAGGATGTACAAAGAGGCAATGACTGCTAAGCTTTTTTTCAGAATTTAGGCCATTATCCCTTACAGCAAAACGATATTGTGGCTTTTCAATAAGTAGACTTAGCTTTAAATCACTGAAAGCAAGAAAATGTTTTAAGCACCAGGAACACATTTTAACAAACTGCATCATAAAAAGCGACTAGTTCTGAGTCAAAGTGACTGAAATATGCTATGAAATTAACAAATATTGAAGATTATTTTCTGATTCTATTTTGGCATGTTATTAGAGACCAATTTAAAAGCGATTTCCCAAAATTATATAAAGAATTCAATTGGAATGTACCCGTGATACTTTTTTCCTATCAAAATCTGTCCCCACTCAATACCTCACCCTCCAAAATTACCAGTCAAATCTTTTAATTAGTGAAGTATCATTTAAATATTTACATACAGTGTGTTCCTCAGTTTCTGTCAGAATAACCAGCCGTCATTAACAAAGTAGCAGTTTTCCCATAAGTAACATTTTCTATTATTCCACAAATATCTGGGGGTATATTTCTGAAGTTGTGTTTGGGAGGTAAAGTACAAGATTTAGCTCATCCAAATAAGACCATTTGCAAATACACTTTTTCAAGTTTACTTCTGAAATGCATTCTTAGCAATTAGCATTAAGTGGCTTTGCGAACCTTCCTAGATGTTACTTACAATTATTTCAATATTATTTTGTTTCTTAAATCCTAAAGAAAAACACAATTTATTGCTAAGTATCTGTAGTTATCTGAAAACATTATGATTATGATCAGGATTATGGTTTGTAAGTGACATATAACCAAATAAGTCATCTATTTTTTTATATAAAGTTATTTTCCTTTCTTACATTCATCATGTAAGTGGTCACTTCCCCTCTGAGTCCCTTAATTAGGAACTGAAGGGTAGGCAGGTTCTGCTCTTTTACTTTTCGAATAGGCAGTGCTTCTCAGTATTCTCTGTGGGGACTGAAAGTCTGAGTTAGTTCCGGAACCGACATCACCCATTTAACAGCTTGATTCTTACAGTTTCATGCACCATTTATGTGGCTTTCCTGTATGAGACATCCTTTGGGTATTCAGTAAACTTCTTTTCCCATAAAGACAAAAGTCACCTTTTTGAATGCATGTCAAAGGTTCTTCGTTAGAAAAATAAATGAGCAGAAAAAGAGGATTTACAGTATTAAATGAGCAAAATCCATTAAATGAAAGATAGGGATTTTCCAAAAGAGGCTGGACTTGTAAATGAAACTTGGCACTGTATGAAGTAGCATGGATGATTCTGGATGTTACAGCTCCTAACAGTTCAAATTGGATATTATTTTCTTTTTCTTTTTTTCTAGTTTCTGCTCCAAGGGTATTATTTAGATTTTGCTGTGTTCTAATAGATGTAGCTATATTGCACCCCAGAAAGTGATTTGTTTCATTGCTGATTGAAGGAATTTTCATATATGCAGGCCACATTCTCATGTTCTTATGTGGCAAAGCTTCTGCTAACTCCAAAAAGATTTTAGGCTAAACTGAGTAATGGCCTTTGGTGTCTAAAGTAGCTTGTAAGCAGGTTCCTAAGACCAAAACTAACATACAGACTGCTTTATCTTGTAGTTTCTTAATTTTACTAGTTTCAACAGATTAATTTTGTTTGAACTGCAAGCTCCATAGCAATTTCCCAAACTCTTCCATTCTCTTTAGCTCAGTGAGTCTCCCTTCCTAAGTCCACTTGGGATTTAGACATTAGGCATTTTTCTGTCCAGGTCCCCTGAGGTGCTTGATCCAGCAGGTGTTGTCAGTTCTTGTCTAGCACACTCCAACGGGATCAGACTTAATACAAAATCCAGTTGCAGGCACCAACTTCTTTTAAGAAGGAGAAAGAGATCCATCAAACCCCACTGTTCATGTAATACCATAGTGGTCAGATGACTCACCGAGAAAGCATAAGACCTGTGTTTGGGTCTTTCCACAGCCTGAGGGGGTTCAAACCAATATGCCCTACCTTCCCAGGCAAGTGCTATAAACATCAGATGTTTAGGTTGGTTTGGGCATCCTCTACCCTATCTATTGAAGATGCCCCACTGTACAACAAAAAATGCAAGATATTTAGGGGAGTGGGGGGAGGAGAGAAAGATGGAGAGGATAAGGGAGAGGACACAGGACTGAACATGATACTGTGTCCTAGTGGTTAGGGCTCTCATGTGCAGATCAGAAACAGGTGAGCAGGACCTTATTCTCATCAGTGATCCCATATTCCACCAGGAGGCTATACAGACTTATGATTTTTTGCAGTCACATGCAGTAACAATTGTTCATGTGCCTGTAACTAACAGGGAGCAGGAAATTACCATGCCTCAGCTGCTTCACAGTAATTGTCCCAATGCCTGTTCTTACCCCATAAAGGGCATATCTACATGTGTGCTTTACTGCCAAGTTGACTAATTAGCTCCCCAGTTGAGGTGTCGCAGTCTATATGTGTGCCCATATTAGGGTGCAGTAAATTAACTAACTCCACCGTCTGATAGCACTGCCTGGGACAAGTGCTGTCCTATGGCAGAGTACTTACTTGCACTCAAACACACGTGTAGGCTGTGACCATGGCTGGCTGGGGCACAAGGGTGCTACAGTGTAGAGCTTGCCTGCTGGCTAGCCCCACACTGTAGCACCCTCATGTTCCAGGCAGCCCCTCAACCGCCTAACATTGCCATCTGGAGCCTGGGGCTGACCCCCTGGAGTCCCCCTGCTCTGGGTGAACTGCTCCCGGGTGCAGCATCTACACATGTGCCTGGGACTGCCCCAGCTTGAATTGCTGTGGTCTCAGGCACACATGAAGACACTGCACCTGGGAGCAGCTGACTCCTGCACAAACTGACAGAGTTTATTGTTGTGCTAATAGCACGTGTAGGCGCACACAGTAAGAGCTAAACTAGAGCTGTTTACACCTGAATGAAACAGAGCTACATTGCCTATGGTTAGCTAAATGTTCCAGAATTGAAAATACCGTAGCAGTAGTCAGTGCTTTGTGATTTTTGTTCCAGCAACTGCCCCATTGGCTTTGAAATGGCAAGTGTTGTACTGCATAAGAACAGTCATACAAACCCATGGCTAGAGGAACACTCTCCTGAAGAGAACAGGTTCATTGAAGTTAGAGGGATTACTCACCTAAGTAAAGATCCCTAGTGTGAGGTGAATTTGCTGGACCAGTCTTGCATGCCAAATTCTCATATTCTGTGTCTTGGGCATTCTCCTGTTCTAGATTGCTTGATGGAAGAACAATAAAAGAGTTACAATTAGGAAAAATAGCTGTCCTCACTTGGTTTTATGTCTCTTTCCTAAGACATGATAATGGTAAAAGCAGTGAAGATTTGGCAACATTAGTGTTACAAAAGGTGGAACAAGAGACTGCTAGAGTATTCTAACTTTAGTGAAATAGCATGACAGATTAGGTCTTTGAAATGCTGTGAATAAAAGATGCTGGGTGCAAATAAATTAAATCAAATGCATTTCAGTGAATAAAGGCCTATGCTCCTGTACATGCACTAATTGAATGTCACAGAGAACTACTAACTCATTTAAATTGTCCTGACAAATCATTATGTCAGTCTTTTAATGCAACTGGTTTTCTGCTGATTTAGAGCGGTCCAGTCCAAGGGTCCAACCCAACTTCTATTGAAGTCAATGAAGATCCATTGACTTCAAATGGACTTGGCTCTCCTTATTTCATAATTGATTAAAAATCATTTTGCAAATATAACACTCTTGTTTATCTGTCAAAGCCTAGGAAAACAGTACTTTGCTGGGTTTCAGGGAGGCAGCCATTATCAAGGAAGATATCTGAAGATTTTTGTGAAGGCTAACACTGCTTTTTTCGAGATATTTTGTAGTCTTTTAAATGATTCCTTGATTCTGCAAACTTGCATGCAGAGTTTTCTGTATGCAAAACTCTCATGGCCTCAGTGGAATTTCCAGAATGAACAAGCTGGATTGATACAGGATAATTGTCAGAAACAGCTGACTGTATAAAAGTTTCCTAATAATATTAAAGGTAGCTTACAAAAAAAAAAAGATGCTTTTTTTCAGTCCCAGATGCATCCCAAAACTGGTTAGCTATGTTAGCTATCCAGCTTTAGCCTTTTTGATTTGTTTTTTGTCTTGTAGAATATTAGATAATTTTGTGCATTTCTCTGTATTATCTCTTTGTATTTCTGATGGTTATTTTGTCATTTATGCATTTTTACATTAGTATTTTTATTTATAATTTGCTTTGAATTTTGGATCTTTCTTAAGTTTTATGTCTCATACTATCAGAGTTGTCAACCCAGGATTTTTTTTAACTAATAATCTGCAAATGTTTTACTGAGAACCAAACATTTTTATTAAAGCATTTTTAATAATACGTCTTACAGCATGTAAATGTACCCTTCTTTCAGGCCCTGTATGATGCTTAGGGAGTCCGAGTTCAAATTTAAGGGTTTAACAACCATGGTAAGCAAGTTCAGTTTTCAGTAAAAAGTTTGCAGAATGTCAGTAAAAAAAAATTCTTTGGTTAGCAACCCTGGCAACATTGCTTGATTGGATTAAAGGTTTCACACTGTGCTTCCCTTACCTTACCAGTCCCCTACTCAATTTACACCCTTACAACCCTGTCTGAGCCCTGCATCATGCTGCTGCCCCCATTTGCCATTGGGGGAATGGACCCCAACCCGCCACCTCTCCTCTCCCAGCCCAACAGCTCAGCCCCATCTGTACTACCTCCCTCCCTGAACTGACCAGTTTGGGGCTGCACTACCTTGTATAGCTTTGAAGTGAAAACAGAGTAGGTATAGGCAGGAAATGGCCAGGACGTGCAGTGGCAGCTCGTGGCTGGCACAGGAGGAGGGAAGGGGCTATTAAGGCTCCCCTGGGTCGAAAAGTCCTGACAGACAGTATCCTGCAAAGTGCCAACCTGCTCTCCCACTTAGACATTAGATGCTGCAGCTTGGCTCCGTCTGTTCATTAGCACTTGAATGTAACCTCATTCTGATACCAACAACAGATCTTCCAATTTGCTCACCGTTTCTTAGGTTTATGGACAGCTCCATTTTTTAGACTTCATGGACAGGCATTTTTAGTTTGTTTTTTACAGACTATCTGTGAGTTTACAGACAGCTGGCAAACCCGCATACCATGAAGTTTAGGTAGTACAGCTAAATAAGGGAACTGGAAGGTGTAGTGACAAAGGACAGGGGGAAATTTTGGGCACATATTACAGCCCTTTCCTGTTTTCTTGTCGCCTTTCATTTTGGCCCAACACCTCCGCTCTGTCCATATTCTCAGCCTCCTTCACTGTTTTGTCAATTTCTCATTCATTTCCCTCCAGCCCTCTCTTTGCAGCCACCATATACATTCTTTCTAATATCATCTGAAAAGCCTCGAACCAGTTCACGTATGGCCCTGCTAAAGACCCAGTTTGTGATTAGGCCTAGGGCCAGACATTCAAAAATCCTGAGCCTGAATCGATTCAGTCTTTGCAGGTTAGTCTAACCTGGCTAGGCTAAATCAGTTTTGTAACTGGACAGACATCCCAGAAATACAGGCATATGCCTGCAGTGGCTCAGACTAGAAGCTGGGGGCCATTGGAGCAGCCCTCCCTTCCTTCCACATCATGGAGCTCACGAGGGTGTGGCCAGACTCAGCAGGAGCTCTGATTAACCCAGCAGGAAATTGATAACAGTGTTTATCACCCAAGTAAGAAAACAACAGAGGGACATTACCAGCTACTTGTTGATTGGACCTGTTGATTCATCACTACTGTAGCCAGCATGTGGTCTGCTACCTAATACACAGACACTTCCTCAGCAAGGCAGAGGGGAGGGGGAAATTCCTGCTTAGTGGGGAGGGGAGAAGCAGCCTGCAGTCCCTGGAGCTCCAGCCAGGGAGCAGAGGGGTGGGGACAACTCTGCTGTGGAGCAGAGAGCCCCGCCTAGCCCAGAGAGCATGCTGGGATACTGGGGGTGTGTGGTTTATCTTAAACCAGCAAGTGGTCTAGGACAGATGTTGCATAAACTGGTTTGAGCCAAGTCATTTAAGTCTGATACTACATTCAACCAGATTTATCTCAAACTGGTGTCAGCCATTCTCAAACTGGTGTATATGCACTGATCATAACTTCTGTTACAGGTTTAAACCAGTATTTGATCACTTAAACCAGTTTATGTACAATGTCTGTCCCCAGCCTAAATGTGGGATGATTCCTGAATCTGCACATGAGTGTCCTTACCAGAACTTGTGTAAGGTTCCTCTTGAAAGCTTTTTGTCTTCCTCAGATTCATATCCACAGAAGGAAGCAATTTCCTCACTTTTCCTAACCACTGCCTCTTTTGTTTTCTCCATATCATTGTTAATTAAATTTACCCTAATGTACATTCTTTATTTAGTTGCCTTTTTTTCTTATTTTAGTTTTGTTTAATACAAAATCTCTATGTAATAACAACTTAAGCATATGTCTGAATCAATCAATAGTAATCTTTTTTTTTTTCCAACAACCAAGCAGTGGGTAAAAGAGAAAAATATGTAAATTTCCTATTTTTCTTTCTGTGCCAGTTCTATTTTCTGCACTATTGTCTCATCATTTTGCATGGAGGTTTACAGTGTTTGGCATCTGTTGATTAAAGAAAGCAGATTTCAGTAGTTAGCAACACAGGCATTTGAACACTGCTTAGTCAGTATTGGACTCAATAGCATTCATTCAAGTACAGCTAAGAATACTTTCAGCCTAGGAATTATTCTTCTCAACCATTGCTGACAAATAGACCTGTACAAAAAGATTTTGGGGAGCTACCCTTTAGATCTGAGTAGTTTTGTGTCTTTTCTGAATTGTGCTGTCAGCTGTGCGATTTGTATTGTGTGAACTGGCAGAGAAAATGTACCTCCACATAGCATTATTCTTTTCTGTCTACATCAAGAATTCTGACTTTTTTGTGTGAGGTGATGTGACTGTGACACTGAATCTTTCAGCAATTTGTGTGAGTGGTTGTACTGTTAAGCAGAAAACCTGCTAGAAATGTGCAACCAGAAAGTATATAGCCTTCCCCTTGGGAATATGTGCACATCTTAAATGAGCCGACTAACATTCCCAACCATTTAAATGTTTACAATAGAGAAAAGGACTCATGATGTGAAAAAAAATACTGGTGCAATTTAGTGTAGATTAGACATAGCATGGTTGCCTTGCTGAATGAAAGAAAACAGCTTCACCTCATTCAGATGAAGATGATAATATGGTGGTGCATAATAGAAATTTTTAGGTTACATATCGTTGAAAGAAATAGAAATGCATTCTTGTTTGCACTAAGGTTGATGATGTGGGTTAATCAGTTGATATGAATATGATCTACACATTTTATCCCCAGTGGTGATACTGTGTGTGAATAAAATGCTATCACAGATCCTCATGAAAAGGCTGTAAGTGTAGACACTACTTGTTGTTCATTATTTATAGAACACAGTGGGTATGCAAGAGGTTTTCCTGGCAAATACAGAGATACAGGGTGAAATATGGGCCTCGCTGAAATCTGTGAGCTTTGCCACTGACTTTAATTGGAACTGGAATTCAATTACAGTTTTTGCCTGGAGGAGGTTAGAGAACTGGGGCTGTCTCCTTCATAAGCGCACAAGGGAGGAAAAGCACAGAAGAAGCATTTATTTCCCTCACTTCTCCCAGCTTCTCCGCAAAATGGGAGAAAACCATGTATATTGTGAAACTTTTGTGTTAAGCTCTTAAAAATGTGCCTTTCCCCAAGGTGTACTCCCCTGCCCCTGCCACTTACCCTCGCATATTACTTCAGCAATGGCACTGCTTTGCAATGGATATGTCTATGTGGTGCCAGCCAGCATTGTGTAAAACACCTGGGTAGTTCAGCATATGCTAGTTTGTGAATTAGGAACCATTTAAATACAGTCACATGATGCTGGGTATAGGCTAACTGCCTGTGTGAGAAACAGAGCTAATTGGCCTGCACAAACTGCTGCCTTTGTGTTACATGGCTTGAAGTTTGGGAGCTAACACAGATGGACCCTGAATGGCCTTGTGCCCTGTGCAGCTGAATCATTTGCACTGCCCTTGGAACAACCTCATCATAGGGCAGACAGATGACAGTGTGGACATTTCAGAGGAGACTTCATTCAGGATGCAGTTAGCTCAGGCTGTCTCTGGGTTAGTTCCCACTATGCCTGTGGGTCAAATTACCATAATAAAGTGTGGAAAACATTAAATTATAGTGAGGGAAAGATAGTCAATGGATAACTAGACTCAGTGGGTGTGTCCACACATGCAGACACATACACTTGCAGCAGCTCCAATAGGAGCAGCACAAATTTGAACCAGGGATTTTTGCCTTGGTGCATGTGCCCAGACATGCACTTTGGTGAGGGGCAAGATGTGCCACTTGACACAAAATAACCCTGCCCAGCTCCTCCCAGTTCTGGGCAACTGGTTTGAGACTCCGCAAGAGGCATGTGTGCGCTTATCTGGATGTGCCCAGTGTGTTCCACATTCCAAGATCCACCTGTATCAGTGGCCCAGCCTCCTAGTGGAATCTTTTGTCTTCATTGTTCATGTACATGCATTTTTGTTTCAGATAAAGCCAGTCTTGATCCCGCTGAAACCAGTTCAGATTCCTGCTGACTACAATGGGATTGGGAACAAGCTTCTCCAGCAAGAATTTTCTCCAAATACTTATGCTTTAAAACAAAATCCAATTTTACTCTTCACATTAGATATGAAAGCCCAGATCATTTTGAACCAGATCCAAATCAATAAGTTGGGCCCCACTGTCAAGCACAGTCTTGTTCCCATTCCATGTATATTTAACACATAGATGGGGCTGACTCTGCTGTGAGGGCTTTCCATGCCACTGCTTGAGTCCTCTGGCTCTGACATGCTCTAAGAGCAATGGTAGAGCAAATTCTTTGACTCATTTACTAGTTTGGCATATGCAGAGTAGGACCAAGAAAACGGGCTATGTTTCTTGGCAATATGCTCAGAAGCACTATGGAAGCAGTGTAGCTCTATCCTAAATGTGACATACATGACATTTAGGTGCCTAAGTCATGACAATTTTGTGGAAAATGCTCTTCCTACCAGCTACTATATTTACTTGAATCCAAGAGTTGGGGAAATGAATTAAGATGGCCCTCCCATTATTAGATCTGATGCATGGAAAATTATAACAAATTATTTTCTGTTAAAATAATCTTAAATTTGTCCTGGATGCAGGTAGATATGGTGTTTTATTGCTCAATGTAATATTATAGCTCAATATGATATTTTATTGCTCAACAGTCTTGATTCATAGATTCATAGACTGTAAGGCTGGAAGGGACCTCGGAAGATCATTGGGTCCAGCCCCCTGCACCAGGCAGGAAAGAACTGGGGTCAGGTGACCCCAGCCAGGTGACTGTCCAGTCTCCTTTTGAAAATTTCTAGGGTAGGTGATGGCACCACCTCTGGAGGAAGCTTTGTTCACAGTCTAGATGCCCTAGCTGTGAAGAAGATTTTCCTAATGTTGAGCCTGAAACAGTCTTCCAGGAGTTTGTAGGTGTGGCACATGTGTTTGAATTGCCTCAGGTCAAGGAGGGGCAAAATCTACCACTTCCTGGTTGGGTGTTCTAACCATTGAGTTATAATATAAAAATTGAGTGGTCCCACCTTCTTCTTTCCTTCAGAAAACAATTCAGAAACCCATGACAAGGATATGTTAGTGCAGCCCATTTAAGTAAGATATAGTGCCCATTGTGCTCAGTACCAACTGTTTTTCAACTCATGGTAAACCACTATATTGAGTACATGTTGGCTTCCTCCTCACTTCAACAGCTGAGCTGTGCCTTTCTTTCCTATTTCAAATGGTTCCTGTTTCTTCATCAGCCTTAAATGTCTGGAAAATAGCACCAAATTTCTGTTTAGGTAAGAGGCTCTGTCACTCTCTCTCTTGTCCTGTCACATGTGATTAGTGTGGTCCTTCCCTCCATAAAGTGGAACAGGATTAGGTGGCTCTGCATCTCATCTGCATACAAACTTTTGAAGGATCCCAGGACAGGAACATACAGTTCCGGTTGTAAATGGGCTAAGTAGCACATGGATCCTTTGTGGGGGATATCTGGAGAACATACACATACTGACAAGTACTGGGCTGTGGGGTCACCATGGCTTGAAATGCTGTTAACTATACGATACATTGTGAGCCTTTTGGCTTTGGACTAATATCATGCATACTTTGTACTACGTATATTTACCTTGCTGGGGAGATACCACCATGAGGTGGTTTGCAGCCCAGGTGGTTTTACCTACCAGGCAGGGGAGGTACCCTTCTTCTTGGCCTTAGCTAGAGGGTAGAGACCTGACCATTGCACTGTGGGCAGGCCACCCCTATGAGAGTCTACTAAAGCCTCTCAGTGGGAAGATCTTGGCTACACAATTTATAGTGATGGGGACCTGCTCTCTGGCTTTCCCTCTAGCTTGTTCCTTAGATCTGTTGGCTAGGGGCAAGTGAGACTAGAGGGTATCTGAACTCCAAGGCCTCTGGGCTTGGGGCTTGTACGTAAGATGCATGCAATAGATTTGGGAGCATCTGAAGACCCAGGCTGAAGTGTCTGGGAGATAGGATACTTTCTGATGGTAGCACCACACAGACTAGAGCAATTAAGCTCTGCTCAGTGGATAGAATTCAAAACTGATTTGGTTCATTTGACCCAAGGCATGAAATTTAAAAACAAAAGAAATTTGTACTACGTATAAGTAAGTTCAGAAGTGCTGCTTAAAGGTGCGTGTATGTAGTACTTGTGCTAAAACGTGCAGTAGTTTGCAAAAAAAGCAAAAATGCCTAAATTTTGGCAGAACTAAGTCTGTGGGTACCTGTAGTAATTTGCCTATATGCAAGTTATTACAGGCATGTTTATTTCAAAGCATTGTTTTTAAATTTGCCCCTCACTTTCATGTGCTCAGGGAGAGCAGGGTCTGACAGCAAGGGCTGGCAGAAAGGTGCTGCATGGAGAAGAAGTTGCAGGGGTGGGGGGCAGTGGGCAAGGGGATCACTTGACCTCCTAGATTTATTTTCCCTGGTGTAACAGTGCAGAGGGACAAATTGAAGGCAAACCTCAACTAATTAGATTCTATACCTGGAAAATCATAACAAATATATACATTTTCCATATATAGAATCTAAGTATTGGGGGGGTTGCCTTATAGTCAGTAACATCTTATATTCAAGTCAATACAGTAATGCTAATTAAGGAGGGAAAGCCTTTATGTTTGTAGCACAAAGTTTGCCTAGGTTGAATCCATCTTTCCTTGTGATTGGGACCATATAAGATGGGTACATTGGCAGCAGAGCGTGCTTGGCTTGTGTTAGGTTAGGCTCATGGTTAGAAAGTATAACTCCTCTCAAGTAGTCTTGCATCTGTGCTGGAGCTGCTGATCTACTGCATCTATTCTATTTGGTTGGCTGTCTCATTTGTAATTTTGCAACCTTGTGCAGAATGCAAATTTTACTTTTGGCTTAGTTGCCCTAACATGCAAGGTTTTTTGGAATCTATGAAGCTTCTTGGAGGCTGCACCTCCCACATTCATACATATTCCAGAAGTCTGCTCTATTTCAAGAGAGCTGGTAAGGCAGAAAGTTCATGTTGTGTACTTTACAGGGCATAGTTGTATAGCCGAGGCATGAATATGCCATTTTGTGTTCAGATCATTGTGTGGTGGTTGTACCAGCTCAGATGAGGGTTCAGGAGGCTTCAAATAAGCATAACAGTTCCTGAGCTTGCTAAACATGCAGCTTGCATGTTCCTTGCAGCTTGCATGTTCCTTGCTAAACATGCAGCTTCCTGAAGGAAGATATGACATATGCTCCTTTTCATAACAAGTTAGTTCCATTAGATGACATGAAGATGGCAGAACCTTTACTCCAGTAAGTCACTAAGCTTCCCTGATGCACAGTACCTCCCAGAGCTTTCATAAAGGTGGGGCATTTTAGACCAACCATAATGTGAGCCAAAGCCCAAAGGCTTAATCAAGATCTTAATGTTTGCACAATGCTAAGAAGATAGAAAGCACTGGAGAATAATTATCATAATATATAGTCTTTATTGTTTCAGATTTGCAAAGCATTTCCCAAAAACCCTTTGAAACAAGCAATTATAACTTGTTTGAGATTCAAAGGCTTTTGATCACCCCAGAACAAGAACAAATATCCAGCTTGCACTGGTAAGATATATGTACAGAACATCTATAAATTGTTAAATATCCAGTCCATGACAGAAAACTAAAGCACAGATTTATTATTGCTACTTCTAAAACCAGATTTTCAACTTAATGCATTCCTGTAACTATGGGCAAAGTCTTAGGGTATTTGTAACCTGAGCATGGATATAATGAAGAACTTTACTTTCCTGTTCTCTTTCAGTAGTGTTTTAACTCTTGCATAAATACAGAAACAAATTCCAGCAGTTACTTGACATGGGGATAATAAACATCTATTATTGCCTTCCTGTGTACTGGTAAATGGATGGAGTAATACTCTAGGAACACCCCCCCACACACACACACACACCCAGCATTAATCTGATGTAGATCAGAATATTCCATTTCTTCTAATAGTAGGATTTTCTTGTAGAGAAACTGTCCATTAGGCTTAATTCAGCTTATTTGCATGCAGCAAGCAAAAAACGTAAACTTCTTCAGCCTGTGCTCGATTATGCTTCTTCAGTCTGATGTCACTGGCTGCTTATAGACTTGGGGGAGTTTGCCCAACTTCTGTGTAGATTGCGTGCTTCAGCGGAGGTTTTTTGGTGCTTTTATCTAATAGCTGATTGAATTGGCTATTAGATAAAAGCACCAAAATGCCCTACTGAAGCACCCGATCTGTACAGATGCTGGGGAGCCAGGTCAAACTAATGTGCTTTCGCTTCCAGTTAAACAGTGCTGGGTTTTTTTTTTAACAACCGTTAGTGCCCACAGTAACTATTTTTTTTTTCCAAGAGGCAAAAGTTGCAAGTATCATCTGCTTGAATTACTGGTGCTGGCTGCAATTTCTCTGTAGGTTCAGAAACAGGATCTGCCAAATGCATCCCCATCCTACTTAACTTTTTATGACATGATCAAAATTGAGGAGGAAAATGCCAGAGGCTTATTGGCATAAAGCAGTGAAGTCTTTGTTTGTAGTCTCCCTCCATGCCTCTTTAAAAGAGTTACTTATGAACATACTTTTAAATAAAACTAGAAAAAAGGCACTCAGAAAAGGTATGTTAGAAAAAATAGTGCAAAACATTTTATTTAGTTTGATTAGTAGCTTCATAGAATGTTTCCTTATAATGTTCAAAATAAATGAAAAATATTCTTCAATATTGTACCCTAAGGCAACAAAAATAATAATGTTTTTACAGCAAAAAAATTAATTAGCATTTTCCCCCATTTTTCTTGGGAACTTTTATATTAACTCAAGTAGCAATGTATGAACATTATTTGAGTTTGGAATTTCTTTTATGAAATTGAATGATCCACAGGTAAGAGAAAAAATATCTCAATACAAACCTGCTTCTTTTAATTTAAAGATGAAATGCTATTGCTCTGCTTACTGATGTAATGTTATCATACTTTAGAACAGGGGCGGGCAATTATTTCGGGCAGAGGGCCACTTTTTGGCAAGCCATTGAGAGCCACATGACTGGCAGCCAGGGGCAGATAAATATTAATTTTCTAAATTTTTTAGGGGCCCCGCAAGCCGGGTAGAATGGCCTGGCAGGCCACATCTGGCCCCCCAGGCTGCATTTTGTCCACCCCTGCTTTAGAGGTTTTGTCAGGATATCAGGAATATAGCTATTTTAAAAAAATCAGTGGAGGGTATAAATTGGGAGGGACAAGGGAGCATAAGACAACAAGGCAATGTTGGGTATTATGATAAGCAAAGGACTTGGCATAGCAGCAGCTTGACTGTCAGGTCTTTTACAGCCATCACAGCAAAAGGGAAATAGTTGTCTTTTCATCCTGCCTCTGAAACCTTGGGCAAGTCACTTCATCTTGTCCTATGGTGACGTTGAAGAGAAATCACTTTTTCTACTTTCTTTAATACCAGTGTTGTTGGGGACCATAGCCTTTTCCCATCACTGCTCTAACTTATTTCTGCTACCATGTTACACGTCAAATAAATAGAAAATGAACACACTAAAGGAATGTACTTGTTGAGATTTTGAAGTGTAACATTACAAATAAGGCTCTCATTTGAAAAGGAAGAGGGGAAATCCTGCAACCAGATTATGACAAAAGGTCCACCACCTTTTATGGAAGGACTATCATTATATTTTTGCGTGCTATGATCAGATAGACATCTTGGAAGACAATTGTGGTACAATAAATAAATAAATAACAATGATAATATTTAACAATTGAACAAGGATTGTGAAATTTAGACCATAATTATCATTATAGAATGCCAAAATACTGAGTAACCTTGATCTGTTTTAATGTGTAAACATGTCTTTTTTATAAAGAACATATTAGTGGTCTAACTTCTCCCTTCTGTAATAAAGGAGATGCAGATTGGATGTTAGAACTCAGTCCCTCACCCAGAAGTCAGGGTGATCTATGTTACTAAATTGAGGAAGGACATTGCTGTATTTTAGAATGGGAAGGGCATTCTTAGATTGTTCCTGATGCAATATATATCATAAAAATGTTATTTTAAGATTCCAAATAGGGCTCTAGTATGAAAGAAATATATGCTTGGTTAGGTCATATTAATTCTAGCAAATAAAGTTAATGTATGTTATGTTTGCAGTTCCCAAAGGAAAATTCCCATTTTTTTTCAAGAAATAATTTCATTATTTCATAGACATCAGGGCTGGAAGGGACCTCGGGAGATCATCGAGTCCAGCCCCCTGCCCAAAGGGCAGGAAGTCAGCTGGGG
>NW_017728931.1:103635436-103639543 GCF_001723895.1 Crocodylus porosus
CTTCTCCCTTGTCCAGGTGATAGGTCACCTGGTCATAGAAGGAAATGAGATTGGTCAAACAAGACCTATCCGCAACAAACCCGTACAATCAGAAAAAATTATGCTAAGGGGAAACCAGCATGGGTCCCTTCCGACCCTAACATCTATGAATCTATAGAAGAAAAAATATTTTTGGGTAACAACAATGGAAAGAAAGAAAGAAAAGTATAAGAAACAGACAGAGAATAAATTGTTTCATATATCCTAAAAATATGTTTACCAGAACCTGGCAGAGAAATAAGTTCAGACTAATGTAAATTATAGTTAAGAGAAACTCTTATACCTTATACAGTGCCCTTCCAGTACCATTTGTGATCACATGCAGTAAGACCATAACCTTTTTTATTTTGTGATCCAGTGTTCAGCAAATGGAAAAATAAGACAGAGGTAGTTTATAGTAGCAGTATTATCATTAATAGTTGGTATATATTTGTTCAGCACCTACTACTGGGTACATAGAAATCAGAATATCCTGTAAAAGTGAGGGAATAAATAAGAAACTTGGACATGTATGCCTTTATTGTGCATTACTGAAGAAGTCATATTTTAGAAGAGTTCGAATGAAAAACAGATTTGTAGCTTAGCATGCTAGGGTTGAGAGTAATGCCACATATTGGGGATGACCTGAGAAAATCTGGGTGGGTGACAAAAGTTAAAGGAGAAAATCATGCCATTAAGTCTAATGGTATTGGTAGAGTGGAGAGACCTGAACACAGTAGATGCATCTACATGTGCAGTTAATTTGCAGCAATAAACTCTGGAGCATATTGCTCTGGAATTTATCGCTCTCAGGTGCACTGTTTGATCATGTGCCCAGGACCCCAGCACATTGAGCTGGTTTGGAGCAGCACTGGCTCACATGGGACCTGGGGGGGGCGGGGGTCAGCCTGCCAGCCTGGGGCTGCACTGACCAGGCTGCACATGCTGCAGAAGGGCTGGCTGCAGCATGAGGGGGCTTCAGTGAGGGGGCTAGCTGGCAGGTATCCCTGCACTGAAACACCCCCGTGCCACAGCCAGCCCTGTCCACGTCTACATGTACGATGCTGTGCATGAAAAACCTCTTCAGTAGGATAGTACTTGTATTTACAAGAGTGTTAGGTAATTATTTCAGCTGAAGGACTCTTAATGAATTTTGGTGAGCTGTCGAGGGCTGCAAGGGTAGCCCCACCCCTTGACAGTTGCCCTGACCCCTGGTTACCATCATGGGACCGGAAGTCTTTCCCCTTGCCCCCAGAAGTACTCCTTTTGGGAAGGGGGATTGCCATCTAGGAATCGGTGGGGGGGAGGGGAAACCCAATTATATACTAAAAATCAAAATCTGCTATAACATATTTTAATTTTATTTAAAAAATATATTTGTGCTGATTTGTGTGCATTTGTGTAGCATATGTAGAAAAGATTGCATGTAGGGCCTGGAATGGATTCCCCACAGGGGTGGTGCAAGCACCTACTCTGGACACTTTCAAAAAACATTTGGATGCCTGTCCTCCTGGGATCCTTTGACCATAGCTGAGTGCCTGCCCCTTGGGCAGGGGGCTGGACCCAATGATCTTGCAAGGTCTCTTCCATCCCTAACGTCTATGAAATGTCTATGATTTGCTGCAGTACAAAAAGAAAATCCCCACAAATCGCACACCATTAGTCATGACTTACCACCCTTCCCTGGAATCTATGGGGAAAATCCTCAAACAGTTGCAACCTGTTTTGGAAGAAGACACAATTCTTAAAGAGATCTCTCCAGAACCACCCATCCTAGCCTTTAAATTAGCACTGAACCTCACTAACCTCATCACCATAAACAAACTCCCTATGATCCAAACCATACCTAATGGATCCAGACCATGCCAGGCCAAGAAATGCAAAACCTGCCAACACATCTCCACCACTCCCACAATAACTACACCCCACAACAGAACCATCACCATTCCTAGATCTTACACCTGCATCTCCAGAAATGTTATATATCTCATCCAGTGCGCAAAATATCCTCATGGGAAATAGGTAGGAGAAAGCAAATAACAACTGCACACCAAAATGAATGCACGCCAAAAATCTGTCAAAGACAAGAATACTTAACTACCTGTGGGGGCACACTTCTCACAAGACGGTCACTCCCTCTCCAATCTCTCAGTTTTAATCTTCAAAGGGAATTTACAAAACACCTTTTGTAGACGAGTCCATGAACTTCACTTCATAAATCTACTGGACACAAAAAAATCATGGACTCAATATAGACATTGGATTTATGACATTACAACCTACCTGACATCTGATTCACCTGCCTGACCTTTTACACTTTTCTTTCCTCCCATTCCTCCTCTTCCCTCCCCTCCTTTTCTACCATTTGTCCTCCTAATTTCCAGCTAGTTTCTTTTTCACAGACAGCCTCTTTTCTACCTTGGAAGACTATTATAGTGGAGTCTCCCTTACTTAATTTTGGCCTTTTCCCCCCTTGTTTCTCCCCTCCCTTCCCTTTTCTACCTCTTGTTTTTCTAATTTCCACCTATTTACATTCTCACTGTTATCCTGTCTCACTTCATTCCTTGGAGTCACAGAATAGCAGAGACCCCCCTATTCCTGAAGAAGAGTGATTGCGCCCAAAGAACTTTTTTCTAACTACTCAGTCTAATAAAAGATATCACATCTACCCAAAGAACCTTGCCTGCCTATATCTAAGAAAATAATTTGAAGAATAGAAAGTGTCATAATGAGATTAACAGAAATGGAAGAAAAAATTAATAGTCTGTTTTCACTAGAGTAGAGGGGATGCATCTGTAGGGAACAGGTCTTTTCATTCCTAAAAACAGGTTCAAACCACATAGAGGGCTGTATAGAGAGGCAATAAATACAATAGGCAACCTTCAACTCACCCCACAAATCCCTCAATACTCATCAAAGAATATATAGTAAACCATAAATATTTGAAGGAATGAATGAATGAGGCTTAAATCTCACATTAATAAATTGATAAACTGCTAGTGTACAACTACGAGTCTTTTAATCCAATTTAGAATTTGGTGATAATCCAGGTTACTGTAGGTTAATTAAAATGTTGCCTCTCAATCTGCACCTGATTTTGCATTTTATTGACACTGGTTGAACAAACTAAAGCAACAAACCTGATATTAGAAAAGAAATACAGGATGTGACTTCACTTTATACAACACTTTAATCCCTCGTTCTTTGTATACTTTAGAAGAAAACTGAATTACCCTAATAATGGAATTACTATTATTTTTATTAACTAACATGTATCGTACCATTAATTTGGAGGGTGGGTATTTATCATCTAGCTACATTGCTCCCATTCTGTGGCTAATAATGACAAGAGGGAGAGCAGCGGTTGAGGAGAAGGAAGGTCTGGCAATTAATGAAGAGGAAGGGCAAGAGCAACATTGGCAAATTTTGAAAGAGAATGCCTTACTAATGAGTAAAGGCCCCAATATAAGGGTCTAGCATTGCTGCAAGAATTACATGAGGGCAGTAAAGAAATGAGTACAGTATTGAAACAAGGTTACCCTGGGGGGTGAGAAGGTGATGAGGTAGAAATCACATTGAAGACGTGAGTTGAGATGGCTGAGAATGATTAGCTTGAATCTGATGTATTAAGATAGCAGTTCTCAAACTTTCACTCCTGCAGGCTGTATGAGTAGGGTGGAGTCAGTCTGCAGGCCTGATCCTATTTGTGGGCCTGGGTCCCGTGTGCCTTATGCTGGATTAAGCCCACTGCCTCAGCTGCAGCCCTGCACATGCTGGATGAGGCCCCCCATCCTAGCCTGACCCTGACTTTGACCCTGTGCTCACTAGATTGGGCCTCCTGCCTTGACCCCAGCCCCAGCCCTACATGTCGTGGACTAGGCCCACAACCCTAGCCTGAGCCCTAGCCTCACATGAGCCTGATGTCCCAGCCCCATTTCTGTCCCCAACCCTGACCCCAAGTGTGCTGAATTGGGCCCATACCCCCAACTCCGATCCTGTGCTTCCCCTCCGCATCCCATGCAAGTCATCTTAGCATAAGGCTTGGGAATTTGGGGTGGAAGCATTGGCACTCTTCACTGCCACTTCTCT
>NW_017728931.1:103640087-103645439 GCF_001723895.1 Crocodylus porosus
CACAGCCCTTGACTTGCTCCCTTGACTGTAGCTTTGTCAACATAGTGCCTGAGAAAACGCTGGTTCTTTTTACTCATGTAGGAAGAACTTCATGAAAGCAGTAATACTACTTATTATTAGAGGAGAATGTGTACTATTTAATAATAAGGGAGACAGAAGCATTTTTTCACTTGTACTGTTTCTTTCTGGTGTGGCTCCTGTCAGTTATCTACCTTTGTGGGCTCCAGATAGATTTGCTATAATGTTATCTGAATACTTTATATTGAAGCTACGGTTAGCACAGAGCATAGCCTACATAGCTTTAGGGACTATAGTCCACCAGTAATCCTAAAATGGCTCTGGGTTCTCATTTACATACATGTGTAGTTCTACATGATGACACTAACATTTAACATCAATATTTATTTTTTAGCTTCCTAATAAACTACATTTCTCTTTAATGTACAACTGCAACAATTGAGTTCAGTAGATGTCTTAGTATAGAATGACAGTACGCTTCAACATTAATGATTTACATATAAAATAAACATATATATCATAAAAGTTGAGAAATAGTGCATATACATGGAAAGATACATAATCATCTTAATCACTGCTCATTGTATGCAGAGGTAGAATTTTGTATAGATAAGTGGTATCAAAGTGGGTTTGTCTCCCAGGGCTCCCCATGGGTTGGATCTGGGCAGGATGAAGGGCAATGAAGTGAGTATCATAAAGGAGCTGTAGGGGTTAAAACAACCATCACTTGCCTCCTGCTGCCATTGGGCATTACCAAAAGGACTCTATACCCCAGAATTCAATGGCAGGCCCTGCTCACAAATTTCCAGCTGCTCCAGAAGCCCCTCAGGCCAGATGACATGGTTCCATGGGCCAAATCTGGCCCACCCAGCCGTAAACATGAATGGTCTTATTCACTGCTGCAGTACTCTGGTTTGACATTAATAGATGTTTGAAATCAGTAGCTAGAATAAAGATGGAATTACATTGGTGATATAACCCAGAATATTGTACAAGGGAGGTGTGATTTGACATGTTATCTGTTGGTTGTATTGGGGTTTAGTGGTGTGAACAGAGCGCTAGAAAATAAGGCTACTAAATTGTTTTCCAAAATCTGCCAGCAACTTAAGGTGTGTAACCATGGGGATCATTTTGCACTCATTTTAAAAAGAGACCAAGGTGTTAAAATGCTTGTCTTAAAAAAGGTATGCCTTTTCAGGTTAACTAACTAATGTATAGCCTCAGGTTTTAACTTTGAGATCCCCAGATGAAACAGTACCACACATTGGAGAGCATGCTGAATGGTGGCAACATAAACAACCTCCATTTGTTTGTTGGTGGAGTCAGCTTCCTTGTCATGATAATAAAGTGGCTCAGCAGTGTATTTAAAATAACTGAATTATTGGTGCGGATAATGCTGTTATTTAATTATCTATTATCCTTCAACTGCATATACATCTTTAGTAGGAATGATGTGTTATATTTTGGAAGGAGAGAGCTATATCTTTGTGGTGTTACCCAAATTCAGGAGTTAAGTTTGACCCTTTCTGCTAATAAAGAGACAAGCCTATATCTTATTTATTAAAGCAGATAATTTATTAAAGAATAAAGGTGGGATCTAGCTACTGTACTTATTTGAATACAAGGCAAGGGTTTTTCCCCAGTCAGCATAGTGGGGAAAGCCTTTCATCTTATAACTGCATGCAAAGAAACCGCATTAAATACATTGTCTGTCATTAAATTGCTGCCAGAAGGAAGCAGCATGTGCTCAGTTAAAGAAACCAGCTATGAAGTTGATTAAATGCTGAGCATGACTTTAAACACATGACCCATATGGGGTAAACATACTGATGGGAAACGTGTGTGTATGTGTGGTCCTTAAAAAAAATGGGCTGGTGTTTCTTCCACAGGGAACTGGCACTGGGCCCAGAGGTACTGCAATAACAGGCTGGCACCGGGAGTGCCAAAGCCAGTCCTGACACCCTCCCTTTGGTGCCAAAAATGCTTGATCTTAGTCATCAGGATAAGATACTAATGGGAACCTTTTTTTTTTTTTAAACAAATTTTATTTAAAATACACTTATCATCCTACACTTAAAAAGCTACACATTGTTTTACTGAGACTTTGTACCACAGAAACAACTACATATAAAAACATACATATATTAAACCCTTAAACAATATACATGAACTTCCCCCCAAAAAAAATCCTTACAGAAATCTTTTTCTTCATACAGAACCCCATGAAAAACTGGTAGCTAAGTAACCACCTGAAACTCTCACCCCTCCTCTCAGTCCTCTCTGTTGGTTTAGTGAAATAGATGTGTCCAGTCCTTTTTCCTCCATTTCTCTGCCTCTTCCTCTCTGATCTCTTTCTTTTCCCAATCAATGTAGTATTTTAGGCACCCACTTTCAGTAAAAGCCAACCTTAAACACTCAGTGGTTTCTTACTTTCCATAAACTACTTTTAACACATTCTAATCTAGTCCTTAATAACATGTCCTCTCGTCCCTTTGGTCTGAGTCCATATAGTACCCTCTTCCACGCTAATGATAGGTTTATTTTGGTGACATTCAGAAAGTGGCATATCCTTTCCCACACCTGTTTTGCAGGTGTACACTCCCAAAACACATGTCCCACCATTTCTTCTTCCCCACACCTGTCTTGGGCACTTAGATGGGGCTTGAGGAGCTCATCTATGTTGCACTTCTCTCACCAACAAGATATTTCTTACAACCATCCACACTAAGTCAGCATGTTCACCTTTTGATGGTTTACCCACCACTGCTCACCATGTCTTCTTTACTTTTCCTTCTGCAAAAGTTCCCACTGGTGCCATTCTGTCTCTCCCTTACTACTTTCATCAATTTTTGATGATCCTTCAGGACCTCCAGCCCTACCTTCCCTATTTTATGAATCCTTTCATCTTGATGTTATGAGTTGGCAGTTGCCACATCCATGAACTCTTCAAAGAGGTCTGATATATTCCCCATTTCCTCAAAATTGCAGCTGCGTGAAATTGGGTAATATGCGCTCCCCTCTCCCTCCATTGCTACCTCGCATATCATACTTACATATTTTGCACAGATGAACAATCCCAAGTCTGGCAAGCCCCATCCCCTCATCTCTCTTGCTTTGTACAGTTCAGCTCTAGCCAACCTTTCTCTTTTGGCATTCCAGAAGAACACATGCATATTTCCCTCTGTACTTTTGCTATCTGTTGCAATGCTAATAGAAATACAATTCTCGTGTTTAGCATAATCAGCAGTAGCACAGCCATAAATGCTGCCACTTTTCTGGAAAAGGTCAGTATCCTCTGAACCATAACCAAAGTATTTACTGTAGCCTTGCTGTCACCTTTTCCCATGTCAGGGATCCATAGCACTGATTTCTCTCTCTGTTATTTGAAAGCCCAACTTTTCCAAGTCCCTCCAGTTTCCCACTCCCATTATGATGCTTTTTGATCTGTTTAGTTTAACCCCTGTCACTTCTCCATATTCTGATGTATGCTTTAGCATCCTTTCCATTGAAAGTCTATCTCTAATTGGTACATTTATATCATCTATGTGTAGTAAGCATTTTACCTCACCCCCTCCCCACATATTTACTCCACTCATGGCCTTGTCTTTTCTTATTCTTTGTGCTAATAGTTCCATGCTGCATACACATAGCAGTGGTGACAGATAGCATCCTTGTCTCAACCCTGTATGGATTTTAAAGGCCCCACTTAGGTGCCCATTATTTTGGACTTGACTGATTCTTAAAATCTGGAACAAGGAAGAAATGCCAGCTGACCTAAGGGATGCCTTGATTGTTACTATCTTCAAGAAGGGGGCAGAGCTGATTGCAGAAACTACTAAGGCATTTCATTGTTGGTCACTGCTGGGAAAGTCATTGCCTGTATCCTCACTAACGGCCTTCTCCCACTTGCGGAAGAAATTCTTCCAGAATCTCAAAGTGGCTTCAGACCATCTCAAGGAACTGCAGACATGATCTTTACAGCAGGTCAAATCCAGGAGAGGTTGATTTTGCTCACAACACTTCTCTATTTGGCCTTAATTGACCTCTCTAAAGTCTTTGATTCTGTAAACCGTGAAGCCCTATGGAAAAATCTTGTCCAAAATTGGCTGCCCAAACAAGTTCTTCAGTGTTCTGAGACTTCTCCATGACAACATGTCAGCCAGGGTTCTCAGTAACAGGAGTCAAACAGAACAATTTGAGGACTGGAGTGAAGCAAGTTTGCGTCATTGTTCCAACTTTGTTTTCCATCTTCATCTCCACCATAAGCAGAATGCTCTCCCGCCTGGAATTGAACTTATGTGTAGATTGGACAGACCACCCAACCAAGGGGAAGAGCTAGACCAGGAATTCTTAAGTCAGCTCACGGAGATAGTTAGGTCAAAGGACGTGATCATCATGGGTGACCTGAACCTTCCACACATCTGCTGGGAAGAGCAGTTACCCAGGTCTGACCACTCACGTAGGTTCCCTGTTGTACCTGGTGCTGGCCATGGGCGACAACTTGGTAAGGGAGCTGCGGGGGCTTGACCACCTGGGCAGCACCGATCATCGCCTACTGGAATTCACCATCCAGCACAAGGTGGCAAAGGCCTGCAGCAAGGCAGCAGCCCTAGACTTCAGGAGGGCGGACTTCAATGAGCTAAGGAAAATAGTTCAGGAGGCACTGAGGTCCTGGAGGGGTGGGGAGTCAGGTGTCCAAGAAGAGTGGTCACTCCTTAAGGAGACAATCCTCCAAGCCCAAAAGGAGGTAACCCAACACAGATCAAAAGGGGGCAGGAGGGCGCAAAACCCTCCATGGATCACCAAACACATCCCGGAATGTCTCCTAGCTAAAAGGGAGGTGTACACCCAATGGAATGGAGGGGCCATCACCAGAGAGGACTATACTGCAGTTGTTCGGGGCTGCAGGGAGGCAGTCAGGAAGGCCAAGGCGGAGATGGAACTGGGACTAGCTACCCGGATCAAAGACAACAAGAAGTCTTTTTTTAAAAATATAGGGGGCAAAAAGAAGGTAGCAGATAACGTGGGACCCCTGCAAGACACACTAGATAACAAAGCTAACCTATTTAACAACTTCTTTGCCTCCATTTTCCTGAGCAGGGACTGGATCAGCCCCGCCGCTGGACCCCCTCAGGCCCCAGGGGAAGCGCACCCAGGCCAAGGGTCAGTGAGGATCTAGTCAGGGAACTTCTGGAGGGACTAGACATATTTAAATCAGCTTGTCCGGATGATCTCCACCCCAGAGTGCTGAGGGAATTAGCTTAGGTCATTGTGGGACCCCTGCATGGCTTTATGAGCACTTGTGCTCTGGTGTGGTGCCAGAGGACTGGAAGA
>NW_017728931.1:103646475-103665013 GCF_001723895.1 Crocodylus porosus
TCCAGTTCTGGGCGCCGCACTTCAGAAGGGATGTGGACAACATGGAGAGGGTCCAGAGGAGGGCCACTCGTGATCGGGGGCGGCAGGGCAGGCCGTACGAGAAGAGGCTATGGGACCTGAACCTGTTCAGCCTCCACAAGAGAAGGCTGAGGGGCAATCTAGTGGCCATCTACAAACTAGTCAGAGGGGACCAGCAGGCATTGGAGGAATTCCTGTTCCCCTGAGCACTGCCAGGAGTAACTAGAAATAAGGGTCACAAGCTGGCAGAGGGTAGATTCAGACTAGACATCAGGCGCTACTTCACTGTCAGGGTGGCTAGGATCTGGAGCCAACTTCCAAGCAAAGTGGTGCTGGCTCCTACCCTGGGGGTCTTTAAGAGGAGACTAGATGAACACCTTGCCGGGGTTGTCTAACCCCAGTACTTTTTCCTGTCATGGCAGGGGGTCGGACTTGATGATCTGCTCAGTTCCCTTCTGACCCTACCAGCTATGAAACTATGACAGAAGACTCTTCAACTTCAACAGACCCAAGTCCAAAATGAAGACCACGACAACATCTATAATGGAGCTTCAGTATGGAGATGACAATGCTGTCATTGCTGAATCTGAATCGGACCTCCAAACCATTCTTAATGTAGTCTCAGAAGTCTGCGAGAGTATTGGCATAACTCCTAAACATCAGGAAAACACAAGTCCTTTACCAATCTGCTCCAACCCCACTTCCATTCAAATCAATGGAGAATTGCTGGAGAATGTGGATCAGTTTGCCTATCTTGGAAGCCATCTTTCATCAAAGGCAGATATTGACATGGAAATACAACACTGTTTGAAAAGTGCGAGTGCAGCCTTTGAACATCTGAGTAATAGAGTCTTCTTAAATCCTGCCATCCTTGCTAAAACAAAGCTCTTGGTTTATTGAGCCATTGTCATTCCAACTAGGCTGTATGGCTCTGAAACTTGGACCACATACAGAAGACATCTCAAGAGCTTGGAAAAGTACCACCAACAGTGCCTTCGCAAGATCTTTCGGATTATCTGGGAGGATAGACACACAAACATCAGTGTCCTGGCTGAAGCAAATTCCAACAGCATTGAGGCTATGATCATCCAAAGTCCAACTTCGCAGTCATGTTGTTCGCACGCCTAACTCCAGCCTTCCAAAGAGAATCTTTTTCTCACAGCTGAAAGAAGGTCAGCGAGTAGTGGAGGGCAAAAAAAGCACTTCAAGACACCCTGAAGGCAAACATGAAGAGGTGTAACATCGGAATCAACACTTGGGAGGCCCTTGCTCAGGACCTACTAAAATGGAGGAAGATTCTTTGGGAGGAACCTCAACACTTTGAAACAGCTTGTCAACAGGCAGAAGAGAAAAAGAGGAACAGACGAAAAGAACATCAGAACATCCAACACAGCAATACAGTGTCCATCCCTCCTGGAAACACCTGTCCTCACTGAGACAAGACATGTGGATCTAGAATTGGGCTATGGAGCCACCTGAGGATTCACTATTAAGATGAACCGTCTTATTCGTTCATGAGTGATCGCCCATCATCATCATTTTGGACTTGACTCTCCACTTGTCTATACAATAACCTCACCCAATAAATAAATTTTTCTGGGAACCCCATTTTTCCTAGCACCTTGAATATGTAATCTTGATCCACAGTCTTGCGCTTTTTCTAGATCTAGGTTTGCTATAACTGTGTTTGTTTGCCTCTCTTGGATATGGTACAGTGTATCTCTGATCACTCGGATCACTTTGGAGAACCTTCTACCTGGTACTGCACATACTTGGTCTTCATGTATTATCTTCTGGAAGTTTTTCCTCATTCTCAAAGCCAGTGTTTTGTCCATTAACTTATAATCCATATTAAGGAGTGTAATCATTTTCCAGTTTTTCAAGAGTTCCTTCTCCCCTTTCTTGAAGAGTAAGATCACAAGCCTTTTGTAAAATTTTAAGCTGCCACTCCTGTTTCCACTATTTCCTGAAACACTTCCACTATATCCTTCCCTACCCAAGCCCAAAACTTCTCATAAAATTTCATAGGCAGTCCATCTGCTCCTGGTGATTTCCCTCTTTTAAAGGTTTTTAAATACTCCTCTGCTTCCTTTAGGCTTATCTTTTCTTCCATCTTCTTTGCCTTTCTCCTCCTCTACTTTCTCTTCAGTCTTTTCCAAGAAATCCTTCAGTTTTTTCCTATCCATTTCCTTTTCTGGTACAGAGGTATAGCTCTTCATAAAATCTTGTTGCCTCCAGCACCTCCTCCTGCTTTTTCACCTGGGCACCACCTTCTTTCTGCAGTGCTTTAAGCTCTCCTTTTGCTGCCTTCATTCTGGCCAAAAAGTATTGGGACTACTCTTCATTTTCTCAGGGTGCTTGTGCTAAGACCATTTTGTCTCTTGTCTTTCTTCTAAACCAGGTTTCTAACTCTTGCCTTGTTGCTTTTAGCTGTTCTCATACCTGTTTTCCTTCTGCAGCTTTCTTTAGCAGCTCCTGCATCTTTCTTTGCAGCTCTCTTAGATCTTTCATTCTTTTCCCTGCACATCTTCAGCCTTCCTTCCTGAAGAATTCTCCTGTCCTCTTCACTGTTATCTACCATTATCAGGTACTCCAAAAATATTTCTTTAGTGTTTGCCACCCCTCGTACTGTCTCATGTATGTTTGACATATCTCTGGATCTTGTAACAGCCACATTTAACTTTTACGGTCCCTTCCCTCTCATGGAACTCTTACCAAGATTTATTTCCACCTTCATCATCTCGTGATCACTAAAAGCCATATGTATGGGTTCTTTTTTTCCTTATTCCTATTTCTTTTGATGCAAGCACAAAGTCAATTCTTGATTGTTTCTTTTCACTGGGGTCTGTTCTAGTGGAAGCTTTCTCCCCTGCCCACACATCTTTTAGTGACTCTTATTATTATTATATTTGTTAATAGTCTGGATGAGCTGTCTAAAGCTCTTTTTGCTCCTTCCCCTGTTCTGTCACTCACTTATACAGCTGGAATCTCCTATTATGTGTGGTCTCCTTCCAACCATGTAAACAGCTAGCTTTTTAAGCAGTGCATTCTTTCCCTTCATCTCCAGTGGTGCATATACATTGAAAATTTCTAATTCTGTTCCCCTGACTGATAATATCATTCATTGCAATCTTCCACTTATGCTCTCAGCTCTGGGTTCTTGAATAATATTGCTACCCCTGCTGCTTTGTTCTTATTCATCCTTGACCACCCAGATGAACCCTATCTCCACCTTTCTCAAATAATTTATAATTTTCCTCCCCTGGAGAAAGTCAGACCCTCTGAGGAACAGCAAAACCTGGAGGAGAGTGGAGAAGAGGGTTGGTCACTGAGGTAGAAATGGCAGAAAAACTCCTGTAGCAGGGTGAAACGGAGAAGGAGCAGCCAACATTTCTGAGATTGAGGCAGTGCAGGAAAAGATAGGAGGTGGAATGGAAGGGAAGATGAGAACAGCAAGCAGCTCAGACATGGAGGTGGAGATGGGGAAGAAAGAAGACATCCTACAGACAACAGATGTGGAGATGGAACAGGAAAAAGAACCAGAGAGACAGGGCAGGAAAAGAAAATGCAGGGACTGAAGACCAGGAAAGAGAAACCTGATAATGAGAAAGATGAGTCTGAGGAAAAGCTGGAGAGCAGTTTCCTGCCACTAATGCCTCTGGGCTTTATAGCCTGGAGTGGAGCCCAGAAGATGGGAAGTGGGAATGTGCAAGCCTTCGTAAATGCAAAAGTGATCTGGCAGCTTGCAAAAGTTATAGGAATGCAAGTGAAGGAGAAGTCATCATCTACCGCCCTGAACAGTGGCACAGATGAATCGTAAAAGGCACAGATGCACTCAACTCAAAGCAAGCAGAGATGAACTTTCAGGGAACAGGCACACTCGTTTTAAAACGAGCATAAATGGCATTGGCAGTAGTTTCATAGAAGCATAGAAAATTAGGGGTTAGAAGGGATCTCGGGAAATCATCTAGTCCAACCCCCTGCTCAAAGCAGGACAATCCCCAACTTTATCATCCCAGCCAAGGCTTTGTGTAAGTAGGTCTTAAAAACTTCCTAGGATAGAGATTCCACAACCTCTCTGTGTTTCACTTACCATTAAGTAAGTATCTTAAGTATCTTAACAAGAAACAGATGGGAACAGAGTGAAACAATGTTGAACCAAGTCAGGACAATCTGCCTACAAGAAGGTGGTCAATAAGGACTTCTCCCTCATGACAAGAACACCCAGTTCCAGTCACGAGTGGGGGGTTAATTCACACATGGATCCTTTGTGCAGGGTATCTGGAGCAGGGCAGGCACATATACTGAGCAGGGCTGAGTTGTGGGGTCACCATGGTCTGAAACACTGTTGACTCTGCTGGACCCCAGTACAATTAATTATATGATAAGTTATGAGCCTTTTGGCTTTGGACTAATATTTTATATAGTTTGTCCTATATATAGGTTAAGTCCAAAATGCTGCTTAAAAGTGTGTTTATAGAGTGCATGTGCTAAAACTTGCAGCAATTTCAAAAACGAATGCCTCAGTTCTGGCTGAACTAAGTCCATGGGTATCTGAGTAATTTGCCTATATGCAAATGTTGCTCTTCTCTTCTATATGTTTGGTGAGAGCAGGGTCTGAGAGTAAGAACAGAGGGAAGAAGTTGGGGGAGCAGGGAGCATATGGGCTATCTGATCTCCGGATTTATTTTCCCTCCTATAGCACTGAGGACAAATTCATGGTAAATCTCCAATAATTAGGTTCTGTACCTGGAAAATTATATCAAATTTACAAATTTTCCATATATAGACTATAGTTTTTTGGAGGGTGTCTTATATTCAGGGTCATCTTATATTAAATGTGGTAATTAATATCATTGTTCTCTAACTGTAATACTCTGATCTATCAACAGCTTCTTCAGTTGGATGACCTGTCCATCCTCAGATGATCAGGGGCTGCAGCTGCTTTTGCTGCAGTTTCTTCTCCTTAGGTGTCCAAATGAGTCTGAATATCCCCCCATCGCCTATGCTTTCAGTTTATAACCCATTTACACATATGTAAACCTGACTTCCACTGCTGCTGTATTTTACCACAAAACCCACTATTCTTACCATAAAAAAAAAAATAACAGGACCCTCTGAGGAAGCACAAAACCACTGAAATCTTTGATGTGTCTTTGCAAACACCACTATTCTTATAAAACAAAATAAGAGGAACTACATGTATCTTAATTTCTAACAAATAATTCTTTTACAAGCTCAGCTATGTAGCAGTCCTTTAAAAATAGCATCAGTGAGTCTAAGGCTCTGGCCTACAATGGCTAGTTGGCAGGTAGAATGTATGTAAGTACATCCAGGTTTCTAATGGTCAGCATATGCAAGACAAATGCAAATTTGTTCTAAATTGTATTTGCAGAAGTAATATTCGGAGCTGTTAGACATTTTAAAGGAAAATACATTATACACTTGCTCTGGGATTTCTTGCGCTCTCAAATCTTACCTGAATGTTTTGGGTAAAATCTTGGTCCTGCTGACATCAGTGGCAAATCTCCCACTGAATTCCTCATTGGGAATGCAGGATCAGGCTTTGTGTCTCAGATTGTTATATGGTAGTTTGGCTTAAAAAATCTTTTCATAGCTTGTCATGGAAACTAGTAATTAACCCTGAACCTAGAAAATTTCCAGCCTTGAGCATCAAAGTGGAATGTGTTCAATTTGTAATTATCTTTATGGACTATAAAAATAGATTCCAGATTAAAGAAAAATAGAGTTCCTTTTATTAAAACGCAAGCTTTTGTTGAAAGAAAATAGCTTTTTAATAAGACTGTTGGCTTTATTTTATGGTTGTGTTTCGGTTTGTTTGTTCAGTTCTGGGTTTGTTTTTTTAACATCAGCATGAATCTATTAGGCAAGAAGGAAATGTTTGTTACAAACTAATGTTGCAAGATGCCAATCTGACATAAATAAGACAACATTACAGGAATTATGTTCTAGGTGGTAGAGGTTATTCTAAGAGCTTTCAATAGCAGGATTTACAGGAGGGGCAGAGAAAAGGTAGTTTGTGTGTGCTGGAATAGGCCTCTTTTAGGAACAAATTTTTGCTGTACCTACTCCACAAGTAGTCCCTATTATTGATTATGTAGAATATTTATTATTTACTCTACAGGTAGTACAATAAGGCCTTTCATAAAGACTCCTCAAAAGACATTACTGTGGCACAGTGCTTAGGGTGCCTGGCACTTGAAGAGTTGAAGCATCCTGCAGAGCAGCCTAAAGGTGGGGACCAGGGCTAATTGCAGAACCAGCTGACCCAGGGAGCCTGCAGGTAGTGTTAGGGCTGAGTGATGGAGTAATCTGATTGGAGGAAGGCTGGTGTTAGGCATAATATAAGCCCAGACCTTGAGAGGAACCAGCAGTAAGATCTTGGAGCCTGCTGAGAGAACATCACCTAAGCAGGATGGCTGCAGCCCCTGAAGGCCAGCAAGGAGAGTAACATCTGAAGCAGTCTGGAGGTTTGGGAAGGAACTAAGGAGGTAGAGGAGATTCCTAGGAACCCATTGTGGGGGCCAGAGCCCTGAGAGAGGGACTGAGTGTATGGAGGCCTATTGAGGGGTCTGGGTGAACCCAAAGAGAGGGGTTGCAGGTGGGAAACCTATAAAGGAGTCCAGGTGAGCCCAGAGAGAGTGGTGCTGGGTGCATGAGGTGTGATGGGGGTCCAGAGCTCTGGAGAGAGGAGTTGTGTGAGAGATCTACTGAGGGGCCTGAGAGGGCAGAGCCATAGATGAGAGAAGGCTGATAGCCAAAGTACTGACCCACAGAATCCCAACCAGCCTGTTCAGGGCCAGAGCCAAAAAGGGGTCAAAAGTTCCAGGAGGGACCACTGCAGAGACTGCTAGAGCCAAGACAGCCTGGAAATCTCAGTTGGCCTGAGGTGGGGCCAGGACCTTGGAATGGATAGGCCAAAGGTCCATGAGTGGCCAGAGAAAAAGGGGATTAAGGGGCAGCCAGCCCAGGATGAAGATGGCTAGAGCAGTGTCATCTGAGGAGAAGAATGTGAGGAAAAGGGGCCCAAAACAGAGACAGCTGGAGTCAGTGGGGCCCAGAGGTGAGACTGAGCTGAGGACAGGAGGCCCGGAGATCTGTAGCGCAAGAAGGGAAAGGATGCTACCATTCTAAGTAGCACAGCTGCAGAAACGGATCTCAGAGTCGTAGTCGACTCCAAGATGAACATGAGTCACCAATGTGATGAAGTAGTAGTAAGTAAAGTTTACTGCACTCTTTCTTGCAAAAGTAGGTGCATCACAGACAGGTCAAGGGAGGTGATACTTCCCCTCTATGCAGCACTGGTCAGGCTGCAGCTGGAGTACCGTCCAGTTTTGGTCACTGCACTTTAGGAGGGAAGTAGATAAAGCTGAAAAAGGTTGAGAGGAGGGCCACCCATCTGGTTAAAGGCTGACAGGAAAAACCCTATGAGGACCGATTGAGGGACCTGAAGTTCTTCAGCCTCCACAAGAGAAGGCTGAGATGTGATATTGTACAAACTCATCCAGGGGGAGGGAGGAGACAGCAGGAAATAGGGGATACAATGTTTACCAGGGAACCCATCATCGGGGTAACTAGAAACAATAGCCACAAACTGATGGAGAGCAAATTTAGATTGGACATCAGGAAAAAATTCTTTACTGTGAGGGTTGCCAAAATATGGAATACGCTTCCAAGGGAGGTGGTGCTGCCCTCTTCCTTGGAGGTATTTAAGAGTAGATTGGACAACCACTTGGCTGGAGTCATCTGAACCCAGCACTCATTCCTGGCCAGAGCAGGGGGTTGGACTCAGTGATCTAATAGGTCCCTTCCAACTGTAAAATCTATTAAATCTATGATTAGGGCTGGAAGGCTGCAGGCCAGGAGGGGTATGTGACATTGGGGGGGAGGAGGATAGTTGGGGGGCCAGGATAGTTGGGGCAGGTTGGCCTAGAGATGGTTCCTGAGTAAGACTTGAAACTATTGGGGCTGGTCAGCATGGTCGGACTGCCTGTGGCTGGGCAGCCTCCACAAAATGCCACACATTGTCACCCCAGGGATAGGTGAGTATGGGGCACCTGAAGCCTTGGCTTCCACTGCCTTATGGGTCAACCCATGGAGTGGGAAGGCTAAGGGACCATACCCTAACAGAAGAGGAAGGGAAACATGAAGCAGAAGGGGATGGAGGCACAAACAGCAGCCAGGAGGAAGAGACCAGAAGGGTCCAGAGGCTCAGAAAGTGGCCAGGAGATTGGAAGCAGAAGAATCCAGAGGCCTAGACAGCAGCCAGGAGAGAGGTCCAGAAACCAGAGAGTGGCTGGGAGAAAGTTTGACCCCAGAGAAGGGACCACATGAGAGACAGAGGGGTCTGGCAGCCCAGGGAGGGTCTGCATGTGTAAAGGGAGAACAGCGATGAGGATTGGGGCATGACATAGGGGCAGAATGGAGCCATCCATTTTTCCTATAAGGTACTGATCATAGACATCTGATGGTCATTATAGCAAGACCATGGCAGCCTCCCATATTTTAATGAACAATAACATCAAGGCATGGCAGGTAAGGCAAGGGCAGACTGCACATATTACAGAATACAGGAATTTTTTTGGCTCCAGAGGCTTCACAGCCACCCCTGGAGATGTTACTCTGTGACACTTAGACTTTCTGCTGATGCTACACTTCAGTATAGGAAAGTTCTTTCCTACTTTTAGGGAGAGATTTTACAAAGCGCTTAGAGGATTTAGGAACAGCAATGCTAAAGACAGGGCATAGACTTGGGAAAACAGAATACTTTAGGAATGTCTGAAAATCTTCTCTAAATATCTTAACTAAATATAGATGCAATATTTAATATCGCACCTGGAGGTGGAAGGGCGGGGGGAGGGGAAGGAGAGGGTGGCTTTCTAAACCCTATTCTCAAATCAAGCTCTTACTGTACTCAACATTGACAATGTTGACTAACTGACCAAAACAAAGTTGAGCAGAACTACAAACAGGCATTGCATTTGTCCCAGGATAAACCATTTTGTCTTGAGACAAAGTGTAGTCGTTCAGGTGCCCGTGTCCACTGTCCTGGAAAAAATCCTAAAAAGGTTTGTAGCAATAAAACACACTAGCAGTTTATCCTGGGGCATCACAAATGCATCTAAATGGTTATCCCAGGATTGTCATTGAATCAGTTGCAGAAGAACAGCATTGCATTCAACTGCTCACTAAACTCTGTTTAAAAGGGTGATGGGTGTACACACCAATCCTGGGACTTTTCTGTTTTAGGATAAACAGAGGCACAACTTGTCCAGGAACAAGTGCAATGTCTGTCTGTAGTCTAACAGCCTTGTCTGAATAAAGTTTGTAAGATTAAGCCTCAAGTGATAAACGATGACTAAGTTATGTTAAAGGGACCAGTTAGGGCAATATAATCAGTCATGCCAAAAAAGCATGACAGCAAAACTAAATTCTATGTAGCTTCTTGATCAAGGTGTGCGAGTTTGTCCAGTTTTGCATGCAGAATATTCACATATTTCCCTGTTAAGATGACATTTTTGATATCACAAAAATAAAATATCAATTAAAAATATCAATTTTAGGTTGGGTATTTTTAAATGTATTTGTTTGTTGTCATATTAAATGAGTTTAATGGAAGTAGATATTGATTAAAGTAGTATTTGATATACTTGTCTATAAACAAATATTGAATTTTCTTTTTTCCTTGAACTTTACCTGAATTTCAGATTTCCATTGTAAAATGTATTTTGAAAGACAAAAGTATGTATTTTTTTAAAGTTTCATCACAAAACCTATGCCAGTAAAAAAAATCAGCTGTCTGTTCTCTTTCAGACTTATGTAAACTTCTGGGGGCCTTGTGTGAATGGAAAGAGTCTGAATTTGTGTCCATGGCAATCTGTTCAACGTGTGGAGGAAGTTACAATGGCATTAACCATGAAAAGAATCAGTTGTTTTCATGGAAAGCAGTCAAGACATGCTTTGCATTCAGATAGGCAAGTTAATCAGAGTTGAACATCATTTATTAAGGGTTTCTCTTTGAAACAGCTTAATGCCAGTCATCTGCTGTAGTCACGTATGTCACTTATAACTACAGGAACATAAAACAATTAAACACTTAACAGAAAAGTTGTAGAACAAAAACATCACAAGACAAAAAGAATAATCCTATAACTGCTTATAACCTCAACTTGTGAAACTAGAAGCATGAAAATGTCATGTAAGCCCATATTTATTCCTCAGTGTCTGTCAGCGGAAGGTGACTAAATTCAAGCTGTGATCACCTACTGTAGAGGTGTCAAATCTGTTAAACCCCCTGCACTGGATCTGGATGATAGGGTTATTTATGGGCCAGGTTCAAACCCACCCATCTCCAGTAGCAGAATGAATGGTGGTGAAGTGAGTGGTGTTAGGGAGCCACAGGAGTTAATGCAGCCAGTAGGGCCATGTGAAATTTAGCAGCTGTTTTATTTCATATTGGATTTGGATGTTTTGATGGTCAAAACACTTGATCCAAAATGAAATGCAGGGCTCTGAAACAGCTCTGAAACAAAACGGGCCATCTGAAACATTTTGGAAATCTTCCAAAATGATTCAGATGTTTCCAAAATGTTTCAGTGCTGCAGGCAAAGAGGGAGGAAGGATTGCTCTGATATTGATATCTGTAGCTGCCCAGTAACAATGATCTATCCCTGAGGTCCCTTCCAACTCCAGTGCTGGGGAATCGAATCAGGGGCTGGGAAATTGAGCTAAGGGCTAGGGAAAGGTCCCTGAACATTCCCCTAGTTCCTGGTTCAATTCCCTAGCTCCCCGATCTTGCCCCCAGCTCTTTGATCCCTTCCCTCAGCTCTTTCTGGGGGGGTGCAGGTCCCTGGATGTTGCAAGATTATAGCAGGCTGTGGCTCTGGGCTATTTCCCTAGCTGGCAGCACCAACCTGCTGAAACGCTGCATGCAGATCTGGGGGCTCGCGCCACCTGGAAAGAGCTGGGGGACTGATCAGAGAGCTGGGGATTGAACCAGGAGCTCCAGCTGACTGCTAGAGCCACCCTAGCTTGCAGACAGCATGCAGCACCCTGCCAAGCAGCACTGACCCCACACCATGGTGTGGGTGCGGGGGGGAGTCCAACCCTGCTGTCCCCCGCTGCCCTGCACTGCACAAGGGGGCTCTGCCATGAGCCCTCAGACCCCAATCACCACTGCCAGAGTGGAGCTTTTTTGTTTGTTTGGGGGGTTTTTCTAAAGCTCCATACTCACTGGCTGTGGAGCATGCAGATGACAGCATACTGCTGCTGCCAGCTGGGGCCAGCACTAACACCTGAGTCTGCCCAGTGCAGCCTGTGCCAAGCACTGGGAAGAACCCAGTGCTGGCAGTGGCCTCAGTCAGCAGCAACAGCCTGCTGTCATCCTGCACGCAGATCTGGGGGACTGCACCCTCTGGGAGGGCTGCAGGGCTGTGTCTGACTCCTCCCGTGGGGAGTGGGCCCCCGAATCTGCATGAGGGATGACAGCATGCTGCTGCTGCCAGCAATTGATACTAGTTTTGCTTTGAACAGTTTGAGGTGCAGTTTCACAAAAACCCCTGCATGTATCTCCTTGAAACCTGGCAGGTTTCATTGTCTCAGCAGGGACTACCATCCCTGCAGTTTTCACCCTGCTCTGCCTTCACACTCACACATCACGAGTTTTGCTTTGAACAGTTTTAGGTGCAGTTTCCCAGAAACCCCTGCACCTATCTCATTGAAACTTGGCAAGCTTCATGGCCTCAGAAGGGGCTAGCATCCCTGCAAGTTTCATCTGAATCAGGCAGGAAATGACAAAGTTATAGGCAGTTTTGTGATTCACCATTATAGCTTATGGTCAAAACACTGTCAAAATTCCAAAACAGCTCCAAAACAGTTTTGGCCAAAATGAAATGGGACAATGAATCGAAACGAATCACTGAAATGAATCACTATCCCTCCAAAATGCCGAATATGAAATGAAATGAAACACAGCTGTTTCGGACAGCCTTACGAAACACCAAAACGAAGCACTGTCCCTCCAAAATGCTGAATCTGAAATCAAAACGAAACACCGGTGTTTTGCACAGCCCTGGCAGCCAGCACTGTCTCCCTGCTGCCAACAGACATCCCCAACAGGGCTCCATATGCTGGATTTGGGGGCAGGCCCTGCTCCTAAATTCACGGTTCCTCTAGGAGTGCTGCAGGCCAGATGACAAGCCTCCATGAGCCAGAACCCATAAGCTGCAAGTTGCACCCTGACCTAGAGACAGAAAGTCTGCAACATAATACCCTCAGATTTTACTGGAGGGCGTGGAGATAAGGAAGCCAACACGTAAAAAAAGTAGTCATGGAGTGGACAAGGCACCCTGAAAGAATGATTCAAAGGATTTGTCAGGGACCTTGGATGATAGGACCATTACAGGAACATAGCCAGAATTTTTATCTCATTACCTAGTGGAAGGAAAGCTTGCATTGCCCCAGATGAAATGCTGCTACCAACATAGGTGCTGTAATGTGGTCAGGGTGATTCAGATTACATATCTACATACCTCAAAGGAAAAATTCAGGCCATAGGCTTCAATAAATTGCATTGATCATAACATTCCAGTAAGTGAACAAGTGGCATTAAATAACCTGTGTTTATTTTGAGGGTCATCAGAGATTACATTAGCAAGATCAAATAATGATTTAGCTTTCTCATAATATCATTTGATTAAAGTAAAAGATAATTTAACTTCGTAGTAATTGCATGCTGCCATATGTTAATTAAGATGCTTACCATTTTACTTCAATTATGGGCAGTTTACTGATGATAAAAATAATCAAGGAGTCTAATGTAATAGAGTAATATGGATTACATGTATAGAACTTTTAATTAGTGTCCAGTTTAAAATGTTTCAGTCAAGTAGCTATTGGTGCTACCTAATATAGCAGCAGTGAACCAACCTGATGTTCTGCTATGTGGAGATGAATTCACACGATATTGTAACTGTATTTCATGGTCTTCTCTTAAAGGATAACAGTGTTCAATAGCCTTCCAATGGGAAGAAATATGTTTTTGTACTTTGAGTTCTGAATTAACATTGCAAATACAGCTAGCACTTGCCCCTAACAAAATTCTGGTAATTATTTTCATGAAAGATATTGTGCCTCTGTTCTTTTTTACTGATGGGGATTCTTCAAACTAGAGTAGGAGACATGGTGGCTCCCTAAAGACCAAATAAGGCACAAATGGGGAGGCTCTGATGATCACTGATCCTGAGAAAGCTGAAGTCAAGCAGACACTGTGGGCATGCTTGTGCTGCCTCCATGCTACCTGTAGGAGCACTGCCAAGATGCAAACTCAACACATTCACTCCCCCTCTACCCCAACCAACTCTTGAAAAAGAAACAAGGTAGCTGTTCTACAGCAGCCTCAAATGTGTGCCCACCACCTGCTCTATACTTTGTCCTATTGTGCCATTTGACTATTTTATATGCAGGTAGTTAAAGTCCTCCATTATTGTTTTGTTAGACTTTTCTGACTCTTGCTGTCTCTCTCATTCTCTTCTTAATTCCAAATAAAGGTAGTATCACCTTAATTTGCATTCTTACAGTTTGAAATGTGTATCCAGACAGATTCAGGTCTATGCTTTTTCATATAGCAATATTCCTCAACTTCTTATCCTAGTCTGCAATGGTATATAAATATAATCCCATTTTTTCTCATTCTACCATGCTTCCATATATGCTGTTCCGTTAGAAAATGTTCACCTAATCTTGCTTTTATTTCTTGTTGTAGCAGGTAGCCAGTTTTTTCTTCAGAAAAAAATGATTAGTTGCACAATTATATTCAGTTACAACACTCTGCTGATTTTACAGCATTTACTTCTATGTTTCTGTCCTGTCCTTGTTGCAGTTCAGTTGTTATTTGCATGTACCCTTTATTAGAAGTGCACACAGTGTTGTAGAACTGCTGCTTTTAACAGAGGTCTCTGTTCAACTTTTGTATTCCTTAATTCCAGCTGTTTTCCCCACAGATCTTTTTTTAAGCACTTCTCTCAGACTTCATTTATTTTATATTTATTTTTTATGCTGGCTCTTTTTATTAAGAGAGAACCCATCTTCTCTGGTTTCACTCTTTCCCCCTAAGTCTTCTTCAGTGCCAACTGAAGTAAACCCACTCCTCTCTGTACCATTTTCTCAAGCATTCATTGAAAAACCAAACCCCTTGGTTTTAGCTTTCTGCTTCTAAGTCTAAATTTAGCTTCTAAGACCTCTTCCTTACATATGTCAACATTGCTGGTAACAGTATGCACAGGGCTCCACTGGAAAGCATAATATGTATACATATATATTTTACTGTGACAAAATATTACATAGGAATTATTGTCTAAAATGGAATCCAAAGTCAATGGGAGTCTTTATGCTATAGACTTCTGCTTGAGCTTTGAGTTAGTCATTTCTAAAAGTGACTTGGGGCTAACCCAACAGAAAGAAGTTAGACTGTGTCGCAACGCCTAATTCTTTTGACGTGTCCTGCCGTTAGGATCCACAGACTTGAGTTAGGTTTCTAGACTCATCTTGCAATGCTGTGCTGTGGCACACAAGAAGGGGGTTCACAAAATCCAGAAAGTTTAATTAGGATTGTCAGAAACTGACTGTCTCAAAGACAGGTTCCAGACTTGTTGGAAATATCTGTCTTCACTTAAGGTGTCTTTACATGTGCTCCAGGGGGACTGAGGGGGTGGGTGCTTTAATTGGAGTGGTTCCTAGAACTGCTCTAATTAAAGTGCCTGCCGTATCTTATGTATTCAACTCCCTATGCTTCAAAATGGCAGCTGGGTGCTTTAACAATTGACGAGCTTTAGTTAAAGCACTCCTGCCGCCACTTTAAAGTGCAGGGAAGCTGAATACAAGAGACATGGAGGCTGCTGGAGTGTGCTAATTAGCCTGCTCCAGCAGACTCGATTAATTGAGTCTGATTCGATGTGCTGTAATTACAGCATGTCGGAGCAGCGTCCCTGTATGTGTGCAGGAAACCTTGGTGTTTGCAGCTCTGAAGGGTTCCTGAAGGGTTTTGAGCCTGCTTCTCCCACCTCAGATACCAACAGAAGGAAAGTAAAGAAGTATATGAAGATAAAAAAAGAGTTAAATATTGACTGGCCAATTAAAAGAGAACCACCATCATTAAAACTGAAAATAGCATTTGCAATTAAAAGTGAAGGATTGAAAAGCTCAGGACAATGCACCAACAGAACTTCTCAAGGTAGGTGGAGAAGCAGAACTAAACGTGATACATTCAAGCTGAACAAATGTGCAGGGGAATCTTGAAAGTGGGCTGGTGACTGGATATTGTTAACGTACATTCTGAAATCAAAGAAAGGTACCTGCAAGGAATGTGCAAATTACAGGAAAATTTCTATGGTACTGCATGCAAGCAAAGTCTTAGTGGTCATTCTAGAAAGGTTTCAAAGAAAAACAGAACAAAAGACATCAGCTGAACAGGTTGGATTTGGACCTGGAGGGAACAAAAGAGATCCAACGACAAACCTTAGAAACATGATGAACAAAGCCATACTTCGTTGATTTCACCAAGGCATTTGATTTGTTAACACAAGTTATGGATGATGATACTCGAGATGAATTTCCCACCACAGCTTTGTTGCAGAGGATCTCAAACTTTTTAGACATGAGAGATCCTTAAAAATTGCTAACTTAGTTTTCACGGGTGTTTTGACTATGGCAGAATATTACAGCAAGTTTTCTGTGGCAAAAAAACTTAGAAGGTCAGAACAAGGACACAACCCTAGAGTAGTGGAAGACGCATTAAGATGGACACTGTCCTGGAAGAGGACTTGAGGTTTCTGGCAGAAACTACCACTTCGCTATTTATCCATTTTATTTAGAAACATAAAGTACAAGGTACAGAAACAGGCATTAGGGACAGGGGACAGAACCTAGATTCTTCTCCCTGCCCACTTTGGGATACCATTCATCTTGCTAAGACAGACTTCTAGCTTACACGTTTCCTGTCGGGTCCATCTGGAATTTCCAATTGGCCAGCTTTGAAAGGAGGGCTGGAGAGTGCTCTGGCCTAGCTATTGTTTAAGTGGTTAAAACACTTTCTTGGGAAGTGGGAGATGTGGGTTCAAAACCCCTCTGGGTGAGGGGGACCAAGAGCCTAGGTTTCCCATTCTCTAGGGAAGTGTTCTAGCCACTACAGTATTGGGCTAAGAAGCAAGAGCCACCACCACTCAGAAGAGATAGGTTGTGGTTTTTCTCCAGCTATTATTGTGGCATCGCCAAATAATTATTTGTGTGCCTAGACACAGCTGTGTTATGCTGGAGCCTTCTGAGCATGCAGCCGCCTAAGGAAATGCCAGGACCAAAGACCTCCCTGGTGAAAGGTGGTTAGGAGGCACTTTATAACCTCCAGCCACCACACACACGCTGGGGAAAGCCCCGACCTCTAAGATCTTTGAGAGGCCTGAGTTTGCTGGTTGCAGTAGAGTTGTGAGGCTCCAAGTGAGCTCAGTTTAGCTGCCTGTGATGCCATCTGCGAGGCCTGGGCCTTCGGGTGTAAAACCCTTAGGCTGAGGAAGCATTTAGTTGGATCTGCATGTGCTCTTCTTGGATGGAAAGAATAGTAAAGAAGCCAGAGGCTAGCATCCAATGCAGGCAAGAAAGCCACACAGTGAAAATGGAAATGGAGGTGTTAGGGGGTGAGAGACAGGCTGGAGGGGGGGGGGGGGGATGTAACAGGTAAAAGTGGAGAGGTACCTGGGGAGTCAGATGTTAGGCAGGTTGTAGTGTGTCGTAGATCCAATGTCTATATTGAGTCCATGAGTTTCTTTACCTAGGAGGTTGATGAAGTGAATGAAGTACATAGGCCCATCTATGAAAAGTGGTTTGTAAATTCCCTTTGGGAATCAGGACCAAGAGGCTGGAGACAGAGTGACTTTCTTGTGAGAAATGTGCCCCCACAGGTAGTTGGGTATTCTTGTCTGTAATAGATTCTGCGCAGTTTGTGGGGGTACTGGAGATATCTTGGAAGTTTTTGCATTTCTTGTCATGGTCTGGATCCATTCGGTGTGTTTTGGGCTATAGGAAGTTGGCTTCTAGTGATGAGGTTAGCGAGGTTCAGTGCTTGTTTGAATTTATAAACCACTTTTCACAGGTGGGCCTATGAACTTCACTTCATCAACCTCCTAGATACAGAAACTCATGGACTCAATTTAGACATTGGATTTATGACACACTACAACCTGCCTGACATCTGACTCCCCAGGTAGCAGCAGGTACCTCTCCACTTTTACCTGCTACATCCCCCTTCCACCTCCTCCGCCCCAGCCTGTTTTTCATCCCCAATGCCTCAATTTCCATTTTCACTGACTGGTTTTCTTGCTTGCATTGCATTCTAGCCTCTGGCTTCTTTATTCCTTCCATCCAGGAAGACCATACTAGATGCTTCCGCAGCCTGCCAAGGGGTTTTTAAACCGGAAAGCTTGCAAAGAAGAATTTCTCCAACTATTCAGTTCGTCTAATAAAAGATATCAGATTGACCCTAAGAACCTTGTCTGGGCTTTGTCCTTGGATCAACACAGCTACAACCTACACCCCTTAACACACACAAATGGCATGAATTTTGCTTTCAGCAGTTTGAGGTGCAGTTTCACAGAAACCCCTGCAACACTCTGCCTGAAACCTGGCAGGCCTCCCTCATGCCTGCACAAGGGGCTATGTAGGTGGCAGGATGGGTGCTAATGAGGGTGGCTATTTAATGCCCTGTTCTTAGACCTGGAAGTGGCGGTTTAGTTTCTCATCAGCCAGCAGGGGAAGAACATATCCCTGCTGAGCTCCCATGCCAGGAAGACCTTGGAGGTATAAGGGCTGGGGCTATATGGAGAGAAGGAAGCCCCTGGGCTTGACCTAAAACTGCACCCTGCCAGGCTAGGGAGGCCTGGGTGGGACTGCTGGTGATGTGGCAGCCCCAGGAAATGCCAGGACCTTGAACCTCCCTGGTGAAAGGTGGGTAGGAGCAGGAGGCACTTTGATATAACCTCCAGCCACTGCTCAGTCTTGGCTGGAGAAAGCCCAGACCTATAAGATCTTTGAGAGGCCTGAGGCCTACTGGTTGCAGTGGAGTTGTGAGAGTGAGAATAGGGGCTACCATGCCTGCAGTTTTCACCCTGCTATGCCTCAACACACAAAGTCACACACATTGTGAGTTTTGCTTGTCAGCATGTTGAGGTGCAGTTTCTCAGAAACACCTGTACCTATCTCCTTGAAACTTGGCAGACTTCATGCCCTCAGAAAATGATACCATCCCTTCTGTTTTCATCCAAATCTGCCAAAAAATGACAAAATTTCATAGTTTCATAATTTCTAGGGTCAGAAGGGACCTAAGCAGATCATCTAGCCCGACCCCCTGCCATGGCAGGAAAGAGTACTGGGGTCAAACGACCCCAGCAAGATGTTCATCTAACCTCTTCTTAAACACCCCCAGGGTAGGAGCCTGCACCACTTCTCTTGGAAG
>NW_017728931.1:103665024-103681927 GCF_001723895.1 Crocodylus porosus
GGGGGTCTCCAGTCCCTGCCCCCCCCAGGCCCTGCTGGGCAGCTCCCACAGGCCAGGGGGTTGGGGGATGCCAGCCCCCCTGTGGGCTCCGTCTGGGTGGAGGCCTCAGACAAGCCCTGGGAAAGCCATGCCCCCCAGGCAGGGGCCCTGGTAGCACTCCGTGTCGACACCATCGTAGGAGTTTCTAGCTGAGTTTGGGTCCTCTGGCCCGTGCTAACACGAGTCGGCCCCTGGGCCCCTCCTGCTCCCCCTCTGGCGCGAACGCCGAGGCAAACGCCAGTGCACTGTTACAGACAGCGCCTGTTTGCGCGCTCGGGAGTGCGGCTCCCTACCGGCTCAGCTAAGAGGGATCTGGGGGGCTTCCCCACCAGATCCAGCTCAGCTGCGTCGGCCCCTCTGCCCCACTTACCTTAGGGGGATCAGCTGCTGCTGCCCCCGCTGCTGCTCCGCTTGCCTCTGCTGCTTTCGCCTCCGCTCCGGGTCAGGTAAGGGGGCACATGTGTGTGTAAGACACACATGTGCCTGTGTCCTTCCTCTCCCTGCTGTTCCTAGCTCCCGAGTGCTGGAAGCTATGTCAAACCGCGGCTTTTAAAGGCTGCGGTTTGAATTTCCCGCCTCCGCTCTATCCGCCAATCAGGCGCTCCGGACTTACCGGAAGTGCCTACCGGCGATCCTGCCCCCCTGCTCTCCCTCACTGGGGGGACCCGGTGCCTTCCCGAGGGATACCCCCCGGGGGTGCTCCCTGGCTTGGGGGACAGTCCCCCCCAGCCCACCCTGTTTGTGCGCTCTGTTCACGCAGCTCGGGAGCACAGCTCCCTACCGGCTCAGCTAAGAGGGATCTGGGGGGCTTCCCTTCTGGATCCAGCTCAGCTGCGTCGGCCCCTCTGCCCCACTTACCTTAGGGGGATCAGCTGCTGCTGCCCCCGCTGCTGCTCCACTCACCTCTGCTGCTCTTGCCTCCGCTCCGGGTCAGGTAAGGGGGCACACGTGTGTGTAAGACACACGTGTGCCTGTGTCCTTCCTCTCCCCACTGCTCCTAGCTCCTGAGTTGTAGGTATTTCAGTGATTCCTCATTATAGTCTATGGCCAAATCTCCGAATCTCTCCAAATCATAGACTCATAGACATTCAGGCTGGAAGGGACCCCACAGGATCATTGAGTCCAGCCCCCTGCCCCAGGGGCAGGAAGTCAGCAGGGATCATATGACCCCAGCAAGATAAGCATCCAAATGTGTCTTGAAGGCATTCAAAGTGGGTGCGTAAACCACCACAGGCGGCAGTCTATTCCAACCTTGGGGACTCGGACAGTAAAGAAGTTCTTCCTTATGTCCAGCCTTAATATGTCGCAGTGGAGTTTGTGACCATTCAATTTTGTCATCCCTTGGGGCGCTCTAGTGAACAGACATTCCCCCAGGTCCTGGTGGACACTCCTGATAAACTTATAGGTGGCCACCAGATCGGCCCTGAGCCTGCGCTTTTCCAGGCTGAAGAGCCCCATAGCTCTCAGCCTCTCATCATAAGGTCTGTTTTCCTGACCTCTGATCATGTGCGTGGCTCTCCTCTGCACCCTCTCAAGCTTCTCTGCATCCTTTTGAATTGTGGAGCCCAAAACTGGATGCAGTACTCCAGCTGTGGCCTCACCAAGGCCAAGTACAACAGGAGAATGACGTCCTGGGATTTGCTTGAGAAGCATCTATGCAAGCCAATGTTTTGCTCGCTTTACTAGCTGCAGCATCACATTGCAGGCTCATGTTCATCTTGTGGTCAGTCATGACCCCCAAGTCCCTTTCGTCTGTAATGCTAACCAGTGAAGCCTATAGACCTATAGGCATGCTGCAGGTTTTTCCTCCCCAGGTGGAGAACCTTGCATTTTTCAGTGTTAAACACCATCAGGTTCTCATCCACCCATTTCCTGAGCCTGTCAAGATCTGCCTGGATCACCCTCCTGTCCTCAGGTGTGGATGCTTTACCCCAAAGTTTAGTGTCATTGGCAGACTTGGCGAGCCCACTTCTGAGTCCAATGTCTACATCATTGATGAAGATGTTAAAAAGTATAGGCCCCAGGAGAGAGCTTTGTGGGACCCCACTGGTCACTGCGCACCACGATGATTGGCTACCGTTGACCACCACCCTCTGGGTCCTACTGCAGAGCCAATTCCCTAGCAAGCACCAAATCTTCCAAAGCCAATTTGACCAAATCAATTTGGGACAGTGATCTAAGTCTCAAAATCGAATCACAGTCCTCCAAATCAGCCAGATCTGAATTGAGTACTTCCCTATTCACACAGGCCTAGTGATCAGCCCCGGAGCCTGCTATACATTTGAGTAGATACCATCCTGTGACTCTTCCCCTCATAAGCCCCCCCATCATAGGAATGTTTCCCTCTCCACCACCCCAGTTTTGGTTGCAACTAATAGAGGATTCAGTAAATGTTTTCCAGACTTCATGACTGACTCACTGCAATTGACCATAAGGAGATAATAGTTATAAGCTCTGTTATAACCAAATAAGAATGGGCTTAGGAATTTTCCAGCTATTTTAGTTGGTCTAATAAAAGATACAGAATTTACCCAAAGAACCTTGTCTGGAAATTGTAATGGAATTCTTGAGCTTTATCTCATTTTTTTGAAGATTTAATTTACTATCTTTAGAAAGTCACAGTCAATTTGTAGTTGGTCAAGGAGTATTGACAGGTGAATGTTACATTTATATAAACTTTCATTTACACTGAACTAATTTGTTCCTATGACAAACTGACTGTGATGAAGTTATCCAGTTGAACAATGTTACATATGAAGTACAAGGCAGAGTAACAAAATACCATAACCCCCATGTGGTTCCACAGAAAAATTAAGCGCTTTCATGGTGTACTAATACTGCATGAAAACTTGTAAATAGCTTCTTACTGTATTTTCAAAAGGTTGGATTGTATAGGGCATGGTAAGTGCAGAAAGATGGTTTCATATATGCAGTTTTTTATTAAAATATTGCATCTTTGCAGAGGTAAATAAAGCTAACTTTTAAGGGACAATTGCCTGTCACCTTATTTCAGTATTTTGGGGCAACCTTGAAACCTCAAAAAATGCAACAATTCCTACCTATGGTATAGGGAAATGTTCCCGTGCATAGTTCTCTAAGAGCAACCAGAACTCTAATTTGTTTACACCAGTTTGTAAACGTAGTGCAGCATCATGTTCATATAATAGGCAAAAACATCACATCTTACTGGGCTGAGGACTAGACAGTAGCCAGTATGCATCTCTTGTATTCCTATGTGTGGTGACCAGAGGCAATAAAGCTAGACAGCAAGAGTCTGGTATTCCTCTGGGCTCTAACTTCCTAAAATAGGTGAAGATTGGGGCATGACCCTAAGTATATGTGCATCAACAGGTGGCCTGACAGGGCATAGAGGGGATTCCACAATCCACCCTCTCCTGTGGAGCTACTGTTATGACATATATCCTTAGAAGCTCAGATTTAATGAGGAACCATATAGCAAACTTCAGAATAACCCTTCTACATCCCACTGTAGTGTACCATATTATCTAATGACTGGTTGCAACCCTGAGTGAAGACAAAAGAATATAGAATTGTAAAAGTCTAGGGTAAAGTCTTGTTTTATGAAATATATTGACAAAGTAAGAATAGTTGACCTTTTAACACTGAATACCTCATTTAGTGTCTAAATCAAGTATTTTTGCTATCAGAAACAAATATTCAAATTCAGTAATGAGTTTGGGGGGGAATTTTCTCTCTCTCTCTCTTTCTCTCTATCTCTCTATCTATCTATCTTTCTATCTATATATATATCAGCATGCTAATTAATAATGATTAATTACTTTGGGGGGGAAATGATCATATCAATGTTTCTAGTGATGACTTGGAGTGAAACCAAGAGAAATAATAATAAATGACAGAAAATGCATTAACAGATAATATGGTACAATGCTTTCTCCATGCTTTGTATAAACCCATTATCTTCATCTGTACTACTGTGTCTGTTTATCACATTCTGAGGAAATAATTTTTAATAAACAGCTGCAATATGTGTATGTCTGTGTGCCACAAATATTTCTAAGCCTATAAAACACTTCGGCATGTTTGTACTTGTTTAGGTGAGTACAAGAAAGCAGATAATTCTGTCATCTTCCAGTCTGTTTTGTGAGTAGACCAGCCAACTGATTAAAACACTGCTGAGGAGCTCTTCAGTGCACAATAGATGAAAGGGGGACAGTACAGCCCTAATTCTGAGCTGGAGCTTAATTTTTTTTTTAATCAAAATTAGTGAAAGGTTTGCCTATTATTTTCATTTGGCGCAGGACTGGCCCCCCTGTGCAACTGGATTGTGTTGACCTGTGTGAATGTACAATACAACTGGGAAATGACATAGAGAGGAATCAGCCATGTGCTTGATACATGAGATGTGGCAAGGTTCTGAAAAGTGTTGGAGAGCCCCAATGCAAGGCTAGCATTAATGAAACATGTTATAGTCTTTAAAAAAAAAAAATCTATTCCAGAGCAGGAAAAAAATTTTGGTTGAAAGCACCAAGATTTTTCTTCTACCTTGGTGGGAGATGAACACTGTTTTCTCATCTTTCCCAAGTTGCACTGTATCTTAAAACAGAATTAGTCCTTGTGTGATGGGGAATATCCCTAACAGTTGCCACTCAAGTCAAAGGTAAAATTACCATTGGTTTACAAAGGTAGTTTTAAGCCATCAGGGTGAGATCCATAAACAAACTAGGGCACACCGATACATCAATCCCATTTTGGATCAGCACTGTTATAAGGCAAATAGACAGTATCGGCAATCAGATATTTTTGCCTGATGTGGCCAATAATGCTGCTGATGAATGCTGCGTGCATGAGCGCAACTGCAGCGCAGCACGCAGGTGGCCTGAAGCGCAACCTGGCAGTGTGGAGAGCAGCATCAGGCTGGTAAGTCTGTTGTGGGGGAAGGTACAGGGTGAGGGAAGGGGTGCCGGGGAGCAAACCAAGGCCCCCACAGTGGGGAGGGAATGGGGCCAGGGCAGATGCTGCACGGGCAGGGCAGGGCACAGCCACAATTCTGATACCGCCCACCCTGAGCTTTGCCCAACCCAGTCCCACCAGCAGGAAGAGACTGGTGCAGCCCCACCCTGCCCCTGCCATCAGTATTGGCTCAAAAAAATCTCTATTGGTACACCCTAAAACAAACAAATGAGGGACAAGTAGAAAAGGATTTGCATGCCTAAATTATGGCACTACAGGCAGACTAAAATAGGGCAGTCTGAAATCTCTGTTAAGTGCTTCCTAACTTTGGAAGACCTAAACTACAGATACATATTTAGTTTGACCTTAAAGTCTCTGAGGTGGAAAAAATGCTGCTTCTAAGCATGTCCAAAACTGCCTCAGTCTCAATAGTGTGGAACAGTTTGGATAAGTACAGAGTCAAAAAAGGCTGAATCAATTTAATCTTCTCAGGTTAGTATAAACTGCATAGATTGAACTAATCACATCTAAAATAGGGTGGGTTCCAGATACTAAGCAATTCTACATTCATCTTCCCTTGGAGTCTCTATCTGCTATGCATTCTCAGCAGACTGGGCTCCACACTCAAGGCAGCTGCAGCCATCACGTTCTTTGAAAGTATAGCCAGAAGAATTGGTAGTGTTCTTCTTTCATAAAACAACCTAGCAGTTTAGAGTACTCATCTCTCTAAGATTGCCTTTCTCAAACCTCCCAGAGTTCAAATCTAGGAATTGTTAATGAGAACCATCAAAATGAATTCAGGTTTTGAGATGGTGCAGAGAAGTGGCACACTTTTAGTCTGCAACTTGTACTGTTACTACTAGCAGTTATTGCTGTGAATGATCCTATGAGGTAATTTGTGTGAGGTCTACTCACAGGGAGAGCCCTATGATAGCTGTGATTGTAAATGTTTATGTTAACATTGAGGTATGATCTCAGTGGTGACAAATATGAGAAATAAACTCCCCAAAGGCCAGTTAGATGTGCCCACTGAGGTCTTGGTTGTAGTAGTTTTATGACATAAAGTTTATAGTGTTGTTTATAATACATAGTAATAAAACTGCAGTGCTGAGGTGCATGTAGAAAAAAGTTTTTTATTTGTGCGGGTGGAGAAAGTTTTTTTAATATAAATGATAAAATATAATTTATTCATTTATATTTTACTAGTAGTTCATCTGTATCTTTCCATACTTTCTTCTGATTACTGAAGACATTTTAGCAATTCTCCTTGATTTGTCTGTGGAACATCATTTAAATGATGTGCAACGATCTGAAGCAGGTCACTATTTGGCCCACTGAGTTTGAAAAAGTCCAGTTCTGTTCTGGTTCATCTCCTCCCCACTTTATCTTGTACTGAGTTCATAAAATGAAATTCATATTTAAAATAATGGGTACGGTTCAAATAACTTGAGAGCAGTTGTGTTTTCTTATACCAAGGTCAAATTTATTCATAACTCATGTTTTTCCCTTAATTTATATGTCAGTATAAATAGAAACTCATATTATTTAGCAGAAGGGAAGCTGAAAAGTGGATGGGTGGTCTTATGAGCAAAAGTTATAGAAAAAGACTGCTTTTTTTTTGCTTTGTTTTCAAACTTGCTGCACTGTAATATTTTTCTACCGTAAAATGAAACTTGTTTTACTGGGTATAACAGGCACAAATGCAACATTTTTAATTTTACATACCCAGATGTGCTGCCAAGTCTTATTTAAATGTATGTGATAATCTTTAGCTGGTATTATACAGAATACAAATCGAGAATGAGGGTTGTATTTTTAAATCAGTTTTAATTCATAGTATTCCTCATGGGTAATGTTACAATAGGTTAAATAAAGAAAATGCTTCTAATACTTCAGTATTTAATAATATCTGTTTTGAAATTAACCTGGTCATACTTTTTAAACCAAAAAAGTCAATTAAATTTCAGTCCATTACTAAAAATACATTTTAAATGTACAATAGTGAAAAGAGGTGGCTACACTTACATTGTTTCCATTCAGAATGTAAAATGAAGATATGGTGCTGTACTTGTGTATACAGCATAAACATGATTCATCTTCCTCTGCATGGTAATGTATATACTGTTGCCTAATATGAAGCTATGTAGAAGAACAGTGTGTAAAATTTTCAGGAATCCATAAGAGACGTACACACTTAAATCCCAATTTCAAAAGTAACCAAGGTAAGTAGGAAAGGAAGATCCACTGACTTTTTACTAAGATGATATGAAAAATGGGAGTTGGCATTTTAAAGATTTTACTAGTGATGTTTAGAAAAAATAAATAAAACAGCTGTCATTCCAGCTGTTGAAGGATACTTGAAAATACAAAATACTCTAGAAGGGATTTGTAGAGAATTCTTGCTAACAGTCATTTACATATTGTTTGCATGTTAAGGTCTGATTCCTCTCTGACTTGCACAAATGTAAATAAGAAATCATTACAAACAAATTACACTGGTATAAAAATGGTGAAAATGAAAAGAATCGAGATTTTTTTTTTTTGTCTTTAGCAGGTGTAACACAAGCAGTCAAATTATATAGGGAAAAGCATTTTATACAGCAACAGAAGGTTTTAACCAATCTATTTGTTTCTGAAGTTGAACATCTTTCTTAGGATATATGTAGGTTGGTATGTTTTTTGTTAATGTAGTTTTCCTACATGTGGAAAAATACTAGACATGGGGTTGTCAACCAGGGGTGCGCATAACCCTGGGGGTACTTGGGAAGTTCCTGGAGGGGTATGTGGTGGCAGTGCAGAGAAGCAGAGATACTTGGGAAGTGGTGCCACAGGGGGTGGGGTCGCTGCCGTGTGCCGCTTCCCTGTGCCCAGGTACCCCCACTTATCTGTCGCCCATGGGTGGCACAAGTGGGGGGCTAACGGGGCTCAATCGCCCCAAACACAAGTCAGTGGTAGGGCCACAAGGCAGCATGGCTCTGGGCTTCCCATGACTGCAGTAAGGGGTGGGGAGCAGTGCGTGCAGTGGTGATGGAGTTGGTCTAGGGGGCTGGGGCTGTGGCAGGCACTCAGGGCAGGGCACAGGATTAGGCTATGAGTGGCTCATCCAGAGGGCATGACTCCTGCTGCTACGCATGCCCCAGGAGGCATGGGGGGCATGTGCCCCCTGATCTGTGCGGGGCTGGGGCTGCACTAGGCTCTTCCCGGCAGGGCGAGGGGGCAGACTGCACTGGAGAGGGCTGCAGCCACCCCAAGATATGCTGTAGGCCACCTGACCCCACCACGTCCTCATGGGATGCGTGCAGTTACTGGAGCCACCACCCCTCTCTGTGCCCCCCCAGGTGAGCTGCGGCCCTGTCCTGCACTTTTACTGTGCAGAACCTGGTGGGGTAGGCATGGGAGTCCCAGGGGTTCTGTCCCCTCCAGCCCAGTGGTGCAGCCAAGGCTGGCCCTGGGCAGTGCGGGGCCAGAGCAGAGGGGCATCTGGAGCTGGGGTGGAGCTGGGAGCAACAGATTTGTTGGTGTGGGGGGTGCTAGCACCGGGCAATTACTCTGGGCATGGGAAGGGTGCAGCGGGCTGCGGCCTGACCCTTGGCCAGGCTCAGCTCAGCTCCCTCCCTATCCCTACTGAGTCTCAGGCCCAGCCCCCTCTCCCCCTCACAGCCCTTTCTCCTCCCCCACAGACTTTCCCACGGCCAGCTGGGCAGTGGGAGGGGTGGGGATGCTGATGTCATCACCCCCCTGCCCCCGTTGCCCGGCCTGAAGAGGGTATAGTCCAGAAGAGATACCCACAGAAGGGTTTCACTCCTTAAAAAAGGTTGAAAACCCCTGCACTAGACATCCTTTTGCTAAGTATTCATCGTTAAACATCTTGTCTGTGTCTAGTTGTGCCGAGGTAAGCACCTGCAGTGGCACAAACTTGTGCTGCTACTTCTATGTGGCAGCATACCCCTGCATGTGTGCTTTGTTGTGGGACACTGTATCCCACTTTGGGCAAACTGCTTTTGCCCAGTTCCTCCTGGCTTGTGGCATGCTGAAGCAAATAAGGCAAAAATTTGCAGTGTGGGGCAGGCACATCTTAACGTTCTACAGCTGCAGTTTGTAGTGCCACAAACCACACATGCCTGCATATGGGGATGCGCCCCATGTGTCTGCATACTTTTCAGAGTAGTTGCACATCAGTTTTGGCTCCATCTCCCTGCCTAATTTTGGTTACTTTGCCCTGTGGCCCAATTCTTGGTCATATAGTTATCTTGATATATAAGGCAGTAGCATAACTAGAGTTGGGTGACCAGGGCAGGAGCCACATGTGGTGACTGATGCGGGTGCTGAGCAGGAGGTATTGCTATGAGGAAGGCATGTGCCCAGCTCACAGATATTAGGTTAACTGTCTCACAGTTGCTGCCAAATTTAGGCTTCCACAGGATCATCCTATATGCAGTTCTTTGGCAGCTGAGAACAGATTAATTTTGCAGTGGTTGGGGAGTGAGGCTGATGGTTTGGGGAATCATGGCCCTGCTCCGCATAGCTGGTGCTTCCAGCCCCCTCTTCATGAGTCTATCATGTGCCAGGTAAGACTCTGCTGGGCACAACCCCTTACCCACCCCCACCTGGTTCTGCCCAGGATGCGAAAATAGGTAACTGCATCTCTGATATGATACACAGTTTGCTTTCTGTAACACTCTGCAACTGATATGCTCACATTACTGTTTGATTTGAGCCCCTTTTACAGTTCTAAGTAAAAGGATTAGGAATTTCATGTTTTCATGTTTTCATTTATATGTATAGATGATTATAAAAGGGTAATAGTATATAATGTACAAAATGCTTGCAGCAATTGCACTGTTAGATCAGAGATATCACAAAGATGAATCTACTTGACTTTGTGAGTGACATAGAAGCTACCCATTTAAACATTTATGGCCAAATCTTTTGCTTATGTATATTGATATAGCTCCATTCGCTTAATGGATTTTTGCCACTTTATATTAGCTGAGGTTCTGGCCTGATGTGTGTGGGGTCTACGTCCATATGAAATAGTTTGCCCAACATTTGCATGAGCACCATAGCATGTAAATGTAAGTGTAGATAGCAAGGGTACCACATGAGACAACAGGATTCTTTCAGAGAAAGATTTTAGGACTATAACTATTTTCCCTTGGTTCCTTTACATGACTTCTGGAATGCTGAGGGATCCTATAATTTTTCTTGATTTACCCACACAGGTCTGATCCTCCTCCCATTAAACTTTAATGACTTTAATAAGATCTATGCCAATTACTATGCTTCTAGGCTAGGGACAGACATTATGCATAATGTCTAAGTGATCATAATGTTTAAGTGATCACAAGCTGCTTTAAACCTGTAACAGAACAGATGTTCAGTGCACATAAACTGGTTTAAAAATGGCTAAAACTAGTTTGAGATAAACCTGGTTGAATGTAGTATCAAACTTAATTGATTTGGGTCACACTGGTTTATGCAATGTCTGTCCCAGACCCCTTGCTGGTTTAAGATAAATCAGACTCCCTCAGCATCCTGGCATGCTTTGTTTTCTTAATAGGTTGATAAACACTGAGTTAGGGGTGATAAACATTCCCTACTAGGCTGCTCAGGAGGAGGGAGAACCCCTCTCTAATCATAGTGTCCTGCCAGGGCCTGGTCTTACCCCTCAGCTCAGGATTGTGCAGGAGTAGGGATGGTTGCTGTAGTACTCGTGGCTTCTAGCCTGAGCCACTGCACGCATGTGCCTGCATTTTTTTAAGTCCAGAGAGGATGTTTGTGCAGTTACAAACTGGTTTAGACTAGCCAGGTTAAACTAACCTGCAAAGATTGAATCAATTCAGGCTCAGGCTTTTTGAATATCTGTCCCTAGCTCCAGTGCTCTATAGCCATCCATATATCCAAGGGTGTCTTGCCTTTAGAATCTGTCCTTATTGCTCCTGAATTTGACTTGGCCTAAGGGAAAATGTTGAGTGATCCAAACATTCTCACAATCCAGATGCATTTAATTTTTAGTTCATAAAATATGAACTAAAATTAATAATGAATTTTTATGCAGCATTAAGAGAACATCAGCACCAACTTTCTTTATTTTTGGAACACTGCCTAAAGACAAAAATATATATATTTTCTGAATATATCCTGATTTCTGTAAGGAAAAGTTTGTAGTCACAGAGTCTCACAGGTATAGGGTGAGATTTGTGATCTCCTGCTGGGACTCTGGAGGTCTCTTCCAGCCCTGCTTTTCTCTGATTCTGTGAAGCTGCAACTTTGGAACAGAAGGAGCTAAGATAACTTTTTAAGTTACTTTTTGCTTTTTGATTGTAGGAGCTGGAGGGCCCTTCAGCATAATTTAGACAACCTTCATGGCCTCTATCTCTGCAGTATCTAACATCCTGTATCTCCAACCTAATGTACACCACCTGTTACAAGCATCATCTCCCACATATGCCTTATATCAAACTTTGGGAGGGGTTTCTAGATGAGGCTGGCTGCCTCAGATCCTGTGCTGGGGATATTCCTCTAATTAGATATGAGTTTGAAATGACATTTATGCAACTCTGACTTCCTTTAACAGGCGTGAAGTGGTGAAGCTTGAGAATCCCTCCCTTAGACTTTTTATCTGTATAAACATTCATTACTTATTTTGAATTTTAATTTATAAAAATTCTGTTTTTAAGTGTTTTCTTACATAGAGATAAATTAGAAATAATTTTTCTAGCATTTCTTCCTAGTGGAGCTACAGTATAAAGCTGGTATAAATGAGAAAAGAGTCTAACTTGTGAAAAGTATCTGTTGGATTTTGTTACTGTCCATCCTACCCTTTAACCAGAAGAACTTATTCCTTCATTTGCTCTTCATGTCTGAGGACTGAAACATGAGCCTAGGTCAGCAACATCAAAGTTGATTTAGTAGTTATTCTAGTCAATGTAGTTTCTTGGAGAAAATATCCCTAAAGTTATGCATCTGTGGGAATGGAATATGAACTACTGAAATATGCAGTAATTAATTAAATTAAAGAAAACCAGTTTCATAGCCTCCTAAAGAAAAGTTTGGCTATAAAGAAATGTGAGCATAGGGAAGAAAATAATTATTTTTTATTCCTAATGAACTTTCATAAAAGGTAGTCTATGCATCTAGTGAACACATGATCCTGTAACACATCTGACTCAGTGCATGAATAAATCAATAAGCTGTGGAAGCGTGTTTTTAGCAGCTTCTTGTAAACAACTATGCACAGAAAGACATTAAGTTGTTTTGCTTCATATTTTTAAACATTCAGCAGTAGAGTCAAACTATTTTAAATACTAAATGAAATACAGTAATATTGTTGTCACAAAAGCCACATTGGTGTCTAATCCCTTTTAATAGTCTTTTCTCCTTTTTTTGCTTTCAGTTCAATCTAATTACTTTAAACGGTGCTACCACACAGATGCCTACATCCATATAGCCAGTAGTAATGTCAGTGCTGGTTTATTAACTTTTAAACCAAAGTAAATCATACCAAAACACCCCACTCCCATTTCAATCATACGTTGTCAGCTGGTCAATATCAAATGTATACACAAAACTTTATGTAAAGAATTTTTCCCACAATAGCATTACAATAGTCTCACAAAGGAAAAAAAGCCTGTTAGATCGCTCTCTCTCTCTCTCTCTCTCTCTCTCTTTCATACTTTCTCTCCCTTCTGTCCTCTCTCCTTCTGTCATGATGTATACTGTGCCATCACTTCCTACCTCAGGTGCAGTTCTATATTTTTTACTTATCTTTTTAAAAATGTTAATGCTAAAAGTCAGTAAGAAATGAGAAAAACGGTGAAATAGTGTTCATTACAAATGTGGGAAAGTATATTGTTCAATAAGTCAGTTTTCTGTGAACATATTGTTGAGAGCACAATAGGAGAATAGGAAAGTAAAGAGGTGTATGAACGCAAAAAGTCCTCTGCCATTTATACAGACTTCCCACAAGTTTTGCAGATTATAAAAGTGTGCAGTGCATCAAAAATTGAATCCTGCTTCTTTTTTGTTGTTCATTGAAGCTATCACTCCTTGTCCATCAGATCTCCATGTGGAATTTATAAAGTGGTGGTACACTCTCACGCCCAAATCCTGCTTCATTAGCATATGAATTCCCAACAGATTGTTTGAAGCAACAATTAAGAGAATAATGGGTAAAGGAAACTAGAGAGAGCAACTAACACCTGGAAATCGAGTCTTAAACAGCTTTCCTTTATGTGATTATTAAAGAAACAGGAACAAATGCACATTCATACAGAAAAAGTGCTAGTACATAAAGCATCACTTGCCAGTGATTTCAGTTACACAAATAGCTCTCACAAATAGCTAATTATACCAATAGCTCTTTGAATTACACAAATAACTTACTCCTTTGCACCTCACAAGTCTGATCCTGTTGATGTTATGCACACAAAACTCCTATTGACCATCATGGATGTTACACTTGCATAAGTTAAAAAAAAAAGTAAAGAAGTTACTCATGTGGATGAGACAGCTAGCCTAGTGAAATCAGCAAAATGCTTCTACTGAAAAGAAGCAACTAAAAATATTGTTGTGTATGTAAATAGTCTCCCAGTAAGCTAAAATGGTAATGTCCTATAATCAAAATCATTTGGTGGTTTTCTTTCAGTAATTTAAAAAATGAGAAATGTATCCTAATGAGAGACTTTTTCTCTTAAAGTTCTATTTATTGCATACTATGAGCAGAATTTTACAGAATCCAACAGTATTTTGTTAAAGGATATGTTCCCTTAGGTTGTGAACAATGTTAAATGAAGCTAAAGTAAGATTATGAGCATGAAAAGTCTATATTTAACTATTTAAAATTAATAAAAGGGGCAAAGTCATGCTTTTGGTTATGTCTGAACACAACGATAGTTACTAGAATAGTGTGGGCCTTAGTAAGAGCAAGACTGAGTTTGAGTGTATTTAATAGCAGAATTTAGCCTAGTCCCCTGGCATATGTTCATTAATGGCACAGTGGGATCTGATCCCAACAATTATGCCTCCTGCCATGACACATGTGCATGGCAGGTGGCATAATTTTAGATCAGATCCCAGTTGCACCATTACTACTTGCCAGTGTAAAGAGAGCCTGGGACAATAATTCCAGACTCACCCTGCACTAGCAAGTCCAAAGTTAGGTGCCATGTAGGGCCAACAATCAGTTGTCATCACCAAACTTTGGACAGGCCAGGGTCTAGATCTTCTGTGGCTTTCAGGGCAGACAGTCAGCCAATTGTTGGCCCTGGCCACATTAAATTTAAAGTGTCAAACAAACCAGCCATAAAAATGTTTGCCATTATACCTGGAACATGTTCATGGCTCATTTTCCATTTATATGCCTTAAATTGGGTGCATGTGTAGCACCCTGCCCATCTATGCCAGTATTAACATGTTAATCACTGAATAAATATAAAGTGTAGAGGGGGCCCTAAATGCATCAATAAAGAGTTTGTAGTTTATTGTTTTTTCTAGAGAAAAACCATGGCATAAAAAACATTATTATTCAGCATTCTCCCTCATTCATTAAAAAATATTGCTCAAATGACATTTCAGAAAGTATTGTCCTCTACCAGTAAATTAAGTCACTAATCAGATGTTGAGCAGCAAAGGTCTTTGGATAAAGTCTTAGTTCCATTGAAGGCAGTGGAAGACTCCCATTCACCTATGTGAGGCCCCGAAATATTTTGATAGAGAGCAAAAAATATATTTTCTGTAAATGAGAAGTCTGGTACTAGTTGCTTTACTTTTTAAAAACTGGAAATTTAGATATAATGGAGGTTGAAAAGATGGAGAGAAAATGGACATGGGGTAGGAAAAAGAAATCTAGACGCAATGAAGTTTTGAATGAAGAAACCTGTGTGTTTTCCTATTTGTTAGTGTGTATTAGTAAACTAAAATGCCTTGGTAAGTTATGGGTATACAACTGAGCAACAAACCATATTCAAATAAGAATAACAAACACAATTTCATAGTCCTTAATTTCTATTTGTGTGTGTGTGTGTGTGTGTGTGTGTGTGTGTGTGTGTGTGTACACAAACTCTGTAATATCAATGGTATTTTATTCTACTATCCTGCATTTATTGTTCACAATCCAAAATAATAGTTGAATTAGAATAATGCATATATATTTTAAATTATGAATAATTGTTCATGGGTTCATCTGTTATTACTTGTTACTTGATATCTTTCTGATTTTGGTTTGTATTTTTTGCAGATTTGGTTTATGGATACTATAGACAGCAGCGAAAATTGACTGAGGAGATTGATTGGTCCTATACAGGTAAGTGCACTATCTGACTCAAGAAAAACAATTTTGATTATAACTGTCATCCTTGTATAAAATTGTGCTGAGTCTTAAATACACAAAGGATAAAATTTAGTCTGAAAAGTGTTAGATACAAGTATGCATTCTGCTATTATTTTCTTTGCATTTATTATCTTTGAAAAGATAAAATCCCAATAAAAGCAAGTTATTTCAGGATGTCTAAACTTTATGTATGTAATAGGAATACTCACTTTTTGAATGGTAAACACCTCTATTGCTAGGTTCTCTCCCTCCACCTAAATATTATACATTAGGCTGCTGATACATTTTACATCTTTCTCTCTATCTCTCTCTCTCGATAGATATAGATCTACCTGTCTATGTTTATATATAGGCCTATAGAGGTGTATGAGTCTCTAGATATCTATAGATATATATGGCTGGTTTCTATCCAACTTTAATTTGAACATGTAGCAGGTCTCTTAGGGACACAGAACAGACAGGAGCAAGGATTGGTCCAAGACCCAATGATAGGATACTTACATGTATCAGCTCTGTGTCTGCTGCTGGACCTTGGTAGGTTTTAATTTCCAAATAACTTGTTGCGTCTATACAAGTCATTAATGCAGTTTAGGTAATGCATATTAAATTTTGTACCTTCATTGTGAGGTACTAGAAAAAGGTGCATTAGTCTATTTTAATGTACATTAGCTAAAGAGCATGGGTTTTTGTGATGCTTTATAATGTGCATCAGAATAGGCCAATGTGCATTAAACCACATGTGTATACATGCCCACTGAGTGTCTTTTCTACATCAGTTTCAAAATCAGCGGTCAGAGAAAACTTTGGTGACCCTTGGGATTTACACACTTGAATTTTTATGAGTTCTGCCTAAGAATATATTGAGCATGGAACTTAAGGATTTGGCTTCATAGATCTGGCAATAAAGGACAGTGTGCTTTCAGACGTATTGAAATGCTAATTTTATTCTATAATATTAATTACATATTAATCCAGGGTGGGCAATTATTTCAGGTAGAGGGTCGCTTACCCAGTTTTGACAGGCTGTCAAGGGCCACATGGGTAGCCCTGCCCCTTGACAGGTGCCCCGCCCCCTGGTCACTGTCTTGGGACCAATGTCCCAATGTCTTGGGACCAGTATCCCAGGACCAGCACTGGTGGGGCCTAGAGTGGGGCACGGGTTGGCAGGGGTATGTGGAGCCGGGCTGGGCTGCACCAGCAGGGAAAGAAGGGAGCTGGTCCGGCTACATAGAGCCCCTGCCAGCTGGAACCCGCCAGCACTGGCCTCGTGCTCCCACTGGCTCCCGCACCTGCTCACTACCAGTGACCCACAGCCCCGTGGTACAGGCGGGGGGCAGTGCACAGGGCCAACTCCCTGCTCACTGGCAGGGAAGTAGCTGGTGTTGAGTGAGGGGAAAATCGTCCCCTCCCCTGCCCCACGGCTGGCACTCCCTGCTGCAGGCACTCGCAGCCCACATGGAGCTGTCTGGAGCAGGCACAGTCAGCCCCACACAGGCTGCAAGAGGCTACAGCGCAGGGTGCTGGGTATGGTGCAGGCAAGGGACTGCTTTTCCCCATGCTCAGCACCAGCTTGTAACCTGCTCCCAGCCTGGGCCCCACGCC
>NW_017728931.1:103684210-103685187 GCF_001723895.1 Crocodylus porosus
TCCAGCCACCACGACTCACGCGGCCAACTTTGGGGTCTATTGCCCCTGTTGCCTCGCCCCTCCGGGGCCTTACCCTTGCTCCAGAACGTACGGGCCGGTCACGTGTCGGCGTGCCTCTGCGGTGCTGGGCTTCCGTCGGCGATCTGCTCCCACGCCGGCACTTCCGGTCCCCCACTCCTCCGTTCCAGTCTGGCTTTTAAGCCAGCCGGCTTCACCTCACACCTGAAACAGGTAAGTGCCCTGCCCCCAGGGGCCGCAGGCGGGCCGTCGCTGCGGAGCCTTCCGCCCCGTGGGTTTTGGGGCTTGTCTGCCCCGCTGCACTCACACACATAGCTCTACATAGATTTATTTCTCTCACGCACAATTTTTAAGATGAAGCCTTCTCTTCTGCAGGCTAAAACATGTCTAACAAGTGTGATCCTAGAAAGAACTGAAATGGGCAAGTTACAAAACCCTCAGAAACAAGACTTATAATAAAGACTCCCATTTCAGTATCTTGCACTATAGGACCAGGTGTGAAATCAATCAGCACAACATTCTATATATAAATTTATCTTTTTATAACACTGTTTTGAAAGAGAGAGAGAGTGATAAGCACCAAGAATGTATGCACCCAAAGGGTCAAATCCTGTTTCCTATTCAAAGCCTATTTATGAGTTCTTTGCACAAATGATTCGTAGTTTCATAGTTTCTAGGGTCGGAAGGGACCTGAACAGATCATCAAGTCCAACCCCCTGCCATGGCAGGAAAGAGTACTGGGGTCAAACGACCCCAGGAAGGTGTACATCTAGCCTCCTCTTAAAGAACCCCAGGGTGGGAGCCAGCACCACTTCTCCTGGAAGTAGTTTCCAGATCATAGCCGCCCTGACCATGAAGTAGCGCCTCCTGATATCTAGCCTAAATTTACCCTGTGCCAGCTTGTGACTGTTATTCCTGGTCACTCCTAGTAGTGCTCAGGGGAACAGGACTCCCCCAGT
>NW_017728931.1:103686792-103703165 GCF_001723895.1 Crocodylus porosus
ATCTGGGAAGCTAGTCCCAGTTCCATCTCCACCTTGGCCTTCCTGACTGCCCCCCTCCATCCCCAAGCAACTGCAGTATAGTCCTCCCTGGTGATGGCACCTCCCTTCCATTGGGTGTACGCCTCCCTTTTAGCTAGGAGACATTCCCGGATGCTTTTGGTGAGGCATGGGGGCTTATGTGCCCTCCTGCTCCCTTTGATTCATGTTAGGATTACCTCCCTTTGGGCTTGGAGGATCATCTCCTTAAGGAGTGACCACTCTCCTTGGACATCTGGCTCCCCTCCCCTCCGGGACCTCAGTGCTTCCCCGACTATACTCCTTAGAAGAGGATGTTTCCTTGGGCCACAAACACAAGCAGAATGGCTATGCAGCTAATCCTGTAACTTCAGAGTACAGTCGCACCTGTAATGCAAGTGCATCGCACTCTCCCTAATTATTATTATTACTGGATTCATATCATTCAGGTATAATTATCCCTATGGAGTTTCTGTAAAGTATGGATCACCCAGAACATCTAAAACAAGCAAGTTCTCTTGCCTTTCAAGCCTTCAAAGATATCTTTGCAAGCCAAAGGAATTATACAATAGTCTTTATTGGGTGGGTCTACATGTGCCCCGCATGGCGTCATTTAGTATTTGCTTTAGGAAGTACTAAATGATGGTGCAGTAACAGCTGTTACTACGGTGTCCCAGCAGCACATGGGTTTTTTTTTAGCAGCTATGTCATGGTAGTGGCGTCACGGTTTGTGCCTGCTGATGCTACATCACTGTATCACATTGCTACAGCGATGTAGCATCTCATGTAGATGTGCCCACGGAAACTTTCCTAGAATTATATTTTCAAGAATCCTCGTGTGGATGCCTTTTCCCTAAAATTTTGTATTTCTGTGTGTATATAAGGTCCCCAGTGCTTCCAACTGTATACATTTTATTACAAGTCACAAAACAGTTGTTATTCTTAAAGCCACAATTGTCAAACTCAAGAGAATACCTGAGTGTCTCACATTCTATTGAAGAAAAGGTTTGCAACCTTTAAATGTTCACATCTTTAAATCTTGAAAATGTGACCTGGATGTATCTTATCAGCACCTGCTGAAGTGAGCTTCAGCCCACAAAGCCTGTGCTATGTATGCATATCTACTTTGATTAGTCCATACGGTGTATATCTACCCTGTCTTCTACTTGGATTCAGACAAACATGGCTAATTATGGTTTTCTGTATCTTATGGAGAAGGCAAATGCAAATAAGAAAACTCAACATTTTTTTGTTTAATGTCTCATTGTTTTTAATTTAGTCTCATGATTTTTTGGGGGGGGGTGGGGAATGGGAAACTTGGCTTATGATTTTTTAATGTTCTGGATTGTCCACACTGAATACTTTTCTGTATGCAAATTAAGGTCTGGAAGTGCAAGTGTAATCATTCTTTACTCAGTTGTATGTAGTACCTGGTCTTGAGACTGAGCATCAAAAGCCTAGAGGTCTCTATAGCAAGTGTCCCTTTGCAAGCTTTTGAGTTCTGAAACTGTTGAGTCTTATCTGCACAGAGATGGAAGAGTTCAACCTTGCAGCTGTGTAATCCAATTCAGGTAGTCTACCCAGAGTAACGGTCTGTTCTGGTGTGCTGCAAAATAGTAAATGCCGTCAGGTTTGGATACACTTAAATTTCCCATAACAAAAAAATTTTTCACACAGTATTCATGCATATCTGGAATTTGATCAAATACTATTGTGAGAACAATTGTATAAAAAACCTCTGAAGTGTAAAGCAAACAAAAACAAGCTAAATCTCACTTCCAAAAACTGAATATTTTCTGAAAATATAATTTTGATAATAAACAGCCCTTGCAAACCACAGTATAGTTCACATATCATTTAAGATAGGCTTTTGATCAAAGGTTGTTGAAAAAAGTGTATACTGAAGGTATAAATGTTATTGAATGCCATTTGTAATCTGTATCAGGACCTAACTTTTAACTGTGGACAAAACGCTTTATTTGTATGCATAGACAAATAGATTTACATGTGCAGTATACACAAGTATTGACTACTACAGGTGCAAAAAGTCCAGATCCTTCCTTAAGAATGGGGTAGAACTAAATGATATTCCTTCACTTTCTGGAGCTGGGATCGGTGCTGTCAAGCACAGTTTCGAGATGTGAGGTGTCCTTGAACTGAGACGAAACATGAGTTGGAAAATAGGCTTTTATTTTATAAGTTACAAATGAAGTCAAAAACAAATGAAGGGGAAAGAGGGAAGTCCATTGGGTCACAGGTTTGAGTCAGGGCCCCTTGCTTTCAAGATCACGGACGACTTTGGTGCGGCTGGCCAAGACTCTAGTCCCTGACCTGGTCAACGGCTCATAGTTAGGTATTTTTAGATTATAGATAAGGTTGTGAGCCAAATGATAACAAAACAGAAAATCATAACTACAATAAAAACGAGGGCAAATCTATCTAATTCACTTAACTCAATGCACATGCTGAATTTTGTGAGACAAAAAAGAAGGAAAGAGAAAAGAAAAAAAAAGAAGTTAGTTAAATAATACTTACTGCCCAAAGCAAGCTTGCAGTCAACAAAAGGAGAAGCATCGCTGATACGTGACTCAGTTTGAAAAAACGTGCAAGGACCCTGTGGAACCGCCGCTCCTAAGAGGGGGAGAGTGGAGAGTTGGGGTAATCAGTCCCTTTTCCTAGTGACCTAGATTTTGGTGATGTCAGTCTGGTCTCAAAAACTGTCCCTGTCTTTTGTGTGAGGGTGCTTATGTACGTACAAGTAGCCAATTGTTTTGTGCCGTGCCGTTTCTTCCCTTTTTTGGCAGAATGCGGAAGTTTTCTATGTGTTTTTTGTCTGTGCCTAATAAGGTATATTCTTGTGCATCACTTGCGATGGTGTACGGGTCACGCCGGCTCCCCGTCGTGACCTGTAAACACCCAGAAGCCTTTTAGGCTTAGTTGTGCGTTGCCGAGATGGCCTGGCCATTCATCCAGGTTTCAGGATGTGACAGGTGAGCCCCCAAATGCGGTGCCCTCTCTGGCACTGGGTTCAGTGTACCCCCAAATGCCCTGCCCCTTCCAGTCAGCTGACAGCTGGCAGGTGTGGGCCACTAGCTCATGCTAGCTGCCCTGGTAACCAGCAGCTGGGGGCTCCCTACTCACTGCTAGAGCTCTTTCCCTAGCAGTTTCCACTCTTAAAAGGAGCAGGGCACCTAAGTGCATTATAAAACAAGCAAAATGTATTTAGGATCATAGGAAAGTAGAGCTGGAAGGAACATCATCTAGTTTTACCCCATTCTTAAGGCAGGATCTGCCTAAACCGTTCCATCCAAGTCTAACCTGCTCTTGAAAATTTCCAGGGATGGAGATGGAGTCAGGAAGGCCAAAGCACAGTTGGATTTGCAATTAGCACAGGATGTAAAGAGTAACAAGAAGAGTTTCTACAAGGTTGTTGGTAGCAAGAGGAGGATCAGGGAAAGTGTGGGTCACTTACTGAATGGGGGAGGCACCCCTGTGACATAGGATGCAGAAAAGGCTGAAGCATTCAATGCCTTTTTGCCTCAGTCTTCACAGGCTAGGTCAGCTCCCAAACTACTGCATCAGGCAGCACAGTCTGGGGAGGACATGAGCAACCCTCAGCAGTGCCCTGGTTGACAAGCAGGCTAACAGCATACTGGACTGCATTGGTAGGGGTGTTGCCAGTAGGTCAAGGGAAGTGATTATTCCCCTCTATTCAGCACTGGTGAGGCCACATCTGGAACACTGTGTTCAATTTTGGGCCCCCCACTACAGAAATGATGTGGACAAGTTGGAAAGAGCCCAGTGGAGGATGATAAAAATGTTGAGGGGGCTGAGGTACATGACTTATGAGGAAAGACTGAGGGATACGGGCTTATTTAGTCTACAGAAGAGAAGACTGAGAAGGGACTTAATAACCTTCAACTACCTGAAGGGGGGGCTCAGAAGAGGGTGGAGCTAGACTGTTCTTAGTGGTAGCAGATGACAGAACAAGGAGCAACGGTCCCAAGTTGCAGCAAGGGAAGTTTAGGTTAGATATTAAAAGAATTTTTTTACTAGGAGGGTAGTAAAGGACTGGAACAGGTTACCCAGAAAGGTGGTAGAAGCTCCATCCTTGGAGGTTTTCAAAACCTGGGTAGAGAAAGCTTTGGCTGGGATGATCTAGCTGGGAATGCTCCTGCTTTGAGCAGGAGGTTGGACAAGATGACCTTCTGAGATCCCTTCCAACCCTAACTTTCCATGATTTTGTGATTCCATAACCTCTCCAGGTAGCCTGTTCCAGTGCTTGAGCATCTTCATAGTCAGAAACCTCTTCCTAATTTCCAACCTAAATTTTCTCTGCTGCAGTTTGCAGCCATTGCTTCCAGTCTGGTCTCTTGCTGCTACAGGGAATAGCCTATCTCCATCATCTTCAAATACCTGAAGGACAATTATAAAGATTGTTCTTAAATCTCACTTCAGTCTTTTATTCCCCAGATTAAATAATTCTACCTGTTTCATCCTTTCCTCCTCTACTATATTTTCCAGAACTCTAATCATTTATGTCATTCTCTGCTTTACTCTTTTCAATTTCTCCACATCTTTCTTGATATGTCAGGGACAGAAATGGAAATACTACTCCAAGTGAAGCCTCATCAATGCTGAATAGAGTAGAAGAATCACCTCCCTTGGTTTGCAAATAACACTTCTGTTAATGCAGCTCAGTATGCTATTAGGGTTTGGTTTTGTTTGCAGTAAGTGCACGCTGTTGGCTTATATTCAGCTTATGCTCCACTGTAACCCCAAGGTCCTTTTCTATAGTTCTGTAGCTTAGCTAGTTATTCCCCAGTCTGTATTTATTCATAGAATTATTCCATCCCAGGTACAAGACTCTTCATTGTTCTTGTGGACTTGCCTCTGATATTGGACCATCTTTTCAATTTATCCAGGTCATTTTGGATTGTCTGCAACCCACACCAATATCCTGCACAATATCTGGTACTGGCAGACGAAAAGTCAGCAGTGAAATAGCTAACAAAGTTAATCTTAACATTTCCACACACATATTTCATATTCAATACTCTACTAAAAGGCAACTCATACCAGTCAGAACTATTGTTTCAAGTTTTCTATAGTAAACATCAATGAGTGGCACACGCCTTTCATTTCTCATTTTATAGGTTATCTCTGCAACCAGGAATCATGGACATTTAAGCAAAAACTTCAAATATAATCTATAGTTGGGTGTCTGAATTCATAGTTAGGCTCCTAAATTAAAGGGGGTTCATTTACAGAAGTACTGAGCATTCCCACTTCTATTCATTGCCTAAATATGGATTAATGTGCCCAAGTTTGCATGCTTTTACCTTAGATTTTGCTTCATGATTCCTAAGTACTGATGGATTCTGTGGCAAATAATAACCAGAAAAGTGCCAGGGAAAGAAGTCTCCACTTATATTTTGATGAATGCTCACCGGCATGAATATTGTGCTTTTATTTTTCAATAAAGTATTTTTCATTTTTCCGTTAAGCGAAGGGGTAAAAAGTATCTGCCCTCCTGTGCCCAACCAGACCTTAAGAGAACAACTGTGACACACAGAGATGGCCTTTTTCTGCCTTTTTTTCCAAATGGAAGTAGTCTGTTACCGGCCCTTAGCAATCCCCTCATCCTGGGCCGACTAAAATAAGTTTGCTTGATATTTGGGGTATACAGCATAAGCCTTCACCTGCTCTCTACCCTTTTCTGTTCCCTTTGCACACTGTTTAGAAGTGTGTAGTGCACACAGCCTGATTCAAGACCCCAAGTTAGCATGTAAGGTGTGGAGAATCTGTACTGGGGATTGTGTGGAATTTTGCTCCCATTTTTATACCACCTATACATGGCGAAGATCTTGTCCTTCTAAAGTAAATCATACTGAACTCTGTCTAGATTGAAATTTTTAAACTAAGATTTTAATATAATTTAAACTATCAAATCAAACTTGGTAATTCTTTCTTCTTAGAGAAAGGGCTGTCCAGTACATGCCTTTGTTTCCAAATCACCACAACTGTGCTGATTAACAGCATATAGGGACACTTGTATTTCAGTCTTATTCAAACTTGGTTTGACATGCTTTGAAGTGTGTTAAGTTGCATGGGAACAAGAAATAGTAATAAACTATTGCAGGCTGATGTGTGGGAAGCATGTCCAAGAGCAGCCAGGGAATATTGAAATCTGGAAGTATTATGGAGTGCCTACTGTGCCTACTGTGGGTACATACAGACATTCAGGTAGGTTAGGGGGAGGTTAGATTGAGTTCAGAATGACTTCTTGATCCTTAGTTGGGATTATGGGGGGGGGACTAGCAGGGGAGCTTGGGGGATCAGGAGTGTTAGTGGAGTTCATGGGAGGGCTATGGTGAGAACAGGGGGCTAGTAGTGTTTACAGGGGGGTTGGTGGGCTCTGGAAGGTTTTGGCAGGATTTGGGGGGGCAAGCATGGCCTTCATGGGGATCAGGGGAGCAAGTGGAATCTGCAAGAGGGTTCCTGGGATCCAGGAGGGTTTAGCAGGATAAGCCGGGGGAGGAGGCTAGTGGGGCCATGGAGGGGATTGGGGAGGCTGGCGGGATTGTTCAGGCCCTCTGATATTACCAACCCCTTCCTCCTCTGCACCAGACTCTCCCTGCCCTCCCTGGTGATGCTGAACTGCCCTCAATCGCACAAACCGCTCCTGGATCCAGTTTTACTGGTGTTCACTGGTCCCAGGATCCTGACTGAATTAAGGTAGCTCCATCGGGGCTTTGGTAGGATGGTGGGGCTCTCTCCCCACCATGTGGTCAGGTGCTCTATTTAACCCCTTGACCCTCCCCACCCTCAGAAAACAATCCACCCCCTTGGCAAACCAGCCCTCCCCATCCCACCCACTCCAAATTACTTCCTCATCCCCAGCACTGGCAAATGCTGGTAAAACCAACTCTGGGAGTGGCTTGTAGGCAAGCCACCAAGGGGCTAAAAATAGCCTGTTGCCGGGGGGGGGAGTAGGAAAAATGCAGCCCTGGGGGCTGGAGCCAGTAGCTGGGCTTTCCCAGCTCTGCAGCTCCACTAGGAACTGTGCAGATTCCCTCTTACAGATTCCACTTGCTCCCCTGATCCCCATGAAGACTATGCTTGCCCCCCGCAATCCTGCCAAAACCTCCCAGACCCCACCAACCCCCCCCGTGAACACTACTAGCCCCCTGTTCTCACCATAGCCCTCCCATGAACTCCACTAACACTCCTGATCCCCCAAGCTCCCCTGCTAGTCCCCCTCCCCCCCACAATCCTAACTAAGGATCAAGAAGTCATTCTGAACTCAATCTAACTTCCCCCTAACCTGAGGGCAGAAGTTTAGTTAGATCAGTCTCTCCAGACTATTTAAGACTCTATCTGAGGTGCAGTTAACTTGGGTTAGCCAGTTTTAGATTGATCTAATCTTCCTGAACTTGTGTACAGTTTGCACTTAGATTGACCTAACTAGGGATCTAAGTGTAAAGTCCACATACGCTAGATCAGTTGGCTATTTTTACATAATCTAACCTCGCTGTAAGCTCCCAGAATGTCTGTACCTAGCCTATAAGTAGGATCAAGTCACATCAGTTTCATACTTCTTAGTGTTAGTTAACAACCGTGACAGAACTGGCATAACTTTCTAAGCAGACCTAAAATTGCTGTTTTTTCACAGGAAAGAAATCATTGTGGCTAAGTTAGACAGTCAAAAGCCAAAGGCAGAATTAGTTCAATCTAGGCAGCTTCCTCTAAGCTGCGTAGGTTGAACCGATAACAAACTAAACTTGTGTTCAGTTTTCAATTTTTAGCCTCCTCCTCAGGAGGTCTCCCTCAGCCTGGGTACCCCAGTTCACGCTGCCCTGGAGAACTGAGGACAATTCTCCCCTCCCCCTTCTCAGCTGCTGATTGGTTCAGTGGTTGCCACAGGAGAGAGGAGTCCTCTGGGCTGGGTGCCTGCTTATGCAGCCCAGCATGGGGGTATTGCCCAGGTTCCCCCAGCCTGGGGCAGCCCTAGGGAGCTGAGGAGAATTCTTCCCCTCCCAGACCCTAGAGCTTCTTGCCTTAGTTGCTGCAAGTCTCAGGGATAGCCTGTGGCAGCCACAGGGAGTGGAGGGAAATTCTTCCACTCTTTGCAACTAGTTTTGCCTCAGGCTCTCAGCAGCTGAGGCAAAGTGGCTGCAGAGAAGCACAGTGGCGTACCGTGGGTCTCCAGCACCCAAAGCCCAATGGTTCCATATGGACCTCACTGTCTGCAGCCAGTCACTAAGTAGGAGGTTCCCCCTGCTGGCTGATCACTGAGCCTGGAAACACCAGCAGCAAAACCAGAAGTGAAGCCAGGGGATTGAGTACCCCTGGGGGGCCTAGCCAGCACCCCCCCACACAGGGTGGCAACTGAGGGCATTGGCCTCCCCCCCCCTGCGGTCAGTATGCCACTGGACAAGCAAGAGAATTTCTCTCCGCTTCCTGAGGCTGCCTGAGATTTGGGCTAAGGCAAGCAGCTCTTGGGTTTAGGAGGGGAAGAATTCCCCTCAGCTCCCTGGAGGCTGGGTTGAGGTGAAGTCCCTAGGGCAGGTACTCCCTGGTGCCACTGTGCTGGACTGTGTGGGGAGGCATCTGGACTTCTCCTTCCCTCCTGTGGCAGCGACTAAAGCAATCAGCAGCTAGGAAGAAGGATGGGAAAGGGCTGCTGAGGGTTGAAAATCCCCCACCACAGGGGCTTTCCCTCCCCCCACAAGCTCTGTAGACCCTGGCTAGGTCTGTTTCCCTGCCTATCCTGCCCCCTCTCCCCCGGGTGCCTGTGGACTGAGGGATGCAGACAGGCAGCAGGCTAAGTAGCAGAGGGGTGAGGCAGTCCCTGCTCCATTGGAGCAAATAGCACAGCCCAGGGCTGCAAAACATCCTGGGATGCTGGAGGACTGTGAGTTAACATGAACACGGAAGGGATCTGAGACAGAAGTTCCATAAAACTGGTTTGACCTAAATCAGTTAAGTCTGATACTAATCCAGTCAGATTTTATTGTAAACCAGTTTGGGCCATTTTAAAAGCAGTTTAAGTGCACTGAACTTCTGTCTGTTACAGGTTTAAACCAGTTTCTGATCACTTAAACTGGTTTATGTGTAATTTCTGCCCCTAGCCTGTGGCATCATCCCACATGTTATAATGAGTGACAGCATAAATCAGTGCTGTAAATAACAAAGAAAAACCAGGCCTCCTGGGTAATAAAGATTTTTTCCATAAGCTATAAGAAATCAAAATAATGTGCATTATTTTATTAACTACTTAAAAGAATCTTTCAGTAGAGGCAATCTTCATTTTTCCAGTTGTCTATCCACTTATGAGACTGCCCAAGTATTTATTACATGATAGTTCATTATGCACATTTCTGTCCCTCTGGATCATCACTTACAGCTCCAGTGTTTTGTCAGTAAATTCACAGGCTCATTAATTTTAAAAGTTATTAAATAATGTGTTTGGAAAGATTGATGATTCAGCAACTTAAATTAACATTCTGTATCTGTTGTTCATCATAGGGTTGGAAGCCTGCAGTTACATGCATATGTGTCAAATGCCCTTTTTCTAGATAGTATATTAATTAAGCAAACAAAGAATATTATTTCAAATAAATGAGATATCTAGTCTATATGTTTGGTCAAATATCAGGCTCTTGTAATCTGTATAAAAAGTGTGGTTCAAAATAGCCTCTTTGCTCAAATGAAAATTACTTCTTCTATTTTGAGATACAGTCAAGTTGATCTTTGGGAACAAGGAGAAGGCTAAAAACAGAAAATTACAACTTATTTTACTTTGATTCAGTCAACAGTTTTTAGAGTAAACTGTATGGAAAACTATGTGATGGAGCTATTGTGTATAAATTGAACTCTTCTATGGTTACATATGGCCCTTAAATGTCTGATGCTTATAATAAGAATAAAAACAGCAAAGAAACAAGGAGTAGCTTGATTGTGACCCCAGATCATGCTTGCTCCCACTCAGAGAAAATTCTGTTATTTTTTGTCTTCTAATGAGACACAATTAAGATGGCAGTGATGCTGTCAGTGCTGATCAGGCCAATCCCTTTCTTACTTGAATGCTATAACTATTGTGAAATTGAAGACATTGGGTAATGCTGCAAATTACTGTGTCATCTTCTTATGATCATTTACTAGATTAGTCAAATTTGTAGTACCTTCCATAGTTTTAGAAATGAAAGAGAAGGAAAGTGAGGAGGTACTTATGTAATATATGGTACTATTGTTCTGATGAAAATGTTATAGGGTTACAATGGCATATATATGACCTACTAGCCAATTGCCCATCAAGAATGACGGGGAGGGGAGGGGGCTGGCATGGAGTACCACCACCTAACGTCCCATGCTGCCGCTGTTCTGCCTCTTGCAGGGAACAGGGTCGGGGAGGCGAGGCCAATGCTGCTGGTCTTGTCTCCCCCATGTGGCTTTAGAATTATGGTAGTGCTCCCCCATGCTTGGAGCACTCTGATTGGCTGTTTCCATCAGCCAGTCAGAGTGTGACTAAAGCATTACAGACAGACAGACTTAGGCTTTTATAATATTAGAATTAGACAAAAGCAGTTTTATACTAGATGTTTTTTCTAAGCTTAATGTTTGTGAAGGCACCAAAATAAACTAACAGTGTGGGACATTTCAAAGTAGACTACAGGATTTGGTTAAGCATTTTCACACTTCAAAAGGATCATAAACCATCTTCCAGTTTATAACCGCTGATCTATTTTTCATTTGCAAGTTGCTCAACCCTACACAAAGGGTAATAAATACTTTAGTACACACTTCTGGAATGTGCAGATGCCTAACTGGAGGTTAATACAGTTAAAATTTAATACAGAATCAATTTATGAGTTGGTGAAAATCAGAGTCCTGAAAACTTAGGATTCATTCTGCCACCATTGTTCATGGCTATTATGTACATTACCCTATTAGCAATCCTACTGTTTTAGGACTCAATTCTTAAATTGTTAAGGGGGTAAGCATTTACTTGTATGTGATCTAAATGCATTGCCTATAATGTGTTCATTTGCATTAAGGCTTATCAACATGAATAATGTGCATATAATTGATTCCTTGTATAATTCACTAGCCAACGTAACAACTCATGGTATATACCATGTCCTAGGCCAAAAGGGTTCAGCCTCTGGCCTGCAGGCCAAATTCAGCAGGTGGAGCCTTGGAATCTAGCCTGTGGGGCTTCCAATTGCTTGGAAAATTTGGTGGTAGGGTAAGCACTGGCAGTATTGCAACCCCTGCCTGCTTCCAAAATCCTAAGTCTTGTGGGGCAAGTCAGAGCTAGGCCATGACCCTCCCCCTCACATGGTTAGATTGGAGCCAGGCCATTCCCCCTTCCCTGCCTGCTTGGGGCTCAGATGGCTGAGATCTTCCTGCATGGGCAGGCCACACCCTCTCTCCTTCCATGGCTAGTTTGGGGCTGGGCCATGCCCCTTGCCGTCTTCTACCACCTACCTGGATTGGGGCTGGGCTTCTTCCTCCCCCCTCTACATGGCCAAATGGGGCCCTACTGGATCTGACCCACAGAGGAATTGGGCACTACCCATCTGGCCAGCTGGCCAAAAAGGTTGAGCACCACTGCACTAGACAATTAGAAAGTGACAAGCATTTTATGATGAGCATGTAAGCATCAATAGCAAAGAGGGTAAAACACAGACAGATCAGTAATTATGATATAGGGGAAAGAAATGAGACCGTGCCGATAGAGTTACAAATGAAAATACTAGGGAGGGATGTTATAATGAAAGGTGCATCCTGAGAAGACTTGTGTAGTGATTCTGAAAAGCTCTCTCTAACCAGCAGCAGCAATTCTCAACCCACCCATCTGTTTTTCTTGTTGTACCTGACTGGGGGTGTTTTTTGATCCCTCCTTTTTATTCATTTCATATTGTTTGTGAACAGGTACTTTGGAAAAAATCTGCCAGGCACAGTTTTTATGTACTGAACTCTGAATCTCTTTATGTGCTTTTGCATTCTCTTGTGAAATCAACCCATCTCGGTCTTTCTCCTATTCACTTCTTAACTCTACCATCCTGTTCTCTTCCATCTAATGCCACCCATCCCAACATATAAATACTGCATGTAATATTATGATAAATTAATAATTTGGGAGTGAGGGAAAGTAAAATTGAGTTAGGGCCATGTAAAACTGCAAGTATGCTGAGCAGCCCTGCAAACAGGTTATCATCTGTCACTCATGCATAGGTATTGTGGGGGGGGGTTATTGGGCCAAGTATGTCTGTGCTAAGTAACAGCTTTTGATCCACAATGATAGGATTCTCTCCTTGATGGGTAAACTGCATGATCAAAAAATAGTTACAGCAGGGCACTGTATCAAGAGAGATTCATAGCTAAGGGGAATTCACCATGCTCACTGGTTATATCACTGTACTTTTCTGTGAATAAAATATGCCACTGCCTCTCCATCGTAGTTTGTGTTGGGTCTCTTTCTTCAATCCATTCTTGTCAGGAATCTGTGGTTTATATGTAATCCCTAGAGGTGGTTCTACTTGGGTTCCAAGAATGGCAGCACAAGTGTATCATGTATCACATACATATCTAGTGGTAAGTGAGGAAGTCTTTGTACTAAAACTTCTGTCACCAAAGAGGACTCCTATTATTGACATATGCTTTGTTACAGATTCAAAAGCAGAGGAGGAGGATTTACCTAGCCAAGCTTTTAACTGGTCTCGCCTTCATTTGATTAAATCCATTGTACACCTACTCTAAGATATTAGGTGGTAATTTGAAAAATAACTGGCCCAATTCCAAAAGCCCCATCAATCAGCTTTTGTAATACTCTTGCAATAAGTTTTCAGGCTTTGTGTCCCTTTTTTCCTTTAAAACAATCGAATATAATAATATAGGGTGGTCTTTTAGTTTATTTGCTCATTTTTAAAATGAAAAGAAGAAACTGCTGCTAACGTGTGATAATCCACATTTGGTCCAAATTGCCTCAGTGTGGCCATGAAATTTTATACATCTTAAAAATAGCCTTTTTTCTGGATCACCTCCATGTAGAGTAACAGAGGCTGTTGGAGCACTGTCCCAACTGAGTTATACAACAATGGGAAAATGGTTGGGGGAAAGAAACTGCACTAAATTCAAGGAGCAAATACAGGCACGGGGCCTCTGCAAGGATGTCTCTAGCTGCTTCCAATCCTATTGCACTTATATGCACCTTTGGAAATATTTGCAGCATATATTTTTTATTTGTGGGGAGGGGAAGTGAAACAATCTTTGACAATCTGGGGGAGCAACAAGGAACAATCTCCTCAAAGAGAACCTCATAATACTTTCCTGCCTCTGAGTCTGCTTGAGTGGGTTTTCCTCTGGGAAACAATAATCCTCCCTTCTGTATTCACTTCTGCACATATAGTCTATTCAAGTCTCTCAATGGCTCCTGATAAAACATACTCAGCTTGTAAGTATAAAATTTGGGGGTTTCTTTTCCAACTATCAGACTGGTCGACTCAGCCTAAGATCAGGGTAACTCCTTGCCTTCTCCTATATCAGGGCTGTCCAATTTCTGAATAGACAGAGGCCACAGGCCATACAGACTGTACATCCCCTGATGCACTGCATTGCATGGGTTGCATCTCCATTCCTGCTGCACTGTAGTTGTCCCTGGATCCCTCCAAAACTCTCAGGTGCAGGCTCCCTTGGCCTTGTGGACCACATCACCTGCTCAAAAGAGCAGGGGCAGGAAGAAGAAGCAGGAAGAGGGAGGGAGAGCACAGAAACTCCAGTGTCAGTAGCAGCCAGATGGGTGGAGAGGGTGTGGCCAGATCAGGAACCTTGGACCACAGGTTAACCCTCTGTAACTGTATGCGGCCTGTAGGCCACCAGGTAGACTCTGCCCTTCATTATTACCACTGATAGACAACTGGCAGATCAAGCTAGGCTGTAATTGTGCCTGTACAACCCTGGTGTCCTAAACAATTCTGAATGACTGAAACCAATTGGAGTTTTCTTGATGAGATACAGGAACTATTTGGATCCAGTTCAGTACCTACTAGCTGTGTTGGATCTGAAAGTCTTGCAAGAGTAGTAAAAGCCTATTTTTATAATCAAAATGAGAAAATGTGACTGAATTCAAAAAGTGAACAGATCTGTTTAAGAAGATGCCATTTTTACACTGTCCCAGTGTTGAGCAGTATTGTACTTTAAACACCCTAGGAAGAACTTACTGTTAACACTACTTAGGAGGTTTCTTTCTTTCTTTCTTTCTTTTTGATGAATTGGTTTTCTGTTAGAATGTCTGAATCCTCCATGTCAAAACTGTTTCCTGGAGAGAGAGCCGGTTTAAAAAAAACTTTCAAAATATCACATTTCAACTTTTCAAAATGAAAAATTCTATTTTTTAGTTTCGAAACTTAATATATAGCAACTTATGTTCATTTAAAATGAACATTTAGAAAAGAAATTAAATAGTTCAAACTGACACATTTTGACTGCGCCTGTTTTGGAGGGGAGAGTTATGCTCCAATGGAAATCATCAAACCTCTACTATACCGTTTCTGTGCTCTTCCTAACCTCTGCCCAATCCCTAGCTACCTGCTTCAGGGGAAATAGCAAGCATATAGCCCTTGTACTTTTGTGGGGAGTCTGAGCAGAGTGACTCAGGGTTGTTTTAATCCATCTTGCAACACTGTGGGGCATCATAACTTGGACTCTACTATCTTAGGAGAAACTGTCCCATCCCCCAAAACCTTTACCCCACAAGAAAGGGAACCAGCTGATTCTGTTTCCTTGACTATCCTGTGCCTTCTCTCTCCCCAACAGCCTTTCTCTGAATGTCACAAACACTCTCCATTTTGGTTACCATGGTGCATGCTGTTGGAATGCCTGCAAGAGTTCACACAAGCCACCAGCAAACCAGCAGCACATTTTAAGGAGCATGTAATGTGCAAGCTATACAGCTGCTATATTACCACTTAATAGAACATAACCAGAGGTTATTGGAGTTTCTTTTACATAGGTGTGGCCTGTCTTTTGGCATCCCAAAAAGAAAGATGTAAATCTATTTGTTGAATTACATCTCAAAATATTGTCTGTTTCCCCTGCCCATGGTGTAAATATATTCACTGGACTGGTGAACTTTTCAAATTCACTGATCAGTTTATAAAGATTAGCAATGATGGGGAAACAGTTTAAAATGACTCGTATTCCAGAATCATTATCCTCTTGAAGGATACTGGAAAATTTTATCCACAAATGATCAATCACCAAATTTATATCTTCAGATTAAGTGTGGCTCTTACAGTTTGCAGTTTAGTTAATTTATAAAGAGGTGACAGACCTCATTGTTTATACATTTTATATTTGTAATCATGGTTCTGCAAACTGTTTTAATGTATTTGGTAGACAATATCAGGTAGGTCCCACAGGGTTTTGTTCAATACTGTTCATGAATTTGGTTGTTAGATAATACATTCATAGAGTCTGTGGATAACAGAGCTGGGAGGGGTTGCAAGGACTCTGGAGGATGGGAACAGAATTAAAAATGATTTTAAGTTGGAAAAAAATTCTGAAATAAAATGCATTATCAACATGATGACAGATAAGTGCAAAATACTGCACTTAGAAAGGAAAAATCAAGTCTGGAGGTCATAGAAGGAAATACCTTAATTTAAATGCAGAAGACCTATAGAAGTGGGCAGGGTTAGATAGAGACAAGGACCTCTGCGGGTACTGGAGAGATTGGGACTGACTGACACTTGGAGCCAAGGGGAAGAGATGGGGACTCACTTGGTACAAATACTGGAATCGGTAGCTGAAGGTCAAGATTGAGACTAGCTGGGCAAGAAAACTCAGACTCTAGGAGGGAAGTGGGAGAGGGGGGCTTGGAGTGAGTAGGTCTCTGTGCCTCAATTTTTCATCTGCAAGATGAAAATAATAACACCCCTCTGTTACTGATGTTGATGAAAATAACTTTATTAACATCTTAGAATCACTGAGATTCTTTAGTGATGAGTATCATAAAATAACCCATGAGGAAACTGATAATTCTGTCTTCATGGTAGCATTGGAATGGTGTTACAGTAGTTAAGGAATAGGGCCAGCTATTGAAAAAATAAAATAAAATGATATATCAAACATCTTTTTATTTGGGGATTATCATCTGTCTTGTGTGCTTAATGATATTGGGGTTGTCAGGAAAAAGCAGTATGTGCTTGTACCATTAAGTAATGTGTTGTTATGAGCATTGGGATGGGGAAAGCAAATTAAAGTTAAACAGACAACATTAATTCTGACTTTTCCTAATTATTAAGTGCTTGACTTTACAATTTAATAATGTCCTCTTAATGTAATTTTGC
>NW_017728931.1:103703390-103706474 GCF_001723895.1 Crocodylus porosus
AGTAAGGGGCAGATTTGAAAAATACTGGCTTTGAGATGAATATACCTGTAGTAATTTGCATGTAAGTAAAAAAATTTACCCATTGACTAAATTCATCCAAAATTGATGCATTTTACATTTTGAAACTGCTACAAGTTTTAGCATAGGTATTTCATAAGCACACTTTTAAGCAGCACTTTTATACCTACTTTATATATAATAGTACAAACTGAGCAATTAATGTGCCTGAATTAATTAATTAATAGTACATATGCAATTAATGTGCCTGAATTTACTGCGCAGTAAATTTAGGTGCATTAAACTTCTCATGAACACATGTTTACAGCATGTGTGTACTCCAGATACCCCCACAAAGGATCCATGTGCTAATTAGCCCCCACTCAAGACTGGAACTAGGTGTTCTTATCATAAGTCCTAGGATTGTCCAAAAATTTATATGTGGATAAGATGCAGGGCAACCTGGTCTGGCTCCACCGCATGGACGGCTGGGCCTCTTTAATCACATTTGACAAGCTGAGGGGGTGACTCAGGGATTCTGGATGAAATATTTGGTGATGTTCACCAGGTACCTAAGACTGGTGAAGAAACAGGAGTCAGTGGAACTGAGAAAGAAAGGAACAGCTCAGCTGTAGAAGTGAAGAGGAAGTCAAAATATATTCAGTCTAGTGGCCCACATGACTTGAAAAGGAGTCAACAGTGAGAGGGACTTAGCACAATGGGCACCATCATGTATCTTGTTCAGATACACTGCACTAATCTAGCCTTGTGGTAGGTTCCTGCCAGCATGTTGTTGGTGTTTGCAATGCAAGACCATGGCTCATGGGCCCACTGTGGTTCTATGAGACCCTGAACGAGTTGCACAGCATGTTTGATCTGCACAGTGCAGGCCCCACAAGCATGACCAACCACAAGAAGATACAGGAGGCAGTGAGAAGCAGAGACATCATGTTGCCCATGGACCTGCTTCCAGGCGATACTTGCAAAGACATGTGGGAACACATCTTCCACAAAGACGTGCATAAAGACCACAGAGACTGGAACTGGCTGGTAGCCCACCAAGCCCTCCCAGTGAGGGCCCGGAGACCGAGAGAGGGGCAATCGGGGAGACCAAGCTGCCTGAGGGATATCTGCCAAGGTGCCACAGAGACTATCAAGCATCTCCTATGGCTCTGCTTGTACACCAAAGAGGTGTGGAAGAAGATAAAGTAACTCTGTGAAGCAGTGACAGGGGTCAGACAGCTGTCAAGAGAGGTGGCACTTTATGGATACCTGACTAAACACCAGGGTAGCCCATCAGCCCATTTTGATCAGTTCGTGTCATATGTCAGGAGCACCTTGTGGAAATCCAGGAACCTCCTGATATACAGACACATGAACCTTGAGGTGGTAGACTGTGTTAAATTGGCCTTGAGTGAACTCCAGTCCTACTACCAGAAATAAGTAGCAGAGGACGGTGAGGTCACAGTCAAGTCAACCTGGCAGGGGGACACATGGAACAGGATCTTTCAAGACACACCCCACAGTGGGGAAATTGACAGTAATAGCGAAAAGGATGATGAGACAACTGGACTAGAAGACCATGATGAGGACAGCAATTTCTGAATTGACCCTGATATGTTTGTAAGAATAAAGGTATCCAAAAAATATATTCTGAAAAAAATCTGAAATTGGCTGAGCTAGAACCAGTGAATACTGATAAAGGAAGAATGCATTTTATGCCTTCATTAAATAGACAAGTCTGTTAACTTTATTGAAGATCTTTAAAATTTTATGAAGGCATAAAATGCATTCTTCCTTTGTCAGTACTCACTGGTTCCAGCGCAGCCAATTTTGGATTTTTTTCAGAGTATATATATATATTTTTTTTTATACTCTACCTGTTGAACAGCTGGAACACAAGTCTGACTGCTCACATAGAAGGTCCTGTATTTTGGCTAGGAACCATCTAATCCAGGAGGTGCATAGCCCCACCAGGGGAGATGCCTTGTTGGACCTGCTGCTGGCCACGGGTGACAACCTGGTGAGGGGGCTGCAGGTGCTCTGTCATCGCCTGCTGGAATTCACCATCCAGCGCAAGGTAGCAAAAGCCTGCAGCAAGCCAGCAGCCCTGGACTTCAGGAGGATGGACTTCAGTAAGCTAAGGAGAATAGTTGGGGAGGCACTGAGGTCCCGGAGGGGTGGGGAGCCAAGTGTCCAAGAAGAGTGGTCACTCCTTAAGGAGATGATCCTCCAAGCCCAAAGGGAGGTAATCCCAACATGGATCAAAGGGGGCAGGAGGATGCAAAAGCCCCCATGGCTCACCAAAAGCATCTGGGAACGTACCCTACCTAAAAGGGAGGCATACACGCAATGGAAGGGAGGGGCCATCCCTTTCATTGGGTGTACATTGGGTGTACTATAGGGAGGACTATACTTTGGTTGCTCGGGGCTGCAGGGAAGAGGTCAGGAAGGCCAAGGTGGAGCTGAAACTGGGATTAGCTATCGGGATCAAGGACAACAAGAAGTCCTTCTTTAAATACATAGGGGGTAAAAAGAACGCACCGGGTAACATGAGGCCTCTGCAAGACATGCTAAGAAATCTGGGTGTCACACCAGATGACAAGCTAACCTATTCAACAATTTCTTTGCCTCCATTTTCCTGAGCAGGCACCGGATCGGCCCCCCCACCGGGACCCCTTCAGGCCTCAGGGGAGGTGCACCCAGGCCTAGGGTCAGTGAGGACCTAGTTAGAGAACTTCTGGAGGGACTGGATGTATTTCAATTAGCTGGTCCTGACAATCTCCACCCCAGAGTGCTGAGGGAATTAGCAGAGGTCATTGTGGGACCCCTGGCACAGCTTTACAAGCACTCATGGTGCTCTGGTGTGGTGCCAGAGGACTGGAAAAGGGTCAGTGTGGTTCCCATTTTCAAAAAAGGGAGGAAGGAGGACCCAGGAAACTATAGGCCAGTTAGTATTACCTCAATCCTGGGCAAGCTTTTTGAGAGAATTATCCTGGCGCACTTCCATGAGGGGCCAGCAGGGGAGATTATGCTTAGGGGCAACCAACATGGGTTCATTAGAGGCAGGTCCTGTCAGACCAACCT
>NW_017728931.1:103706574-103732618 GCF_001723895.1 Crocodylus porosus
TTTCTACATACCTTGAGGTAGCAGGAGTGGCTCATGATCACTGCAATGCTGGGATGCATGGAGCATCCCACAGGAGTGCCAGGGGTATCTTCACGTGCTCGGCAGTATCCACTTCCAGGTCTGCCGGGAAGCACACTGGGACCACCCCCCCCGTGCCTTCCTGACTCAGCGATTGGCCACAGAGGGACCCTGGGTGCTCCCCCAGACCCAGGAGGCACCAGTTACCGAGCCAACAGGGCACAGGGGTCCCCCATGCATTCCTTGGCAGATTCAGAAGTGGACTGGAAGTGCTTCTGGTCCACTTCTGGGTCTGCTGCTGAGCACACTGGGGACCCCCACTGCGTGCCTGTGGGAGGCTCCATGCGCTCCAGCATGGCAGCATTCACAAGCCTCTGCTACCGAGAGGTATGTAGAAAAAACATTTAAAGCTGTATCTATGTCCAAATCTCTGAATCTCTCTGAATCGATTCAGATGGTTCTAATCTGATTCGGAGAGATTAAAGGATCCTCCGATTTGATTCGGATTTGAAGATTCGGCCACCAAATTGGGCTGAATCACCACCAAATCAAATGGGGGACTGAAGCTTCGCACAGCCCTAATGTGAGGTCTCTTCCTTTGTCAACATGTTATAGCATAATGCAGGCACCCAAAGGTAGCATAGTTACAAATGAAATCAACCAAGCAAAAATCAGAGTTGAAAAAAGAATAATTATTTTTAAAATGTCAATCTTTGCACCTGGCTATCTTCACTCCCCTTTTGTGTACTGTATATTTTTTTTAAACAAATTATTTAAATGTTGCTGAATAGTTCATTTTCCCCTAATTATCACAGAGATGGGAGGATTTAACTATCCTATTATAGGTATACTGTTTGGGCAACTCATTTAAATCAATGGTGCAATAAAGTCCCAAAACCTCCATTGATGTGACTGGGATTTGAAGGCTTTAATCTATAGGCTTGAGTGCTTAGCTGGTTCTATACTTTTTTTCAAACTTAAGAGATAAAGTCGGAGAAGGAAAAATTCTGATCCTCATCATTCAGTTTATTTATTTAGATATAGTTCAAATAAGACAACAGTGTAGCACAACTTTCATATTTGGGATATGTAAAACAGGAGTCTGATATAATAAAATCTGTTTTCTGAAATTCATATATTTATTTCCTGGTCAGCCTCCATACCTGGTTTGCTGTAAAGGTGGTACTTTTGACTATGTGAGCTTTCACTTACAGCAGTTCCTACTGTTTAACCTAGAACCTTTGATGAGGGAAGTTACCTGAGGCTGGCTGAGGAATACATGATCAGAATAGAAGGTGAACTTACTGGGCCGTCACATTAGACTATTAATGGGGTAACTCAGTTTTTCCAATATGTCCATAATCAACCTCTATGTTGTTATCTGTCAGTTTTATAATAATTTATTGTGTGGCATAGGTATTACTTTTTTATTTAAAGATACAGGAAGAAGTTCACACAAAACACACTGTATTCTTGTTACACGCTCAAGACTAGTAACAGTCCTTTTACACTGGATATCTGACAGTAGTTGTATGGCCATTTTCACTTTTTCCCTTGATTAGTCGTATCAGTTTCTTGTTTTGTTTTGCTTTTGTATGCTTATAGCAGAGTACTGCACAGGAGAAAGCCTTGTTTTTAAAAATAGGAAATATGATGGAAAAACCTCAAGGATGGGCAAGGATTACTCAGAGGCATGTCTAATACTCAAAATTGTAGTAGCATATTTTTTTAAGCAGCTGATTGGATTACATGTTAAGTGTTCTTCAATTCTGTACTGGGTAGCAATACTGTAATTTAAAAACCCTAAACTTTAATTTAAATACACTTCATACAGATAAACCATTTCTTAAGGACTATTGAAAATCCACTTCAAATTATCAGTAAGCAATTTCAGTAAAAGTTGTTTTTACATAAAACAAATCATGTAACGGGTAGTTTGAAGACTTATTAATAAAAGATTCATACTTTCACCCCTGAGGATATATTGTTTATACCATAGCAGATGCAGATTACATCTCAGATGGATGGAGCAATTGTTTTCGAACAAGCCTGTAAAACAAAAAGCAAAATCAAATCTCAAAAACAGCAGTTAAAATATGATTACAGTTGTCTGCAGTTGTTAAATCATGAAACAAATTAGGAAATATATGTCAGCATCCATTATTCCAAAGGAAGCTTTGTAAGATTTTCAAACAATGTAAGTAGATGCCAGACTTGCAAGGCAATGACCCGCTTTGAGACAATACCTCAAGCAGAGAAGAGAGAACAAAAATACGGATCTGTTGACTTGTGCAGGGTTGTCAAGTTAATGCTTCATAAGTATCCAAATCACTAATCACATTTCTTGAGTGCAAGTTTATCATTTCTTTGTGTTCCTCCTAAGGTACCTCTTAAATACTCATTAGACAATTAAAGTTGAAAACTTGTAAATTCATTTTCAGTGTCAGCTACTACAAGCATTTTTGGCCTTACTTGATGCAGAAAAGACAACTTGATACTTCTTGTGTCTCATTTTTAGTTAAATTATGAGAACTTTTTTTCATGATCTGTGTAAAAAATAGTAATAGTATAGTTCTTAACATCATATTGCATATCATTTCCTTCATGTATGAAAAATTTGACATATATATAGTACGTAATATAATATAGAGCACATAATATAGTATAAGTAATATACATATTACAATCACAGAGCAGGACTATTCCCAACTATTCTATCCAGGGCTTTGTTTAGCCAAATCTTAAAAACCTCCAACAACAAAGATTCTACCACCTCTCTGGGTAACCTCTTCCAGTGCCTTACTACCCTCCTAGTGAGACAGTTTTTCCTAATATCTAACTTAAACTTCCCTTGCTACAACTTGAAACCATTGCTCCTTCTTCTGTCATCTGCCACCACAGAGAACAGTGTAGCTCCATCCTCTTTGGAACCACCCTTCAGGTAATAAATCCCCCTTAGGACAGGAAGCCCTGAGAGACGTGAGGAATTTGGGGAAGCTTTGTGTGTTTCAGGCTGTGGAAATGCCAATGGTTCTGGTGCTGCAGACTCCAAAGAGGATCCTTCAGACTAGAATCAGGTGCTCCTTGGGAGGGAGCTGCATTTTCCATGGAGAAAATGGCAGTTAAAGATAGCAGAAAGCTGCAGTGCTCAAGGTGCTGTGAATCAGGGAAGGATTGCTGACAGCAGTGACTCAGCACCACCAGGGACCTGATAGTGGTGCAGTGTGGGAGAAGTTATTAAAGTGATAGCATTCCTGGACTGCAGTTTTGTTTAGCGTAGCTACTCGTATCCCAATTAGAAAAAAGGCAGGAGGGTAGGTACAAGAGGCTGATGCCTATATTTCTTTTGGTTTCCTTTGGTGTTTAAGTTAGGTCATAAGAGCAGGCACTCAAAAGCTGGGCCCAAAGGGCCAGAGCCTGGATCGGAAACTCAGTTCTCAGATACAAGTTCTAGCCAAGAACATGATTACACCATATTCTGGCATGGGAAACCAGAAGGAGAGAGCAGGGAGTAGGCTTTGCTATTTGAAATAGCTTGCTATCTTTCAGTGAAAGCCCCACTGCTGTATCTAGTCAAATCATGACACTCAGAGTGCATACGCAGAATGGCTTCATCATGTTGTTTTAACGTCTATGCACCTATCCTTCAAGCTAGTGACACAGATGAAAACTTTTGCTACCAATAACTTGAAGAAGAAATTGAGAAAACTTACACAAATTAGACCATTATAATACCTGGTGACTTCAATGCAAGAGTTGGATATAGTTTTAAGAATTGGCCTGGTATTCTGGGCAAACGCAGAATTGGTAATATGAATGAAAGCGGTCAGTGAACGTTAGAATTTTGTGCAAGTCAAAATCTGTGTGTTACCAGCTCCTACTTCACTGGAAAAATCACAAGAAAGACATTGTGGAGATGGCCAAAATCAGGGCACTGGCACCAAGTAAGTCTAGTACTGACCAGGTTTAGTCACATAAAAGAAATCCTGCGCATGAGGTTTTATTACAGTGCTGACTATGACACTGCCTATGTCTTAGTCAGCTGCAAAGTCAATGTAAAAAAGATCCACCATAACAAAACTACCAGTCATTTTCAGGTGCACATCAGCAAAACTAAAAACATAGATAAATGCAGACTGTCCAGTGAAGAAGTTGTGAAAGCAAGTTTACCTAATGTGAGAAAACTTAAAAACAAACTTATACAATGCTGTAACAGTGTTTGGCAAAAAATGCAGGAGAAATGCAGACTGATTTGAAGAGCACTCTAAAACCCATATAACACTGTTTGAAAACAGAAAGAAATGCTAACCAACTATAAGAAGTCTCCCTATGCTCAAGTGGGGAGGGAGGGAAAGCCTCCCGAGGCTTTCCTCCTTCTTTCCCCCTACCAGGCAGACCCCAGCAGGGGTCTGGTGTGGGCCAGGGTTGGGGTTTAGACCCCCTGTTCCCCCTCATCCTCAGCTGGCCTAGCTGGGCTGGGGCCTGGCCACACCCATCCCTTCACTTGAGAGGGGGAAAAACCTCCGAGGGCGTTCCTCCTTCCCTTCCCCCTACCAGGCAGACCCCTTCTCCTCACTCCCCTTCTCTGCCATCTAGAGCAGTGGTAGTACTCTGGCTAGGGAGCAGAGGAGCAGGCAGAGCCTTCTGTGCTAGAACAGGGTGTACAGCCCAGGACCGCAAAGCAATCTTAGATGCTGCGGGACCGTGAGTTAACTTGAACTGGGAAGGGATCTGAGACAGAAGTTCCATAAACTGGTTTGACCTAAATTAGTTAAGTCTGGTACTGCATGCAACTAGGTTTATTTTAAATCAGCTTCAGCCATTTTGAAAGTGGTTTAAAAGCACTGAACTGCTCTTCTGTTACAGGTTTAAACCGGTTTCTGATCACTTAAACCAGTTTATGTGTAACTTCTGTCCCCAGCCTATGGAATTCTGTACTCCAGTGAGACAGAGTCAACCACAAAGAGCTCAAAGGATTACCATAGTGCAAAGTTATGATGGGTTTGGACAGTTAGCTTACATTAGAAGATTTGCAGAAATCCATTAAATCAGTTCCTGGGTACAAGTCATCCAGCGATGACTGCTTGCCTACTGAAATCTACAAGTGTGTCAACAACAAAGTACTTAGAAAGTTTCATGAAGTTATACTTCTCTGTTGAAAAGAGGAAGTGATACCCAAAGATTTCAAGATGCTCAGTTTGGACAATTATACAAAAACAAAGGGGAAAGAAGCAACTGTGACAACTATTAAGGTATCTCCCTGTTGAACATCATTGGAAAAATTCTCACTGCATCCTCTTCTTTATGTTGCAATTTCTGTCCAGCAAGTCAATGCAGTTTTCACTTGGGACATTCCACCATTGATATAATATTTTCATTCAAGCAACTGCAGAAGTAGTGTAGAGAAAAACAAATACAGTAAAAGCCCTGTTTTCTGGTATGAGTGGGGAATAGGGTGTGCCAGAAATCTAAAAATGCTACTTACCTAAGGCACAGGGGTTTCCCGCTGCATGCAGAGCAGGGGGCAGCAACAGCCACATGCAGAGCAGCGGCAGTGCAGGGTCGTGGGCCATGTACAGGCTTTCCCCTGTGCACCCCCTCTTCCACTCCTGTGTGTCCACTGGCCAGCCAGAAATTCTGGTTAATAGAAATGCTACTTAGTAAAATAACAGATAACAGGGCTTTTACTATATTGCTGTATATAGCCTTTATTGATTTGATCTGACAAAGGCCTTCAATAGAGTCAACAGACATGATCTTTTTACTGGGACTATGTATGTATAAGTGAGGGCAGAATCTAAAACTTAAATATATATTTATTATTTTTATGAAGCGTTTACCCACAAAACTGTTTGGAGTATTTTCTGAAGTTCTGAAGAAACTGGGTTGTCCCACGAAACTGTTGATCACTTGCTCATTACATCAAGGTATGAAGGCAACTGTAGTGTATAAAAACAAAGACTCAAACACCTTTGATATCAACAGCAAAGTGAAACAAGGGTGTGTCTTAGCCCCTATGCTTTTTAACATCTACATGTCATTCCTACTTCTTCATGACATTTATCTTTGAGCCAGACTATATGGAGGCTTGTTCAGCATTGCAAGGTTTAGAGTGAAAACCGAGGTGAAAGCACTTGCTCTGAGACATTTCCTGTTTCCCAATGTTGCAGACATAGTTGCCCCCCAGTGAACTTCTCTGAAGAACCTCTTTGGCAGATTTTCTGCATCATGCAAGAGCTTCAGGATGGCAATTAGTCTCAAGAAAACAGACTGTGTACCAAAGGGTGGAAGAACCAATACCTGGCATGACTCTGGAAGCTAAATTTGTTAGTGTCATTGACAGTTTTTGTTACTTGGGTTCTGTAATCAGCAGGAATCTTGATCTTCAGACTGAACAAACCGAATTAGAAAAGCATCAAGCTATTACAAAAACATGCATGGAATAACAGCAAACTATCAACTAAGGTGAAGATGCAAATCTATGAGACTTGTATGTTGTCATTCATGCTTTATGTTTCAGAAACATGGACAACATATTAGGGCTGTGCAAAGCTTCAGTTGCCGTTTCGATTCAGAGGAGAAACAGCCCTATTTGGGGACCAAATCGCTAAATCTGAATAGAATCGGGAGACCAATTAAAAGCTCCAAATCAATTTGAAGTCTCCAAGTCAATTCAGAAAACCTTTGGAAAAGATTTGGTGCCACTTTGGACTAAACAGGCAGCTGGCAAATCTGTTGGGGTTGGGGGAGGGGAATGGAAGGGATATGGAGGAGGGAGGGATTGGGATTGGGACTGAGGTGGGGACAAGCTGCCCAGCTGGGGCGGGGGGACGTGGGATTCGGGGAGGAGTGTGGCGGGGAATGGCATGCGGGCACAGCAATGCTGGGAGCGGGGCTCTGCCCTGCTGCCGCTTGCCCAGCCAGGGCAAGGGTGGGGTGGGATGTGGGCACAGCTCACTCTGGGCGGAAGGGGGCAAGTGGTAGCAGGGCATAGCCCCTGCTCCCAGTGCTGTCACACCCACATCCCATGCCACCTTCCCCCCGGCCCAGCTGGCAAGTGGAGGCAGGGCAGAGCCCCTGCTCCCAGCCACTTGCCAGCCAGGATGCTGCTGCTGCTTGCCAGCTGGGCAGGGTGTGGCATGGGATGTGGGTGCAGCAGTGCTGGGAGCAGGGGCTATGCCCTGCTGCCACTTGTCTCCTTACACTCAGAGCAAGCCACGCCTGCATCACGCCCCACCCCACCTCAACTGGCAAGCGGTGGCAGGGCAGAGCCCCTGCTCCCAGCACTTATGTGCCTTCTTCCCGCACCCAAATCAGCACTGGGAGCAGAGAATCAGCCAAATCTGAATCTGAAGCAAATACTTGCCGTTTTGCACAGGCATTACTACACATGCTAGACACATTCAGAGACTCAACAGCTTCCACATGAGATGTATGCATAAGATTCTAAAAATAAAGTGGGAAGACAGAATACCAAACACAGAGGTACTGAAGCACACAGGACTGACACACTTAGGAACCACCATCAAGAAGAAGTTGCAATGGATCATCCATGTCAGGAGAATGGGAGGAGACCCATATCCCTAAGAATATTTTGTATAGTGCAATTCAAGACAGCTCTAGAAAACAGGATCACCTTCTATGGTGCTACCATGATGGTTGCAAAAATGATATGAAGGTATGAACATCAATGTAGAAAGCTGGGAGGAGTGCCAAGAATCCCACTGATCTGGAGGGAATATCTGGCACAGGGTGCCAGATAAAGTGGCTTTGATTCAGAGGATGGAAGCAAAGTGAGAAAGAAGAAAGCAGTGTGCTTTAAACTTGGACTCCAGCTCAGACAGTACATGGATCTATGACTCTTGTAACAAGCTGTGTCCCTCTTGAATTGGTCTTTTCAGCCAAAAATGGATTCATCAGGCATCAAACTAGACCTCTTACATATATGTTGTGATCCAGAGGATTGACAGTTGCCTAATAGTAATAAATATATAGGGGGTGGAAGTCCTTTAATATAGTGGCATTTATACATGTGCTTTGGGAGGGGGGCAGGGTGCTTTAATTAGATCACATGTATCAGCATCCTTGCACTAAAAAAGGGCTCATGGAATGAGCTTTAGTTAAAGCACCCCTGCTGCCATTTTTCAGCATAGGGACACTGATGCACATTACGCTGGAGTCTGCTAGAGCACGGTAATTACCACACCCCAGCAGGCTCAATTAATCGATTAATCAAGTTTGCTCCAATGCACCATAATTGCATCATGTAACTGAAAAGCTGGATACCTACAGCTGCCAATTTTTTAAACAGGCAGCACCATCATTACTAGCAAAAGGATCATAATACTTTGCACAGTTGTGATATTTAGTTTATGCAACTAAACAGTTTGTCATAAAACACAATTAAAGTACATAACAAATTAAAGAAGCCCTTGCATTTCATCTTCCTTTCTGGCTTTATGTTTGGTTAAAGGATGAGAGTTATTTTTAAAAAGTGATTAAATGTTTTCTTTAAATTGGTTTTAATCTAGTTGCATGTAATTAAAAAAGAAAGTGATACTGAAAATCATTTGAGGGAAGAAAAAATAAAATTCCATTTGGAAGTAAGACTGAATTTTCATCTTCAGCATGTGCTGTTGTCTCTCCGTATTTCACTACACATTACACTGGAGGTGTAACAGTAGTAGAGGTGGCTGTGGTGTGTAAAAGGGCCCGGGGTGAACCTTTTTGAACTAAACAACTATTACATGGATGCCCATGATCAAGGGGGAAACTGAAGTTGTCAGTTTCCTTTCCTAGCTTTCTATAGTAAAGGAAAGATTTTTGGGTGCCTATTCTCCAGAGAAATTAGTATAAACAGATCCCCATTTTATGTGCTAAAAGTGCTCTCAATGTTCTGTGAGCTTTCATTTCAGTTACTGTTTCTCTTTGTTCTCCTACCTGTGAAGCTCGCTTTTGTCTGTTGTAATGTGCTATTGCATACCATGAAACTCATGTGAAGAAATATGATTCACTTATAAGGCATTTTGATCAGCTATTTCACACTCTAAGCCCTCTGTAAATGTCATACAAGTCATGTCATGAATAAGACTCTAATCCCTTCATATGGCAAAATTCTGCTCAAAGATGTATATTTTATGCAGGAAGAGAATTTGCTCTAGTTAATTACTTTATTCTTTCCTATACAAATACTAAAGGAAAAAGAAACACAAGTGCATATGAAATACATCTATGTTCTCCTCGCCTATGGATTTCCTGTTGGGTCTGGTTTCTCTGTATATTTCTTTTAGACTGTAAGGCCTTCCATAGAGGAAAATACCTCACACCATTTTGTGGGTAAACTCCTCATAAAAATAATAAATAGTTTTAGATTCTGCCCTTACTTATATGTATATAGTTCCACTGCTTTTAATGGGAGATCAGTTTTTAAAGTAATATAAATTGCCTAGTATCTTTCAATTTGGTAGTGGGTCTTGGCTAAATCTGGTCCAGGGTAGAATTTATTACTTTTTTAATTTTGAATTTAAGGCCATTTATGTTGTTGTACTTTTACAACACCTGGGTGACAGTGATCATCACCTGCTGGAATTCACCATCCAGCACAAGGTGGCAAAGGCCTGCAGCAGGGCAGCAGCCCTAGATTTAAGGAGGGCAAACTTCAATAAGCTAAGGAGAATAGTCAGGGAAGCACTGAGGTCCCAGAGGGGAGGGGAGCCACGTGTCCTAGGAGAGTGGTCACTCATTAAGGAGATGATCCTCCAAGCCCAAAGGGAGGTAATCCCAACAAGGATCAAAGGGAGCAGGAGGGCACACAAGCTCCCATGGCTCACCAAAAGCATCCGGGAAGGTCTCCTAGCTAAAAGGGAGGCGTACACCCAATGAAAAGGAGGGGACATCACCAGGGATGACTATACTGCAGTTGCTTAAGCCGGTCCGTTCCCCCGCTACATGACTTTGGTCAGGCCACAGTTGGAGTACTGCATCCAGTACTGGGCGCCGCACTTCCAAGGGGATGTGGCCGGCCTGGAGGGGGTTCAGAGGAAGGCCACCCACTTGGTGAGAGGGCAGCAGGACAAGCCTTATGAGGAGAGACTGAGGGACCTGAACCTGTTCAGCCTCAGCAAGAGGAGGCCGAGGGGGGACCTGGTGGCTGCCTACAAACTCATCAGAGAAGATCAACAGCAAATAGGTAGAGCCCTTCTCTCCCCAGCACCACCTGGGGTGATGAGGAACAATGGTAATAAGCTGATGGAAAATAGGCTTAGGTTAGAGATCAGAAGGCAATTTTTTACAGTTAGGGTTGCCAAGATCTGGAACCAACTTCCCAGGGAAGTGATCCTCACCCCTACTTTGGGCAAATTCAAGAGGAGATTGGATGATCACCTGTCTGGGGTCTTGTGAACCCAGCATTCATTCATTTTACCATGTGTGCAGTCTGCAGCAGCAAAAGAAAAACTGCAGACATGCTTCATAGTATTTCATAACTTTTCTGCTTTTTTGTTATTAGTTGTCATTATTGATGATTAAGGCCCCATAGGCCTCTATATTTGCTAGATAATTCATATAAATGTGTTACGTATGAGTCCAGTTCTCAAAAATATAAGCAGAGAAAAATTTTCCAGTAGCTCGGTTCTGTTACAAAGCAATTGAGTGTTAAGTATAGTGTTGAAGATAACTTCCCCTTTAGCATGAACAAATACAGCGATTTGCCACCAATAGGTAATAGGAGCATGAAGGAAGAGGTAAAAGTTGCTTCGCTAAATCAAATTTTCATAATATCTCCCAGTATAGGAGCTCCTTCACAAACAAATGACACAGTTGGGATTATCTGAATCCAGAGAGGCTGGAATAGAGGAGTATTTCCAATAATAAATCTTCAACAAATGTTAGCTTTCTCTGTGTGACTTCTGTTCTGAGGGGAAAAATCATAGGGCGTAAATGCAGAGGGAAAGCCAACTTCATCTACCTCCTGCTCTCCGTGCTACTTAAAATAGGAGACTGACTGATGCTGGAAACAGTCCTTAGCTAAAGTCATGACTCCATTGCATTTCCCCTTGAAAAGGCTTTATGAATACTTAGAAGAATATTGGTGCAGATCTTAAACAAACATTTACTTTGATCTCTAGGTAACATGTGGAGAAAGAAAATAATATTTACTTTTCCTGATCCTGTGCTATTATTCTGCATGTGGGAGTGAGGGAAGGTAAATATTTTTCTTAAGTTGAAAAACATAAGAAGTGCTACACAGGGTCTGACCAATGGTCCATCTAACCCAGTATTTTTGAACAATAGCAGAAATGGATGCTAGAGGGAGATCACTGAACCCAATATCTACAGAATGCTCTATCCGCTATTCAGTATCTTCCTTGGTATCCACCATTATTGGTTTAGAGATGCCAAAGGAAACATCTCTCACCAATCTGGCCAACAGCCATGACTAAATCTATCCTACATGAATTTATCAAGTCCTTTTTTGAACCTGGCTGTGCTATCCGCCTCTACTGGCTCCTATGGCAGTGAATTCCATAGGTTAACTACAAGTTGTATAAAAAAGTAATTTCTCTTGCTAGTTCTAAACCTATCACCTACTAATTTCAGAAGGTGCTCCCCAGTTCTAGTATCCTGGGACTTGGTCAACAACAGTTCCCCGTTTATTTGGTCTAAACCCTTCATGATTTTATAGAGTTGTTGGTTGTAGCCATGTTCATCTAAGGACATAGGCAGGCAAGGTTCCTTGGGTAGATGTGATAACTTTTATTAGAACAACTAAATAGCTGGAAAAAGCCCGTTTAGCCTCTTCTGATACGGCAACTGCTTTATGCCCCTGATCATTTTGGCTGCCCTCCTTTGTACCTTTTCTAATTCTACTACTACCTTTTTGAGATGCAGCTCCTCACCATTAGCTTGGGACTTGACTACCAAGAATAATTTGGTAACATCTGCAAACTTGGAGATTTCACTGTGCTCCCCCATTTCCAGGTAACTGATGAAAATGCTAAACAAAATAGGGCCCAGCATGGATTCCTGTGGGACCCCACTTTTGAACTTCCTCCATCCTGAAAAGTGACCATTCAGCCCTACTGTTGGCTTCCTGTCTTTTAAACAGTTCTCAATGCACAAAAGCCCTTCCCTCCGATACCACGGCAACATAACTTTTCTAAAAGCCTTTGGTGAGCCCATGTCAAATGCTTTTAGAAGTTTCCAAATATACTATGTCAACTGGATCTCCCTTGTCCATGTGCTTGTTAATACCCTCAAAGAACGCCAGCAGATTTGAGAGGCAGGATTTCATTTTACAAAAGCCATGTTTGCTCTCCCCCAGCAGATCATATCCGTCCATGTAAGCAGGAAATAAAAAGAAAGGAAAAAAGATGACTCAGATCATTTTGAAAACTGATTGTATATAGATGAAATAAAAAATGAGGTTCCCAAGCCATTAAGCAGTTTAATGATTTTGAAAAGAACAGTTGAGAAAAGTGGAAACTTTGTTGTGGGCTTTGCAGAATTTACATTAAAATAAAACTGGAGGTTTCCATAGAAAATTACTTTTTAGTAATGTTATTTCATGCTGATGACAATATACAAAGAATCATAGAAAATTAAAGCTGGAAGGGACCACAGGAGATCGTCTAGTCCAACCCCCTGCACAAAGCAGGACCATCCTCAACTAAATTATCCCAGCCACAGCTCTGTCTAGCTGGGTCTTAAAAAAAACTCCAAGCATGGAGATTCCACAACCTCTCTAGGTAACCTGTTCCAGTGTTTGAGTACCCTCCTAGTGAGACATTTTTTCCTAACATCTAACCTAAATTTCCCTTGCTACGATTTGAGACCATTGCCCTTTGTTCTGTCATCTGCCACCACTGAGAACAGTCTAGCTCCATCTTCTTTGGAAATAACCTTCAGGTAGTTGAAGGCTGCTATCAAATCTCTCCTCAGTCTTCTCTTCTGCAGACTAATTAAGTCCAGTGTCCTCAGCTTCTCCTCAGAAGTCATGTGTCCCAGCCCCCTCACTATTTTCATTGCCCTCTGCTGGACTCTCTCCAATTTGTTCAAATCCTTTCTGTGATGAGGGGCCCAAAACTGAACGCAGTACTCCAGGTATAGTCTCACTAGAGGTGAATGCTCAATAGAGAGAAATAATCACTTCCCTTGATCTGCTGGCAACATACCTGGCAACACTGTTGGCTCATATTCAGCTTATTTTCCAAAGTAAACCCCAGGTCCTTTTCGACAGAGCTGCTGCCCAGCCAGTCATCCCCCAGCCTGTACTGGTGCATGGGATTGTTCCATCCTAAGTGCAGGACTTAAAGCTGGGCATATTTAAATGAGTAATTTATTAGCTGAAAAATACATTTTATGGAGATGGTGGACAAAACATTCATGAAGTTATGTCAAATTCAGCAAATAGTTTTAGTGGGAAAAATACTAAAAAGTCTTTAAGTTTTGCTTTATTGCTTCCAAAACAATGGGTTTAGATTTATTTTTTCCTTTTTGAAGTTACGTTTGAATTTAAAAACTGCTAAAGTGTAATCTTAAGAAGTGTCAAAAGAGATCAAAAGTCCAAAGACAAAGCAAAGTATTTCATTTAAGGTTAAATAAAACCTATTGGGCAGCCCAAAACAAAGTATTACCAGACTTTTCATTTCACTAAGAATTTTTAATTTCCCCAGGAATTTTTTTTAAATTTCATTTAGTTTCATTTCAAGTAAAACAATTTCATTTTCTTGTTTTTGGACTTTCCCAACACCTCCACCCCCTCAAATAAACAATTTAGTTATACAGTTCTAATGACCTGTTAGGCTGCGTACGCGTGTAAAGTATCTCTATGTAATAACGTCAATACATGCTGGGGGGCGGGTATAAGTATTTTTACTGTTAACTGACATATTTATATGTGTACAAAAACTGGGTTTATACCAGATCTAATTAAAATTAGGATTCATGTTTCAGGATTAGCACATCTTTTTGTGACTGCTTGTTTTTAAGATTCCCTTCCTTAATAGAAGCTTTTGGTTTTGGCCCCCACAACTTGTTATTCTAGTGTGCTATCATGCCTTTCCTAAGCCCTTTAGAAGCAGTAATTACCACGGTCCTTATCATCTGTGACTGGCAAGCATTGCCACGTAACTGTTTGACAGCTCTAGAATTTATGGGAGCTGAAGATAACAAATTGCCTTGTCAGAATTTGCCAGGCTTAAGGACACTCTGAACTGAATTTCAGTAAAGGATAGAAGAACATGCATATCCTTATATATTGAAGGCAGAGGTTGAGCAAATTAGTCTGATAATGATCCTAGTTTGATGATGATTTTTTACACAAATCAACTTTAACAGGTATGCTTTTATGGGTATTATCCCAATGAGCACGCATATGCAGTTTGCATGCCTCAAACCCATTTGCGTGTGCACCCATTCATTGCACTGCTAATTTGCAGCATGGTCAATTTGCTGTGTGCCAGAGCACACATGCAGCGATGTGCCCTCTTGTGTCGCCACTATTTGTCCTGTGGGAAATAAACAACCCTGCCACATGTGTGCGCTTGTCAGGACACACCCTGTAATTCAGTATTTGCTCAGCACTGATTGTGTTGTGTCCATGCATTTTTGGTTATGTATGTAAGGCATAATTTCCTAATATTAAAACATGATGAAGGACAGATAAGTAACTACATATTTTTTATCCTTTTTCTTTTCCTTAATGCAACTCATACCAGTAATTACCAGGAAAATAGGATTTTTTTTGTCTGTTTCATTTTAAATATGCCATACTGTATTAGCAGTATATATTATGGACTAGAATCAAATCATTCTTATAGCTGTCTAAAAAGGATTTTGATAGAATTTCATCACCTAGGTCACAGAAAGCAATCCACATTAGCCCCATTCCAGCAGTCATATAATCATACTAGCAGGGGGAGGACCAGGGGGAAGGCGGGGGAACATACACACAACACAGAGCATCACCACTATGCATCGCCACTGCCTTCCAGGAGTGGGGGGAGGGGAGCTTACCTCTCCATCCCTTCCATCCCCCTCCACCAACACCTCATGCCGCCACTGCATCCAGTGCTGCTGGCCTAACTGCCCCACTCCCCCCTCTGCCCTGCTCCTCATAGGTGGCAGAGCACCACCAGGATGGCAAAGACAGAGCAGAGCACTCTGTCCCCTCTGTCTCCACTGTCATGGCAGCACTCTGCATTCTGATTGGTTATTTCACCAATCAAAGTACTCCAAAAACGTTATGAACAAACAATCTCTTTATTATATAAGAATAGATATTAGATGCTTCAATTTTGGCTGAAAGAGATCCCTACAGACCTGCACTTGGACTACCAGATGTGCTAGAAAGCAATCCACATAAGCCATCTAGACCAGGAGCATGCAGTTATTTCGAGCAGAGGGCCACTTACCCAGTTTTGGCAAGTTGTCAAGGGCCGTGCGGGTAGCCCCACCCCTTGACAGGTGCTTCACCCCTTGGTCACCATGTTGGGACCAGTGTCTTGGGACCAATGTCCCAGGGCCACTGCCGGTGGGGCCCAGAGCAGGGTGCAGGCTGGCAGGGGTCTGTGGAGCTGGATTGGGCTGCACCAACAGGGAGAAGAGGGAGCTGGCCCGGCTCCATAGAGCCCCTGCCAGCTGGGACCCTGTATTCCTGCTGCCCTGCTCTCAGCCCTGCCAGTGCTGGCCATGGGACAGCGGTGTGGGCCTCGTGCTCCGACTGACTCCTGCATCCACTTACTCCCAATGCCCCCCAGCCCTGCTGTACAGGGCAGGGGACAAGCTGGTGCTGAGTGCAGGAAAAAAGCAGCCCTTTGCCTGCCCCATGACCAGTGTTCCCTGCTGCAGCTGCTTGCAGCCTGCATGGGTCTGTCCTGAGCAGGCACAGGCAGTCCCACATGGGCTATGAGCAGCTGTAGTGCAGGATGCTGGCCAAGGGGCAGGTGAGAGGCCGCTTTCCCCCACCCCATGCTCAGCACCAGCTTGTAACCTACCCCACTGCCAGCCTGGGCCCCATGCGGCTCCAGGCTCGTCCAGCGGGGCTGCGCATAGTGGCAGCAGCCGTGCCCCCCCCCCCCCATTTGCCATGAGGGGCAGTGTTTGCCACCACCACCTCTGGGCTGCCCAGTGTGTGAGCTCTGGGTGGACAGCAGCAGCAGCAAACACTGCCCAGCACAGCAAGCTGAGGGGCCACAGCTGCTGCTGCCATGCACAGCCCCGACAGGTGAGCCCAGAGCCGGCACGGGGCCCAGGCTGGCAGCAGTGTGGGTTACAAGCTGGTGCGGAGTGCAGGAGAAAAGTGGTCCCTCCCCTACCCCGTGGTCGGTGCCCCGCACTGCAGCCACTCGCAGCCCTGCATGGGGCTGCCTTTGCCTGCTTGGGACAGCCCTGCATGGTGTGCAAGTGGTGGCAGCAGGGAGCAGCAGCCATGGGGCAGGCAAGGGGCCACTTTTTTCCGGTGTCCCCCCCTGCCCGCTGCCCCCTGCCCTTACCTGAGGTTCTGGTGTGGGGCAGTCACCAGTCCCAAGCCAGAAGCCCCTGCTGGATCTTCCAGCTGGGGGCATGGAGATGGGCAGGCCCTGCTGTTGCGGGAGCCCGCCAGGCTTCCCCTGGGTCCTACTGCCTGTGGTTCTGTCATTTTTGACAGGAACCAAGGACAGATCAATATTCATTTTCTAAATGTTTTAGGGGCCCTGCAGGCAGAGTAGAATGGCCTCGCGAGCTGAATCCAGACCATGGGCCATATTTTTCCCACCCCTGATTTAGCCACTTAGCTTCTATTTAACCTCCACTACAATCCAGATCAGTGCTGAGAGGCACTGAAATTTATCTCTTGGGATCTGAAGTCCTCCTAGTTGGGGGTGGGGGACACACTGTCTCCCCTCATAATGCTGTTTATGTGCTTTGCAGTGAATCGTTATTGGGTAAAATGTATAAACAGCATTGGGAGCATGGACCAAAACCCAGTACTCCCACCCACAAAGTGCCTTCTTATTAGGCTACAGACTTATGCTTCCTTCTAGTCCAAGGACTCTTGTATTCTTTTTTGCCAAATAGATAACTTCAGGAGAGTGATAGATAATGCCTTCCTCCCTGTCTCACTCTAATAAAATTGTTTATAATCAATAAACTCTTTAAAAATGAAAAAAAAACCCCATAAGATTTTAGGTAGAACAACTGAATGTTATTAGTTGCACAGAACTGAGATCTTTAATCTCTGATCCACGGCCAAACTATATATGAGAAAATGAAGGGGAGAAGAAAAGATGAGAAGAAAGGGGGGAAATTGAATCTCTGTTTTCTTTCAGCTGAAACTCAGCATTTAAAAATAACTTTTCTAGGGTTCCAGTGCTCAGACAATAAAGCAGAGAGTGTTATAGAAAACACAGGATAGTTTCAGAAGTGTCTTCCATGGCTGTTTTTTGTACTTACTGTGTTACCTGCTCCAGGGGCTATGTTTAATTTCTGTGACTGAAAAGAGAGATAATTCAGTTTGGGAATAGCATTGACATTCAAATGAGTTATGTTATCCAGTCTTTCTATAATGCTTGAAATCCTAATACTATCCTTTTAGTATTATCAAAGTTTATGCCTATGAAATAGGCATAGCTTCTCCATCTCCATACTTACAGAGTATTTCTCACTACTAGTAATTCTCATTAACATTAAAATTTCTTCCATCGCCTCTACACATTCCCAGTGTCTTACAATTAACTGCTAAATTGCGTAATTACCTTGAGACCAGCTATACATGCAAAGTACTTATCACACAATTAAAAGCTTCAACCAGCTATAAAGTTAAATCTCAAAAGTGTGTACTAAATCTATAGCTGGTTTCTATCAAGCTTAAGTTTGCATGTGTAACAGGGTCTCCCCTGCAGCTGGGAGCCTTGTCAACTGACAGGGCTCCCAGCCACAATGGTGCACCTTGCTTAGCTAGGGGTGTACTTTGATCAGCTGGGGCTGCAATTCCTGCAACTAGTCAGGTCTCTTAGCCCAAACAAGTGGAGACTCTGGTAGCACCCTTCAGCAGCCAGGACCCAGAATCCCACAGCTGTGGATGCTGGTTCCCTGCAGTGTGCCTCCTGGTGATCCTCCCCACCCCAGGGGTGCATGAAACCCTCAGGGTGAAAGGATTGCTACTGGAGGGATAGTCCAATCCTGGGGGTTTCATGCACCCTCAGGACTCTCCCACCCTGGGGATTTCACACACCTCCAGGATGGGGGGATTCCCCTGCACCAGCAATAAGGCACAATGAAATCTAATGTGCAGTTGTGTGCCATGCCTTCACCTGCACATGTAGAGGGGGCCTTATATTTCCTTAGGGAAGACGCACCAACTGTAGCTCAGTTCAAGAGAACACATGATCCTAATCAGATACACTCTAAGAACATTAATACCATAGTGTTGAAACAAGAGTTTGGGCTGATGATACTTGACTGAAAATGAAATTTTCAAAGTACAGATCTCTCCATAATAGTGTTTAACTTTATCTAACTTAATTAATATTGTCATAAAGCCAGAGCACCCTGTTTCTTGTACAAATATGTCCATTCTCAATAATGAAATGAAATACTATGCAGTATTTGTTCTTTGTTTCAGAATTACATTCCCTTGATTCCAGGTTTAAATTTGAATTCTTCTATTTGATTTGTTCTATCCTGCACAAATCAGATACCATTGCTGTCTACATGTGAATAGCAGTAGACAAAAAATTTGCTTAAGTTCTGTGTATATATGAATAGCAGTGTGTCAGCCCTCTGAATAATACTTCTGCTGAAGAGCTGCTGAGTGGACTGCAGCCTCCTACTTTCACAGCTTGTCTTCAGAATTCTGTTCATGCTTAACTTGCTCGGGATACTGAAATGCAGAATCATCCGACAGATGCTTTTCCTTCTGGTGCTTGAACAAAAGGCAAACACACAGTAATATATTATGGGCCAGATTTTCAACAGAGCTCTGGCAAAAGTAGCTAGCAGCAGCTCAAGTTTCAATGCAAGGAAGGATCATGAGGAGTAGGGATGGTGCAAAGAGGGGTATGAGAATCTGACAGGGAAAAAGACAGTATAATCAGCTTTTCTTGTAGCTTATTATCTGTTGTTTTCATATTCATTCTTATTCATTGTGAAGCTTCAGATATTTCTTCAGAGTTGACAGTTTTGCCTCATTTGTGTCTGAGTCAGTTACATCATGCTTATCTTTATTTGCCTCATGCTTCCTTTTGGCAAAGAATAGTTTTCTAGGATTATTTTCTGAGCTTTAGTTTCCACAGTTTTTCCAAAATGGCTGCAGTTTAATGCATCTCACCAACAGCTCCATAAGCAGGAATTTGGTCTCTACTCCACATTTTGCCAAAGACTTATCAAAGCTGTAGTGAGGTACTTGACTATTTGGATCTGAGAGGTAAAGGCAGCCAGACAAAATGTTAACCACATCAGTTCCTTGTGACCCATCAGCAACAGAAGCAATTAAACCTTAACCATAATAGTCCTACTATGCTCAGAAATACCTTTTGACCTAGAGTTAAGCAATCTACTTGGGGGGGGGGGGTATGTCTTTAAATCTTTTTTCTTTTGTTTTTTTGTGCATCATGTAAACTGGCAGTTTTACCAACTGCCACTTTTAACATGTATCCAGTGCTTGGACAATTTGTGTAATGGGGCTGTCTCTTGGGCATATAATTATGAATTGCACCATCAACCTTAAACTCCAATTCTTTTAGTGTATCTTCTCTAAATTTATGCCATTTGATCAATGACAAAGTTGTAGAACTCTGTGTTGAGCCTAATATTTGAAATGAGCACATGAATCCTAATTCCTGTGTTCAAAATTATATTCTTCATAGTTTGTTGTTCTTGGGACAGTGTTACATACCACGTTTTTGCAAAATTACTTCCATTTTGTCTACCTCTTTGGCATTCGTATCAGGAAGTGCAGTGAAATGACCACATCCACATTTCAGATGATACCAAGAGAGCGGCAGCCAGGACCATTTTTATGTCCCTGAAGCACATAACAACCTCCTGTCCCATCTTCTCCCTTCTCTTCGCTTTCCTCCCGCCCCTCCTGCCACTGCTGTGGGTGGGATGGGGAGGAAGCTCCAGAGCTACTCATGCCCTGCTCTGGCCAGGCCACATGGGGAGCTGGGGAAAGCAACAGTAGCAGTGGTAGCTGATTTCCTGCTCGAATCTCTGCCAGTATTCCCCATGGGAGCAGGTGCAGGGAGGGGAGACCACACACTCCATTGCTGCTGCTCCTGGCTAGGCCTGGCTTCCTACATAGGCATCTCCCACAGCCCCAGCTGGAATGGCCTGAAGCACCTCTGGAGGTCCCCAGCCAGGAACAGCAGCAGTAGCAGTGGGTTGGGGCAGGAGGGAAGGGAAGAGGAGAAGATGTTGACCATAGAGGAGGAAGCAACAGGACTGCTGGGAGTGGGGAGATACTTTTACCTGATTCAGAGACTTTAAAGAAGTCCCTGGCTGCTGCTTCCATGGCATGTTCTACCCCCTGGGGGAAGTTGGGAGTGGAGATGCCCATCACCCCTGCAGTGTTGCTCACTGCTCCCTCACTCCCATTTACAAAATCCTGGATCTGCCATTGAGTATCACGTATTTGTAATTCTGGAATAGTAAACATAATATTGATCTTTGTTTATCTAGTTTTTCAGTTGTATCTACTGCTGTGACAGAAAAGAAAATGCTTTGAAAAAGTTTTCAAATATTAGTGCATATTTCCTACAAGATGCCCTGAAAGTGTAGGCTTGATTAATTCATCTTAGCTTGAAGTCATCTCTTCTGTTGCACCTTTGAAGCTGCCATTTCTTTTATTCTATTTAGTTTTCAATGAGCATTCATGGAACCAGGGAACAATCTAGCTTTCTGTCAAATAGAGCTGTGCCCATTTCCTCTGTGGGCCAGCTCTGGCTGGGGTTTGGCTGTGGGAGACAGCCTGGCCCTAACGTGGCCCCGTAGGGGAAAGGAGCTTTACTTGGCCCCATGTGGGTGCAGCCCAGGGCTGACCCAGAAGTTGGTAGGAGAGGGTGTGGCTTGGTTCTGACAGACCACACAGAACTTGGGGTTTGGGAATTTGGCAGAGGGCACCATATTAATGGCCATTGCTCCCCAGCTGCTAAATTGCTGGACCCTAGGGAGTCCAGCAGGCCAGAAGCAATGATTCTGTGTACCTCATTTGGCCCAAGGGCTAGAGCAGGAGTCAGCAGTGTTTTAAGTCAGAGTGCCAAAACATCGACCACCTCGACTTGTAAGGTGTTTGCATGCCAGGGGCAAATGACAGGGAAGCCTTGAGGGGCCTGATCCTTGTGACAGCATAGCGTCAGCCCCTTCCCTGCCATCCTTCCTGAGGCTTTCGTACCAAACAAAATGCCTTTGCATGCCACAATCTGGCACCTGTGCTGAGTAACCGGCCCCTGGGCTAGAGGCTGAGCACCTCTGAACTAAACAGTGAGAGGAAGAATCCCTGCTTTATTCACAATGACTCTTAGCAACTTATGTCAACAAAACACAAAACTATCAGGGTTGTATAAGTACCTTCAGGGGCATCAGCATTCACACACTTGGTAGAATCTTGATCACTGGGCATGTATATGCAGCAAAGCTGGCTGGAAAAATAGGAATATTTTTTCTCCACAAACTTTGTCTTAAATAAAATATAATTTTTTGGTAAACAAGGAGACATTCAAAATAGTTCAGCCAGCTCTAGCTGTTAAGTTCACAAGCCTTTTGGGAGATAAATAGGGTCTGTTTCCTTCTTCTTGTCTGCTCTTCCATCCAAACACATTCTCATTTCCCCTTCCCAAGTCAACTGGAGCCTTTTATAGCCATACAACTTCTCTTCCTTTAGCCATCCTGTCATGCATAGCCAGATGCCTAGCCGCCACCATCCCTTTCTCTGGCTCAGCCTTCTGACTACCCTCTTTGTCAGTTGCACATCTCTTTCTAACCCTGCATCTTACAGTTTTCCATTAGTTCAAATGCTTTTACCATAAGACTGGAGGAACTAGCAAACTCCTCTGGACCCTTTATAATTATACTGCTGAGTACAGGGCAGTGCTATCCAGCTCCTATGGCTCCTGAAGGGATTCTGGCACCCCCTATAGTTGGCACCCAGGGTTGGTGCCCTGCTTGCCCCCCTCAGTTACACTATGCCCTATTTTAGCTTGGCAGAGTTTATTTGAGGGTTTAATGGGTGTCATTTTCTTAGAATGAAAATGGCATGGACCTGGGATGTAGATTTAAAGGTGAGGATATTGATGCAGTTGTAAAAAACAAACTCATTGTTCTGGGCAATAGTTAGAGACAGGTAGAGTGGTCAATATTAAGTTGTTTGAAAAAGGGAGCTATGAGAGTATTTTTTCATGTTGAGAAAAGGGAGCTCTTAAGGAGAAAGGGGTTAAGCCAAACTCAATGCATTATGAATTGTAACTGATACAGTAAGCTAGTGTGCATGCATTATTAAATCAAGAGTCTGGCAACCACTGATCCACTGACCAAGATCTAAAAGAGGTATTTCACCTTCAGTGTTGTCTAGGCTGTGGAGATTGTGCAGTGATTGCCACTGTGGATGGGGAAAAAAGAGGGGGTGTTACTGAAAGAAGAGAAGCAATAGGCTGGCCAGGCAGCTGGCCAATTAAATTGAATCTGGGACAGAACTGGTCTCAGTGATATCAGGCAGAAGGCACACCTTATAAACTAATTAAATCAGAGATACATAGCATAAACTTTCATGAGCCCAAGCTCACTTCATCAGATGCTGTGAAAGGACACACATGAGGTAGCATATAAAATGGAGAGAATGATTTTAATACAAAAGACAGGAAGAAGGGAGGGAAAAGTGGGGATGGAGAAAGTGAGAGAGGGAAGACAGTGCTGGGAGAGGCAAATAAGCAATAACCCCCAAAATGGACAAATCCTGGTAAATTACAAGGTCTGTTCACTCTAACCGTAATAGATGTGTAGAACAGTGTGGAACAGATTTGATTAGAAGATATTTGACTCACATTTTCTTGCTTGTAAAATACAGTCCTTAAGGCATGCCTGGAGATTGCTATAGTTGTATATGACAAACAGTTCTGTGGGTAGTATTTTTTTACTGGACCCCCCTGTGTAGTTAGGGGATATGGGCCAGATTTTGGGTACCAGGTACCCTTTCACAGGTCTCTAACAAAAAAACAGACACAGCTTGAGCTAAATAGCAGATAGAACAGGGCTCTATCCACATGTACGTAAAACAAAACAAACAAGTTAAACAAAATTCCATATGTAAATAAGAACAGGACATAAGAGACATTATGAGGTAACAGATCCTGGTAAGTGGAAGAACAAGACCATTCAAGAGGGTGGTTATCTACTTAAAATGTAGAGAAACTAAATTTTTGCAGGTTGGTCACAGTATAAATAGCAAATTCCAGGGATATTTCCTGGATGTGCTTATATATGATATGCAATAAAGCAAAATATATGTAGAGTCATACAAAAAAGTTTAGAACTATTTATTTATGCTTACCTTAATGAAAATAGCCCATTAAGGTAGGTGCTTATGCCTCGGCAGGGGGTGGAGAGATGAGGGGGCAGCTTCCATCTTGTGAGCAGCTGGAACCAGGTGGAGCAGCCCTCGGCAAGGCCTTGGCATGTCACCTCACCAGCTGGCACTCCACCCCCAGCCTCCTGAGGTGGGGGAGAAGGCCAGGCCGGGCTGCAGTGGCAGCAAGGCCTGCTGGACCTCACTAGGGTGCCAAAATTTTATTTTTATTACGTTTTTTTTTTTGAGTTGATTTTGCAGACAATCCTATTATTCACATTTTCCGTGAAATCCACAGAATTGCAAATTGAATAGACCTTCAGGCTGCTTGCAAACACTAAAAAAACAAAACAAAACTGTGCTTTACTTTAAACTTGATGCGTTCCCGCACAGAACCCTGCACATGCCCAAAAGAGGCAGCACATTACTTCAGGCTGGCTCTACAGTGTCTGTAAAGAATGGGCATTTTAGTGCGGGTTTTTTGACACTTGTATCTAATAGCTGATTAAATCAGCTTTAGTTAAAAGTGCCAAAATGTCCTGCTGAAGCACCCAATCTTAACAGATACTGCAGAGCTGTGTTGAAGTAATGTGCTGCTTCTTCTGGTAAAGCTCAGTTTGTTTGTTTTAACATCTGCAAGTAGCCCTACTTATCATCTGGGCTAGGGATAGAAGTTACACATAAACTGGTTTAAGAGATCAGAAACTAGTCTAAATGTGTAACAGACCAGAAGTTCAGTGCACTTAAACCTCTTCCAAAATGACCAAAACTGATTTAAGATGAACCTGGTTGGATGTAGTATCAGACTTAACTGATTTAGGTCAAATTGATTTATGGAACTTCTACCCCAGATCCCCTCCCAATTCAACTTATCTCAGGGTTCTCCAGCATCCCAGGATGCTGTGCAGCCCTAGGCTGTGCTCACTGCTCCAGCAGACCAGGGCAGCCCCACCCCCAGTTGTAAGATCCCCAGACCCTGGCAGATTCCCCCAGCCCTACCACCTCCTCCTCTGTAGGAATTGGCTTGGCTCCCAGCTGGGGTAAAGGGAGTAAAGCCCCCACTGTGGGCTTCCCCTTATGCTGGGCACAGCCTGGCTGGGCGTTCACAGCTGGGAAAAGAGTGTTTCCCTCCCTCCCCAGCCGGCCTGCAGGCTGGGGAAGAGGTGTGGCTGGGTGATTGCCTAGGATCTCACCTCAGGTGGGGGGAGTAAAGACCCCACTGTGGTCGTCCCCCCCCCGCAGTGCCAAGGGAAGGGGAGGGAGAGTGAGACCACCCAATTCCCCCCTCAGCCTGCCTACTGGCTGGGGAGAAGACATGATTGGATGATCATCTCAGTTCCCAGTTCCCATCTCATATGGGGAGAGTAAAGCAGTGGTGGTCATTTTACCTCCCACTCCCTCCTCAACCAGCCTGCTGGCTGAACAGAGGCCCTGGCTCCCAGCTGTGGGGAACCTCACAGTGGGGACTTTACTCACCCTGCCTCAGCACTCTCCCTGGCTGGCAGGCCAGCTGAGGACAGGGTATGGGGGTTGGGGTGGGAATGGCCTCCACTGCAAACTTCCCCCTATGCCGGGCACAGCCTGCTAGGAGTGGAGGGGTCAAGAGCCAGGTGTAGGGGCCATTTCCCTTTTCACTCCCTCCTCTGCTGGCTGAGGAGAGAGCATGGCCAAGTGATCGCCCAACTCCTGGCTGCAGGGAAGCCCACAGTGGGGGCTTTACTCCCCCTGCCCAAACCAGGAGCTGGGGTGATCACCCAGCCATGGGCACTCCCCCTCCTCAGCCAGCAGAGTGGCTGAGGAGGAAGTGGGGGAAAAACAGCCTCCGCTGCAGACTTCTCCCCACCCTGCACCCAACACAGCCTGGCTAGGGGTCCAGAACCAGAGAGGGGGCATTTCCCCTTCCCCACTCCCTCCTCAGCTGGCCAAGGAGGACTGGCCAAGGTGATTGGCCCAAGTGATTGGCCCAGTTTTGGCTCTGGAAGCCCAATCCAAGTAGACCCTAGCTCAGAGCCCGGTGTGGGGGGGGTTCCCCCCATCCCCCCTCCTCAGCTGGCTGGAGGCTGAAGAGGGAGCGTGGCTGAGGGACTCGCCCATCTCCCTGCTGCAGTGGCCGACAGACTGGGAGGCATGCTCTAGCTGTGTCCCCCTCCACCCCCCACCTCCTGGTATAGGCTACTACAAGGGTCTGGCTACCTTTCAGGTTGAAAAGTGAATGTTAGTTCACTTTATTATTGGTTCAATCGAATTAGCTTATGGAAACCTGCAAAGATTGAATTGATTTAGCCTCAGGTTTTTTAACTGTCTGTACTTGGCCCTGTAGAGTGCAAAGAGATTAGTGGGGAGAGCAAAAACCTGTAGCTGTTCTGTCAAGCTCAGGGGTGATCTGATGGCCACCTATAAATTTATCAAGGGTGACCACCAGGATCTGGGGGAACATTTGTTCACCAGAGCGCCCCAAGGGATGATGAGGTCGAACGGTCACAAACT
>NW_017728931.1:103732823-103740530 GCF_001723895.1 Crocodylus porosus
ATGATCTCCCGAGGTCCCTTCCAGCCCTAATGTCTATAAAATCTATGAAATCCTCCTCCCATTATAGCGTACTGTGATCTCTATGCAAATATACCATACTTACCAGTATTTTCAAGGAAAGGTCTTCTTTTGTTTCAGTCCACCTTTCAACAACAAGGTGTGTATCTTATTTGGGGACACGTCAGATGCAAGAAAATACATTATTTCTCTCAAGGTCTGTCCTTTTCAAGTAAAAGCTATAACTGATGATTCCTCTTACAGTTCAACTGCAGGAAGGTACGTAACAACCAAGGGTGTGGGGTCAGTGACGGTTTTCTGTCCATATTGTAGTAGGTGGCTGCAGAGTATTTACACCTGGTATTTTGAGTGCTCTCTAGTCATTGCTCTCCTACAAGATGTTTGTTTAATGCCAAGCATTCTTAAATAGAAGCTTTGAGAGACAAAATAAAACATGGTAGAAAATTTGCCACACATCTCATGTTCTTTTTTCTCTTATGAAAATTCTGCAAGAATAGAGATGATTTCCTTACAGAGAATTGAACCAGAAATTCTACCAACACTCATACTTATAACTATATATAACTGTATGTAGTCTTAGACCTTGTCCAAAATAAAGATAAGCTGCACATGGGCTGGAAGTTTAGACAGTCTGGGGCTTTCCCAGAGGTCCACTGTTTACTCTGCACAGAGATATAGGACTAAGTCCTTCTTCCCTTTACATGTCCAAATGGAACATAGGCAGCTGCATAGCTGGCACTTAAACACAATGTGGCATTGTTTCTCACCCAATGGTGAATGAAAATTGGCCTGCTGACATAGCTGCTGGAAGTAAGGTGGTAAAAACCCTCCAATGTTTTGATACAATAATCTGGTTTTCAGGACACTTGTGTAGGAGATAGGAGATCTAAACTGGCAGTTGGAGAGGTATTGAATGAACCTGTACCTCCTGCTTCCCAGCAAAGTGCTCCAATGGCCAGACCATAGACATAACATTGGCTAGACCCCACTCCGGCCTTCCTTTCAGAAGTGGCCCACTGCACATTGGATAATAAACACTGGGAAAGTTTTTGGCCCACTGGAAGCATGGACCCCCTCCCTTCCAAGCCAGCCTCCATCTCAACAAGCCGTATTTTCTTTGGCTTATTCTTTTTTCCTGGCCCCTTTCTAAGCCTTTACCCAGCTTTTAATGCAAATCTGGGCAAACCTATTCACCAAACAGCTTCTTGGCTAGAGTGCAGCAGTACTAACATGTTCAGTAGCCATGTACATACTTACTTGGATGTGAATTAAGTGCCAAAATTTATAGTTACATAGCTGCATATGTGCCATTTAGGAATGTAAAGGAAAATAGCATTTAGCCCATAACCACCAGCTCCAGAAAATTCAGAGTTACAACTGAAACTCCTATTAAATCTATCTGGCTTGCTTGAATATTACAGCTGTTGGTTTCTCATATCAACATCTCAAAATAATAGATGAACTTTCATACTAGCTGACCTATATTACCAATGTGGAGTCCGGCAATATTGATAATTTATTGAATTCAGTTTCCTGAATTATTTACTTCAAGATCAGTTGTTCTGTCTGTCTGTCTCTCTATCAATCTATCTGTCTTTGGGTTTTATGCCACTGTCTGTTTTCATAGTTACAGGAATAGTTTCACCTTTTGACTTTTTTTTGCCCCTTCTGATATACTTCCTTAAGTCAAATTATGTAATTCTACCGCTGCTTCTGCTGTGTCCTGTCACAATGTTCAGTTTTCAGTCCAAAAATGGGCACATACTATTACTTGATCTGTAGCCATAGCAAGGTCCTTGTTGGTGCATGGTTCCCCCATATGTGGGCAGACCATGAGCTATTTTATTGTTTGAAAGTTTCCTCCACATTCACACATAGTATTCACATCATCAGAGCACCCCAGTTATATGTTCATTTTAGTCTTACTGACCCCTGTTTGGAAGTAGTTCAAGCTTCTCCATGTTGACCAAACAAGGTCTGTGCCTGCAGGGAGATGTTTGGCAGCTTTGATACTCATTCTGACTCCCTCCTGAGGTATCTCTAGGCATGATTGCCACATTTTTCATGTGGCTATCAACGTTTCATCCAGTGGCTGCATTGTAGAGAGGAAACGTTTTTGCAATTTTAGTCTACCAGGAGTCTCAGTGTGGCCATGTAGTGGGTATATCTTATCTTTGGTCTTCCGGGTATGTTCTGTTTTGCTTGCTACTGTTCTCCTGATGTTTGGTGGGGCAATTCAGATGAGTAAGTGGAGACTGTTGACATTCACTGATTTAAGGCATTTAAGTAATGTACTTACAGCTTTTGTTCAGCACATTATCTAGCTTCTTTCCATGTGCTGATCTTTCCCAAACTGGGCATGCGTATTCAGCTCCCAAATAACAAAGTACAAGCACAGTACGTCATAACATTGTTGGATTGCCCCCTAGACAGAGTTGATAAGCATCTTTAATATGTTACTCTGGGAACTAACTTTGTACTTTTTCTTTTCTATTTGTGCTTTATATGAAAGTGTGCAGTCTAGTGTCACTCCCAGGTAGATAGGATTCAGGCATTGGGCAAGAGCTATTCCATTCCAGGTTTGGATGGGTTGCTTACAGGTACGTCATTTCTGATAGTGGAAAAAACTAACCCATGTTTTATTTGTATTGGCACATAGTTGCTTTTTGATTTAATAGTCTGACAACCAATTGAGTGCTGATGCCAACATGGCCTCGACCTAGGCAAAGTTCCTAGCTTGGGCAGCAATACACAGATTGTCTGCATAAATAAAACCTCTCATGCCTGAGTAAATTGGTTGATCATGAGTGTAAAAGTTAAATAACATAAGTGCAAGTACCACTGCCTTGAGGTAGGTCATTACTTTTTTTTTGTTTTTACCATCAGCTCTATTTATATAATTCAACATAGAATCATCAATTTTCTATCAAGGATCATATTATTTGTAGTAGTTGGTAATCTTTCACCAGATCACACCTTTTTGCAAGGAGCCTCTGGAGGTTTACAGTGTTATGAGCTGCTGAGAGGTCTATGGACATGGCACCAGTGACCATTTCTTTTTTCAAAACCATCTGCAGTGTGCTGTGTGATGTCTAATATTTGACCAGTGCATAATTTCCTTGGGCAGAAGCCAGCTTGATCAGAGGTTGGGTGTTCTTTGAAAACTGATGACAAATAGTTTAAAAATAAAGCATTCAAAGAGTTTGAAAAGATGACAATAGGTCTGAAGTTCTTTGGGTCTGAGGGATATTTTTCTGTGTCTTGGAGAACTACAATATGCACTTGCCAACGTGTGTTAGGTATTTTGGATGTGATTACACATACATTGTACAATTGGGTTAGCCAGGTCCTTGTAATTGGTCTGAAATGTTTTATTTGTTCTGTGCTTTGCCATCTTTGTCCCAGACAAATTATCCTACAGGTAATTTCCTGCGGCCTAATATGGGGGCATGTGTAAATGGTGACACTTTACTGTGAAGCTAATTAGTCAGCTCCACAGTAAAGCGCATGTGTAGATGTGCCCAGTATGTTGGAAATAAGACCTCAGAGCAGATCTGTTAGAATTGGCTCTTAAGTATTGGTAAATGGCTGGCCATCTGAAGCAACTGTCTTTTTTGTGCCTGTGTATGTGCAGCCAAACCTTGTTTGAATTAACCCCTTGTTAATTTAGTTTAGATCCCTAAAGAATCTCCTTTTCCATAGTCAGACAAATCAAAGCATGTAATAACCATAAATTATTACAGGGCAATTCCAAATCTGTCACACCTCTCATTATAATACCTTCATGCTTTGTATGGAATATTAAGAGCAACAGTGAAGTCCTTGGTGAAGTTCCTGGAGTCATAGAATTCTTTTTCAGGGTAACAATTCTACAAAAACAACGTCTTTACTCAAGGAGTCAGAACTCTTGTGGTAGAGGTGATATCTTTTATTATACCAACTAGATAGTTGCAAAAAAAAATTACTTGCAAGCTTCAGGTTCACACACCCTTCCTCAGGCAAAGGAGAGTGCAGAGATTCTAAAATTGCTCCCAGACAGAAACGAAACTTCATTTTGCAAGAACTGGAGGGTGGTATAAGTTCTCCTGGGTGGGAAAGTTTATTTAATTCTGCTTCTTTTCTTGTTAAGTTGTTTCATCTTGCACAGGAGAACTGGTGGATGGAATGGTTCTCCTGGGTAGAGAAGTTCAGTTTTGGAGAAACTGCTTTGTGAGTATGCAAATTCAGCTCAAACAAAGGGCTAGAGCAGGGAGTTTGTTTTGAAGTCTCAGGGTGTTGGATTTTGCTTCTTTCTTGTAAAATTGTCAAGTTTTCATTTCCAAATGGCTAATTCCAATATCTTCCACGTTTCAGGAATATAGATTGTAGCTGTGTTGGTCTAAAGGCAAAAGCAGTCTGAACTCTTGTGGTAGAAGCAATATCTTTTACTATTTTTTGGTAGTTAAAAATTGTGATATCTAGAATTGGGGATGTAGGTCATATACATTGGTTGCTAAGGTGCAAATGAAGGCTGAGAATTGCAAATTTTCTGGCAGCCCATGACATTCTGTATTTCCCCTTTTTACATGTAAAAGTTAGAAATATTAGCTTGCAATTAAATATTTACCAATTGTGTTTTTATTTTTAGGAACTTTGGATCAAAATAATTGGTGGAAGAAATATCCAGCATGCAATGATGGTAAACAGTCTCCTATTAATATCGATGAAGACCTTACTCAAGTAAATGTAAATCTGAAGAAACTTCAATTCCATGGCTGGGAAAAGGAATCTTTGGGAGATACTTACATTCACAATACTGGCAAAACCGGTAACATGTCAAAATTCATGTTTCAGTTTAATAGAGGGTCAAGAAAATGAAATATCACCGATGGGTTGCTGAGGTTTTTCAGTAATGTTTATTTTATTTTTTTTCAGTTTTGCATTTCTGGCTTTTAGCAATTAGACAAAATCCAGGTGGTGATAGCAGCCAAGTGTAATGGAAAAGCCACAAAAATAAAGAATATAAATGAAAATTATGGGCATAGAGAGATATAGCCAGAGCAATCATAACATTAGTGTCATCCCATAATAAGTACTTATATACTTAAATAATAATTTAGCAGTTGCCACAAAATAATAATTATTACTAATAATATCTGTCTGCAGGATGCAATTAACATACAAAAATGACTTTTCAGAGTTATCTTGAATAATTTATCCACTCACCAGTAAGTAGATCATGGGACCAGCTGTGTATAGAACTGTCACCTCGGTTTGCTATTGGAATCTGGTATGGTAATGACCAAAAGTTGTTTCTATCTTGCTGAGGAGCAAGAGTGTGTCTTGGGGGTAGAGGGCAAAAGAGTATTGCTGTTCTAATGCTGTTCCAGATATAGAACATGGACAAAAAATCTCTTTACAACAGTCTCCAATGAGGGAACCTCTTCTATTTTCTTTGGAATACTATTCCACAACATTATAGGCCCTCACTCTTAGGAAATTATTTCTGTTGTCTAGCCTAAATGTTCTTTTCCTTAGTGTCATTTCATTATTCCTAGGTTCTGTTCTTGGCTCTGCAGTATGTTTTCTTAATGTTTACCTTTTAGTCCCTAATTCTTGTATGTTTGCTTGTATGTTTGCTTGCACATGTCCATTGACCATACTTTTTTGTCTCTTTAGTGGAAATTAATCTGACAAATGATTATTATGTCAGTGGAGGTGGCTTAGATACAGTATTTAAAGCAAGCAAGATCACTTTTCATTGGGGAAAATGCAATAGATCATCAAATGGATCTGAACATAGTTTAGAAGGACAAAAGTTTCCTCTCGAGGTAACAACTATAATAAATTCTGATACTGTATATTCCTGTAAGTAATAAAATTACTTGTTTAAGATGTTACTTTATAGTATGATTATGGTACATGGTATGAAAATGATCCATGTTCCAATTTAACAGATTTTTTAATATATTTTTTAAAAATGACTTAGGACTTGATTTAAAGGACCTAGGATTTCTCATTCATTTCAGTAGCCTCTGAATTAAGTCTCCACTATACAATTTGATTTAGTTTGCTGTTTTAAAATTAAAATATGAATTTTCAAAATTCAGAGTTGTTCAGGAGACATGGACACAACATTTGGTATCAAATCATAGTCTAGCCCTACAATCTAACATGGGCCAAACTCCCACTAGTGGTAAAACTCCTGAAAGTTATGGTAGATTCATGGGGGGCTTATTTTATAAAGTATACAAAAAATACAAGCACTGGACAGGGGCCATTGGTGAGGAGCTTTCTCTCTTCTGTTCCCATGGGAAGCTATTATTTAGGAGTACTCTCAGCAGTGTAGTCCAACCAGTCTTCCTAGCTGCAAGACCAGTTTAGAATTTCTACTCAGACTTCCACCCTCTGTCATCTATCCCACCAAGATGTCTGACAGCAGAGTCTCCTCTGATAACCTGTGAAAGAAGAAGGGGAGTGACAAACTCTGCCCTGAGGTAGAAGGTTTCCCTTCTCTGATATTTGAGGATGCAGAGCCTGGCTAAGCTATGAAACTCCAGCTGTGGAATAGCTAGGACACCTCTGCTTGTAGTCTGGGGAAAACAGAAGTTGTGAAATCCTGCCCTGATGAAGACAAGGGAAGTTTTTTTCGGGCCAGGCCAGACAGGACCAAGACCAGGCTACAGAAAGAGCTTACAGATATACAACAGGTTCATTTATTAGAATTATAGTTTGTTACTGTTGTAAGACTTTTTTTCAAAGTAAAAATCTCTGAAATAAATGTTATTGTTTATATTCTCTCAAATACATTTTTCTTCTGTATCTTATATATTTGTATGTATAATTATATTTACAGATGCAAATCTACTGCTACAATGGAGATGAATTTACAAATTTTGAGGAAGCAGTTAAAAGAAGTGGGAAGTTAAGAGCTTTATCAATTTTGTTTGAGGTAAACATTTTTATACCTATGACACTAACTTTGCTTTGAGTTATAGCAAATATCCAAAATCAAGCTAACTAGTTCTTTTGCATGATAAATTGCATTAAAATATGTTTATTGGGGGTGAACTAATAGAGATTTTTTGGGCCAATACCAATGGCTCACTTTTAACAACTCATATCAGCCAATACCTATCCAATTGCTGATATGAGGCCTGGTGACATGGAGAGCAGTGTTGGGCTGATAAATCTGTTGTGGGGGAAGGGATGGGGGGAGGGAAGGTGCCCATGGTGAGGGAGGGAGTGGGGCTGGGGCAATGGCAGGCACTGAACAACTGGGGTGGGGCAGGGCACAGGACAGAGCCATGAGTAGCTTGTCCAGGGACCCCAGGGGGGCACCCTGGTAGACCCTGGGAGAGGCAGGGGTGCCCTTGGATCTGTGCATGGGTGAAGGCAAGCTGCCACTGAGGGCTGGAGCTGGGTGTGGTGCCAGGCTCTTCCCAGCAGGGATCTAGGCCAGAGCTGTGCTTGGGACAGGTGGCAGCAGTCCTGGGAGAGGGGTTACAGGGGGGGAGGGGGCTGCAGCCACCCCAAAATCCACCGTAGCCCTGCTCCCAAAACCAGCACTTCCCACCCAATGTGCAGCCCTGGCCCAGCCCCACCCACGATGGGAAGAGCCAGGCACCACCCCCAGACCTCAGTGGCAGCTTGCCTTCACATGTGCGCAGATCCAAGGGCAGCCCCGCCTCTCCCAGGGTGCCCCCCTGG
>NW_017728931.1:103740630-103776129 GCF_001723895.1 Crocodylus porosus
GCTAGCAGCAGGGACTCGGGGAAAGTCTGTTCACCAGGGCCCCCCTTGGAGTCGCCAGGAACAATGGCCACAAGCTGAGGGAGGATAGATTTAGGTTGGATATTAGGAAGAACTACTTCACTGTAAGGGTGGCCAGAGCCTGGAATAGACTTCCCAGAGTGGTGGTGCTCTCACCTTCCCTGGGAATCTTCAAGAAGAGAGTGGATAGGCACCTGGCTGGGGTCTTATGACCCCTGCCACCCCCAGGGCTCCTTCTTGCCCATGGCAGGGGGTCAGACTAGATGATCTGTCTAGGTCCCTTCCAACTCATTGATTCTATGATAAAAAAAACATTTGTCAAACATGTTTGGTTGATCTTCTTTGAATCATCTGTAGTCATTTGAAGTAAATTATAACTTTCAGTTCTTTTGTGAATCACAATTTTAAAATAAATTATTCAATCTCTCTTTAACAGATTGTTCCTGAAGATAATCTGGATTATGAAGCAATCATTAAAGGAGTAGACAGTGTTAGTCGTTTTGGTGAGGTTTTCTTCCAGCATTTTTATTCATTAGGGCAAATTCAGCTTTTGAATTCATATGTAAATGTTAGTGGCACAGTTGTGAATCATTAAACTCACAAAGCTGGATTTGATCGATTGTTGTTAAAAAAAAAAATACACACACCCAATTGTATAACAAATTTGTTGTACTTCCACAAATTAATATTTGAAAAAAGGAAAAAGAGCTCAAGTCACAAACTGGATACATATAACTTTTTTCAAGTATATGGAATCAAATGTTTAGTTTGCAACAAATTTTTAATGAAAATCAGAGAGATGTAACTATAAAACTGAAGGCTAATGTACAGTAGAGGAAATAATTATGAATTTATATTTGTTGAGAAGGGGAAGTTTTTAAATGCTGTACTAAACATAGTAATAATGACACACAATGAATTAAATAGATATGGGTTAAGTTTTTATCCAGGATAGCATCAAAAAGGACTGGTGGTATTTTGAATCCACACAGACATCAGTTCATAGAAGCGTTTGTTTTCCCAAAGCTGTAAAATTTTCCCATTGGAAGAAATCGGTATAATTTCTGATAGTTCCTCTTGCAGTTTCCTGTTGCTGCCATAAACATATATCTCACTTCTCTGGATTGACTCTAAATAAGCTCTTCCTTATCCGAGCCCCTGATTCATCAAAGTACTGGGTCATATAATAATCCACCAAATAGTTGTGTGTATCCCTATTTGTGTTACTGGGTTATGTCCATTTTCTATAGGATCCCAGAACATTCAAATGAACTGGAATGTTCATCCTGTCTCTCCCAGTCTTTGATATAGAGGTATACAAAAGGGGGGTATTGTTCACAAGGCAATCTTCACCTCCTTCTTTGGAACAGTGTTCCTCAAGCTGCCCTTCTTATTTACTATCTCAAGCAAGTTTGCTCCCCAGAAAGGATTCTTCTCTAGGCTAGATGAAATGCAGTGTGTGTATTAAAATGTTTGACCTGATAAAGAATGTCTTGCTTTTGAAAGCTTGTCTAACTCTATCCCCAGTTGATCCATTAGAAGATACCACCCTAAGAATATCACCCTTGCCTCTCTATATTAAAAATATAATGTTTCCCCAGACTCTAGTCAAGCCATACACCCTTTTCAGTATCCTCTTTCCCTTACACAGAGTAAGACTTGTTGAGATACTGAACAACCTGACTAGGGCTAAGTACAGACAGTCAAAAAACCTGAGGCTGAATCAATTAAATCTTTGCAGGTTAGTCTAAGCTGCATAGATTGAACTGATAAGCAAGTGAACAGACATTCCCTTTTGATTCCGGAAATGCAGCCACATGCCTGCAGTGGCCCAGGCCAGAAGCCAGGGGGTGCTAGAGAATACTTCCCTGGTCAACTGGAGCAGATGGCTTGGGTCAAGGTTAGCCCGCTCACCCTGTGAAGGCAGGGTTTGTAGAGGATGTGCAAAGCATGCTGGGATACTAGGGACTTTATGTTAACTTGAATCTCGTGAGGATCTGGGACAGAGGTTCAATAAACTTATTTAACCTAAATCAGTTAAGTCTGATGCTGCATCCATCCAGGTTTATCGTAAAACAGTTTTGGCTGTTATGAAAGCAGTTTATGTGTACTGAACTTCTGTTGTGACAGAGATATAAACTAGTTTCTGATCACTTAAACCAATTTATGTCTAACTTCTGTTCCTATCCTATGAGTTTAGTACATGTTAAACATGCAATACTTTATGGGACAAGGTCCATGATATTGTTTCTCTAAGCATGCTGTTGAAATGAAAACAGGAGACCTGAATTTTTTATTCAACCTCAATTTTCCACCATGGCTCTTTAGATTCTTCTGCTGAACAAGAATAATTCTTATTATCGGATTTTTGTTTAAAGTTGAGTGCAAAGGGTCCAGTCTTTCATTTTTAAAGCATCCTTTCTCAAAGCTTATCTAATTTGGAAGCTCCATGTTTGTTTTATTCATCTTTTATTTAATTTTTTAACAATCTGAATATAAATAATATTTTTCAGGAAAACAGGCTGCTTTAGAGCCATTTGTTTTGCTGAACCTTCTGCCGAATTCAACAGACAAATATTATACTTATAATGGATCACTGTCAACTCCTCCCTGCTCAGAGACAGTTGAATGGATTGTGTTTAAAGATACCATAGGAATTTCTGAAAGCCAGGTAATTCATTTAACCCATGCAAAAGAAATAATTATTCTTATGTTTAAAGAAAATGAATTTGATAAATATATCAAATGATAAAAGTGCATGGCATTGATTTCCAGCCTTCACAGCCTAGTGCTTCATTTATCCAGCTTTTAATTTGTACATGCAGCAATTAAAAACCTGTTTGTGTTAACATTTTTTTTTTTTAGTTAAGGACTATATTCTGAGCCTGTGCCAGGGAGTAAAAACTTGTCCTATACCTCTGTAACCTCAGCTATGGTATAGCAGAATGGGAAAAGATGCTTGAATGTTTCTCTTAGTAAGAGAAGGGTAGAGAATGAGCAGAGCTTTGGCTCCATCAGGGGGTTAGTTGAGTTGGCATAGGAAAACTAATAATTTACTAGTCATGGAGGGATTCAGTAAACTACCAGCCTGTAAGGCAAGAAGGAAGTACTGGGATAATTGTAACCTAGAGGTATATCTCTGAATTGCAATGCCTCCTGGAATTACTACAACTCTGGGACAGTTTAGGTACCACCCTTTCCTTAAGGTTATAGTTTATTTCAGACTCTAGCTAATTTTCCAGACTTTTTATAGGAGTTACCCTTTTTTCCCTTTAGTTGGCTGTATTTTGTGAAGTCCTTACAATGCAGCAGTCTGGCTATGTCATGCTTATGGATTACCTACAAAACAACTTTAGAAAGCAACAATATAAGTTCTCTGGGCAGGTGTTTTCTTCATACACTGGACAAGAAGAAATTCATGAAGCAGGTATTTACTGAATGATTACTTTATGGGTTATAAAGCTATTCTAAGTACAGACATTAACCTTAAGAATGACATGCATATTAGGGGTGCGCGAAACGGGCCGTATTCGATCCTGATTCAGCCCGAATCGGGGACAGTGATTTGATTCAGATCACTGTCCCAATTCGATTCAGCCAAATCCAAATCTGAAGATTCGATGCTGAATCACTGATTTGGCCATAGACACAGCTGTAAATGTTTTTTCTACATACCTCGAGCTACCAGGTGCAGCTTGTGAATACTGTGATGCTGGGGTGGATGGAGTGTCCCACAGGAGCGCCCGCCCCTCCCCACCGTGTGCTTGGCAGTGACCTGGGGGCACCACTGTGCACCACCGGCTTGGCAATCAGCCACGGGGCAACCCCGGGTGCTCCCTCAGATGCAGAAGGCACCAGTCGCCTAGGCAGGGGGACACAGGGTGAATCCTGTGCACTCCCCAACAGACCCAGAAGTGGACTGGAATTGCTTCTGGTCCACTTCCAGGTCTGCTGCCGAGTGCGCTGGGGACCCCCCACTGCACTCCTGTGGGATGCTCCATCCACCCTAGCATCTTAGCATTCACGAGCCACCTGGTACCTTGAGGTATATAGAAAAAACATTTAATGCTGTGTCTATGTCCGAATCATCAAATCTTTCAGAATCAATTCAGAGGGTTCCAATTTGATTTGGAGAGATTAAAGGGTCTCCTGATTCAGTTTGGATTTGGAGATTCAGCTACCGAATTGGGCCAAATTTCCTTGAATCAGCGACCGAAGCTTTGCACAGCCCTAATGTGTATTTTAACTTGAAATAGAAAAAAAGCCACAAGCTTTATTTTTGCTTATAAATCATGTTATAGTTTTGTCTTTTACTTTGAAAAAACACTAATTACTCATAAATCATGCTGAATTAAATAATGAAATTCTTGCAACAACAGAAAACATGTACTGAGACCACATCAGTTATTATCTGTTTCTCCATGAATGTGTGCTTTAAGACTGAACAATGTAGCTATTTCAAAGACTAAAAGGGGACTTCATTTTCAATGCATATTTAGTTCTTAATTGTGTCATGTAGACGTATATCCAATACAACTAGAGTAAACCTCCAAACTTATTTTACTTAGCCTACTAAGCAACTGTAAGATGTATACAATATCAAAAATCAGATTTCATTTTCTATAACCTCACTGATATCAATATAAACTACATTATGTAATGGAAAGCAAAATCTTGCTGAAGCACTACAAAAAGTATGTTTAAAAAAACCCTCAAAGCATGTCTAACATACAGCGACAGGAACAAGCTTCATGTAAAGCACAGCACTTTCATTCAAAGACATGACCACCAATGAGGATGTCTTTTGTGTAATAGCCTAGAGCACTAACCCAGGAGGCAGAGGAGCTGTTGCTACTGCTGCTTGCACCTACTTCTTATCTGACAGTCTAGAGCAGGACTATCCAAGTACTGAGCGGGCAGGACCTCATCCTTCATAAGCCACACCTGCAAAGCCCCCAGCTCCCTGGACCTCATGTTGCACAGGCCTGCCACTGATGCCATGCTCCCTCCTCCACACCCCCATCCCCGCCAAAAAGCTTCACTATACCATGCCAGGCCATGCCATGCCAGGCAGGTGCCCCCTAGCTTGTTGCATTGTACTACATACACACTAGGGTTGGCATGTGTCCATATATATGTAAACACTAAAAAAAAAAGGGTAAGAATGCTTGTATGTAAAGTCCAGAAAAAAGGAGCTGTCTACAATAAAATAAAACAAAAAAACCCTAAGAAAACATAAACTTGACTGAAGACCTGTCATCAGAATGAGGCTGGGTGCAAGAAATGTCGAGGGACACCCTGTTGGGAGCTCTCCTTTAGGGCTTTATGGCCTATGGGAGGTGCCACAGTCGCCTTCCCAACAGACTTGGTTAGGTGGTAGCTCCACTGCACTGGTTTACTAGTGACTGAGACTGTTAACTATGTGGGATTCACCAAATACTTAATGGTTCAGATTTTCTCTAAGGTTTGTGTTTATCCATGTTTTCCTGTCATAAACCCTGTTTTGGTTGATCGTTGTTTGTGAGTAGGGAAGTTTGTTCACTTTAGAACACCTGGTTAAAATTTACTTTCCCAAGTTTCTGGGTGGGGGCTTGAGCCAGATTTAGTAAGCTGATGTTAAACTTCTATATTTGAACCTAGTCCTTGTTATTGCTGTCCAGGGGCTGTAAAACGATGTCAATAAAAATTTATGTCATTTAAAAGTTTGGTTGCCAGTAAGAAGTTTGCAGATTTTCAGTAAAAAAAATAAAATAAAATTCTTAGATTGGACACCGTGGTGGTCACCCTGCCAAGCTGCCAAGCTGTGTGCCACGCAGGGCCGAGAGCAGACAGCTAGAGCCAGAGGATAGAGGGGAGCCTGGAGACTGTGACAGAAGCAGCTGCAGCAGCAAGAGCCAGAATATGTTGGGAATGGTGCCTGGGTGGGAACCTGCAGGTTGCGATTTAACCCCTCACGATCCGCATGCAGTCTGCCGGCTGCAAAGTAGATAGCTCTGGTCTAGAGAGCAGAGAATTAACCCAGGAAATAACCTATATACATTATATTCCCTTCTTAGCCTGAGAGATTCAAACCCATGTCTTCTACTTCCTAGGAAAGCACTGTAACAGCCAACCTAAAAGCAAGGTTAGTGTGGGTAAGCTCTCCACCCCTCCACAGCCAGGAGTGTGCAGGTTGTGATTCTGTGAAAACAGCAAACACAGGAAGGAGCTTGACTCTGTAATTCATTGACCATCTTGGAGCAGGGAGACCTGGTCCCTGCTACCAGGATTGCTTGTATATTTTGCATTAAATAGTCTTTGTGTAGAAAGTGTAAACCTTTGGGAGGTAACCTTTGGCTATACTGTCATTCTCCCACTTTTTCTCTCTTTCTGGCTTCATCAGTTTTCTGTTCCTTGCTCTACAGAGACTCAGCTTCATCAGAACTGTGGAGAGTACCTCCCTGTCTCTGTGCACAATCCAGGTGCACATAACTGGTTTCTTGCCCTTAGCCTGGGAGTTAGGATACTCCAGGAGGTGGGTTGTGTGAACATCAAACTGCAAAGGGCATAGATACCAGGTCTTCTGCTTCCTGGGTGAATGTGCTAATGTCTAGGAAACTCACTAACCATGTGTTTAAAAAAAATGATTGAGTCTTCTATTTTTAAAATACAGTTAGGACTATTTAGGCACCCATGTCTGGGAGAAAGTTTTCAGCTGGGAATCCTGATTTTACAAAAGTATCTCAGTGAGTGCTGCAGGGAGGTACCTCTGTCCCAGATATGGGTAGGATTTCAGCACACACCCTCTTCAATGTTTCTTATTGCCTCTTTGAAGGGTCCCCTCTGGCAACATGTTGTCTATTGTGATCCTATTCCTAGATGCCTAACTCTTTCTGCGTACTGTATTTTAGTACTGTAGTTTTATTTGTATTAATATTTCCACCTGATTCTATGCTGAAGGGCTCTGTGCTTGGAATTTTCCTTTAAGTCAGCAACTGTTGGGTATTCAGACCTACCAGACTGAGTCACATACATGGGACATTAGTTGCACTGAAATATTGCTGTATAGGGTGGACTTACAGCCTCATTAGTAGTTAATCAAATGAAGCTTCAGTTCTGAGGTGTGCTTTGTACTTCTCATAAATATCTGAAAATCATTGTTCTGGGAGCTGAAATTTCTCATACTTAGTGTCAACCAAGAAATTAATTTTTATCAGAAAGCTTCATAAGAATGTATTAAGCTGTGTTTGATTACTTGAAACATAGGGATAGGACTATGGAAAGAATTTTAGATTTGTTAGAATTGAGCTTGAGTTATTAAATATACTGCTGTGTAGAAGTATCAGATTTTTGCACACTTTGATACTTTTATATGAAAACCATGCAGTCAGCCTTAGTTGGAGAAATTTGATTTGGAAAATAGCTAAAATTATCCCTTCCCAAGAGAAATTTGAAGGTGAGCTCAGAGTGGTATCTCTTCCTTTCTATTTTAGGGTCCCATGGTGTCAGCCATGGTGAGGGCTTCTCACTCCTGTGGGTTCTTGTAATGGATCCACAGAGAAAGAATGTCGTGGACAGGGGATCCCATGTCCCTGGAGACAAAAGCTGTCTGCATTGGTGGCACTCCTTCCTATTTTGATTAACTGGCCTCCATCTTCCTTTGATAGCTTTGCTACCAATGACTGGTCCCTGAAATTCACTAGCGTCAGCATAAAATCAAAGGGAGTTAATGTGAATGTGATCTGTGTCACCCCTATGTAGATGTCCACATAGGAAAACAGGGACTAGACAGGAGATTGTGCTGCAGAGTGAGCCTCTGTTTTCCAGTACTTACCATACCTGAAAGCCTTCTGTGCCAACTCTTAGTAATGTGTGGGTTTACACAGACGAAGGTTAATACTACAGAGGAGATTGGCATCCAGCCACTTCCCCTTCTTGACAAGCAGAAGATCTATTACCAGAATCTCTTCTGTAAACATATATGGAGAAAATGTTCCAGCCTACAGTTAGTAGAGCCCCTTTACACTCTCATTAATATCAGTGTAAACTGGGAATAACTTCAGTCCTACTAATGGTTAATTATTTTGTACTGAGTATCCAAAAGGCCTGACTTCTGTGCCATTAAAATTTCATACATAATACTGCATGTGTATAAGTTTTACTATAGTTTACAGGTTCAAGGTAGTACAATAGACTTTTTCACATTTGGCTGATAGTTTTGTATAACACAGAGCAAAGCATCTTTAATCTACTGAGTGTGAGAAAAAATATATTCTGGACTTCATTTCACTATGGGAACAAACACATTTAATATTTGTTTCAAAAGTAGATACTTAAAGTAAATAATTGTACATTAAGCATGCTGCTCTAGACAAAAAGAAGAGACAAACAGGCAGTACTAAAAGTCCAAGTACTCCTTCTCTGTACATATTTCACAATAAAACCTGAAGTGTAAACTGTCCATAATAATAGCAAATGGCTTTATATTCCTGATGGACCACAGTTAGCTTCCTTCAATATAACAGTTAGTTGGCCACATTTACATGAGCAATGGATTGTGCAGTTGTTACTGCACAGTCATTTAGTATTTGTGCAAAGCCACATACTAAATTACTGCGCAGTAACCGGTGTTACTGTGCAGTACTGTCACCACACATTTTTTTCCCCGATGCTACTGCATAGAAGCAATGAGCTACTGTGCAGTAGCTTGTTACTACTGCGGAGTACAGTCACTGCACAGCTAGTGCCCAGCAATGCTACCGCGCTATAGTGTCTCATGTAGACATGTCCTTTATATCTAAAATTATGTTCACCTGAGTTCTTGAAGGTACAGTATTTGAGGAACATTAACATTTGTTACTAAAGATACTTACAGAAGAGTTTTAAAATGTTATATATAACAAGTGAAACAAGAAAAGCTAAATCCGATGTATAAACAGACTCACATTTTGTATGTGCTATCACTGAGTTGTCATAGCTTACTTCCCCTTAATCGACACAAGAAAACCTAGAGCTGTGAAACATATTGACTCGTTACTACACAGCAGCAGCATGGCTGGGCACAAACCATGACATGGTGCTACTGCACAGTAAGCATCACTAGGCAGCTGTGCCAGGATGCTGCTGCACAGTCATGCTGGTTACTGCTCAGTCGTTTAGTACTTGGTCATGCATGTACTAAATGACTGTGCAGTAACAACTGGTCAGTCAGCATCTCATACAGACATGGCCACTGAGATACCCATTTGAAAAGTTACATTATATTGACTTGCAGACAAAATCTTGTCTATCACAACCATGCAGTTGATCCAGTAAAAGATGCACTCAAAAACATTCTTGCCTCTTACAATATTATACTAAGAAAGTTAGAGTCCAAACTTTCTCCTGTTTGAGTAAGTACAAAATCTCACTTTATTATTCTTAGTAATACAGACTGTTTGTTAAACAGAGTAGAATATTCTTATAGGGACTAATTGGTTGCTAGTCATGGAAAATAAGCTTTCTGTTGCATTATAAACTTGGTTCAGGAATTGGTTATCAAGAATTTTCACACTGCTACTCCAACTCCAAACCCTTGTCCTTGGAAGAACTATATTTTAGATGTGAGAGGTATTTCATTTTCCAGGCCTGCACAGTGTTATATGTAATATTGTTATGTGGCATACTTCTCCTAATCTCCTTTAAACACTAATCTTAACAAGGCCATGCTTCAGACTCTAACTCATAAAGCTTTCAAGGAAACTTTAGTCCTTTATCTGCACAAGTTCAAATAACATGAAAATCTATTTATAAAACCATCAGCTGTTGTTCTTAAAAATGTGAAAATAATGTTGACAGACCGAGCTGATTTTATAACATTTCAGCAAGTATAATCAGATCCAACAGTGCCTGTAGGTATATGTAAAAATATAACTCTTGGAAATCTCACCTGGCTTCAGTAAAGATATAAAAATTTGCCTGTAGATTTTTTTTCAATTTTCAACCTGTTGAGAATCAGGGCAGCCCTTGAAGAATGCCAGTTCTTCATTTAATCTCCTTTTTTGACCACAGTAAATAAAGCAATTTTTCTGTTGCAAAGAATTCAGAAGGACAACACCAGGTCAGAATGTTTTTAATGATACAGATTCCTATTTGAAATCTCTGGGTTTATACTGTAAATTGTTTCCAAGCTAGCAGTGCTGACACTATGAGGCACCCCATGGCACCCTTTAAAGGATTTCAAGGCACCCTAGTGCCCTGATTGAGAATCTCTGCTCTATCATAACATTCTTTTAAACTCATTATATTTTCCTTTGAATTGGAGCTGCATAAAGTTTAAAATTCCTTTGACATATTTCATGCAGATACTGGGCCATAGACTACTATTTTTATAATAATTATATTACTGCAGTGATATAGTGCTTTCTAAGACTATCACAGAAAGCAGCGAGTAGACTCATCCACTTTGTGTTAATTGTTTTTCAGGTACTTAAAGGTAGGATTACAGACACCTAAATCCACTTAGATGCTTAATGGGTGGAATAGGATCTGGTTCCATGTAATTTTTTTTAGGGGTCTGAAAATGAAAGAACGTTGAAGGCTACTGGTCTAAACTGTATGAGTCTATGGAGGTCTCTGGACTTCTGACCCGATTCATCTGATCTCATTGACCAGGTTAAGTAGAATTTCTTGCTCTTACCGAACCTGTCGCTCTCAGGGTCACTAGCTGTGCAACATGAGAGAACATAAGTAGACCTACTTACTGTTGAACACTACATTAGAAGATTTAAAGTAATGATTTAAACTTTAGCAGTGGTATATACAGTTGTCACTAGTAGCAATGCTATGGCCGCAACTTGCTGTAAGACTACCTAAGAAGAGCTAGCCACTGATAACATTTAAGACTGCCAAAACTCTTGTCATTGCTTCCTCTCCTTCTCACCATGGACAGACTCTATATTCCCAAGTAAATAGAAAGGTATGTTAGTTCTTTCCCACACATCCAGGTAAACAGAAATAGCCTATTACTTTCTATACATTGACAGCTCTGCAATATTGCTCATGTCCTTGTCTAAGTTACTTTGTCTAACTAAACCGTGTTTCCTGCACTCTGAAAGAAGCAGAAGTGTAGGAGACATAGGCTAAATTACTGACAGTGACCACTGAAAAGCCTATGACTTCTTTTGAATGTCTTATACCTTCACTCTATAACCTAATTGTGAATACCTGTGCTGCTATTTGAGACACAGAGACTTCCAATAGATATGTAAATTTTAATAAGCATTTTTCCTTATGACTGACAGATTTGGGAACTACCTTCATTAAAGATGGTCTAGAAGGATTCTCAAAAAAACAGAGACTTAATAAGCAAAAGCCTGGAGCCAGTGTAGGCATTGATTCTGACCCCTTCTCCCCCAGCTTGTCTTCCCATTACTGAACAGACTTTACTGAGAAGCCAAAAGAACAGAGCAGTAGAGTGAGTAAAACAGCACTGGAAAAGGGGAGGAATGTGGGAGAAGAAGACCAGAGACGGATGTTAAGGGAAAGGGACAGAAAGATGGAGAAGCACAAAGTCAAATAAATGAATAAGCTGAATACTAACCAGAAGTCAAATAAATGAATAAGCTGAATACTAACCAACAGTGTGCCCTTGTTGCCTAGAAGGCTAATGGCATACTGGGCTGCATTTGTTGCCAGCAGATCAAGGGAAGGGGTTATTCCCCTCTATTTAGCACTGGTGAGGCCACATCTGCAGTACTATATCCAAGTTTGGGCCCCCACTACAGAAAGGGCATGAACAATTTGGAAAGAATCCAGCAGAGGGAAACAAAAATGATTAGGGGGCTAGGGCCCATGATTTAGGAGAAGAGGCTGGGGGGATTGGGCTGATTTAGTGTCCAGAAGAGAAGACTGAGAGGGGATTTAATAACAACCTTCAACTACAAGAAGGGTAGCTACAGAGGATAGAGCTAGACTGTTCTTAGCAGCGGCAGATAACAAAACAAGGAGCAATGGTCTCAAGTTGCAGCAAGGGAAGTTTAGGTTACATATTAGAAAAAACTCTCTCACTAGTACCATGGGAACAGGTTACCCAGAGATGTTGTAGAATCTCCATCCTTAGAGACTTTTAAGACCCAAGCCTTGGCTGAGATGATATAGTTGGAGGTGCTTTGAGCAGGGGGTTGGAATACATGACTTCCTGACATCCCTCTCACCTGTAATTTTCTATGATTCTAACAATGTGGCTTCACATCTTTGGAGTTGGAACAAGATGCCTTTACTGTTCACATTACTACAAACTGGGCGGTGTAGAGAGTCTTTATACTTAAAACTGTCTCCACCCTGGGGGACACTATTTCACTTTGTATGCAGCCTTCAGCTACCTGAAGGGTGGTTCCAAAGAGGATGGAGCTAGTGGTGGCAGATGACAGAACAAGGAGCAACAATCTCTAGTTGCAGTAAGGAAAGTTTAGGTTGGATATTGGGACAAATTTTCTCACTAGAAGGGTAGTAAAACACTGGAACAGGTTACCCAGAGAGGTGGTGGAATCACCATCGTTGGAGGTTTTTAAGACCTAGCTAAACAGTACCTTGGCTGTGATGCTCTAGTTGGGGATGGTCCTGCTTTGTGAGGGGGTTGGACTAGATGATCTCCTGAGATCCCTTCCAGCCCTAACTTCCTATGATTCTATAATTTAGGTGGATAAATAGTGGGTAAAGAGAAGTAGGAAGTGATTGGAGGTTGTTGTGAAGGTTAAGAAGAATGTATATAGGAAATATAGTAAGTAAAGGAACCTGGATCAAGGCAAAAGGACTACAGACAGAGAGAGATCTGTATCCTGTTAGAAAAAAATATAAAAAGTTAGGAAAAAGCAAAGAGAACAGGCAGATATACACACAGAGCTAGAAAATATTTTAGAGAAAATCTTCTAATTATAAAAGAAATTTTCCCCCCAATTAAATTTTCTCTCAATTAAACTGAGGGAAAACATAATCTAGAGATTAGAGAAAAAGATACATTATGCTATGAACAAACTGTGGAGTGTAAGTATAGAATAGGAAAAAAGGAAGACAGGGAAATAGAGGAGGTTTATTATTTTTAAACAAAATTACTTTGGGTAATCTTGGTTATATTTTATTTTTTTAAAGAGTTTTAAAAGTTATTTGAAAACACAAGGGACAAGGAAAATGTTAAAAAACACCTTAGAGGTTGCACTTTCTCCCTTGTGGTTTACTATGACCAGAGCAAAAAAGAGTGTAAGTGTAGTTAAAGCATATTGATTTCCTTCTGCCATCTGGTGGACATGTACTGAAATAGCAACAATATGCATTTAATAGAATTAAAAGTGGTTTGAAAAAACAATTTAATGTGATTATTATTTATTTAGTAGATTTATATCCTACTCTATCCAAAAGGGTCAACCCACGGACAAGAAACAAGAATAGATGCACCAAACAACACCCTAGTGAAGAAAGAAAAAAGTTTCGGGCTTATAAAGTTAAACAGATACATCCCCATTTCTGAATAATAACATTTGAAAATAGGAATTGAATTAGTCATTTGAGAGTAAACAGTGAGTTAAGATTACATGTGTTATATTACAACCAAAGGAATAGACTCTCAAAAGAAATTATCGCATCACTGTAGATCTGAAACATGGGAACTGACACGAAGATAGATTTCAGAATAATTTACAACAATCTGCAATGTATTGTGAGCTCAGAGGAATACAATTTTAGTCATCATCTTTGTTTTGTTTCTTTATGTAAATAAAATATTTAGTAGTTTTCCAACAATTCATTATAGAGTAGAAATTTGATCTTCTAAGAGAGTGCATAATTTTGAGTGCCCTCTTGTGTTCAAAGGCAGTTTGCAAAGTTAATTAAAAGATCCAAGTTAGATTTTCATTCCTGTGAAAATTTCAGTTTTGTCCTCAAAAGGTTTGGTATCAAAGTATGCTCTGAATTTTTATTATAAACTTTAAGAAACTGTAAGAGATTCTCTCTTAACCTTTTAAGTCAGTGGTTCTCAAAACTAACCACTCACAGCTGACCAGGATGTGCTAAACAGTCAGCAGCTGATCCATGGATCACCCTAACCATCTCTCCCTTTTTCAATGAAAAGTTTGATGGTAGAGTCACATAGTGGTCTACAGCAGGTTCTGAGCTATTGCTCTAAACTGAGAACTACTGATCTATATACTTAGCTTATTTATTAATATATCACATGCACCTTTTCCCCCAAAAATTACCTGCCAAAATTAGGGTGTATGACTTAATCAGAGAGGCTGATTTCTGCATTGGAATGGAAGCATAAATATTCTGGAATGGGACTGTGCTTCACTCCCATTTCTCTGGCCAGCATATAGCAGGCGTGGAGTCCACTCTATAGTATCAGAGCTAGTTTTAGTCTTCTTGTGACCATGACTGAAAAAAAAAAGTGATTTTTCATACCGAAACAAAGCATGTGTCTTATTTTGGGGGGTGTCATATGCAAAAAAACCACAGCGTTTTAGATTATTTTAGATTATTTTTCCTTATATCCTTGGATTTCATTTAAATAGACTGTGTTGCTTTAAATATACATTTTCTATATGTTTCTCTAAATAAGGGATACAAACTTAATCCCTTGTATCAAATGGTAAATCTTAACAAGATTTGAATCAGTTAAGAAATACCTGCATTTTTCATAGCCATTTAGTTATGCATGAATTGAAAACTTTCCAGCAGTAATTGTTTTAAACATTTGGTAGCTGAAATGAGGTAATAGAAATGATATAATAAGTGAAATAATAGAATGAGTAACACAGCCGTTCATTACATACTAAAATTTTAAAGAAAATTGTTAAACTGAAGGCAGGTACCCAACAATGAAAAATTCAATTCTAATGGCAAGACTCATAGAAAATAACAAGCAGCTGAAAACTGTCTTGTCAAGAGAAACATTAAGTCACATTTACTTAGTTGAAAGTTTTAGAGCTAGACTGAGCTCCCATGAAAATAAATGAGGTGACTTCTCCTGGTGCAAGTATTGGAGAGTGCCTGTACACGAGCAGACTCAATTAACTGAGTCTGCTAGAGTGTGGTAATTACTAGGGCTGTGCAAAGCTTTGGTCCTTTATTTGATTCAGTGGAGATTCAGCCTGATTTAGTGGCTGAATCTCTGAATCCGAATCAAATCAGAGGACCCTTTAATCTCTCCGAATCAAATGGGAATCCTCCAAAATCGATGTGGAGAGATTCAGAGAGATTCAGAGATTTGGACATAGACACAGCTTTAAATGTTTTTTCTGCATACCTCTAGGTAGCAGGGGTTTGTGAGTGCTGCGATGCTGGGGTGCATGGAGTGTCCCACAGAAGACAGGGGGCTCCCCAGCATACCCAGAAGTGGACCAGAAGCACTTCCGGGTCCATCGGGGAGCATGCTGGGCCCCCACCCCCCACACTACCCCAGCTCAGTGACTGGTGTCTCCTGGGTCTGGGAGGGGCACCTGCACTTCAACATCGCAGCGATCATAAGCCACGCCTGCTACCTCCAGGTATCTACAAAAAACTTTCAAAGCTGTGTCTATGTCCGAATTGCTGGTTTTCTGAATCAGCATTGAATTTTCAGATTTGGATTTGAACTAATCGAATCAGAGACAGTGATCCAAATCAACAAATCGAATCACTGTCTCTGATTTGGGCCAAATCCCAATCTAAAAGGCCCCCATCACACACCCCTAGTAATTACTGCACTCCAGCAGCCTCCAGCATCTTGTATATCAGTGTCCCCACACTTCAAAATGGCAGCAGGGGCACTCTAGCTAAAGATTATTTGACAAGCTTTAGGTAAAGCTCCCCCACTACCATTTTGAAGTGCAGGGGGACACTACACCCCCCTCCCACACACACACACTCCCAGAGCACATGTATAAACTCCTGGAGAGACCGACTAGGGGCCATGCTCTTCTTGACCTGCTGCTCACAAACAGGGAATAATTGGTGGGGGATGTAGAAGCAGATGGGAACTTGAGCATCAGTTACCACTAGATGATTGAGTTCAGGATCCTGACAAAAAGAAAAAAGGAGAGCAGAGTATGGACCCTGGACTGCAGAAAAGCAGACTTTGACTCCTTCAGGGAACTGATCAGCAGGATCATCTGGGAGGCCAGTCTAATGGGAAAAGGAGTCCAGGAGAGCTGGTTATATTTTAAAGAAACCTTACTGAGGGCTCAGGAACAAACCATCCTGATGTGCAGGAAGAATAGCAAATATGGCACAGAACTCTTTGGTGAGCTGAAACGGAAAGGAAGCTTACAAGAAGTGGAAGCTTGGACAAACAACTTGGGAGGAATATAAGAATATTGCTCAGGCATACAGGGATGAGTTCAGGAAAAACAAAGCACAATTGGAGTTGAAGGTAGCAAGGGCCTTGACGGTTAACAAGAAGGGCTTCTACATTTATGTCAGGAACAAGAGGAAAAAGTCAGGGAAAGTGTGGGTCCCTTATTAAATGGGGGATGCAACCTAGTGACAGATGAGGAGGAATAGACTGAAGTACTTAATGTAATGCCTTTTTTACCTTGGGCTTCACAGGCTCCCAGACTACTACACTGGGCAACACAATTTAAGGAGCAGGTGAGCAGCTCTCAGTGGTGAAAGAACAGGTTAGGGACTATTTAGAAAAGCTGGACATGTACAAGTCCATGGGGCCAGATGCAATGCATCTAAGGGTGCTGAGGCAGTTAGCTGATATGATTGCAGAACCACTTACCATCGTCTTTGACAAGTCATTGGGGGAGGTCTGGGACAATTGGAAAAGGGTAAATATAGTGCCCATCTTTAAGAAAGGGAAGAGGGAAGATCCAGGGAACTACAGACCAGTCAGCGTCAGCTCAGTCTCTGAAAAAATCATACAGCAGGACCTCAAGGAATCTATTTCCAAGCACTTGGAGGACAACAGGCTGATTCAAAACAGTGAGTATGGAGTTACAAAGGGCAAGTGATGCCTGACCAACCTGATTGCCATCTATGATGAGATGACTGGTTCTGCTGATGTGGGGAAAGCAGTGGCTGTGATGTACCTTGATTTTATCAAGGCTTTTGATACTGTCTCCTATAGCGTTCTTGCAAACAAGTTAAGGAAGCATGGGTTCTATGAGTGGACTGTAGATGGATAGAAAGCTGTCTGGATTGTCAGGTTTAATAGGTAGTGATAAATGCTTCAAGGTCTAATTGGCAGCCAGTATCAAATGGAGTGCCCCCGGGGTCAGTTCTGGACTGAACAGTTTTGTTCAGTATCTTCATTAATGCTCTGGAAGATGGGATGGAGTACACCCTCAGTAAGTTCATGGATGACACTATAAGAGGGGGCCTTGTCAGGGCCAATCTACCAATGCCCCACCCACGTGTTCTGGGCCAACCACCTGCCTTCTTGCCCAGCACACCTTGATGACATTTAATTAAGTTGTTAATAAGTGGGAGGCTGCCCATTTCTTGCTCCAATACCAGGGAGTGCTATCTGCGGCTCCATTCCTCCCCTACACCACAGCCCAAGCCTCACAGATGGCATCCACTGTTTTTAATGTCACTGGCCCCCACTCTGGGACCCAGAATCCTCCCATCCAGACCCCTACAAGATCCCTCCATTCAGGCAGCCTACTCTGCCTTCATTCTGGGCTGCCTAGCTCCCTGATCTGTTCCCCCTTACGGGTGTGATCCCCCTGAGACCTCTGGCTACACAGGCCCAGGCCTCATCTTCAGGCCAGTTGGAACCCTAGGGCCTCAGCTTTGGGCATCCCTTGCAGTGGGCCCCTGGCCCTTACACCCTTCTGGTCCTGGCCCCAGCATTGACTAGTCGGGATTTCAAGGCAGGTTTCTAAAACTATAACCCCACTTTCTCTTCTGGGTTCACCTTCTGGACCCTACTAGCAGGTAACCCACCCGGTTGTGGGAGCTGGGGTTATTAAGGCACCCCGACCTGCCTTTCACTGGCCTGGAATTTCCTGGGGGCTCCCATGCCACAGAGTCCCACCAGGCCACCCACTCCCAGCGGGGTGCAGTTTTAGGTCATGCCCAGGACCAGGAGCCTCCAAGCCATCCCCTACAGCTCCTGCCCTTACCTCCAGGGTGATACATGAAGCCTTGCAGCCAAGCAATGTTGCTGCCTGGCCCTCCAGCAGTGGACTGTTCTGTTTATGTAGGTGGCCAGAGATCTAAAATGGCCACTGCAATCAAGCACCTGCTGGCTGCTTGGCGGAGTCCTTAAAGTGGCAGGCACCAACAATGGCTGCTGCAGACACCAAGCTGGGAGGAGTAGTAGATATCCTGGAGGGTAGGGCTAGGATTCAGAGGGCATGTCTATATATGTGCTTTAATGCTCATTAGTCAATTTTAATGCACATTAAAGCATCACTAAACCATGCTATTTAGTTAATGAGCATTGAAATAGACTAATGTGCATTAAGGGTCACTTAAAAACCATTCTCTTTAGTTAATGCATATTAAGACAGACTAATGCGCATTTTCCTAGTACCCCAGGGCACCTATACACATGATGGACCTCTGCTCCAATGTGTGCTTATTAGAACATGTTGGAACAGACTCAATTAATGCGAGTCTCCTGGAGTGTGCTAATTAGTGTACTCCAGCAGCCTCTGCATCATGTATATTCAGCATCCCCACATTTCAAAATGGTGTTGGAGGAACTTAAACTAAAACTCATTTGACAAGCTTTAGTTAAAAGCACCCCCACTGCTATTTTGAAGTGTGGGACACTGAATGCATGTGATACTGCAGGTGCTTTAATTAGAGCAGTTCTCAGAGCTGCTCCAATTAAGGTCACGCCCCCCCAGAGCATGTGTATAGTCACCCTCACAATTGAGATACTAGATTTAATGTGCATTAACCAAAGTGTGTTAATGCACACTTCTACTAATGTAGAAGCACCCAGAGTGACCTAGGCAAGTTGGAGGATTGGGCCAAAAGAAATCTCATGAGGTTCAACAAGGATAGGTGCAAAGTTCTACATTTAGGACAGAAGAATCCCATGCACTGCTACAGGTTTGGGGCCAACTGGCTAAGCAACAGCTCTGCAGAAAAAGATCTGGGGGTTACAGTGAACAATAAGCTGAACAGTCAACAGTGTGCCTTGTTGCCAAGAAGACTGACCTGTATTAGTAGGAGTGTTGCCATCAGATTCAGGGAAGTAATTATTCCCCTCTATTCGGCACTGGTGAGGCCACATTTGGAGCATTGTGTCCAGTTTTGGGACCCCCCACTACAGAAAGGATATGGACAAATTGGAGAGAGTCTAGCAGAGGGCAATAAAATGGTTTGGGGACTGGGGCACATGACTTATGAGGAGAGGCTGAGGGAACTGGGCTTATTTAATCTAGAGAAGACTGAGGTGGAATTTGATAGCAACCTTTAACTAGCTAAAAGGTTTTTTCAAAGAGGATGGAGCCTAGACTGTTCTTAGTGGTGACAGATGACAGAACAAGGAGCAATGGTCTCAAGTTGCAGCAAGGGGAGTTTAAGTCAGATATTAGGAAAGACTTTCATACTCAGAAGGTAGTAAAGTACTGGAATGGATTACCTAGAGAGGTGGTGAACTCTCCATCTTTGGAGGTTTTTAAAGCCTGGCTTGACAAAGCCCTGGCTGGAACTATCTAGTTGGGGATTGTCCTGCTTTGAGCAGGGGGTTGGACTAGATGACCTCCTGAGGTCCCTTCCAATCCTGCTTTTCTATGATTCTGCAATTCTAGGACTTGTACTGACTTCTGTGGGATGTGAATTAGCCCTTCAGTACTTGGAATTAGTGATGCTATTTATTAAAATGATGCTATTGCTGTTGTTGCTGTTGTTATTGCTATTGTTATTATTTTAAGTTTGCAGCTCAGAACCAGAAAATGTCCAAGCTGATCCAAAGAACTATACTAGCCTACTTGTTACCTGGGATCGACCTCGAGTTGTGTATGACACCATGATTGACAGATTTGCTGTCTTTTATCAGCAATTGGATGGAGAAGACCAAACTAAGCATGAGTTTCTGACAGATGGGTATCAAGACTTGGTAACTAACCTCTTCAAGTTTCATACAAAGTGTGGGTAGTGAAGCATTCACAAAGAATTATGCTGGGTGATTAAATGATGTCACAGAGCTTATTCATTGAAAATTAATTTGTTTGGGTGCTGCTCAGAGAAACTCCACTTCTCTCCTTGATTATGGAGCCTCGGAGACAAATTTAAAAAAAACCCCAACCTGTGTGGGGGAGAGCTGTCATCACTGAGGTAGTATGGCTTCCTTAAACTTCTGTTCTTTTTTCTCTGTCGAACCAACTAAAGAGTGCTGTGCTATCAGGTTCCAATCTTACTGATCATGTGGTTCTTTCTCCATACAGTGAAGAGCCTGCCCCATTGATCAGTAATGTATAGAATGACATACATAGGCAAATAATAAAAGATTCAGTATCTGAACAATTATACCGGAGAGACTACTATGAATATTGATTGATTTGTAATTTGATGGTGCTTTACCAATATAAAAAATCACTCCCTTTGAAGAGCCATACACTGAACAAAAAAAAGCAGTCTATAACTAGTATTCAGCATAGAAAAATGTGCTCTGTCCAGTTATTCAGTATTCTCCATTAGGACATTTCACAGGATCTAGTTTTAAAGGGGGTTTTTGCCTGTTTTTCTCACCAAAATGTAAAAGTCACATATTAGAATATACTGGAACTGTTTCTCATTGGTTCATGTAAGAAAACAACAATTTTAGGAAAAGATTTTAGGAATCAAACTTTTTTTAATTTGCTGGAAATTCCCATTTATATTCTTAACCATTACTTTTCTTTTAGGGAGCTATTCTAAATAATCTGCTGCCCAATACAAGTTACGTTCTTCAGATAGTTGCTATTTGCTCTAATGGTCTATTTGGAAAATACAGTGACCAAGTCATTGTTGATACTCCTCCAGATGGTCCAGGTAAGTGTTCTCTTGAACCTAATTCTTTTTCTGATAAAATGTATTAGGAGAAATAGTTTGCTTGCAAACCAGTTGAAATGCTTAACTACCCAAATGCTATTAAATTAAATTTCAAAATCATTTGTGTTAACCATAAATTTAGTTAATGAGACTTTTTGTTACTCATTTTCTATCATTGAGTATGTAATTCTCCATTCATTTTAAACTTTAAATAACACCATCTGTAAAGTTAATTTTTATTGTTGTTTTTTTAGCTCTAAAAATATTCTGAAGGAGTTGCACATTATTTCAGATCATATTTGAAATTATTTCAGTTTGAAACTTTTTAATTTATGGTTTCAGCATACTTCTGCTTCCAAACTTGAATACACTTAGTAAAAATGTAAAGCAAAAAATTAAAAAGATAATACGATTTTAAAATATGTATCTCAATTGATTTTGAAATTTTATTACATATGAGCACTTGGAGTTTGATTTCAAAACACAGGGTGGTGGAATTCCCTTGCTTCTTAATGTTGAATCATGATGATCAAAAATGCTAACAATTCTCTTGTTGATTTCAAAGCCAGATTTAACTCTTCTGCTTGTAAGTTAATCACTGGTAATTTTCTACCACAACAGAGAACCTTTACATTTATGGCCATCAGCTTGGGCCTTTCGTGTGGACTGATCATAAGTAAAGCTATAATTTTTTCATGGGAGCTATGGAAACAACAACGAATATGAAAAAAAATACCTGACTCTCCTGATGCAATTCCAAGGAAGTAGTGTTCCCACTATAGGAGTGCATTCAGTTTAGTTGTTTTAGGCACAGAGCAAGTATGATATGTAACTTTCCTATAAATATTAATTTTCTTCTTGGAGAGCTGCTGAAAAATGTACTAAAAGTTACCTAGACACAATTGTAGCCTTAGTCATAAGAACAGGCCATCATGGTCTTCAGTATGTTCAAGCATACCTCAGTTTTGCTTATCATCATATTCATTCTTTTTGTAAAAGTATGTATTATGTAAACCTGAATCTGTGTACTTCCAAGAAAGTCAGTGAAGTTAGCACGATATGCCTAGGAACCCTATATGAGCTCTTTTGGTTTCTGTTTATGATGTGGATTGTGTGAAAGTAATTATATCTAAGCATAAGATAACACATTGTTATATGGGGTGTTTAGAGGTTAAAAGACACAAGCTTTAAAGACACAGCTTCAAACCCAGAACACTACTATGGCAGCTACCATTAGCTGCTGTAATGTAAACCAGAGACTGAGGGTTTGAGAGCAGGTTCAGCCTCAGAGCAGGCTCACCAGCATCTTTCTGGGCTTGTCTGCAGGAGATGCTACTGCACAATCGCTACTGTGCATTTATTTAGTACCTGTATTACCAAGTACTAAATAAATGCACAGTAACTGGAGTTACTGCACAATAGCGGTGGCAAATGTCTTTTAATTGAAGCTACAGCACAATAGCCTAAAAATGCTGTGTAGTAGCGTATTAGCACTGTCCATGCTGTGATGCACTGCTGTGCGGTATTAGTCCGCTACTGTGCAGTCAGCAACTTGTGTAGACATGCCCTCTGTGTACAGACCATGGGCCTGGTTGGGCAGGGCATGCATGTGGTATGCTCAAGTCATTGTGGCTGGAATGCACCACAACTGCTGCAGTGCGTACAGATCTTAAGAGACTAGTCAAGATTTTACCCTATAGTTTTTTTCTGTTTGTTTTTTAATATTGTTTAGAACTAAAGAATCTTGAAGTGCTTTACCTATACATATAAAAATATATTGGATAGATTTTCAAAACCAGCTAGAAGATATAACCACACAACTATTTTTGAAATTAATGAAAATTGTGTAGCTAACTGCCCTACCCATCTTTAAGAACATTTCAATTATTTGCTTTTGGAAGTGGCTCCTGAATGATAATCTAAATACATTTATTAACTTTTTAAGATAATATTTTTTATAATTGTGAAAGCTTTGAAGTACTTCTGCTATACTTTATTGGTACGTATATGCTTCAGCTGACACAGGAAGTGAACCTAAACATGTATCCTCGAATTTTTCTATATAAGCATGTCAACCGGAGTTTATCATAAAAAAGCAAGATATAGCACTGAAACACTTGTTCCTTATACAGCATCTCATACTGACAGCAGTTCTTTGTAACTTCTTTATAATTGATATTAAGTATATATTAAATGCTTCCCCAAGGGGAGGGTGGCTTATAATGCTGTTTCTGTTGATAATGTGGAAAATCTAAGTGTTTCATTTAAAGGTCTTAAAGTATTTTTACGTGTATTCTTACAATATCATTTATTGTGTATCGTGGCCTGCAACTGAGAATAATTTATTGGGTGAAAAATATCCTAAAATTATAGAATAGGTTGGTTTAAGAACATGCTTAGAAGTTAAAATGTTAAAAAATATTTTAGGCCCAGATCTTATTTTCACCCAAAACAACTAAGACTGGATGGCTGCTTCCCTCAAATTTATGTTAAGGCTTAAGAAAGCAATCCTGTTCTGCATCTATGATGCCTAGTAGGGCTGTGCAAAGCTTTGGGTGCTGATTCAATTTGGAGGAGATTCAGCCTGATTCGATGGCCAAATCTCCAAATCCAAATCAAATCAGGAGACCAATGAAATGGTCCGAATTGATTCAAAGCTCTCCAAATCAATTCAGAAAAGATTCAGAGAGCTTGGGAGATTCGGGCAGTCCCCACTGGCTACCGTAGGGAGCTGGACCTGGACTCTGTGCTATTAAGTAGAGGGTGGTGGAGGGAAGGCTGGAGAAGCGGGGAGGGAACCATGGGATTGACCCTTACCAGGCCCCATCCTCTATCTGCTCCCCCAGCCCCCCTGAGTGCCCCCTGACCCCCGCCTGCTGTCCCAGCCCTGCCCAGCCCCAGCTCCTGTTTGTTTAAAAAAAAGCTACTACTCACCAGCTGCTGCCAGGCAGGGGGGTGATCCACACTGCCCCACACTGCCTGGGGGGCTCTGTCACCAGCCCCATGACCCCCGCCTGTTCTCCCAGCCCCCTCCATGGCTGCCCTGCCCACCCCAGCTCCTGACTCTTCAAAAAAAAAAAAAAGCCCGAACTCATTGGATGCTGCAACAGCCTTGGGCCTTCTGGGGACTCATGGCAGAGCCCCCACCATCCAGCACGAGGCAGTGGCGGGTAGTGGGGATTGCCTTCCTGCCTGGCAGGAGCTGATGAGTTTGGGGCTTTTTTTTTTTTAAGAGCCGGGAGCTGGGCTGGGCGGGGCAGCCATGGGGGAGGCTGGGAGAGTGGGGGTTAGGGGGTTATGTAAGAGCCCCCCATATGGCATGGGGCAGTGGGGGACAGTAGGAATTGTCCCTCTGCCTAGCAGCAGCTGGTGAATGGGGGCTTTTTTTTTTAAGAGCTGAGAGCTGGGACTGGGAGAGCAGGCGGGAGATTGGGGGCTTGTGACAGAGCCCCACCACACAGCATGGGGCAGCAGTGATCGCTTCCCTGCCTGGCAGCAGCTGGTGAGTTCCAGGCTTTTCTTTTCAAAGAGCCAGGAGCTGATGCCATTTGGGGCAGCTGGTGGGGGATGGGGCCAATTCAGAGATTCAGCCGACTTGGTGGCGGGCAAATCTCTGAATCAGATTCAGTCAAACTGATTTGGGACAGTGATTCTGATCACCAAATCGAATCACTGTCCCCCAAATCAGCTGAATCCAAATCTGAAGTGAATACTAGCCACTTTGCACAGGCCTAATGCCTAGGTCTTCTGTCCTCTGGAGGGACAAAGGTATGGGCAGTTTTAAGCATTTGGATAGTGTTGGGATCCAGTGCACTCTAAATCAATGCAAGTAGATATGCCCTGTTGGGATCTAGCTGACAGAGAAGTTATCTTACCACTACATCTAACTGAAAAACATCAGCGTTGACTTCAGTGTAGAATCTTGGTTATGTCTACCTTTTGTCTAATAGCCTTATGGTTAAAATATTTGCCAACTGAGGAGGAGACTTCATTTTTAGGTTCATCTTACTCAGGGGTATTCAACTATATTTCCTACTTCCCAGGAGAGTGCCCTAATAACGAAGTTCTGTTTCCATTTTCTACCCTTCCTCTTGAAACTAGGTTGGGAAAATAATACAAGAGCCTTTGGGGCCAGAAAAAAAGCACTCAAGAGGTAGTTGTCCCTGTAGGCCAGTTGCACAGGTACTGCTTCAGAAGGGAGGTGTCCATTGTCCAGTGACTTCTTAAGGAAAGATGCATAAACGAATCTGGCAGTAGGGACTGAAACCAAGTCCGTACTCTAACCCACATGCGTGTCATAATCACTAGGCTCACTCACTGGATTGTGTATGTATTTACGTTAGATTGTCATTTGCTAAAAACAAAAACAGAAATAACCCTGGTTGTAGAAGGCAGAACCTAGGACATCCCCTTTAAAAAGGAATGCCCTCTTCACTGAGCTAGAGTCACACTTCCTCTTACCTCTACTCCATTTGGCCTTGCATCCTTTATACTTAGTGAGCTAGCTTTGACCATAGGATACTCTCAGCCATGCTTGATTCATTGGTGGCTAGGCAATTGGATCAGCAGAGTTCAGTGTCATATTGGATTGCTTCTGGTCATATGCACTCATCCAAGTCTAGTCACCTAAGATGTAAGTTCAGAAGGAATTAAGAAATTTTTTGTAAAAATTTAGCTACTGCTCAAGGAAAAATAGGGTCAGGTTGATCATTTTAGATGCTGTTAGCTGCATTTGTGCCTCTTTCATGTCTTAGAAGTCTAAGAGAATCTTAGTTATAAAAAGTTTCCTTTAGTCTTTGTACTATTATTTCTGCATCTGTTATATGGAAGTATTTCTAAAAACTTTCTAATCAGTGTATTTATTCTTATCACTTTAAAACGTAAGTTATTGAATAACCAATTTTTGCAGTTATAGAAAAAATAAATATTTCATTAAACTATGTAAGAGACTTTCCCTTGTTTGAGAAAATTAGCATATTACTAATACATTACAACCTCATTACAACAAGCAGTTGTATGATCAGGATAAAAGTTTATTAAGAAAAGGTGTTCACTGTAATAGTGTTGTCAATTTGTTGCATCATAATGATAAAAAAATGGTTTCTACTGTTGGGTTTGGTAAAAGGGGGTTTAGTAAGCAGTTTTTATTGTATGCTATTGAACTTAGAGGTAAGACCGGCAAAACCAGCATAAAGAAATATTTAAAGTGGTTCTGGCAAGTAGATTTGTTTTGTTGATATCTAAACAAAAACACAGGTTTTCAGTGCCCAGAGATTTAGTGAATCTTTTTAATTATATGTATTGTAGGGAATTCCCATTTAAAACACAAGGAAGAAATCATAATTTTACTTCGGTGGAACCAGAGTACACCTCTTGTAGTTTTCATCAGAGTGAAAAAAACATACAGATACTATTAAAATTTAACTGTAAAATCACATTTGTTTTTTCCTCCAGATATTCAAAAGATAATGTAGTTACTCTAGAAACATACATAGACCTGAAATCAGAAAGAAAACATTAGTTTTATGTGTTCAAATCAAAATTAGTCCCAATAGCAAAATAATCTTATATATTTTTCATTAAAGTAATTAAATTTTGCAGTATTAAGAATTTTCATATTGCTATTTCAAATGTAAGTGTAAACCATTGAGAAGCCAGGGAACATCATCATCTTTTCCTTCTAGCCTTCTAAAAGACACAGGTAAGATAACTTTTCTATGTTTTGTTAATATAATCTGTCAAGTATGTAATTAAATTGTTGCTAATTATAAAATGATTTCATGCAGAATTATTCATTCAATTTTTACATTATACAATCTATCAATATGCTTGTTTTAGCTTGTTAATGTAATGAACAAAAGGTATATTACACAATGATATATTGTGGAATACCAACCTTAATATCATTCAGGAAAATCACTAAATACAATCTGAAAAGAATGCAAATTAACTCTTCGATCTGAGGCTGGATTTGCAGGGCTAGCAGTTGTGGTGGGGGGAAATTTTATATTTGTATACTCAAGAAGCTTAATATGGAAATCAGTGTGAAACAACAAATAGGATACTATGTTTAGAATACTTTTTCAGACTAGAATTTCTTAATTCAGTCAGACCTAGCCACTGGCATGTATTGTTACTTAACCTGTGAAATAATTGCAATAGGATGTTGAGACAGAAGTCTCAGCAAGATTCAATAAGGCATTGAATATAAGAAGTATTTGCTGGTATTTGGAAGATACCTAATGCTTTTTCCAAATGATTGGAAGGTTTCTCATGCATTGCTTTGAAAAATCTAATGACTGCTGTCAGGAAAGGTCAAAGAGCAAAAGAGGAAGTGACAAATACAGAGTAACTATAATCTAACGGTGTGTGAGAGTATCACATTCAAATGGTTGCATCAACATTTATTTAATAACTTCTACACAGCAAAGCAGCTTCAACAGGATGAAAGAGTCATCCTAAAACACACTAGCCTGGTAAAGTATTCTCCTAGGATATGAAAGACCTGGGTTAAGGTTCTAGTTCCAAATGAGGCAGAGGTAGGGCTTCCAGCTCCCAGTTGAATACTCTTAACTACCAAGCTATTAGCTGTAAAGTGGTTCCAAATCTAGTATTCAGTCCTGAGCACAGGAGATATATGAGCTGGCAGTCTTACTTTTCCCCCATAAGTGCATCAAGATGTATTACGTTCTCCACAGTGGTGTGGATTATGCTGTATACCACCTTACACATACTACCCTGCAACACAGACACACTTTGTTCATCCTTTCTTCATTTGCATATATTGTGCCAAGAAAAGATGGCAGGGAATTGTTCAGTCCAGTCTGATGTACCTGGCTGTCTTTAGCCTTTCCTTCAGCAGGTGTGTTCATGTTGGCCTACCAACTATAGAGTAATATATGTATAATTTCAATGGCAGTAGAGAGCCAAAGCACTTCTCAGCTGGTAGTGTGTGTCCTTTTTCCCTTGTCTGCCTGCTAGCCCCAGGTACATCATTTAATCCTCAGTGTCTTGCCAACATGCAGCCAAGTTGTGCTGTAGCATCTGTCCTGGGCCAGTCAGAAAATGCTGAAACTAAGTGCATGCTTGCTGATTGTTGCTCCTTTTTTTGTTACTCTTTTTTGCAGCTTAGTAGCTTCTCAAAATAGCATTCCCTAAATATTCCTAGACCTAAGACTAATGGGCTTATTGGAATTTAGCTCCATTAGAAATTTCTATGGAGTATAAAGAAGTTTTGATCTACTGTAATCACAAAATTTATACCCTTTGAAAAGGAAATTTTTCCTTTCAAAATCAATAAATCTGTGCATTAAAAATGTTGTATAATTTAATACATCTGTTTGTTTTGTAGATATTGACCTCTTCCCTGACTTAAAGGAAACAGAAGAATATGAGGTATCATGTAGCATAATTATTTCATTTGTTCATTCATTAGTTTTTTAAAAAGCAAGAATTGCTTAGAGTCATATCTTTTACTGGACCTACTATGTTGCTAGGATAAAGTTAAAGTTTGAGTATGAGACATTCTTCATCAGGTTTCAGTTCACAGGAGACTTGACAAACAATATTTTGAATTGGAACATTTATCTAACTTTAGCCCAACTACATAGTTGGTCCAATAAAGTAAATCACCCTAAACAGTTCTTGCCTCTCATATAATTTCTGGACCACCATGGCTACAACATTAGTTTTTAGAAGCTTGTTTTGAAAATATTACAGAGCACGCTTCATATAAATGTGATAATTGCAAATTCACATGATAAAATTAATTTATTATATATTTTAACCTACTTACATATACTCTGTCCACTATCTCAGATGGAATCATTCCAGGACCCTGTGGAGCTTCAAAAAATTACACTTAAAAATATCCCTCTGAACTGAAGTGCTTCTTCCTTCCCTCTAAATATAGAATTGCCCTATTCTTCAATACAGATTATTTAGGTCTGTATTAGAGAAAGCTCCCTTTCAGACAGTCATAGGTCCATATATGCAAAGTGTCCAATGCCCAGTTCTCTGTAAAACTACAAATGGAAACTTGTCTACTTCATCTAGTAACCCCAACCAAGTCATTCATCTTTCCAACCTAGCCAACCAATTCATCTACTTACTTATATTCTTTTAATCTGTTTAGCTAGGAATTTATACTGTAACCAAGAACATGTTATTTTAATGTTAATTTCAGCTGAAATTTAACCTGAGTTAGGACTGAATAAAAAATGCTGGCATCAGCCTTGAGAGAATTGACTTTCGGAACCAAATGTAAAGTCCTACTGTATATCTTTTTCAGAAGTGGCTTCAACTGTTCAGTAAATAATTGCTTGCAAACCTGTAACAGAACTTTTTGCTAGTGAGATCACTAATGTTGACTATGAAACTGTTTGAACTGTCTCAGGGTCATATTGACCTTTAGGGCATGTCCAGACAAGCGTGCACATGCCTCTTGCCCTGTCTCAGACCCTTTGAGATGGGTCAAAAGGCCGTGTGGGAATGAAAAAATGTTCCTTGTGCTGCAAATTTGCAGCATGGGGACAAAATTAGACCATCCAGGGGTTAAAAAAAAATGCTCCGGAGAACAGCAGAGCAAGGCATAGTTCCAGACTGTGCCTGGAGCTAGCATGGGACTCAGTCCTCCAGAAGAGACTCTCTGGTTTTGGCCAGAGCATCTCTTTGGTGCTCCTTCTGCCCCTGGCACTGTCCAAGGTGAGTTAGGGAATGGGGGTGGGGGGACTTTATGGGTGTGGGGGGGCAGGGGGATGTCAGGGGCATGTTGGGAGTGCCAGGGGGGGATGTCCCCGGGGCTGCAGGGGTGAGTGGCCCAAACAGCCACAGTGAAGCTGGCAGCACACAAAGGGACCTGGCCCAGACCAGTGTAGCTTGCTAGTCTGGCTTTGCACCACAGTGGGTTGCACGGCTTCAGGAGGCGCGCGCAGGAGCCGCACCTCCCAGAGCCATGTGACCCACTCCAGTGCAAAGCCGGACTAGCAAGCCTCATGGGGCTGGGCTGGGTCCCACCACATGCTACCTCCCTGCAGGCACAGCAGGGAAGAGCTGGGACCTGGCATGGCATGTGGGAATTACACACCGAGCCAAGCTGGGTCCTGCTGGCCCTGGGGTTGCTCATGCTGCCTGAGCCCATCCAGGTCCTGCCGCCATTGGACCAGCTCAGCCAGGCAGCACAAGCAGCCCCAGGGCCAGCAGGACCCGGCTGGGCTTGGTACATGGTCCCTGAGAGCTGGCAGCTGGCAGCAGCAGGCTCAGAGCACCCCACTCCCACTGCTGCTGCAGAAGTTAAGTTATGAGCCCTATGCAGAGGGGGCTGTGGCCCTGCAGGGCACCTGAGAACCTGTGTGGGGGGGGCTGTGGCCCTGCAGGGTACCTGGGACCCTGTGCGGGGGGGCTGTGGCCCTGCAGGGTACCTGGGACCTTGTGAGGGAAGGCTGTGGCCCTGCAAGGGGGTTCATTCCATGTGCTGGGGTGGGGGGCTGTACCCTGTGCGGACCAGGGGACCCACCCCTCCTGAGCAGCCCCACACCTACCCACATACCAACCACATCTCTCCACACACACACCTTCCCCCCAACACCCCTTCCTACCCCATTTCTGCAAACACCACATCCCCCCATCACAGACCCATCATATGCGAAGAAAATCAAAAGCACACATCAACACATATAGTTATTTAGAATTTATTATCATGATGATAGAGAGACTGGTTGGCTTCCAAATTGCTTTACATTGTAACTATACCAATAAAGCATTGCCCAACTAATCAGTCCCTCACTATCTCTGTGTGTGTGTGTGTGTGTGTGTGTGTGTGTGTGTGTGTGTGGAGTGCTCTTTTGTTTTTGTGGAAGAACATGGATTTTGGAGTATTTTTAAAAACGGATTTGGGATGCTGCTGCAGCAGTCAACCTGGCACAAGGGATAATGTCCCCAGATATCAATTGACTGGGCCCCAGAAGCTCCTGAAAGCGAGTAGCCCTGAGCTGCTTGCCAGGACAGCTTTTTATACTGCTGGGACCAGCCCAGGTGCTGGCCCCAGGTTCTAGTTCCTCCTGGCTTCAGATCCAGGAACAGCCAGGCAGGGTTATTTTGCCCCAAGTGGCACAATTTGCTCCACAACAAAGTGCATGTCCAAGTACGTGTGCTGAGGCAAAAAGTCCCAGCTCAAATTTGCACTGCTTCTATTTGAGCAGCTGCAAGCACACGTGCCTGCATGTGTGGAAGCACCCTTAGTGTCCATACCTCTTGTCTTCAGTTACTATGAAAATTAAACTATTTGAAGACAAAATAGATAAAACATCCTCTGTTTTTAACATCAGCGAGGGCTATACTGATATCAGAATGTTAATGCATATCTCCAAGACATTTTCCAGATAAAAATATTCTCCTACTGACAGTTGTATTGGGCCTCTGGTTTTTTTTATCTTTACTATATGAAATAAATACTTATATAGAGCTTTCTGGATAAATCATACAAAATACTATGAGAGGTTTCTTTATGTCCCAAAGAGATGAATATAGCAATAACACAAAACTTAAGCAAGTCAAATGATCTATGGTTCTTTGTCAGTCTTACAAATTAAGAGCAACACCTAGTTTCAAGTAACAGATGACATGCATGTTTTTGTAGCTATAACAGTTTAATCACAAAGGCTCATGGCCATTTCAAATAATATCTGCAATTTCTTCTGTTTTAATTTGTGGAAACAGTATTATTACACTATTTGTTCTGAATTTTCCTGTTTATCTATATAAATGTTCCTTGTGGATTTTGACTACATTGAAATTTTTCCACCCATAGGAAGAAGATGATGAGAAGGAAGCAGAAATGGATGAAGACATCACAGTAATTCCTAGTACTGATAGTGCTATAAACCAAATAAGGAAGAAAGAATTCCAGGTGACTACATCTAGCTACAGTCAAGAGAAAATGGGAACAAAATCCAATGAAGCAAAAACAAACAGATACTTAAAACACAAAGAATCACATGGAAAGGATATTTTTAAAGCATTTTTTTATCCCACTTCCCAGCCCATTACTGAAACTTCAGATGAAAAGGAAGATACTTCTTTGGAAAGTCAGACTGTAACCAGAATGCCTCCTCAAGTTAATGACCCCACCAAAGGTACTGAGGAAGAGTATGTATATAGTTCTTCTGGCACTGAACCAACAACAATGTCTGCTGCTGGTAGCAGTGAAGAAGATTTTTTATCACCAGTTTTCAAGCCTGATCAAGATTCAGATGATTCTTGGAGCTCCATTCTTACCACTACTTCTATGCAGTTTGTTACTGAGGAAACAACCCAGGAAGCCATCCTTCCCTCAGGAAGCCCAGATATAAGCATGCATGATTTTCATTCACAAGGCTATAATCAGAATGTTTCAGAAGTTGTAGCACCCTCAGAAGCTGAAGAATTTGCAGATAATGCACCTTCTGATGTTGATGGAAAGTTGTGGTTTCATAATGCTACAGATTTGACAGATAGAGCTGTTGTTCCATTGGATAGAAAGCAGTTATTTCAAACTAGTTATACCAATGCTTATATTGAGGGATTAAAGCCAGCTACAGTACCCTATTCCAGTGGTCCAGTCATGTCACAAGATACTTCAGATGCGGATATAGAATTGCCACATTATCCTACTTTTGCTCTCTCCCCTACTGAGTTATCACTTCATTCTGTCTCTTCAAGCTCTGGAGAATATGGTTCTTCTTCTGCTGCCAGTGAGGTACTCTCTCAGACAACTCAACCAGTGTATAATGGTGAGATACCTCTTCAACCTTCCTACAGTAGTGAAGTGTTTCCTCTAGTCACCCCTTTATTGTTTGACACTCAGATGCTCAACACTGCCCCTGCTACACCAGGTAGTGATGTGACCTTGCATGCTACACCTGTATTTCCCAGTGTTGATGTGTCATTTGAACCTACCCTGTCTTCCTATGATGATGTACCTTTGCTTACATTTTCCTCTGCTTCCTTCAGTAGTAGAATGTTTCACCACCTGTATACAGTTTCTCAAATGTTTCCACACGGTACTCCAGCTGTTGCAAGTGATAAGTTGTCCCTGCATGCTTCTTTGACATTGGCAGAAAGTGATACATTAATACAGCCAAGCCTTTCTCAATTTTCTGATGTGGTGTCACATCAGACCACTCATGCTGCTTCAGAGACATTGATATCTGGCCATAATAGAACTCACGTATTTCCTCAAGTTGAACCATCCAGCAGTGATTTAAAAATGCATGCACTGTCTACAATGTCTGAACTTGCTTATGCTTTGTCTAGTAATATGGGCTACCTCCAAACCTTTACTGTTTCTTATGACTCTCCAGAATTGGTGCATGATTCTGTTGGCGTATTTCATCAAGGTCCCTTATTTAGCAGCTATAACAATGTACTGGTGCATAAGCCTTCTTCTGTAATATCACAAGCTGATACTTTGCTACAGCCTACACGCTCTCTATCTAGTGATACGGATTGGTCTGAAGCATACTCTGGTAGTGAGTCCCTTTTGCCTGATACAGATGCTTTGGCCATACTTAAAGTTTCTTCATCTGATTCTATAGGTGAATTTACATATGCAACACCTGGGTTTAGTGATGTTAATAAGACACTTCATAAAAGTGACATAAGATATGGAGATGAAAAAGAACTGCAGTTTTCCTACTCTTTCAGTGAAATGGCTTCCCATGCTGAAAGTAAAGTGATGCATGAACTTCCTATATCAGTTTTTAACAAAGATATAATTAATCAGAATACATCTTTGCAAGAAATCCCACTTCCTGTTTCTAGCACAAAGGGAATCCTTCCAGTCTCTCTTGCTTTTCCCACTACTAAGAGTTTTGATCATGATATTAGTAAATTTTCAGAAAATCACTTTTCTGTTCAGCCTTTGCATGTTGCACCTACAGCCTTTGATGACACTTTGCTTAAACCTATGCTTAGTGCAATCTCAGATCAAGCTCTCTCTGCCCCTGCTTCTAGCAAAATGTTGTCTCCTTCAACTCAACAGTACATTTATGAGACCTCAGCTGCAATAAATAATGAAGCATTTCTACAAAACTCCTTCCAATCTTCTGGTGATGGCTCTCTGCTTAAAACAGCTGCAACTGTGCCTAGTGATCCAATATTGGTTGAAAGCTCCCAAGTTTTTAAAATTAGTTCTACATTTGACCAAATATTGCATCCAATGGCACCAGATTCTGCTACAAATAAAACCATGTTGCATTCTACATCTGCACCGTCAATAATTGATAATTTGTCCCACCCTTCTAGTAAGCCCACAGCATCACTTCAAGGTTTAACTGTTCCTTATGTGAGTGAGGAACATGTTTCATCCAATTTATTTAACAGTGAAGATATTCAGCTGGTTCCTCCTTTATTGCATAGTAGTGGTGTTTCATTCCAGTCAACCAATTTAGAAAACACAAATGCCATTCCCCCACAAGTAGCAAATGCTGCAGTGGCTACTCCTTTCCTAACAGTTGACTCATTACCAAGTATAGCTACTTCTGTAAGCAGCCACATTTCTTCAGATGTTTCTCAAAGAAGTGAGGCTACCAGTTTTTCAAGTGCTACTGTTGTTAATGGTTCTGTTCATGTACCTGCAGTTGTTTCTGATTCTCGTGTGTCTGTTCATCACACCCTTCCTTTACCCAATGCGTATTTTTCTGTTGCATCTGTTTCTCCCAGCAGTGAGGGCCATTTAACCCCAACCAAGTTACAGGTTCCCTCTAAAACATCCTCAGGGCTGTCCCCCAGTGCAAATTCTGATACTAATTTGTGGTCTTCTGTAGTAGATGATGATTATGATGAATATGATTATGCCTTACCTGTAAGTAATTGTATCACATGCACTTCCCATAAAGAAATTCAGGAAAAGGTAGTAGATGAACAGAAAACACAGGTAAACAATATAAAGGATCAGAATAACCACATTATAAATTCACATTCTGAGAAATATGAAGAAGAAAAGAAAATTACACCAGCTGCATCAGACAGTCAGATAAATCATGCCATGGACAAGCATAATTATACATCAATACTGACATTGACAGCAAGTGAGATACCTAAGAAGCACAACGATCCAACAGTATTGGAAAATCATATCCAGACTGTTAGTATCCCATTACAAAACACATCTGAATCTAAATCTTGGGCTGTTTTTACAAGTGATGAAGAGAGTGGTTCTGGTCAAGGTACTTCAGATAGCCTTAATGATAATGAGACTTCGACAGATTTCAGTTTTCCTGACCTTAATGAGAGAGACTCTGAAGGGGCAGTTGAAGCAGGTAACTCAGAATTAACTCCTGGATCATCACAGTCATCAGCACCATCTGTAACTAGTGATCACTCACCAGTATTCAACGTTTCTGAGGCAGGTTAGTTATGGATCAGTCTAATGGATAATGTGTGCACCTGTGACAACTTTTTTGCCACAGAGAATGAAAAATTATTTTAGCATAAAATATGAGAACAGGAGGAATGTTTCAGTGACAGGAGAATGTAATAGGGCAATGGGCCTGATTAAGGAAACACGGTGGAAGA
>NW_017728931.1:103776276-103818403 GCF_001723895.1 Crocodylus porosus
GTTTTATGGTAATACATTTTTTCTTTATGTTTTATTTTGTATTAGTCAAGATGAAAAAGATGTTTCAGTCTGATTCATCTTAACTTGTAAAAAAAATAATTTTGTTAATTATTTCTTCACCCATTTTCAAATTCCAGAAAGCTACCGAAGTTTCATGCTAAATCTACTCCTTTCTAAAATCACTAATGGCCAGCTCCTGCTATATTTGCTCATGTCTAGTATTATCTGGCTTTGTGATTAGCCTAAGTAAAAACAACAGAAGTATTTGTAGTGCATAATTCTAAAGATGAGTAAGGGTAACAAAATTGGACCCTGCATATATATCTTGGTCATTTACCATGAGATACATTTATTGTCAAAGGCTTAAATCAATCAAACAAAAAACTTGCTTTGCTTATTGCCATTTGTGTTGAAAATGTAAGGGTAAAATCAGAACCAACAATAGTTGTACATAATTTAAAAATTCAAATTTCTTCTGATAATGTAGTGAATATTTTATGTTGAACATCTGTTGTGTGTTTGCTGTATCTGTAGAGGGCAGTATCATCCAACTAAATATGCTGTTTCTTACTTCCAGTCAAGAAATGGTATACATAAAGAATGGAGAAATCCTAGGTCTAATCCTATAAATAACCAGCTGAATAACTTTGCAAGTAACTTTATGCACAGAAGTAGTCTAGTGGAACTAGTAAAGTTAGTCATGTACCTAAAAGTTGCAGTCCTGAGGTGATGCTATTCACAAGCTATATTTTTATAGTATGCCATGGTGACAGACTGACCATCTACATAGTTCAGTTCAAAATAGCACTGATAAATTGATCAATCTCATTGAATTTAGCAGCAGATTTACACACATAAGCAATGCAGAATTTAATCAATTATTCTGATATTGCCTAAAGCAAATTAGATCAAACAAACATACAAATTTGGTTCCTTAATGTCCAGCAAAAAAAATTAAGTAAATGTCATCCCTAAAGTTACATGAAGGTTGTCATAAATTATTTGTAGATTATTATAGTTAAACCTAAATTATTTTATTGTTCAGTTAACAATGAATAGCTTTGATTTTTGATGGATATGTCTTTATCATACATTACTTTCTTTTTCAACAAGTTGGAGCACTTCTCATGAACAAATATATATGATGATTATACATACTTGCATAGTTACATCTCCAGTTCAATTTATAACAGAGAAATATTTATTGAAAGTTAACTAAACTTTTTACTATTGAGATTCTGTATAATTTTAAAAAATGGCTCATTGGAATTTTGGCCACACTTTATAGCTATATGGCCATTTTCATGGCTATTCTGAAACAAGACTTACTTGGGGTTTCTGTATAGCACCTGCAAGGTCATTAAACCCTTTTACGCTTTTAACTGCTTCAGGAAAGGCAATGTTTCACTAACAACCCAATTAGGATAAAAGTATCAGCTTCTGTCCCGGCTGCCTATTAGCCAGTGCATAGAGAATGAATAGGCTGCCTGGCCTGGAGAACAAGTCCCAGGATGACAGTTCCAAAAAGGAGCTGAAGTGGTTAGTCAAGGAGCTCAGAAGTTTCCTGTGGTGACAAGAACACTCTTGCATGGATATCAGGGGAAGAAGGAGGTGCAGGCTGGTGTATTAAAATACCACTCATTCAAAGGTAACATGTTTTCTTTTGTCAGTGTCTGCTGTGATCTTTCACTTACTTAGTCATAGCTCTGCAAAAGCCCTGTAAATATAATGCAGGGAAGAGGATGGAGATCTCCTAAGCAGTGGCCTCCTACTCAAGAGGTGTAACAGCACAGCTTGGGCAGCATGAACACATTGGGGCAGCAGTGATTTCCAGCTGCTGCCCTACTGACCCAATTTGGCAGCTGCAGCATTTTTTTCTGACCCCCTCACCTGCCCCTTCCCTCAGCCCCCCTACCCTAGGTATGTTGCTGCTTGTACTCATCAGCAGAGCTTTAAAATTTGTCAGTCCAGCACAGAGCTGGCTAAAATATGACATTTACTCCCAGTTAAAATTTGGATCCTAGCTAAATCGGTTATAAACAATAATGATCAAATAATATCAGTGTTTATTTTCATAAGCTATTGTTTCATAAATGATCTATTTAAACTAGTGTTTGAGCAGCCACTGCTTAATTATGGTGACATTTATTTTATCTCATCTCACATACAAACTCCCAAAACGTATTTTACTCAGTCTCTTGTGGAGGAAAGAAAATGAATGAGCCAAAAATTGCCAGAAAGCAAAGAGCAAGAAACCTAAGCTACCTTAATGAGCACCGTGGAATATAGAAGTTTCTCTTTTAATGATGCATTGAAGAAGCATCTCTAAATTGTAACCTGACCCATGGATACATTTCTGTTTTTGTGCTGGTGGATTCAAATATGAAATTAATTTCTATTTTAGCTGTGCATAATTTTATCATATATATATATATGATATGTATATATCATAAAATATGATTGTACATAATATATTTATGTATATATCATATAAAATGTGTATTGTACGTAATATATAGTTATATATATAATATTTTATATGTACATTATGCATATAACATGTTTATACATAATATATGCAAGTATATATTATGTTACATATAATTGTATATATTGTGTGGGTGTGTGCTTATATAGTATATATATTGCTATATTGTATAAATGATATATGTATATATACGATATATGTAATATTTAGTATATAATTTAAGGGGTCCAAAACTGTCAGTTGATATAGGGAGAAGTACACACCTAGACTATATATGATTCTGCTCTTCTAGTGTTTACTATAGGATTTGGCATTTGGAGACATGAATAAAATGACAAAAGACTACCTCAAGCCTGGAGGAAGGCATTCTTCTTGCCCCCCCTTGCAAGTAATTCTAATGTAAAACACTAAGCATGGTACTGCTTACAAGTGTAGGACCATGTTCTACCCTGTGAATATCTATCTCCAAGCTTGTATGAGTGTAGACAGTGCAAAGGATCATATCCTCATCTCGGATGCACATGTGTATTGAAATCATGAAATGTGTATGTGTAACCTTTAGCTTATTCACCAGAAATTTTAAGGTCCACTTTTCAGAAATAGCCTCCAATGCTGTGAATATAATCTGTATCTGCAATTAGTTGTGACCACAAATTATATTATTTGCTGTTTGCCTTTCTGGATTATGGGAGCAGTCAGTTCATTAGATGTTCACATGTTATAAATTAGGAACAAAACTGTGCCTGCAAAATTGGAAGCTAGGTAGAGGTCTTTCTCTACGTCATGCCCTTGGTCCCAAGAATATTGAAACTGGTTGTAGGCTGCTGATTGTCTTGTCATAAAACCATTTTAATCACATTGATAATGCTGACAACTGCAGAGGATCAATTAGATCAATTTGTAGTGCCTTTGCAGATTTAATTTGGTACTTGGCATTCCAGAAATTAGGGCTTGCTCTTGTCACTCTTATTAGGACATAAATTCCATTTGATTTACTTGTAATATTTATTGAGGATCTTCTCTAATGGGAGTTTTATCCAAGCAGAAATGTAAAATTAGTCCCTTAAGCCCCAGTCCTGAATTTGATTGCAAGCAGGAACACTTCACTTCTCATGTAGAGGTTCACTGATTTAGGGCTCTGTATCAATGCAGGGATCTGTCCACGCAGTTCTTATTGAAAGAATGGGGCTCTGTTCCTAACAACTGCTCATTAAAATCCACAACCAAGTTCATCCACTTCAAGTTTAAAGATTGAGCAGCATCCAAGTTGCAGTGTTAGGCCTCTAACGTTTTATTTTAATGGACTTTTGAGACTGTTTTCACAAATTCTGGACATGTGCATTTAGTCATCCAGTAGTCATCCACACAGCCATATGAGCTCTATAGAATGTATCTGTTTTTCTAATCATTTGATTCTCCTCAAAAAAACAAAAAACAAACATGAGGTGAAATTCTGGTCCCAATGATGTTGATGGGAGTTTTGTCATTGACTTAAATGGAAGTAGAATTTCTTCTGCATGTTAAGGCCAAAATTACAAACCAAGCAAAATATTAAAATATTAGTTTCAGATGCAAAAGTGCAGTCATGTAGTTCTATATTGTGCTAAAGAAATTGCCCTTTGATTCTTACTGATCAAAGGAACAGTGCTTTTCATTACATAGATAAAATTGTAAGATTGCGATCACTTCATATATTTCAGTATCATATATTTAGATCCTGCCCCTACATAGAGATTTAAGAATGAAAAGCTTTCATATTTAAATTTTACGTTAACAAAAAGTTGCATTTCTCAAAAAAAGTAGTTCTACACTGCTGGGATGCTCTAATACTTTGCTTTACTTTCTGTCTGCTTATTTCCTTTAAACTGGTTTGCAAAAATGTATATTTTGTGCAGTACACTAAAAATTAGGTAAGTGACATTACCTAGGGCTCTTATAAACACATTCAGTTACACCATGCCTTTTGTTAAAGTTTAAACATGGATTATTTCAATTTTCTCTGACTACAGAGGCAAGTAATAGTAGCCATGAGTCTCGTATTGGTCTAGCTGAGAGTCTGGAATCAGAGAAGAAGACAGTTATACCACTTGTGGTCGTATCAGCCCTGACTTTTATCTGTCTAGTGATTCTTGTGGGTATTCTCATATATTGGAGGTAAGTAATTAATTTTTGCAGTTCTACAAAGCCCAGATTTTGTCCTGATTAGAACAGCGTGAGTGGCATTACTAAGCAGATTTGCAAGAGATAAAAATGGAGCCTGATACCAGCAGCTGTTATAGTTATCATCATCACCTTCATAATTTATTTGCATTGCAGGAACACCTAGATGCTTCAGCCCACGGTCCTAAGCACTGTACAAGCATGTTACAAAAAGACAGTCTTTGCCTTAAAGTCTTTGCTTTAGCTATAATTATGTTTTGTTTCATACGGAAATATCTCATTTCCATATGAATAGATGTTAATAAACAATTATTTGTGTGATTACTTATATTTGGAAATAAAATGCAGCAAGGAATAAAATAAACACCACAGTTCCTTTCTACATATACCATAACTGTAAGAGTAAAGAATGGATCATTTACAAACCAAAGACTAGAACCTGAAATCCTTGACATCACTGGGAATTTCGTAAAGGACAGCAGGATTAGACAGTAAGTCTCACTATACTATATTTAAGCTAATGATCGTTCTATAAATGTGAACTATGATTCTTACATGTTTTTTTGCATGTTTTAAGATCTGGTTTTGGACCCCTTCCATAACTGAAGTGATGTACAAAACAGTTCCCAGCCCAAGACTTTTCTTCCCCTCAAAAATTGCTAACAGAAACTAAATTCCACCAACAATACAACAGATGACAGCAGACAAGATTTCTCCTCTGGTTTCTCTATCTCTCTGTTTCTGTCTTTGACTGTCTCTCTTTCACGTACACACACAAAGAACCAAGCATAGAGGTGACCTCTTCGTTTCTATATAAGATAGAAAACTAACAGATGCGCCATAAACATTGAATCTGTACTGCATATACTGACTAGTCGAATTCAATAGAAAAGGAGGATTATGCCTATGGAGTTATAGTGGCTCCAGTGGAACTGACTTATAGCATGGCTCCAATGGAGCCACACATGATCTAATGGGGCTAAAACCAGTGAGGAGACTAAAGGTCTGCATCAGAATTGTCTTGGCCTCTCATGAATCCTTCAAGATCCATACAGAGCTTTGATAATCTTTTCAGTCCAAAGATGGCTACCTTAGACCTGCAAGAGCTCAACCAAACAGGTAGGAAAGAATTCCATTGCAGAAATTTCATCCCCTAGACTCTCCTGTGGTTCCCAGTGATCTGGTCCCACACCTGTGGATCTGGCACTGTGATAAGTTGCAGCCAGTAGTAGAAAGACATTAGGCACATTACAAACAAGGAGGAAGACACAAGAGTAGAACTGTTCAAAAAACAAAAAAAACCTGCAAACAGGTGTTGAAAAGTTCCACAAATATTTTAATCAGAAATTCAGTATTTCTTAAAAAGGGCCACCACCCCCCACCACCACCACCTCACTAAGCTGGTCAGAAATCCTTGTACAGTGTTAATATTCTTCACAAAATTCATGCATTCCTGAAAGTAAGAAGTGCTAAATTCCTATTTTACAGATGGAGAACTGGGAAAGAAATTGAGAGCTAAATCTGAATAGTTTTCTCATAGTTACCTCCAGTAAGATGTCTTCCCTTGAGAAAGCAATCCAAATCAAATTAGGCACTTAGGGTCCCTATGGAGATCATGGATAGAATTAGGTACCTCTACTGGGAAACCAGCATGCTTACATGCTGATCAGGATGGTGCCTACTGTTAGCTAGTAGAAGCAATAGGCTTTAAGGCAAGGCTAAATGTCCACCTTCCTTGGAACTTAGGTCTGCGTATTAAGTACTTCCATTATCATGTGATCCAGAGCACTCAGGAGAGGTACATAATGTACACTATAGCAGTGGCGTTCAGTTCAGTTCCAAGCATAGCATGCAAGGCCACTCTAAACATGCTTGATGTTCGTGGTGCTGGTGCCAGGGCCCATCTTTTATATAATAGCTTAGTGGCTAGAGCACCTACTTAAGAAATGGGAAATTTAGGTTATTGGTCATCCTCAGCACTAGGGGACTCAAACTCACATGTCCCAATTCCCACAAGAATACCATAATTCCCCAGGCTGCAGGATAATCTGGCAGAAGGTATCTCCATCCCTCCTGCTCGAGCCTGGACACTAGACAGCCAAATATGCAAGTTTTATGAGGCGAGAAAGACAATAAGAGGGGTAAAAAAGTTAGTAGCCTAGACAGAAGGATGTACTCCTGGGTTCTTGTCCATTTTTCTGGGCATGTTTTTGGATTTGACATTAGTTATAGTTGGTTAAGTAATACAATTAACACTGGGGACAGAACTGGAACCCAGGACTCCCCGTCCTAGGGCAGTGCCCTCATCATTAGGTCAGTCAAGCCTCTTCTTGTTTGTCTTCCTTCTGGCCTCATGACTCTCGCATTCTTTATTGTCCAGTAACCCAGCTTCAACAGGGAGAGGTGTAAAATGCCCCCATCTAGCCTAAATCATAACATAGTGGGAACAGGACTTCTGAGAAATGGGAAAAGTGTCATTGACTCTAGAACCCAAGTTTCCTACATCCTGAGTGAGATGTCTAACCACTGGGCTATGGTGCAAAAGGTGGATACTTCCACTACCGCAAGTCATGTTTGAGGTAGCCAATGGCTCTGTAGTTTGTACTGAAGTTGGTGCCACTGGTGTTTGTCAGAAGTTAGATATGTCCTGCTCTGAGAACTTAAACAGATACCAAGTTCTTTCTGGCAGCAATATGGATTGCAAAGTGTGTAGGTTGGAGTAACAGCCTAGGTGATGAATTCAAACTGCTTCTGACCAAGGGAATTTTCACTCAAGTATTACGGCCTTTTGTAGTTCTAGGTACCTAAGAGGTATTGTGGCCACCAGAACAGGGTTGATTGCGATTCCTTTTGTGACTTAGGTATATAAATCCTAAGTTCCATTTAAACACTTATGAGAATGATTTGGATGTGGCCTTGAGTGTCAGGAAGTCTGTTATAAAGGAGAAAATTGAACCTTTTCTCAGGTTACCACTCTAACCACTGGAAGTCTTTGTTCAATATTAGCACACTGTTTGAATTAAAAAAAAAAAAGATTTATTTTTCTTATAAAGAAAGTACTTATCTTTCAGGAGAGTTAGATAATTATGAATGTTACCATAGCACTTTCTGCTTAATCTTTTCCATTTTGCTAACAAGCTTTTCTGAAATTTCACATTGTCCAACATGCCAAAAGGTTTTAACTTTAATGTTAAATGGTATGTGAAATCTTCTGTATTTACAAAGACAACACTGACATATACTTTAAGATCTGGATTGCATGGTGTAGTTTTAGTAATCCTACACATGTTATAAACTTGACCTTGTCAAATAACAGTGTGCTCATTTGGTAATCTTTCTCTGTGAATGACCAGTTCCATAACTTAGGTCTTTCAAAACAAAACAAAGATCCCATTAGTGATAATATTTCTAGATGTTGAATTTAATCTTTTCTGTATTTCTCATGTACTACAAAATAAAATAAGGGGCTCCTTTTTGCTAATCTTCAAGAGAAAATATCATTGACATTATGATAAAGCCAGTAGTATATTTTCTCAGCTTCTTGGAGGAATGAAATCTAAATATTATCTACTGTAGGCCTCTGTAGCCTGATTTTTCAAAGATGCTGGTTGTTACTATTTACAGTTCTTTTGGAAAAATTTTCTTGTAATTTCATTTTCTTTGTACTTGTAAAATATTCTGTAGGAAAAAAACTTTAAAAACTGTCATGACTGAGCTTCTCTCTTGTTCAGTTTTAATTGGTTTTAAGTTGTTAGCTGTTAACAGTTATGAGTCTTATTTTTAAAGTCTTTTCTTTTTTTAAGTTTACATTTGGTGGACCAGTCTTATAAATATGTACCAATTGTTTTAGATTTGCAAGAAGTTTACCTCCATATGTCTCTTGTCAGCAATTGTAACAAAAATGATGGTGGTATGGCCACCACTGCTTTATAGATTGAGATTGTTTTTTTGATTCATCTTCAAACTCAAGTGCTATGCTAAGTACAAGATGATGGATATAAGTCCCTAGTATTACTATTTTCCCCCTGAAACAAAAGTGACAGGTTGGAGATTTTCACGAAAAAAGGAAAATTATATTGTTCTCTCCTCAAATTAGTTGCAAAAGTAAATAGAAATTCTAGTCAATGGAAAACTGACAGTATAACTTTCCCTTATACCTCTGCGCTTAGTACAAAATTATGGCCTCAGAAAAAATTCTACCAAAACTCTTGTTGTATGGAAAGGATTTTTGCTCTTTTAGTAGTGAAATGCTCATTTGACTTATAGGAACTCTTAATTTTGATATTTTTGAGAGCTTTTATCATGATCAGTCTGCACTCATTAAATTAAAATGTATAGCTCTATACTGCTTGAAGTTAGTGGTTAAAAGCCTCTTGTAATGCAAGCAATGGTTCTCAAGACGATATAATGTTCCTTTCTGTTCTGTTTAAGGTTTACAGGGTGTGTCTACATGAGATTTCATAGATGTTAGGGCTGGAAGGGACCTCAAAGACCATCAAGTCCAGCCCCCATTAGACTAATGCACAGTAAAGCGTCACTGTCTACACGTGTGTGGGACTTGCTGTACAGTAAATTAAGCTAATGAGCGGTTTGCTAGTACCAAGAAATACAGGTACTAGATTAATCATGCGTTAGCTACTGTACAGTAGCACACATGTTGATGCTGACTGGTAGCAATCTGCAGTTCCCCAGGACCCGGGAGCTGAGCAGCGCCAGGAAAGGGGAGCTCTCTGTTCCCACAGTGCCAGGCCAGGGAAGGAGAACTTCCCCATCTCCTCAGTTCCGCTGCTGCCCATGCAGTGCACATACCAGTACACTCCCACTCCCTGCCTGTGCCTGGGGGGAGCCAGAAGCTGAGCACTACTGGGACTGGGGGGAGCCACAAGGGGGTAAGCAGTGCCAGGGCAGGGGGGTGGCTTTCCCTGGTCCCAACACTAGTCAGCTCCCAGCTCCCCCCAAGCACAGGGGGGGCTCAGGTGAGGGGCAGAAAAGCTCTCTGTCCCTGGCCCAGTGCTGCAGGGAGAGAGCTTCCCCATTCCCTCAACAAGCAAAGTGAGGAGTAAGCTCAGGCTGTTGCTGCTGCTCGGCCATGGGACATCACCCCAAGCCAGCGCTGCCAAGCCAGGCTGTGATCCTGAGCTCCACACAGCTGAGAACTGTCCCCCACTCTGGGACAGTGACCCCGGCTCCCTTTAGCCTAGGCCTGACCCCTGTGCCCCTGCTGGCCTAGGGCTGGTACCAAGAAAGCCTGGAGCTCCGCTGGTTGCTGCATAGGGGCAGAGCAGAACAAGGGGGTGAAAGCAGCTGTGGACTCAACTGCTTCCTTAGGGAGCAATTTTGCCCCCAATGCAGGCACATTCCCAGGCAGTTTGCCATGCCTTATTTTAATGCGCAATAACTTTAGGGTGCATTAATTGCACATGTAGATGCATCCACAGTTAAATAGGTAGGCAGAGAGGAACTTTTACTAAGTTCAGAGCCTTGTCTCTCTGGATATGTGTGGTTTCCCAACATTTGGGAGGATTTTCTTTGCAGAAATAGAAAAGGAGACAGAGGAATTCAGTCTTCACAACAGAACTTCATCAGAAATTCTTGGATCTACTAACTGTGCTGATTTCTTGTTTGATGCTATGGGACAAAAATCCATTCTTGATGGCTTAGTCTTTTCTACCTTGGTTATCAATATGAAAAAAAACAACCTGGCAGCTAATGGATTGGAAAGATTATTTGTACTCTTATAGAAGCTGTTTTAACAGACTTGAACAATGAATATTAACTTGCTAGGAGGAAGAAAATGTCAGGTTGGAAGAAATATTTCAGAGAAGTTATCCAATTATCTGAGGAGGATAATGGCAATAGTAATAGGGGTATGAACAGTGATTAAAAGGCTAATAGGGGTTCTGCAGTTAGGTTAAAAAGTATAAGAATAGCATAGTGGCACACTGATGTAAAGACATAGTACTTACGATGATGTAGAGAAAATGAAGCACAGCATTCATATAGCTGTATTGTCCATTTACATTTCCTGTACAGATGCTGTGGTTTATCAAGCTGTCATCAAGTCTCCCATGAGTTGCATTAAGTTGATGAGTAAGGGGTGACCAATATAATGGGGTACACTCCCAGAAATTTTACTCATAATATTTTATACTTCCTTATCCTTCCTGTATTTCTGCAACTTAGACAGTAAGAGCTTGCTTATTACCCTATGTAAGGTTGAAACCTATTCCTTGAAAACTTTATCAGATAACTTAAAATAGAAATGAAAGCCCTTATGGATGAGATTTCAGTTTGCATGCTCAGATGTACACTGGAAATGCATTTAACTTTATAAGAACCACACACATCTGTTCAGGAAACGGAAATTTAACTGTACAGTTTAAGTAAGCACAATTCAGTCACACTGTCCTGACTAGAAATGAAGAATGTCAGATAACAAATCAAAGAATACATAAAATATGAAAAATAAATTCTGACAACTAATACAAAGTAAGGAATAATTCTGGGAAAATACCATTCTACTGCCAAATATTCCTTGGACAGGAGAGGACAAGACATTATTGGACTAAAGAGCTAGATTATGCCAACAGACATAGCCTTGTATGTGGATGTGTAAAGCTTGAGGCATGTTCCCTACTTAATGCTCACTTGCTTTGAGTTGGGATTAGCAATTTGCAGTTGGTCTGTTGATAGAACAAGATACACCACCACTTACACCAGCAGAGCTGCACTGTGTACAGCATATTCAGGGTTAGAGGCAAGGCTCTGTCTACTTCCATGCATCATCTGCTTATTCCTGCATGCTCAGGTCCAAGATCTAGGAAACCTCACTCTGTGCCTTGCCGAGGTCTAGGAAACCCTTGCTCTGAGGCCTTTGTGCTGCTGTATAGTCCAAATCACAGTCTTGCCCTAAGCTGTTCAGACTGAAACCTTCACTAATGACAGTATAATGTAGTGCTGCTTATCCTGCACTATGGTTATAGCCTCTTTAATTAATGCAACATTTTTATACTGTCTCAGGTTTTGAGTGCTCTAAGAAGTACGGTTATGAATTACACAGTTTTAGGTTGGGGATCTAAATACTGTGATGAAAAGGTGTAAATTTAATAATCAGGTTATCGTTGATTGATGGAACCTTTGTTTGCAAGTTTAAAACACTCATCGCTTTTTTCATTAAAAATGAGTGATAATTAGCAAGAGGCGTTATTAACACTTAGCTTAGTCATGAAAGATTTCACTGCTGATGCCGAGCAGATGGAATACTTATGATGATTCTTACTCTAGTTTAAGTAAGATGCTTAGAATTTATTTCCCAGATGTGTTAAGGTATAATTTACTTGAAGCTATAGCCTACTTGCTAAAAGAAATAAAATATAATAGTAATTGTTGGAATAATTAACGTATACAGTAATACTTTGCTAGGGTGTTTTTAAGAACTCTTTTGAATATTACACAATCATTACACAAATAAAATGTTTTTTAATTCAAGTCCCTTTGTGTAAAGATTGAGTAAAGCCTTGTAACGTTGCTGTATAGAGGATATGAAATCAGAACATTTATAATCATCACTGCATCATCATTTATATATATATATCTATCTATCTATATAGATAGATATATATAGATATATAGATATATATAGATATATGTACACACACACACACACACACACACATTTTTAAAAAAAGCATGCCCCATTTAAATACACAGTGCCCTTAAAATTTGTAACCTAATTTTAAGGAGTGGCTAGTGACTTTGATTTTTGGAAGTCCTATTTGAGACATTTTAGTCAAGCTTTATTTTGCAGAATATACTGAACACCAGCCTGGCACTTGGGACCCACCTACCCAAGAGACTACTATAATTGCACTGGTTCTCATACTCTCCAAATATACTTAGAGTTGGTGATTTAGATCACAGCCATCTCAACCTTGGTCTCAGATTGCCCAGTACTACAAGACAGATAAAGAATTTCATTATAGCCACTTTAAGGGTATTAGCATTTGATTAAAAATGATTTACTGGTTAGAAGGGGAACTGAGATTTATATTTGTTTCTGTAAGTATCAGAATCTAAGTATTGGGGGGGGGCATTTGGAATCAAAATAAAGTATAATGAAGTGCAGACCCCTAGACTCTTAGAAGATTTGAAAGCCATGGAAAACATCCAAGGCTTTGAAAATATGTCTTCAAGAACTTCTTAGTTCAAATATTTTTTTATTAAAACTCCTGTGATCCATGTTCATGGTGTTCAAGAGAATGCTAATATTCATATTAGCTGTCTTTTATTATGCAGAGTTGTATGTTCTACAGTTTGTCGTTATAGATACGGTACTATATAAGTTGATTCAGCACAAAGAGTTCTTGGTGATCCACTTAGGCTGTTGTCATAGTGGACTTGGAGGCTATTTCACCAATAAAGATCATCATGAAACTAGCAAAAAGAATAGTCTGAAAATGAGGCAAAATATAAAACATCAGGAGCTATGGAAGAATTTTACTGACATTAGAATAAATACATTCACAAAAATGTTGGCTGAAGTAGAGCACAAAGGGATGTAGTTAGCTGTATTAATCTAAAGTCAAGTAGAAGGCTGGGTAGATTTGTACCTCATAGACTAAGTTGATTATATATAGCACAAGTTTTCATGAGCTGAGGCACACTTCATCAGATGCTGTGAAAGGATGTGCACAAAGCAGTGTATAAGAAGGCAAGTCAAAATGTAGGTAGAGCATCACAGAAAGTGAAACCTTAAAAGTAAAATTAACATGTTTGAAATTACTGAGATAATGGGATAGGAAATTTATGGAGGGGTTTTGGAAATGAAACAATGGAGGGTGATAAATGAGGCAAATAGCTAATTGTGGTACAATAAATGGAATGAGGAAAGATGATAGATGTGATGAATGGTGAGGCAGTGGCATTTTTCCTCATAACTTTCACATAACCTAGGAGGAGAATCTGCTGTCTTCATCCTAACTTATTTGTTCTGCAGAAATCCAAATCTTTCTCTCCTGAAAACGTTATTCTGGTGGTGTTTTATAATATTGGATAGGACTGGGAGTGACTGAATCCAGGAAAACTGAGCACCCTTGTTTCAAAATACAAAAAGCTTGATAAGGCTACTTGATTATAACATCACATAGATTAATTATATGGTGCATTTATTCTCTGTACAGTGTTGTTAATTCAGAGAAACTATACACAAGAAGAATTTAGGAAGTTAATAGCCACAAAAATGGCAAAAGACCATAAAACCATTTTAGCCAATAGCTTTCAGTGAAGGGAAGCACATAAATATAAAATGAAATTAGTATTTTCTCTGATACAGGTATTGCTTTCTAAATTAAGCCAGTTGTGAATAATATTTCAAATAGATTAAATGACCCACAGCAAAGAGTGTTATTAGCAGGTTTAATTATCTGGAGATTTTTTTTTAATTAAGGACAATGTGCAATGCTTAAAGCAGCAGTTGGTTATTTGGTCTCTTGAATAGCTTGCAGTGTGCTCTCACCAGATGCTACTCTTATTATCTTCACATCTGGAGTGTGGAATAGATGCAGGTAACAGCATGGGTCATAGTTAAGGTTGATTCCATTTGTATTCATCCTTAAACCTCTCTGCAACAGGGTTAGCATCTGCTGGAATCATAAACTCCCTTGCTTTCAGTTATCTGCATCATGATGACCTGCTTGGTTAAGAGACTCCTCTGTGCCATGGCTACATTATGAAGGAACTTTTTTCTCCTAAGGAGTATCATTTTGTCTTTTACACAGCATGTTGCCTTTTACTGCATTTCAGTATCTGCTTTAAGAAAGATCTTTCCCTGTACTATCAGAAGTGTTTTTGAACACAATTCCAGTTCCAGAATATCACAGTCCATAAAATAGGAAAAAGAACAGTAGTTAACCATGTGAATTTGGATGAGTGATTAGGACAATGGAGTTTCATTTCCCTTGAAAATGCTGTGCATCACCTACAATAGCTCCAGGTGCAGTCTTGTTCCCTCAACTTTCACCATGTCTCATGTCTGCTCTTTTTTCTGCATTTGGTACAGGTAAAAGAAAATATTTATTCTGCTGAGTTAATCTTGACTGCTGTGGGGTCCTAGATTATAGGCATATTGTTGCTTATCACTGCAACATGGTTGTATTTCAAATGAATATTTATATGATAGCAAATGTGTTTTGATATTCCTCAGAATACATCTCAGAAAGTTGATTTTTGAGTTAATATTGTCAAAATTCTAGGATATCTCAGAGAAAAATGTGTTTCTTGTATTTATTCCTATGATTTTGTTTTGTTCTATTCTGCTTTAAGGAAATGCTTCCAGACCGCTCACTTTTACTTAGAAGATAACACATCACCTAGAGTGATATCGACTCCTCCTGCACCAATCTTTCCAGTCTCAGGTAATTTATTCTGAAGTGTTTGGGGAATTATTGGTAGCTGTTAAAGAACTCTGACAAATATTGAAGTTTCTTTTATTAAACAGGAGTGTTTGGTATATGGGTCAATATGATAAACAGAGAACCGAGTTTTACATTTCTCACAGGAAAATGGAGTAAACCGCAGATTTTACCTTTTACCAGAGGCAAAGGTGGATTTCTCATTTTACCAGAGAAATCCACAGATTCTGCAGTTTTGCAATGAGCTCCCTGCAGGCTGGCAGTGCTGGGAGGGGGTGGGAAGAGCAGGATCAGGCAAGGGGCACTGTATGTACATGCTCATGCCCCAGGCAGCCTGGAGAGCAGCTCCCGCAGGTAAATGGTGGGGATTGAGGCCCCCATAGGGAGGGAGTTGAACAAAGCTGGAGCTGGGGTTGGCGCTACTGGGCAGCTGGGCAGTGCCTGGGCCTTGTGGCCCAGGACTGCAATGCATGGCTGCAGGGCCGCAGCAGGAAGCAGGACAGGGCTGCAGGGGGCTCAGCCGGGGAGCGTGGGGCCAGCTCCCCCGGGGGGGGGACACTGCTCCCAGCTGCTGTGTGCTCCGCCGGGGGACAGGGAGCACCCACGTGCCCCGGGGCATGTGCAGCCCGGCGCCGCAGCGAACATCGGAGCTGCCTGCCTCTGTGCTGCGCGCAACCTGCCGTGCAGCCGCCGCGCAGGCAGGGGGTGCCTCACCAGGGCGACTGGGAGCTTCCAGCAGGTCTTTGCAGCAGAGAGTCGCACACGCCAGGCTGCAGAAGCGCCGGGGAGGGCAGCAGGGTGGGAGCCTGCAACCACTGCGCCACGCACGTGGGGGGCACGAGTGTCCCTAGCCCCTCAGAAGTGCACGCCAAGGGAGGGAGCAGCCCCCCTCCCCCCCGGCCTGAGCAAGTAGTAGGGGGGAGAAGCCAGGCTGTGCTCCACTGCAGCAGCCTGTGCCTCCTGCGAGGGGCAGGGGGCTGTGGACTGCCTTGTTCCAGTACGACGCTGGCCCCATAGTCCTGCCAGGTGGGAGCCCCCTACAGCAGGGCTGGGGGAGCAGGAGGTGTGGGTGAGGGCAAGGGGCACCTCAGAGATTTTGCATTTTTTAGGGAAAACCAGGATCCCTGGTGATAAATGAGGGTTCCTTATGTATGGTCTGAGACATAAGCAATTGTTTAATTCACTTTTAAGGCGTATATGAATTTGACATTGCACCCATTTCCATTCAGTGGAGTCATCTGTGCTTGTAAAGAGGCTTTATCCCTAAAAAAGGCAGACCAGTACTGCTACTCCTCTTCAGGATGTTGTATCTGAGTGAAGCACTTCTAACTTAGAGCCAGAGACTGCCCAGGAGTTTTCTGAATTAGTGTATCTCCTGTCTTTACACCTTCTAGTAAGCCTCTCCCTACAACCTGCACTGCCCTGAATATACAGCTTACGACTCCCCATGGAGTAGGGTAATGCACGGAAGTATATATAGTTGCATCTTCCTCCTTTCAGTAAGTCTGCCATCTATTGGGGAGCCAAAGTCTTGGTTCAATCCTCAGTTGCAATATTTACCAGAGTTGTCTGTTTTTCTGTCTCACTTATCTTCATATAAAAGGTATGTAAACAATCTAAATGCAAAGGGGTATTAAATTGTATTTTTATCCCTACTGCATTTATTTGAGTTACTTTCTCCCAACAGACACCAAGAGAGAACAGTATCCTTTCCCTCCCTTGTTCTTCCCTAGTAAGAGAGGGGAATATTATTTCTGAACATAAGGGGTACTGACAGCAGTAGCTTTTTGGTGGTATGAGAGAGAGGAGAGTTAGGCTATGGATGGGCATTTATTTCTACCACTGCAAATTTCCCAAATTCCTGAGAAAACTGTAAGCTAAACTCTTCCACATTTACACAAAAAGATATAAGACCTTATTTCACAAGTATTGCCATTGTAAACAAGGTCAATCCAGTTTGGTCATGAAACTTAGGCAGAATTTAAGCTGCTAAATTTCAAAGAACAATCTTTGAAGCCACAAATCAGCCGCAAATTCCTTAGCTGCATACATGGAACTTTTTTGCACATGTGCAAAAATTGTTCAGTACAGTCAGTATAATCATGCCCAACTTGCATCAAAAGCACTGCATCACAAAAAATGACAATTTTGGCAGTGTTCACTTTTAGTCCAATAGCCTAGTGCATAGAACAAAAAAGGAAGTCTGCAATGGTAGCTATTATTGCAATTAGAACAATAATTGCAAATACACTCTATATCTCTCTTGATATTCTTTATTTCTTCTGTGAATTTTCAGTAGCACCAGAGATGTCTGGGATAAGCACTAGAGATTTGTAGCATGACTCAATGAGTCAGTGGCATGTGCCTAAGTAAGCAATGCTGGATTGTTAGGGTGGAGCTAAAACCAATTCCACCCTTTGAACAATGCCTATGGCATCTGTCAGCCATTGATATACTTCCATAGTTCCAGTATAACTTTGTATTGTTCATTTAAAAAAAAAACAAACTATAATCTTTGACTGTCCAAGGCCCCTCCCAGTTTTACCTGCCTCCCTTCCCACCACAGATGTTCCCACCACAGACATATTATTGTTCACATACATTTAAATCAACCGGGGGGAGAATTTGCTGCAGAGGAAAAGAGCCTACGCTGCTTCCCAGAATTATTTTCTTTAAGATCAAAAGGTTGTAGTACTCAGGAAATGCTTAAAATATTTGTTTATACACTGGATAGAAGAGACTTGTATAGCATTTAACCATCTTGTTACCATTTCAAATCAAACTTCTGCATACTCTCTGTGGTAATGGTTATAAACTTACAACATATTAGAACAGGACTTGATCCTGTACTGATTGAAGTCAATGGGAATTTTGCTGATTTTGTTCATGAGTAAGAATCAGACCCAACAGGAAGGATGCTTAAGCCATTTTATATATTTTGGTATGGATTATAGTGCTTGTTTCTATGATCTTAGCTCATTAAATGACATATTTCATGCCAGGATCCTTCTCCTAGGTGTGAAGGTGGCATTACACATTTGTGCTGTTTTTCTTAGGCTTGACTGGCTAATTCAACTTTAGTATTCATGTCCATTCGTGTAAAAGAGAGAACAGATGGATATCAATACAAATCAACAAATTCTGGGTAACTGAAGCCTAAAAATATTAGGTGGTTAAATGATGAACATCTGTTGATGTAAATAACTGTTCCTTGTTCAATGCTTCTGATGTTTCCTTGTCATATAAAACAGTTATGAAATTCAACGTTGTGAAATAATCATGCTTAATCCCTGAAAAGGGGAAAAAAAATCTTTCTCTAGAGCCAAAACTACTTAAGATAATATGTAGGGCCTTTTAACAACTAATTAACAGAACAGATGACTTTGTTTGCATAGCATAAGAATTCTTGGAGATCTACAGACTAAAAGTCTCGAAGGTTTTTTATATGATCCTTAATGAATATTCTGTACACAAGTATTTTTCTATATATATAGTAGAAAGATGTCCTGAAATATAAATATCAACCTGAAAATTCACTATCAATTCTTCACATTTCTGTATTAAGAGAATCAAGAGTGTAAATATTTTACTTTTGCTATCCAAAAAGTCTTTCCTTATGTGTATAATTCCTGTTAATGTTGATTTGATGAGAAGTGCCTTTGAGAAAATATCTGGAGTTAAGAACTGAATTATCCAGCCCAATTCTGAGAGTTTACAGATGCTCAATGTTTCTTGGGATCAGGCACAAAAATTATTACAGCCACAGAAACTATTATATGTACAACAAATAGAGAAAAAAATATTTCAGGAATTACTCATTCCAGAAGTGAAAGAGAGAGAAAAGTTTTTATCTTTCTTTGACTTTGGAGCAGACACATGCATCACGTAAAGCCATGATATTGCATGAAGTTAAATTACTTTCCCAGGATTGAGTCCGTATGACTAGACCAGGGGTGGGCAAAATGTGGCCTGGGGGGGCAGATGCAGCCTACCAGGCCATTCTATCTGGCCCACGGGGCCCCTAAAAAAATTTAGTTAAATTAATATTTATCTGCCCCTGGCTGCCTATCATGCAGCCCTTGATGGCTTGCCAAAACTCAGTAAGCAGCCCTCCGCCCAAAATAATTGCCCACCCCTAGACTAAACTATGTTGTTTAATAGGGCCCCACACACCCAACATAGTACCAGGTAACTCAAAGTATTTTGGCTCTGGTATCTAATTTCCCCTTTTTTGGTCTTTGCCAGAATTACCGAAGAGCTCAAGCTCTACTTCCTTCCTCACTTCAAACACGCTCCAGCAAGTTGCTAAAATTCTCCATTCACTTTGGTTTTGGTGGGAGTTCATAACGTTCTTCAGTTCACAGGGTACATTCAACATCTTGCTGGATCTGTTCCTTAGTTGGGAACATATGATGGCAAGGCAGAAATGAGGCAGAAATGGAGTCCTGTCAAAGGTGGAGGGAGAGAATGTCTCATTTCACAATAGACTTTTAAATACGCATTATTAAGCATAATGTAAATAGTGTTAAAGAGCAATTATGATTTTAAAAGAAATACAAATCTCAAAAGTTCTTGCGCGTAGTTTATTATGGAATGTTTTATAACTATGCTTAAATATGACACACTTTTTGTATTGCTCCAGCTTTTTATACCTCACTAAATTGTTTTGTTTGTTTTTTCTTACCACTAAGATGATGTTGGAGCAATTCCAATAAAACATTTTCCAAAACACGTTGCAGATTTACATGCAAGTAATGGTTTTACTGAAGAATTTGAGGTATGGTTCTATAATATCTTTTTTTTTAATAAAGCTACAAATAATGTCAGAACACACTGCATTTGAAAATAAAGAATTAGATATTCTATCCTCATTGTGGAACCAGTCCTGAAAATGTTTATGGATGCGAGTACCTTGAACCTGATAAGATTACTAATATACATACAGATAAGCACTTATTGTTAGCAGCACTGGGGTCCAAATAAGAATTCTGGCTCAGCTCAGCTACTACTGAAAGACTATCCAAATATAATAGTAAAATTACACACTGCAATTCATCAGATATACATTTTTTAAAAGTGTTTTTCAATAATAAAACCAGTTAAACTTTGCAGATACTTGCCTGGCTTATTCAAAACTTTTATACAAAAAAATTGTAAATGGCTACATCTTCCTAGAGTTCTGATTACCAAGTGAAATGATACATATATGGGAGTGAGAATCCTGGACTTATTATGTTATTGTATAATATGTGTTTCTCAAAATTGGCACAATTGATTTCATCCTACAGTTAATTCATTTTGCCCTTTGTAACTAATGAATTTCAGTGTAAATTAAAATTCTCATACGTAGGTCATTAAAAGGCTTTTGATAAACATTTTTATTTTATCATGTATTGTATTTGCATACATTTATTAACATATTTGTCAAGATAATTTATAAAATAAGAATCAACAGTTCTATTTTTATATTCAAAGATTCATTGTTAAATCTTATAGATGCACTCCAAAATAAATAAATTGCGGGGGCATATTTAAGATTGTTAATTAAATCATTTTTATTAATTTTAAACTCTCTTAGCATTTTATAGTTGCAATTTTTAAAAAACCAAAAAAAAAAACAACCCTAGAATTGAGGAAACCTTTTCAAATTGTTTCATTTTGTTTCTCAGCCCATTCTCAATTTAAGCCAGAAATTCTTCTACATTCACCTACCCTACTCTTAAACATTTCCTTCATAGACAGAAATCCTAAAACTCAACCTATATGGCATACAGACATTCTCCCATTAGTTCTCAGCCAAATACACCAGTATTCCACCATAAATAGGAATCCAGTGTACAAAGCATACCCTTTACTCTCAATTTCCCATTGTGGTACAGACAGCACAGTTATTCAAAATATGTTGTTCAAAACCGAGTTTATTCATAGTGTCGTTGTGCCTAACGGGGAACCCAAGCTCCCTATCTGTCACCTAAAGTCCTTGCTTGGTCTGTAAACTGCCCCAGAATAGCTGCCCTCAGTTTTCTCTCTACCCCTGCAGTATTTACAAAACATGCAAGACTGAACTGAAGTTGTAGTCTTTGCAGAGCTGTCAGAACTACTATTCCAATAGTTTTACTTCTGTTATTATAAAACAAAATTATATTTCAAAACCTAATTTAGCAGGTTAATAATCTTAAGCTGTGGCTAGCAACCTTTCCTTGTATTCTTTTTTTATCTTAAAAAACTAGGATGAGTCCCTGAACATACCAAGAAACATGATTATTATTTGTTTAGACCACAGGAATATAGTTCCTGCTTAACAGTGTGCAATTTTAGAGGAGCTTGAGCTTCCTCTTGAAATTAAGGACTCCATCAAATAAAAACTGAATTAATACTGTCAAGATTTTGTACAATGTTATGGCTTTTGCCCTTGATTGTGGAACCATTAAGCAGTCCTTATTAATGCATTGGATGCAGTACAACAGCTTCTGTGAATAAGTGTTACAGTATCAGGCCTTAATATATCAGAATATTATCACATGAATGTATAAACAGTGCACACAGTGCTTCTCAATTGAAGTTTTAAAATTTACTTCAATAAAAGCATAAGAATTCTTGTTTATTATTAATTTTTTATTTTGATAAGAAAGAAATAAAAATTTAACCCAGTAACATGGACCAAGAATTAATGACTTGATCCTGTGAACCTTTATGAACCTACAAATATTTATTGAACATGAAGAAATTACTCATGTGCATAAGTGCTCTCGGGCCTATAGCCTAAGTTAAGTCAGTCTTTATCATGAAAACTATTATTCAGAATTGTTCATTTCTTTTCCTTGCATGTATTACGTCAAAAATATTCAGCTTTATTCCTGTATTGTAAACATATGTATTGCATGACCATAATTGTTTTCCATTATAATTGTAACGTGTATAAGCACTTTTATCCATTTGTTGTGTGCTGTGGAATTTGATTTTTTTTTTACTTTCTTTGCATTCATTCCCTCATTAGACACTGAAAGAGTTTTACCAGGTAAGAAATTATTTCACTGCACTTTTTTAAAAAAGTAGTAGTTGGTAATATAATTCAGTATACGGTTGTGGGGGTTTTTTATTTTAACTCCTATTGTAAGACTTTACATTTGAGCTATTATTTATTCAAATAGCACTTGTACATTTTCTTTTCAGGAAATCCAGAGCTGTACTGTAGATCTAGGTATTACATCAGACAGCTCTAATCACCCAGACAACAAGAATAAGAATCGATACATAAATATTGTTGCCTGTAAGTAAACACATACACTTGGTGTTGTATCTTAGAGGTCAATGTGGAAAATTGTAGACTTATGTGTTATCACAGGAAAATATTCATGCTGATCTGAAAAATAGGGCTCCTATTAAGGCAAAATGTTCTGTGAGAAGCAAAATAGCTTTTCACATCTTGTTAAGTTATTTCTCTGAAATTCTACTTCCATAACAAAATATCATTTGTTATTGAGGCCTATTTAGGCTTTTGTGACAAGCCAAAAAAGGATGGCAGACTTCATTATAATGCCAAGGAAGCTCTGTTTTGATTACCAAAGTTAATCCATCTTTGAGCTGGAATAAGGATGATTTATCCTCTTTAGGAGGCTGCAGAAACTCAGGATCTGTATTTGCTGTATAAGTATAGGTCCACAGTTTTCAGGTTGTATTGTGACCAGTCTGATTTATTACTGAAGGTGATTTATTAATGAGTTTCATTACCTAGAACAAATTTTTCAATTGCTTTTCCTCTCTCACTATCCCAGTAATTTTTAGCTAAAGTGTCTTAATTTCTATTTCTCAATCTTTTTTTGAAGTCAGTGCCTCTAGCTTCCTGATCATTTATGTTCCTTATTTTGTTCTGAACTTTGCATTTTATCAATATTTTCTGGTAACAAAATACTCAGACCTGATGAGGAATGTCTTGCATTTGAAAGCTTGTCTAACTTGATCCCAACTACATAGTTGGTCCAATAACAGATACCACCCCAGGAAATGGTTGCCTATTGCAGAATTAAATAAGTCTTCTTGGAGTAGTTGTCACAGGACGTTATTGATAAAAGGACAAATTCAGCACATCTGGCAAATGAACGTGAAAATTATATCTCCAATACCAAGGATACTTGTTATATTCCACTGGGATTTCACCATGATGGAAAGGCAGTTAGCAATTTGCATCTGATGCTTTATAGGAGTACTATCCACATCATTTTGGTAATTTTCTGGAAGGTTTTTAAAGATAATTCATAGCACTAAAACTTTCCAGAGCAGTTCATGTTTTAAGGATACCGGCTGCCTATATGTCCCAAATGCAGGAGAGGTTGTGGCCACTCAGTGCAGCCAGTTACCTCAGAGGCTAGCTATAGAACCCCAGTTTATGCCCACAAAGGTTAATGTAAACTGAGTCACATCTGACCTAAAAACTTTGTTTATGGTCTCTAATGAAGAGTGTATCTGTATAACCTGCCCAAACCGCTGTTGCTGCTGTTATTATTATTTGCTGCTGCTGCTTTTGTATCTCACTACAAATTCATGGCCAGGTCTTTATTCATTATCAAACTTACATCATCCATAGCAGGATAATGCTATTTTTCATAGGAACCTTATCTTCCTATCAGTTGTATGTACACATTTTCCATTCACTTAAAAATGGAATTCTATATATGTAACTGACACGGTGATCATCTTTTCCTCACCCCTTAAATAAGCTTCTTACTGTTTTTGAAATCCAGTTCCTGCTGTGTATTAGCTTACATTTTTCCAGACTGAAAATTTCCGTCTGATTCTCTGTAGTCATCACTGTACTACCCGTATAAATATACTGAAATTCAGTTACCTTATTTAACTTTGAAAAGTTTCTTGCAGGAAAAGAACTGTGCTTTTTTAAATGCTGTGCTTATTTTATCTGTTGGTTTCACTGCAGATGATCACACTAGAGTTAAGCTAGCACAGCTTGCAGAAAAGGATGGAAAACTGACTGATTATATTAATGCCAACTATGTTGATGTAAGTGCATTTATTTATCATTCTGTCCGTATATTTCTAAGATGGCTGAGGTGCTGCACCATTCAGGTTTCATAAAATACATAAATTCTTAAATATTTGTAAATAAAAGGCCTTTAAAAGGATATTTAAGGATTTAACTCTAATCCCACAAAAGATGATATACAGATAAATCTCTAATTCCATCTTGAACCCATCTTCTTGCATGCAGCTATTGTAGAGTCTTCAGAACAGTGGGGGATTTTATGTCCTATGAAGTTATACAAAGTATCTCCACTCTGAATAAAGTGGAGTATTTTTAAGAATTTGCAAAAGTTAGTATGTTACTTAATTCTTCTGTCTGGTATAATCACATGAAATGTATCTGCCATTCCGGTCAGCCTTGGGAAGTATCATTTATTTAATTTTAGTAACCCCATCATTCATATGAATGATACTGTTTTATTTCACACATTAATATCATAGAAGATGTTTTCTAAAAAGCTATTATGTCAATATTCTGCCAGAACAGAGAGTAGTTTAATATGTATTCAGATTCTATTCCTTTTGTTGGGATGTTGCACACTGACATAGTAATTCCATCCACATTGCATCTACCACAGGTTATATCTGAATGGTATGCTTATCACTGCAAAAAATGTGTAAAAATGCATGAGAATTTTCATCATAATACATGACTAAAATATCATGTTCTCTCCCTAGCACCTTTTTTCATATAAACTGGGCATGTCTACACATGCAAGGGTTAAGGAGAAAATTCTCATCCAGTTCCCTACAGCCCTGCAGTTGGCCCTTGTTGCCACCAGGGGGAGTTCTAGGCTCCCCCTGGGTGCTAGCCAAGGGCCTGACAGAGAGCACTGGGCCAGGAGACAGGTGTCAGGGGATAGTGCTGGCAGATTGGGGCAGGGGCCTGGGACCTACCCCAGCCCTGCAGCTCTTTCCAAGCCTTGTGCTTTCATCACCCAACTGGGGCACAGGGCTGGGACCTGCCCCTGACTGGGACAGTTCCTGGCAAGCCCCAGGCTGCACAAGGAAGTCCGCATGTGCAGCTTGAAGCTGGCTGGGGACTACCGGAAACAGAATAGTCCTCAGCCACTGCCAGGCTGCACATGCTTCCCTGTATACCCTAGGGCTGGCTGGGAACTGTCTTGGTCAGGGGTAGGTCCCATCTTGAGCTCCGTGGGCACAGGACTTACACTGGGAGACCTTTATGTCCTAGCCTGAACTCCACAACTGTGGTGCTTGGGCTGGCCGATAATGATCTCCCAGCCCTACTCCGTGATTGTGATCTCAGAACAGAGGGCATAGTCCCCACCCGGGCTCCTGTGACGAAGCCCACCCCGGCAGCAAGCAGCTCCTGGGGCCAGGAAGCCATCTTCTGCCCCTGGTGAATGGCTGACTGGGATCTGATTTTGTTCCCAGTCAGGCATCTACATGAGTGCTACAGTGCCATTACTAATGCCAAGTAAATTTGCTACTTGCATTTGCAGGTAGCAAATTTACTTGGTATTACGGAGGTTTACTGCAAAGTAAGCATGTGCATGTGTAGACGTGCATATTTATTTAATAGTAAACTATGCTAATGCGAAGTTAAGTGTCTTGTGTAGATGCACCCACTGTAAACTAACAAGTTACATTTATTTTATTTTAATTTAGGGTTACAACAAGCCAAAAGCTTATATTGCAGCTCAAGGACCATTAAAATCAACAGCAGAAGATTTCTGGAGAATGATATGGGAGCACAATGTGGAAGTCATTGTGATGATAACTAACCTTGTTGAGAAAGGAAGAGTATGAAAACCTTTATGTACCTTTATATTACCTGTTTAGTACTGATGACACATACTAAGATTTCTCTTTTTAGGTGCCTGTTCCCATGTCTTTTTCTAATTCTGTTGCTGTAAGAGTCATAGCAAGTGAAGACACTAATCTGCTGATTAATGCAAGATCAGTGGTAGATAAAAAAGGCAATCATCTTAGATCTTATTCAGGATGAGGCCTTCTAAAGGTGCAGATCCCCATCCTCCCAGGGGGATCTTGCAGATCTCAGTAAACTGGCTAGGGGGACTAGGACCACGGTTGGTGGAGAGATGTCATTACTTCCCTCTGTGAGGGCAGAGTACCAGAGATTCTTAAATCTGCAATTGGCCAGAGTCTATTCTAGAAACCAACTTTTAATGCTGACTCCCCAGTCATGTATTACCCTGTTTCCACCGCCCCCAGTCCCCACACCTTTTTTTTTGGCACAGGTTCTTGAATGGATTCCTGGACCTTTGTCAGTCTGGCTTTCCTCCTGGATATTGCATGAAGACTGCATCTGTGGACTTGGGCAGCAGTTTTTGCTTAGAGCTATGCAGGGGAAACTGTGCCCTGTTGATCTTAATAAATCTTTCAGCAGATTTTGATATGGTTGACTATGAGGTGTTGCTAAAGTGCTTACATAACTTACATAATAAGTAAACCATATAATTGGGCCCAGTGTGATGCATAAAAGTGTCTTAAATGTTAATACAAAATAAAAATATTAAAGATTGATTATATTAAATATTAAATACATAATATTCAATAATTCTAGACTAGACAAGCCTGATGATATGCCAAATTGTAATGGTTCTCTCTTTCAGTGTTGTTACAGGGTTGCAGATAACATGGTTTTAGTCACATGGAGCTTCTGCCAAGTCCTAGATTAAATCATGATCAGAGAGAAGCAAAATAATCAGAATCTCTACATAGACAGCACAAAGGGGTGCTAACAGGGCTTAACGCCCCCAAATGCGGGGCAACAGTAGGAACTCAAGGCAGCCTGGCTGCGAGTTTCTGGCTCCTGCAGCAGGGGTAGGGAGGGGTGTAGACGCAGCTGTGAGGGAGGGAGTGGGGCTGGGGCAGATTCTACACAACTGGAGCAGGGCCACGAGCAGCTCATCTGGGGGGCATGGGTCCTGCTGCCACATGCACCCTGGGAGGCGTGGGGGGCATGTGCCCCCAGATCTGCATGGGATGAGGGTGGACTGCTGCTGCAGGCCAGGGCTGGGGCTATGCCAGGCTTTTCCTGGTGGTGAGGGCTAGGCTGGGCTGCACTCAGGGTGGGTAGCGACAGCCCTGGGAGGGTGGGTTAAAGGGGGGCTGCAGCCACCTCAAAATTTGTTATAGTCCCCCAACTCCCCCTCCCAATGCACCACTATCTGCCCCAAGCACTGCCCGGCCCAACCCCCCCACCAGGAAGAGCCTGGCTCCAGCCCACAGCCCACCTTCACCCCACATGCAGATCTTGGTCACACACCCCACCACCCAGACAAGCTACTTATGGCTCTGTCCCACGCCCTGCCCCGGCTGTGCAGGGTCTGCCTCTGCTTCACCCCCACTCCCTCCCTCACTGCCATGGGGGGTGCAGATCATGGCCCCAGCGGTGAGGGAGGGAGAGGAGCACAGGCAGGAGCAGGGAACGGAGTGAGTGGGTCCTGCCTGTGCCCTGCTCCCTCCCTCACTGCTGGGGCCTCGATCTGCTCCCCCCATGGCCCTTTCCCATCCCCCTGCCCCTTCCCCCACAGACTTACCTGCTGGGAGGGTGTGTGCATGCATGTGTGCACACGCTCAGCCCCCCCCCAAATAATTTTTGCTCCCTCTGCCTCTGAGTATCTATCACTATTTTATTATTACAGAAAAAATATAACAAATTGAGAAAACAGAACACAAGCAGCAAACAATGAGTGTTTCAGGCCACTGACAGAAGTTAATTTAAAGGTGTGATGGGATCTAACAGTCGCACGCGTGCATGACAGAAGGCATGATTTTGGGATCGGAGATCAGATCCAAATCACACTGTATTTGTTAGTGCAGGAAGAGCCTGGTATAATGATCAACTAATGATCAAAATATATGTAATAACTTTGTGGCAAGTTTCTTTTATTACACCATTAATCATCTGAACCAGGTTACACTGTAAGGCTATTAACTAGTTTATCATGTCTTAAGTTTAATGTCTGCCATGGGCCTCAGATACAGTCTCTTCTGTATAGTTCTCTGTGGAGAGTTTTAACATGGTTTATATCTTAAGCATAGACTGGTCTCTCTGGAGACACTTTGTCCTATATAAGATAAAATGATATTGATCTCAGTATCAGTAGTGTGTCCTTTTTTGCCTATCCTAGATAACTAAACAGTCTATAGGGACAGGGAATTTTGTTTAACAGATGGCAAATCCTGTTTATTTTATTGTGGATAACAACTGAAATAATTTATAAAAAGATAACATTGAGTGATTTTTACTAAGTCCTATGGACCCAAAGAAAGTGTCTAGATTCAGTTACTTTTTAAAAAACCATTCAAGAAGCTATCTTGAAAAATCCAGTTTAATTAATATCAAGAATCTTTCATCTCAATTAAATCCCACCATTTCTATTTACCAGACTTTACTTACGTTGTCGTACCACTGTACAAAATTAGTAAATTTCAGAGAATGTAAGGACGAAGAAATGTCTCAGTTCAGAGAAATGTATATCCTTTTCTGTAATCTCCCTGAAGGTGTAAGTAGGAACTCTTTTCTGGAGCTTTGCTGGAGTCGGATATTGTCTATTGCCACCTTTCATTGGTTCAATATCATCATGGAAAGGTCTTGGTAGCATTTTTAGTGAATGAGAATGTGCAACCTGCTTTTGACTGTGAAGCAGAGATGTAATTTTTCTTAATGTTATAATTAAGCTTTTGTCTTTTTGGCAGGAAACTGCTAGAACATCTCTATGCTAGTGGCTTTTACTTCGTTTTCTGTCATAACCTTTTAGTACCATCAAAGGTTAAGAAAAGCGTTGCTGAAAGGGACCTCTTAAGGTCATCTACTCTAGCCCTTAAAATAAAATGGATGTGCGGCCGAGAGTGGACCAAGGCATCCAGGGTCTTGAATGAAGGACTTGGGCTGGGAATTGAGAAGGCTGACCCAAGTGTTTTTCGTTCCTGTATCAAAGTCCTTCAGGTCTTAATAAACTTTTTAACATACACGATTGTGAAAGAGAGTCTTTAGATTTAAATAGTTATAAAATAAGTTATTGTCTTTTCCTCTTAATGTGCTTTCTAAACAGTTTTTGCTTTCTGAGTTGGGTAAGGAGTTACTAAAACACCCCCAGAAAACTATTTACAGTACTTTCCAAATTAGTGTCACTATTTATATATTTATCCATTTCATTTGTAATATCACATAAATTTGTTATAATTGTCCAGAATTCATCTCATTCATAAAACGATGATATCAAGAAGTTAGTGTATGAAGAGTGACATTTAGATCAAAATGTGCACGAATCTGCATCTGAACAAAAGTCTTTGCTATTTTAAGCACTAAGAGAATGCAGGTTTTCATCTCAAAAGCAAGCATAAAATAACTTAGGTTTTGTAAAACATTTTTCCCACCATAAATGTTTGTCCTGAAATTTTTAAAAATGGAGACTTCACAGTACGGGTAGATCCAAGATTTACCAGAGGGTGTTTGGCACACTGCCCCCAGACCATGGGCGAATGCAGGAGAGGCATGGATCAAGCCAGAATCAGGTGCTTGAAGGGGGGAAAAGGGGGTGGCTGCTATCACTCCTGTTGTCTCCAGCTGACCCAGATATGGATGAAACCCTAGAGCTGCTCCTGCCCTGCTCCTGCTGGAGACTGCAGGAAGAAGCTGCATGGGGTGCTGGGCTCAGTTGGGTCAAGGGTGGCAGCACACAGGTTTCTCCTTCCAGCACCTGCTCCCTGCCCTACCCCAGCCCCCAGGTGTCCCCTGCTGGCCAGGAACAGGTGCTGGAAGAAGGAACCCACCACTGCCCGGGTCGACATAGGCACAGTAGGGAGGCCAGAGCTGCTTCTGACCTGACCCCGCTCCACACTGCAGGAGTAGCTGTGCATGGAGCTGGGCTTAGCTGAGGACATAACACACAGGTTCCAGTTCATATTGCTTCAATACTGAATGATATTTCTTTTTGTGATGTGAAAGGATAAAAAGCATTACATTTTTAAAATGTGCTTAAAGCTCTGAGGACTTATTCTAGGTTTCACTTCTCTTCAGCATATCCTGAATGAAAATGTTCTTTTATATAACATATCTGTGCTAATACATAAATACACTTAGAAACTTGTTGAACTAATGATCAGCTATGCTAAACTTGGTATATATGGAATTCCCATTGACTTTTATGGGATTTTGTACCCTCAAATTACTTCATTTTACTGATATATTTTCAAACCATGTTTTTATTTTTTATAACAGAGGAAGTGTGACCAATACTGGCCTGCTGATGGTAGTGAAGAATATGGGAATTTTTTGGTGACTCAGAAGAGCGTTCATATACTTGCCTATTACACTGTGAGGAATTTTACTATTAGAAACACCAAGGTCAAAAAGGTTGGTGACATCTCAGAGGACTGTCTGTACACAGGCATTTTTTATAACATTCAGAACTTAAAAATAAATATTAACTGCTTGATGTTACATATTAACAGTTGAATCCTTCAGATTTTCAGCTAGATCTAGCTATTAAAAGGTTGAGTACTCAACTGTGCCAAGACTGAAAGAATATGCCTACGCCGATAGGGTCATAACCTTAAGGTCATAGACAGACAGACAAAACTTTCTTCAACTTCAGAAGAGAAACATGTTCCCTATCTAATGCCCATTTAGAATATTAATGGTAATGGCTATTGAGAATATACGTTCTCTTTCTTAACAAGTACAGGCATGAACAGACAGTCATGTATCTTATGTAATTTACAACAGTTTTGTGCTGTAAATTACACCAGAATAATCAGTGCAGACATCTTGGGGTAGCTTATACATTAGGTGGCTCTTACTGTGATTTGCCACTAGGCAGCGGAGAAGCAAGCAATAACTTGCTAGCATGGGCACAGACAAAGCAACTTAAGGTGTAACTTTATCCAAATATAATTTTATCCAAGATTGTCTTGGGGATAATTCTCCACTGAATTCAACAAAGTTCTCCTATTTAGGAGATTGTATTGTCTGTCAGCTACTTATTTACATCAGTGCAATGCTGATGATACCAGTGCAAATATTCCAGCTATCATGAGTTATTTGAGAAGCATCGTGAAAATATCGATCTAGATTCTCCTGTTACTCAGATTGGGAGTAATGCTAATGAAGGTGGTCACAGTCTGGTTTTACTGACATCAAAGGCAACCTGCTGTTGATTCTCTGGTTTACACAAGTGTAAATGTATATGAGATTGTGAAAGAAATAGGAGAATAAGATGTCTTGTATGTATTAGAAATGGCAGTGAGGAACGTAGTAAGAAACAGCCCTGCTGTCGCTTCTAAAAAAAATGAAGCTTGAGCTCTGAATAGCACTTTAATCCTTCAACCATCTGGTGCTAAGGGACTAGAGCTGGGTCATTTTACCATTCATTGCTGACAAAAACATTATCTTTCCCTTTGCATGCTGGATTTGGATTGTGATTTTCCCCTAGACTCCTAGCCCCGTCTAGGACTTCATTCAGTACTTAGTAGTATCATTTGAAACCAATTGGCCCATAGTGTTCCTTTGGAGGTGAGACACAGGGTGGCCATTATAGCATATATATAACTACATGCTTCTGCTGTTAGTATTTGAGAAGTTTGGTGTAGTTTTTACTGAATAGAGACTAAGGTAATTCAAGCACAACATAAAGCATTAAACTACACAAATAAAACAGGAAAAAAATGACCTTCCTCTTGCTTCATCTATTTATATATATATATGTATATATATTTATTTTTTGTTTCAGGGTTCCCAGAAAGGAAGGTCCAGTGGGCGTGTAGTAACACAGTACCATTATACCCAGTGGCCTGATATGGGTGTTCCAGAATATACTCTGCCTGTGCTCACTTTTGTACGGAAGGCATCATATGCTAAGCGCCATGCTGTTGGTCCTGTTGTGGTTCATTGCAGGTGTGATTTTTACTTCAGTAAAATTGACTTTAATTTGTAACTTATTTGGGGAAAAAATGGATTTCTGACTGGGATATTAAACACATTTTACATTAATATTAAATGACTACTGAAGAAGGAAGATGAAATCCTGTAGCAGTCATTCTAGCTATTATAACGCTGAGTACTCAGCTGTACAAGTTCTTTGAGGGTATGTCTACATTAATAGTATCATCCTTAAAGTCCCTCTAGCCACCAAGGGGGTTTACACGTGTTCCGCGAGTTGGGGGGGGGGTGGCGGGGAGGAGGCACTTTAATTAGAGCAGCTCTGAGAGCTACTTGAATTAAAGCACCCAGAGCATCTTGTGTATCAATGTCCCCATGCTGAAAACAACAAGCTTTAGTTAAAGCACCCCCACCATCATGTTGCAGCATGGGCACACTAATACACAAGACACTGGAGGCTGCTGGAGCATAGTAATTACCACACTCCAGCAGACTCAGTTAATCAAGTCTGCTCTGATGCACTGTAATTACAGCACTTGCAGCAGCCTCGCTGTTCATGTATAGGCACCCCAACAGTTTGTATTAATCTTAACTCAATCTCTAAAAGCAGTCTAGCTTGATCATGGAAGGTCTGCTGAGCTTGCTGTTTAAAGTTAAACCTGTCTCCTCTTGCCTTCTAGTCTCCTTTCTGCAATTTGAGCACAACAGACTTTGATATTGACAGACTTTCTGTGGTCAGTCTCACAAGTCTCTAGTCTTGACTTCTGACTCTTGCATTCTTGCACTGCACTTCCTTTCTCTAAGAGTAAAGATGTGTCTTGGAAAAAATATGAATGGTTCACAAATTGATTCCTATAAGGGCTCCACTTCTCAAATAAGAAGCACAATGGTAGAATGTAGGATATGAGCCCCTGCCACACATTATATGTATTACTCATTTAACTGGTTAATTGTGTAAAAAGTTTAGACGGGCCACATGTGCAAAGTAATTACTACATAATTAACTGGTTAATCAAATTTAGACTGGTCACATGTACAAAGTAATGATCATGCAGTTATGTGGGTAATTGTGCAGTGAAGTTAGACCTGCCACAAAGTAATTATCATGCCATAAGGATGTCCATTCCACTATAAAAAAGAGCCATCCAGCTATAAAGTTCATGCTTGAAAATGTGTAACAACTTTAAAGCTGGTTTCTATCCTGCTTTAATTTGAATGTGTGGCAGGGGATATGGAGGGGAAGAATGAGATTACATGGCTCAGGTTGGTTGAAAACAATTGGTGCTGACCATAAAAATCATTGTAGATATACCTGAATCTCCCAGTGACTGTAAACAAGGGGATGCTGCTCTGTGCAACATTCATTTTTTTGCAAAATGTATTTTTATTTAATTTTTATGCATTTATATATTGCTTTTTTGGTAGCTAAAGACTTACCTGACAGATATATTGTTATAATTGTTCACTTCTACAAAGATATGTATCTTTAGTGTTTTCAGCCCATTGTTTTTTTTCAGCTGTTTGGTGCAGGGATACAAAACAATTATAGAAAGAGACTATGCTACAAAGAAGAAAAAATACAATTTCCACCAAGCTACAACTCTTGTTCTTAATATTGCTCTATGCTCTGTCACTGGCTTGCAATGGAGGAGAATTCTGGGGGACTGTAGGAGCTCTGCATATGCTTCCAGTTGCGGGCAGGTGTGCTCCTAGTGTGCTCCTAATGCTCACTAAGACTGAAGCTGGTAGGGAAAATTGGTTGAAAGTTGCTTGTAAGCCCTGGGATTACTTCACAATACCAGTGGAGACCAGGTTATTGTAAAATATATAAGCAGGTTCTGATTTTCCACTATAGTACGTCAACTTTGATGGAACAATTGAAAAGGGAACCTCCTCATGAAATCTGTCCTTCTGGAGCTGATTCTGATGAAGCCCACAGGTAAAGTTGCTTCAGAAATGCTGCAAACAAAGATATTTTTTCTAGGATGATCTAATTTTTCTGAAACTTATTTTTCTCCTGGGAAAATCAAATTACCATGTTTTCTTTGTTATGATGATATCTCTGCTCTGTGAAGTCCAAAAGCAGAGCTTCCAAGAATGTGGGTTGAGGTCTATGTCCAAAGAAGGCAGCAATCTTCAACATAATATATTGTCTTTTTTTTTTAGCAATGGTAAGTTGTATGGTTTCAGTCAGACTTCTCCATTGAGTCACATGCAGATAGTTATGTAAGCTAGTTGTTTTGATTTCCTTTTCAGGTTACACAGAGAAAATATTCCTAACAATGACATTTTACTTCCTTATGTTCTTTCTTTAATGGTTTTGTTGCTCCACTTTTGTAATTTATAATAAGCAAAGATTGTGCCAGGCAGTATTTTTAATATAATATGTCTTAATAATGTGCTGTTAACATGGACACATTTGGTGTTACATTTTTGTGTTCTTGCCAAATTTTGCACTGGGGTCTGGTCCAAAGCATTCTCATAAGTACTTCCATTTAGGCACTGAAATAGCTAAATATAGAAGTCTTGCCCCATGACAGAGATGCTAATTGATAGGGTTTAGCTTCTAGGATCCCTGTATATGGAGACAGTTAGTTGCCTCTCTAGGACAGTCTGCTGAACAGGTTCTGAACTCCAGTTTCTCTTTGGAACCTGAACATCTGACTCAGGCTGAATATTAGATGCAAAATAACCTGGTGATTGAAAAATGTCCAGGAAGTGGGAGCTCTGTGTTATAGGATCTCCTCAATCTATGGGGAGATTCTTCTGTATCAGATGAGTGCCCTAACCACCGGGCTAGGAGATAGTCTAGGTGGGAGACAGACTTCTTCCTCTCCTGTTGAAGCTGGATCACAAAGTAGTGTAGCTGAAAAGATTCCTGGGGCCAGAAGAAGAGCAAGTAAGGGGGAGCCTGACCCAGAGTCCAATGGTGAGGGTATACCTCTGGATGGGCAAGCAACCTTGTTTTCAGTCCATACTCTCATGACTGCTTATGCATTTTACATTAGACAATCACTGGCTAAAAATCGAAATAACCCTGGCAGTTGGAAACAACCATTTATTTCCATCTTGTAGTAGAGTGCTTTTGTCACTAGGCTTGCACTTTTTCTTCTTTGATTGCCTTCTGGTCCCATGACTTGTGCCCAGTAGCCCAAATTCAGCAGGAGGGAGAGGGACACTTCACCCAAATTAGTCTGTACTCCAGTTCTTATGGCATGCTCTGGGAAATGAGAGATTAGGTTTGAGTCCCCATGGGCAGGGGGGAGAGTCAAGCACTTAGATGTCTTGCTTTCTGTGGAAATACTTTCACCTTTAGTGATATTGAGTAGGTGGTACCATCACCCCAGCCCCATTTTCAAGAATGAATGTGGGGAGCTATGCATTGTAGTGACTCAGTTCTGCTCATGTCAGTCAAGGCTTCAGTGTGGTTTTCATGCCTATGAGATCGGGGCTTAGCCAGTTGTTAGATATCTTGCAGCACAAATACTGATGGCTTCTGAGTATTTGCACAAACTTAATCTGAAACCTTTTGGGACAAAATGGAAGCCTCAAGTTTTTTTGTTACACGTATCTCCACTACTGATTATAAAAGTACCTAAGCAATTTTGTGGCCAGTCTGGACAGTTAGATGTTTAAAGCCCCACAGAGGTGCTTACAAGACTAATTTGTATGTAGCCATTATACAGAGTTGCAATTATCATTCAGTGAAATTGGATTATCAATTTGAAGAAAGAAGCTTAACTTTACATTGACTTTATAAATCTATACATTTATATAAATATAATTTTGTCATTAACATGTGAATATGGAACTATATTGAGTCCTAACGTACTTGCACACCAATTGCCTTTTCACATAAATGGTCACTTTTTTTCAGTTTGACTATTGACCAAATTGAGTTAAAAGGTTGAAAAGAAAAAAATTAAATCCCATTCTTCTTGTTCTTTTAGGAGGGCCTCATGCTTTGCTTCTGCCTCCTTAGCTAAAGGCAGTACAGTTTTCATTTTCTAGCATTCTTTCAGTAGCTCTGATTCTTCCTAGGACCATCCTTTGAAAGCTCCCTAGACATCACCTGAATGTTCAAAGTGAGGTAAACTCAGCCTCTCCTTTGAAATGACATGTGTCACAAAATAGATTCTGTAAACGTCAAAGACCTAAAGCAATGGCATATGCCATTCTGCACTTTCTATAACATGCTACCAATGCCCATTGCAAAGTATCCTAAAGAGCATCAGAATCCTGAAAACCGTAGACCACCAGGAAACTACTGTTCTTATTTCAATAGGGAAGTTCAGATAATAATTGAAGGAACTGAGAATTAGATCTGCACCTTTAAAAATAAGATTGGGGAGGAAGGGAAGGGATTCTTCGTCATCACCTGCCTTCCCTTATATTGTCATATATATGATATGTGCAGGTGTTGAAGAGCTCGAATATGAAAAGAAAGCTTTTCTCTGTTTATTGACAAACTGGTTTATAGAGAGTAATACAGTAATTCACCTCACACTAGTTCTTTTCTTGAGCTTCAGGCTCAAATGCATTTCTTTTATTTTACAGTGCTGGTGTTGGGCGAACAGGCACATACATAGTACTGGACAGCATGTTGCACCAAATTCAGCATGAAGGAACGGTCAATATATTTGGATTCTTGAAACACATACGTACACAAAGGAACTACTTGGTGCAGACTGAGGTAAGAAGAGAGATGCATTATATGAATTATGCCAGCTTCTATGACAGGCCACAAACAGATTTTCATTTCTAAAATGAATTAATTTTCTACCACTAGAAATATTTCTGGGAGAGGGAGCAGTACAGGCATTCAGTCTGCAACCAGCCCCTCTCCTCTACAGTTTCTGCCTTCCCAAGAGCAGGTGATTGTGATTTTGGTGAAGAGTGGGGAGCAGCACTTGTTCCACACCTACCATTTCCACAGGAACTGGAGCAGCAGGGCCAACCCTCTGTCTGTTAGTCAGACTGAGGACCCTAATCCCAGTGTTTTTCCCTTCCCTGTCTACAGGAGAGGCAGAAGCTACTGTCTCCCATGCCTTCTTTAGACCAAGGCTACTCTGATCTGTGAAAAGCATGGGAGCCTTTCACCATCACTCAACTTCTCCTGGAACTGGGAGCTGTTCCCTGTGTCCTCCTCAGACCAGGGTGACCACAGTCTCAAGAAGGTATTGGGAGCATTTTCCCTCTCCTCAATGTCTCCTGGTCTCTACAGGTGTCAAGCAACAGGAAAGTGTATAGACATTCACTGTTCTGGGAGAAATTGTAATTGCCCATAAACTCATGGTTTCTACCAGGAGAGTTGCAATTTTTCAGCTGCCACTTCCAGGGGCCATGGGGGGAACCCCTCTCCCCCAGCTCACTGACTGGCCATTGTGGGGGGGCAAGTGCCCTCCCCCCCGCCCAACTCAGGAGGCACCAATCACCCATGGCCAGGACATCGTATACATTTCAACTGAGCTGTGTCTTTCTTTCCCATTTCTAATGATTCCTGTTTCTTCACAAGCCTTAAATGTTTGATAAACATCATCAAACAGGGCCTCACGCAAGTTCTCCCAGTTCACCCAGTATCCCTCTGTGGCCCCCTGTCTCAGTTTGGTTAACTAGTGTGGCCCCATCCTCCATGAGGTGGAGCTGGACCAGGTTGCCCTGGTCCAGCTCCTCATATGCATATCAATTTTTGGAGGACTCATGACAAGAACATGTGGTTCCAGTTGTGAGTGGGGGTCTAATTAGCACATGGATCCTTTGTGGGAGATATCTGGAGTTCACACAATTACTGAGCAGTGCTGAGCTGTGGGGTCACCATGGCTTGCAATGTTGTTGACTCTGGTGGGGCCCAACCCAGTGAACTATGTGGTAAATCATGGGGCTTTTGGCTTTGGACTAATATCATGCATAAATTTGATGATGAATACAATGATGAGTTAAAAGACTGGGAAACAGGTGAAGGAGTTGGGCAGGGACGGGGGAGAAGGAGTAGGAGAGTGGACACTGAGGTGGTCCCCTATGTAATTGTGAGAAATGTAGATAATAGTGACAGGCGAACAGGCATGCACTGTGCAGTTTTGTAATTGGAATGAGAATGGTGTAGCTGTAAAGGTGTTTTGGACTGCCGAGTGAACCACAGTGGTCACAAGGCAAGTTGATAGAAGTATAGCTGTAGTATATCTGTAGTAATTGGTCTATATGTGAATTACGACAGGTAAGTTTATTTCAAGATCAGTTTTTTCAAATATGCCCCTTCTACGTGCTCAGGAAGAGTAGGGTCTGAAAGTAAGGAAGGAGGGAAGGGACTTCAGGGGGAAGAAGTTGCGGGGGCCGGAGGGCAAGGCGGCTACTTGACCCCCCCCCCCAGATTTATCTGTCCTGCTGTTGCAGTGTGAGGGCGACAGATTCAAGACAAAGCTCCAATAATTAGATTCTATATCTGGAAAATTATAACATTTATAAATCTTCCATATATAGACTCTATTGTGGTGGGGGGGTCTTTTATTCAGGGTCATCTTATATTCAAGTAAATATGGTAATTGCATAAACTTTCAACATCCTAAATTATAGAAGTAAGATTCACAGTCGTTTAGAAATATTGTCTTCAGCCAATAGTGACACACTGGTCAAAGGTGGTGTCCATGAGCATTACTGACAGCTATTAGAGCTAGAATATTTGTTGCTATTTCCTAGGAACAGTACATCTTTATCCATGATGCGTTGGTTGAAGCCATACTCAGTAAAGAAACAGAAGTCCTTGAGAGTCACATTCATGCCTATGTTAATACTCTCTTAATACCTGGACCAACAGGAAAGACAAGATTAGAGAAACAGTTCAAGGTGAGTTCTTTTGATTTTCAAAACTGAAAGTTTTATGGCAATGTAATTTTCATACCTCTAGCCATTATAGTAAACAATGGAATTGAAAAGTGCAAGAATAGAGATGATACTGATTGAATATTTTCTTTATTCCTAACTACTGAAACTAGCTCCAAAGCAGTATAGCAAATAGATGCAGGATGTGAGAGAACCTTATTTTGAACATAAACAGGGGATATTTTATGAAAATAAAAAGTAGATGTTGGGCCAGACATACTATAGTGTTCTAGTTAAAGGGTCCACAAAGGTGATAAGAGTGACTTAAGAGGAGACAAGGAATAAACTTTTTCAATCGTGCCATTGGGGAAGGTGCAGTTTGCTAGCTCGAGTGAACCTGACTCATTAAGTAAGAAATTTGCCTTTACAGATGAATTTGAATTATAGGCAATAAATCCCAGTTTAATGATTGTTAGCTTGTATGGTACAATACAATTTTCACTCTAATTTGAACCTGGCTTCATAAGACCTTTGCCTCTAAACACTCTGATACGCTAAAGGAATGGTCAATGTAAATAACACCTCTTTGGGATAGTAGATTTATATTCTCTTTCCCTGTAACTATTGGAGCTCTCCAAATAAATTGCAGCAGTTATAATTAACTATAGAACATGAATTAAATTTATAAAAGTAATTCATAGATGATCTCTCTCCTGGCTAGAAGGAGCATGGGGGAGTTGCCACTTGCCCTGCGTAGCTGGAGATAAAATGTAAATGACATTGGAAATGACATACAGGATCCCAAAATAATTTCTGTATTAATATTAACAATGTGAATATCTTGCTATAATTCCAACATTGCTGTCACCTGCTTTTTGGCTGAGGAAAGTACAGCCTAACAGAACTTCATGGAGTGTATCTGTGTTTCTGTCCATAAGGCAATAAGACCACATCTGGTCAGTTCCAAACCAGCAGGGATTTTCCATATATCAATGGGGAAAAAACATTAATTTTGTGGAAATCAGAAAAATGAAAGTCTGGAAAAGCCTTTTTTTCCCCATAGTGTTTATTTGGTGTTGCAGGGAGAGGACCATAACTCAGCCAGTCATCAATCACTCCCTCCAGTTCATTTGTCTATGCCAAATGTTCAAATGAGTCAGCAGATAAAGCTGCAGGTTAAAAAGGATTTCATACACCCTAAGGCTTCATAGAGTTCATGTCTAGAATAGCAGAGCCCATTTCAGAATGGGAACTATATTGGCTGAGTATGAGTAAGACTGGAGGCTTGCACAGTGGCTTCATCTTCAACAAGAGGGACTGAGATAACCTCTTATTCCAGAATATCTAGTTGCCTGGAGATTAAAATATTTTTTCTAATAGAACGGTTTGTTGCACAGTGGCTTCATCTTATCCTTGGTTCAGGCATGACCATTTGTTTTTGCCCAGGCAAAACTGCTTTCAATGATATAAACAGGAATCTCTCTATGACCATCATTTCAAAATGGCAGAAACAGTTAAGGCAAATAAAAGGGTTAGAATTGAAGGCTGGGTTACTGGAAGGAGAGCTGATGCCTGAGTAAGTTCTCTCTGATGTCACATACTTATTCCCCAGGTGCCTCTGCCTGCAGTGCCACATCATGGTCACTGCTAATAAGAAACTCTTAAAGAGACCACTAGTCTGGGAAAAGTGAGACCTGGGTTCAGACTGTACTACAATAAATACTCAACATAAATTAAAATATTAATTAGGGCAGGGGACTGAACCCATATCTCCACACAATGAATAATGGTTTAAACCACTGACTTTTAGAGTTGCTATTCTCCCCCTGACACATTCTCTATACCGCCTTCACTTTCAGATCAATAGATGTATAAAATATATATGTAAAGTAAAATACCTTCAACAGGAGGGACTGAGATAACCTCTTATTCCAGAATATCTAATTACCTGGAGATCAACAAACCGTTCTATTAGAAAAAATATTTTAAAGTCCTTTAGTGAACCCTTAAGCACCTGACAAGGGGGTATGGAATCCCCTAGGCAAAATGCCTAGAAGTTAGATGCTGCATTGCATCTTTTTGTAAATCTAGTCCTATGTTCTACAGCTGCAGTGAAGTATGCAACCTCTTCTTAATGCAGCCAACTAATAGTGTCCCCTTTATTTTCTCTACTGTATAACACCAGGATTCTTTTATCTTGTTGTTTCAGCTACTGAGCCAATCTAATATACAGCAGTGCGATTATTCTACTGCACTGAAACAGTGTAACAGAGAAAAGAACAGAACTTCTTCAGTTATTCCTGGTAGGCTTATTTGAATTGATTTCTTTTGATGACAATGGTTTTAAATGGATTAAATGTCAAATGACATCTTTCCTTAGCAAAATCTGCAGATAACTGCAGTGGAGTGGGGCAGAGGGTGCATCAATTCTGTAATATGTTTTTAGTGAAGAAATGTAAGTTGCTACACTGAGGAAAACAGCAGATTCAGTTCTGTGACATTTAATCTTGATTCTCAGATCATTATTTTATTAGCATTGCTACAATAAATGAGCCATATAGACTTGTTCACAACTTTCTTTTACAGTGGAACGATCTAGAGTTGGTATCTCTTCATTGTCCAGTGAAGGTACAGATTACATCAATGCTTCATATATTATGGTGAGTCAAATCATGGTACTACTGAAAACTTACCTTCTTTTTGGAGTTCACAGGTATTTACATTAGTGGCAGTGTCCTAATTTTATATCTGTAGCTGTGTGTGTGTCTGTATCACTAATAACAATAAAATAATGCAACATCAGTGAACAAAAATTACGGGGGAGTTCCTAAAACTACTTAAAGCTAACAGGTTTTTAAGGGTAGAGTATATCAGGGCCTTGTTACACGTTGCACTTTGAACTGCTCAAAGGTTGATCTGTGTTAGGGCCAGCTCAAGTTTGGAGCAGTCACACCTTAAGGCTAAAAACCAGAGGTGCACCAATACCTTAGTCTGATACTGGATAGGTACCAATATAAAGAAAATTTGCTGTATCAGATATACTGGGGGCCAATAATTTGGCCAATAAATGCCCATGTTGTGTGCAGTTGCAGCGCAGCAAGGAGCAGAACTGGAAGTGTGAAGAGCTGCCTCCAGGTGGTAAATCAGAAGGGGAGAGGGGAGGGAAGGGGCATGGGGGTGGCTCCATGTCCTGCCTCCATCCACGTGCTGGGAACAGCCAAGACTGCGCTGGGCAGCTGGTGGCAGCAGCGGTGCTAGGAGCAGAGCTCTGGTGAAATTTGAAGTGGCTGCAGCCCCCTCCTAGTACCCGTTCCAAGCCCAGCCCCTCCAGAACAGCCTTGG
>NW_017728931.1:103818529-103836175 GCF_001723895.1 Crocodylus porosus
CCCATCTACCTGGGCAGCACCTGCCCCTGCCCCCTCCCTCACCATAGGGGGCATTGATCTGCCACCCCACGCCCCTTCCCTCCCCCTTCCCCTTCCACCACAACGGACTTACCAGTTGGAGGCAGCTGTATCGGATATCAGATCAGTATCAGCCGATATGCCTCCTTAAATATCAGCTATCCGTATCAGCCCCCAAAATCTCTATCGGTGCATCCCTACTAAAAACTGTCTCTGACTGTCCCCCACCTGCACAGCTGTGACTCGCCACTAGAAGGCTGGCGAGCAGGGGTCTGACTAGGACCTATAGCTGTGAGTTGCCACCATGGGGCTGGTGAGCCAGGACAGGCTTCTGTCACTGCTGTAGGTGCGGGGGTACGAGATATGGATTGAGGAGAGTGGGGCATGAAACTGGGAGGCAGAGAGTTAATGGGATAGGGTGGGTAATGAAAAGGGAGGTGGAAAGGAAATGGGGGTAGGGAAGGGGTAGTGAAATGATGGAAGTCAGCCAGTGAAGGATAAAATAAAAAGAATTTAAAAAAAAAAAGAATTAAATAAAGTCTCATGTTTTAATAAATTGGGATTGGGGTGTGGGGATGCTGTTCATGCTTTTGGGGTGACTGGGATATGGGAGCAGTGAAGGAAGGCACTTTTGGGGAGCAACTGCCCTTGCCCCATGAAGGAAGCCCCAGCTGTTGGGAACTTGATTTAGCTTCCTACCTTGTTGCTCCCACCACCCACTCTGGACCCCACTCCTGGACCTGTCTGTACTCTGTGACATGGGTAGCTGACATGTGTTCTGCATGCCTAGGGTTGCATCCCCAGACATGAGAGGAGGAGTTGGCTTTGTGCCAGAACCACCCCCTGAGCCGTAGAGTTCACGGAGTATAAAATTTGTCTACACAGAGCAGGCAGGTGGGAGAGGGGACACTGCATCCTGGGATGCTGGAGGACTGCAACTTGGGCAACTCATCTCTGGGGAGTGGGTATGCATTAATGGAACATGAGCTGGGTAACACAGATCAGAGATAAACCTGCCTTGGAGAGGTGTACTTAAAACTAGTTTCAGGTGTTAATGTATAGACAATCTGGAAGTTAATAGTGCTGGGAGCCACCTAAAATTATTGTGTAATAAAGCCCTAATTATAACACAGATGAGGTATGTGTGTTAGTGGAGGGGGTCATAGCTCTTCTCACGCTCTCTGAGTGATACACAGGGCATGCAGTGTGCCATCTCCCTCTTCCTGTTTCTCCTGTTCTGTCGTGTTGTTTCTCTTTGTAGTCCCTCTGTTCTTGGGCACTACTCTGGCACTGAGGATAGTGAATGGGGAGCAAGAAGAAGAGAAAGCCTTAGTTGTAATGCAAGAAGCTAGGTTTGTTTGGTAATACCTATTATTGAACCAACTGTATATTTGGGAGAGAGAACAGATTAGGGTTTCGGGCACAAATGCCCTTCCTCAAGTTTACAAAAAAAGTAGGTACAGCCTAAGCCAAGTGTCAGGAAGAATAATTATTTTTGTTGCCCAGGCTCATCACAAAACATGTCATACCTAATCCAATACAAGAAATGTCCTGTGTTTCACCATGTGGGTGAAACTGTACACCTACAATGCTCCAGAATGAACTCTCACAGAAAAAACATGATAACACGACAAACACTCACTCACCAGGGTGAGAACACTTCACTGAAGAGCCACTCCATCTCTGACCTCAAAGTCCGTGTACTCAAGGGAAACCACACAATGACTTTAGAATATGGGCTTGCAACAAAAATTACAACTTTATTGGACAACAAACATCATGAATTTAACACACAGAATGGTTTTATGGCTGGTTACAACCTACCTTCTCCCTTTTCTAATTTCACTGTTCTCTATAGGTGATAACGGTCGTCTTCTCTTTGAAGTGGTCTTATCACAGAGCAATAAACTCAGGCACATATCACATGGCAGTTTATTCCTCTGGGATGCTGCGTTCGCACATGCACCCAAGACTGCAGCATGTTAAGCCAGGTCAGAGCAGCCCTGGCTAGCAGGGAGCTCCAGGGGGTCAGCCTGCCAGCCTGGGGCTACTCTGACCTGGCTTAACAAGCTGTAGAGGGGTTGGCTTGGGAACAAGGGTGCTCCAGTACAGAGCTAGCCAGCAGGCAGTCCTGCACTGAAGCACCCTCGTGCCCCAGCCAGTCCCATCAGCATCTGCATGTGGGTTGCTGCTCACTAAAGAATGCAGCCTCAGGATAGTACTTGTATTTACAAGTACTAACCTACAGCAGAGTTAATTATTTCCTTGTGGCCTAATAGGGCTACACATGCAGATGTTGAGACTTTACTGCAGAGCTAATTAGGTGGCTCTGCAGTAAACATCTCATGTAGATGCATCCACTGGCACTTAGCTTAGGCTGTTGCAGCTTCTGTCCCAGACTAAAGAGGAGGGCATTTGGTGCCTGAAAGCCTGTCTAACATCTCTCCCAACCATGAAATTACTCCATTAGAAAATATTACCAAATGAATTATGCTTTTCTCATATTTTTTGGACCATCATGGCTACAATATTGCAGTATTGGCTGCGTATAAATAATTTACAGGAGCAGTGTCTTTTTAGCTGGGAGGAGTCAATCCTTGAAGGAGAAACACTGTTCAGAGCCTGCAGTTCTGTTTCTGTATGACATTTCTCCAGGCATGTGAGAGAGAGACAGAAGGATCTGCCACTCTCAATAACTGGGACTCGCAGAGGTGTCTGGGATGCCTTTCATAAATTAGGGAAGTGTCAGAGAACTTCATGGAGCTGCCAGGAACTCTTTTTTCCTGCATGGCACCAACACTTTTAGGAGCCTGCACAGTGAAGAGCAATCTGCACATGACTGAGCTATATGCATTTTCATTTAGAGGTGGCAGTTCCCTTTAATTCCCCATTGCTTACAATTGTTGGTTTTTTTCCTTTTTGGAAGCTTGAATTCTTTTTTTTCTATATGTGCTTTTCTCCATTTCCATTTAACATAGATTGACTTCTCTGACTAACATCCACATGAAGGAAAAGCCAAAATGACTCCTATTTTATTTAAACATCAGTCTTTGTATGAAAAAAGTTTCCTCTGCATATAGTATTGGATATCATTTCTGAATCTGATTTTTGTCTGTCTTCTTTTGTTTTGTTTTGCAGGGTTATTATCAAAGTAATGAATTCATTATCACCCAGCATCCCTTGTTACATACCATCAAGGATTTCTGGAGAATGATATGGGACCATAACGCCCAGCTAATAGTCATGCTTCCTGATAGTCAGAACATGGTAAGATGTATGACTGATTGCTGTTGTTTGATCCATCCTGTTCATAGTACTATTCTCATGGGAAACATGGCTATAAAGACTATTTTAAAAGGATGCTAAAAACATTAATTAAAAATACAAGAAATCAAATGCTATAATTAATTGTGGGTCAAATCCTGAGGTCCTTATTCAAGGAGACTTGGTGGAGCTGTGTAATCTGATCCATGGGTTACTGGACCAACACCACATGCTAACCCCAGCCCCTCACACTGCATATGGTTCATGGCCTGGACTCAGTACCACTGTATGCTAATTATCTAACTTTGTGGCTGTTTTTTTAGGCTGAAGATGAATTTGTTTACTGGCCAAACAAAGATGAACCTATAAACTGTGAGAGCTTTAAAGTGACTATGATTGCTGAAGAACACAAGTGTCTGTCTAATGAGGAAAAACTCATAATCCAAGATTTTATTTTAGAAGCTACACAGGTAATATAATTAAAGTTGTACGCTTAGAGAGTTTGATTTGTTAAACTTAGTTTATGTTAAGCATTAAAGGTTTTAGTATTTAAAAAGAATATGCTAGGGGTAAGAGAGTACATTATGGTTAGCAAGTGCTGATTCTAAGGAGTGTTAGTCCATGTTAAGGTTAACTAGTACTAGTGATCAATCACACTTTCAGGGTTAATATCCTTTCCAATATACACCACACAAAATGCTGACAGAGGACTGAAGAACCTGGGTGTGCCAGGAGGTGCAGGTGTGCTCTATGCCTGCTCTGTTTGCTGGCTTTCTAGCCACAGTATGGGGCAGAGGGAGAAAGCCCCCTCATGCTGCTTGGCTCATGCCCTCCACCCACCCCCTGCAATCAGCCCCTTCATCCCTGGATTGCAGGCCCACTCCAGATCACTGCCCTGCCTCCCCCAGTCAGCCCATGAGTAGTGTTGGCAGCTGCAGGGAGAGGTCCCCCCCTCCTTGCCTGCTTCCTGCAGCCCATGCCATCCCTGTACCTGGATCCAGTCCCAATGGGCCCTGCAGCTGCCTGGCAGCTCCCTGCGACCCGTGCCCCTCCTCCTGCTTCCCTTTCAGTTTCAGGACCTGGCAAGGGCTGGACCTGGGTGCACTGGGGCAGTGCAGTGTGCAGGGACCTCTGCTTATGGGCGGGTTTCCCCTCCCTGCCTCCTCCTGGGGTCCCTACACCCCACACTTTCAGTCTGGTTGGGGGAGGCAGGTTAGTGATCTTGGATGGAGGGGCAATGGGGGCCATGGAGAAGTTTGGGTGTCAGGGAAGTGTTTGGGGGTAGAAAAAACAGTTTGGGGGGTAGAATTGGGAGGCAGCAGCCTGGCGGTTCCCACATACCCACTGCATCTTCCCCCTACTCCTCCTCTTCCCCCCTCCAATCCTGCTCCCCTCCCCCTGGATTCCATACCCCATTTCACCCCTTTTCCTTTTCTCCCCACTCACCCCATATCCATCTCTAGCCTGGCTGTTCCCAGTTGGATGAGAGCTAGTCTACCTGAGAGCAGTGTCCCCTGGGATACTGGAGAACTGCAAACTGATGCAGTAAACTGATGCAGCCCTTAGGCTATAATGTAGGAATCAATATACAACACTTGAAAGACAAATAATCTTTTTGCTGTCTTATTTTGAAGCGTCTACTAGCTCACAGAAAGAAACAGGTCCTTGTTAATTTAAAGAAAAGAAAAATTTGAAAGATGAGGGTTTTTTGTGAAATTGATTATGGGCAATGTACACTGTTCTCCCAAGACACTAGTATAAAGACAGTCTATTCTTTGAAGTTCTTGATGCATTCCAATTTTTATTTTCAGGATGACTATGTTCTTGAAGTGAGGCATTTTCAGTGTCCCAGATGGCCTAATCCAGACAGTCCAATTAGCAAAACATTTGAACTTATAAGTATCATCAAAGAAGAAACTTCTAACAGAGATGGGCCCATGATTGTGCATGACGAGTAAGATTTATAACTTTCAATTTTCTTTGGATACTGAATATGTTGGCATTCTCCCTTCACATCCATGTTTGCCTTTCATGAGTCTGAGGCATTGAAACCAAACCCAGAGCCTCTACATGAAATAGATAACACAAGCAGCAGAACTGTTGTATAGGTTTTTGTTTCACCTGAGTTGCATCAGCAAGACAAACACTGAACTAGATATCAAGCATAGCCTTTTTTGATTCTTAGTTTTTCATAACCTCATGCAGTCAAGCTTAAATGATTTTATTTCATTTTTTAATTATAGATAGAAATAAATATGCTATTTAGATATGACTTCTCACCTGCTCTGTCTCCTTAACTATGGAGAAAAGTGGTAGCAGTGTCAGGAGGACCTAAAGAACCTTGTTCCAACTGTGAAATGGTTCCCTCTCTTCAGGCATTGTGGAAAACAGCCATCAGGCTTTCAGAGGAGCCAGCAGGGCTCTTTAAGTTATGGTGGGAGCAATGGAGCATTAGAAGGGTACAAAGCTAATTTAAAGACATCATAGTCACTACCTCCTTCTGTGCTGCACTTCTGAGGCCTGCTTTACACATTACAGGTATTGTACAATTAAAAATACAAGAAATCAATTAACTAGTTAACTGGAGACCAGCTACACATGCAAAATAGCTATAACACAATAAAAAGCTCCAACCAGTTATAAAGTAGACCTTGAAAATGTGTACTAACTTTATAGCTAGTTGCTATTGAGCTTTAATTTGCATGGGTAACAAGGTTTCCCCTGCAGCTGGGAGCAGCGTCAGATGTCAGGGCTCCCAGCTGCAGGTTTGCACCATGCCCAGCTTAAAACCCCCAGGCCCTAAGAATTATGGCAGCTGTGATCCCCAGGGCCCAGGGGGTTCCTGCTTGCCTGAGCCCTAGGGATCACTCTCTGATACCCCCTCTAGGGCTCACTCTCTGATACCAGTACACACACACACACACACACACACAAATTCTCTGATTAAAACCTCCAAAATCTGCAATTAAAATGAAAAGCTACTGAGATATACACACACACACAGGTATCAGTTGAACAAAATGCTTTATTGATATATTTACAATATATGTACCTACCAGGACCCTGCTGAGATCCTCCAGTCCTGTGCATTTCCTTGCCCCACCGGTTTCCCTTGGAGCAGGGAGGTCACTGCACTGACAGCCCTCCAGCCTCAAGGGCCGTGGGTGGGAGCCCCTCAGCTGGGGTGTATAGGCTCCCATTGCAGGAACTTGCCAGTGCAGGAGGAGCCTGGGATTGGGTTCCCTCTGCACCAGCAATAAGGCACAGTGGGCTCTTATGCATAATCTTACAAGTGTGCCTTCTGCCTTGCAGGTGTGGCATGGCAGGAAGTGCAATTTTGTGAATTGAAAATTAGATTCCATTGCTCCCTTATCTTCTTGTGTAGAGGGGGCCTGAGGCACAGCACAGAAAGACACTGTAGAGATTCAGGGGGCTTCTGCATATTCCTGTGACAAGCTACCCCAGTTCACCCAAATATTTTTTTTAATTTTTTACTTTCCAAAGGCACGGAGGGGTGACAGCAGGGACCTTCTGTGCACTAACAACGCTTATGCATCAACTGGAAAATGAAAGCTCTGTGGATGTCTATCAGGTAGCGAAGATGATTAATTTGATGAGGCCTGGAGTTTTCACAGATATTGTAAGTAAATGAGCAAAATCTCTGCATATTTTTATCTCTGTATGTGGTAACTTTAGCATAGTTTGATGTTGGGACAATACAAGTGCAGCTTTAGTGTGTTAACTGTTTCCTGGCTCCAGGTCTGGCAGCAGCAGAAACATGCAGTGGAGCCGTTACGGGAGGGGAGGAGAAGATATTACCCCCCTTTTTGCCACTGATGTGTATATCAAGCTGCCAAAAAAACACTGGCTTTTGGTGGCAATAAAGAGAGGGGCATCTTCCTTCACCCCCAGCAGAAAACCTCCAGCCACTCTTCCACCAAGTCCTCCTGCTGCTTCTCTGTCCTTGCAGATGCCAGAGCAGAGAAGGTGCAGGATAGCAGAGGGATACAGGGTAGGGGGGTGAAGTGTCATCCCCCTTGCCCCACTCCCTTCTAGTGCCCCATCTTCTTAACACCTGGGCCTTGTGCCCCATTGACCTCATCCATTGTTACGCTACTGACTTTACTCCAGAGTTGGTGGTGTGACAAAGAGAACACTTGTTATCAAAGTGAACTTTTGGCACAATTTAATTGGAAACGTTGTCATTAGTTACATGGAGGCTAGGATTTCACCCCATACATTAAAAAAACAAATGTACAGGGATTTTTTTTCTCACTTGAAGCACATGCACAGCATCCATTGATAATGAGGTCTACACTAGGCAGGTGGGGCTATTTGTCACAAAATTAATACATCAGCCAATGAGTGACTTTGTAAACTGCAGGGACACATATACCATAGCAGTTGATATGTCACTTCAAATTAATTTGGTGTAACAGTATTGCAAGATGATCTAGCATTATTATTTAGAACAATACATTGAACATACCCTCTTTTTTCTGTAGGAGCAGTACCAGTTTCTGTATAAAGCTATCCTCAGTCTTGTTAGCACAAGGCAAGAAGAAAATCCTTCTGCTTCTATGGACAGTAATGGCACAGCTTTACCTGATGGAAATGCAGCTGAAAGCTTAGAATCTTTGGTTTAACTAACTCAAAACACACACATGCATGCACATACATTCATATGTATACACGCACATGCACACACCACCGTTGTTGTTTTCTTTTTTATATTACACGGGGGAGGAGGGAGCTGCCCAATTATTATATAATCTGTTCATTTCCCTTGTTCAAGCAACCTTTATTTCTGTTGCATATGACTTTACTGCCGAACTTACACCATTAACAATGTGTGCCTTTTTTGGGAAGATTTCTTGTTACGTCCAGACTAACTTGATTGAATTTTACAGTGTTTCTAAGAACTGACTTGTGGTATGTTTTTTCAGTATTAGTTTCCAATTTGTCTGGCTTTACTTTTAACTTAAAAATTATCATATTTATAGATGTTAGAGAGTTCTCAATGACAAATAAAGGTCATGTTTTTAGTATCTGATTTACTTGCTGTATTTATAGCAATCCTTGCATTTGCTAGAAATATAACTTTTAATATAGTAGAATGTAAATAAAATTATGTTCTCTATAATATTCAGCATTTTAAGACTTCAGTAAACACTTAGACTAGTAAACTGATACTTACTGTAAATACTTCTATAGTGATTCCATGGACCAAATTTATATTTATAATTGTAGATTTTTATATTTTACTACTGAGTCAGTTTTCTAGTTCTGTGTAATTGCATTGTTATAATGATGTAGTTCAATATATGTTTTTATTTTAACAAAAGTCTTCTGATATATAATTGTGCATCTTAAGTGATTAATCTTCATATATCTGCATGTAATTTTAACTTTTTGTGGGGAATAGAAAAACATTTGTTTTGAAATGAGACTTTTTATGAGAATAACATCTGTACTTGGCATTGTTTTTACCTACGGCATTGCAAAAATAAATATAAATATTCCAATCTGTACTTAGAACGCTGCAACATACAGTAAACACTGCATTGTTAATACCCAAGATTTTATAAATTCTGCCACTTGCTCTCTTCTCTACTCTTCCACTTTTATAGCAGATCAGCTTCCTGTTTTACTAATTTACTCTCAGCTGATGGCTTCTCCCGTGGTTATGAATCATAGAATCATAGAAGTAGGGTCGGAAGGGACCTTGTAGATCTTCAAGTCCGACCCCCCGTCTGGGCAGGAGAAAAACTGGGCTCAAATGATCCCAGCCAGGTAGGCATCAAGCCTCTTCTTAAAGATCCCCAGGGTAGGAGCCAGCACCACTTCCCTTGGAAGTTGGTTCCAGCTCCTAGCCACCCTAACTGTGAAGTAGTTCTTGCGGATGTCTAATCTAAACCTACTCTCCAATAATTTCTGTCCATTATTCCTTGTCATGCCAGGGGGCGCTAGGGGAAACAAGGTCTCTCCCAAACCCTGCTGGTCCCCCCTAGTGAGTTTATAGATAGTCACCAGGTCCCCCCTCAGCTTTCTCTTGTGAAGGCTGAACAGGTTTAGGTCCCGCAGTCTTGAATAGTTGAAAGATTCAAGGTCCCTAGTTACTTGCCCTTATCCATGATGGGTTTTGTACCATCTGCTTGTGCCTTTGCTCTCAGCTGCTCAATTCTTTGCTGTCTCTTAGGATCTAGAACCAGTAAGCATTAGCTAAGCCGGAAGTAATGTCAGTGTGGCCCTTTAACTATCTTTAAGCATCTAGGAGCCTTTTAATTTGTACTGTAAGTCTAGATTGAAATTAGTCCCACAGTGTCCAGTAAAAATGAAAGATGCTGAAGTAGATCTAGTTTTAGTGAGGAACTTCTCAAGTAATGATAAACTTCTCACTTTGGTACAGTTGGTTTTAAATTTTAGGAAAAAACACAGTTTAATCCATGCCATGGCATCTACAGGGGAAAGGATTTAATTCCAATAGAAAACTAAAGACAAGTGAAGAAAAATCTGCTTGGGCTTAGAGCTATTTGAATCATTGGAAGAGGCTTTTCTATACCTTATGTGAAGAGTGCCTGGCAACAAATAGGTAATAAAGAAAATTTCTAAGGTCACAGCAAACTCAGCATTCAGACCCCAGAGAAATAAAGGTACTAACACATTGACAGGCTGTATAACTTCAGAAGAAAATGATTTACTGGACTTTGTCTCCATCTTCCAGATTTATTGGCCAATCTTGGATCTAAACATTACCTCTTTCCTGCAACAAAAGGAAGCGTTTCCTTTTAGAAGTCACTAGGCATGTCTTCACGTGAAATTAATGCAACACAATAAACTCCGGCGCAATATGAGCCAGAGTTCATTGCTCCTGGGTACCACATTTACCCCTGGGACTGCAGCATATTGATCCAAGTCAGAGCAGTCCTGGCTGGCAGGGGGTCCAGAGGATCAGCCTGCAAGTCTGGGGCCACTCCAGCTCTGCTCAACTTACTGCAGAGGGGCTGGCTGAGGAACAAGGGTGCTCCAGAGTAGGGCTAGCCTTCGGGCAACCTCTGCACTGAAGCACCCTCATGCCCCAGCCAGCCCTGTCAGCATCAGCATGTGTGTTGCTGAACGCTAAAGAACACTGCCATACATAGTACTTGTGTTTACAAGTACTAACCTGCAGTGGAGTTAGTTTCCTGCAGCCTAATAGGGCCACGTGTGTAGATGCTGAGACTTTACTGCAGACCTAATTAGGCAGCTGCACAGTAAACAACTCATGTAGATGCACCCACTGTTATTCAGTCAGCTCCACCCAGCAGTGCAGGATTTCTCTAGGAGGAGAGGCAGAATGTTAAGTAGTGTATAAAAAGGTAGTATATAAAAAGATAAAGCCAACCTAATCTAGATTTAGGAAGATCTAAAATGTAAAGGAATGAAGCACCTACCATTCATGCTGAGCTAAGGCACAGTGAAACTGATGGCCTTTCTCGAGAGACAGACTAGCACGTGGATTGCTAAAAGTGTGGCAGATTTATTCATGTTTCTGTCTATTTTTGTCCCCTACAAATGAAATTTCAAGTATGGGTGAACTAACCTGAATCAGTCAAACTAAGCCAATGCACAATTTGTCTTCTAAAATTGTGCCAATGTGTTCATTCGGTTAAATCCCCTTTTCCACTTGACCTCTTCTCCTTCTAGAGCTATGCAGACTGTGCCTCCTTAATTCAAAGGGTCAGCCACTTGCATGAATAATTCATAAGGCAACAGCAGAGCTTGTTTTGTGAATCAAATTTATTCCCCACTAAGCTTACACAGTTCTCTTTCTCTCTTACTTGTCATATTTGTATGTTTGCTATTTCTAGGTAGGAAGCATAGCACTGTGAGATTCATTACATGTGAGTATGCAATGAAAATTACCTATGTGTAGTTTTAATCACCTAAATTACTGTGACAGTTTCAATTTTGTTTCAAATCCTATATTTGTACAAGTACTCATGGTTTAAATGGTATATTTTGTAATTAGATTATAAGAAAAAGTTACATATGTGCAGTACCTGCTGATTTCTACCAAATATATTTTTATTTATGATAGCAAACCTACATACATCGGATCTCTGAAACCTTTAGGTATTGAGTTGCAATTGAAAAAACAGTACTAAGTTCATTCTTAAATAGAAGACATAATCGTCCAAGGGGTGTGGGCATCTGCTTACTTACTATGTCTTGCCAAGGCACTGTCTTCCAGTGACATAAACTTCCAACTTTGCCCAACTGGTTCAACAGCACAGATATGGACTGCATGTTGGATAATTCCCTCATCTTCTGTTCCAGAAACATGGAATATACACAGACAAAATAATTTTTCTTTTCTTAATCCCTTGGGGTGCAAGTGCCAGGGAGGTTAATTTTGATCTTATGGCTGCTTCCTAACCCCATTTCCTAATCCTCTTACTTTATATTCCCTCTCTTCACTATAATATTGGCACACAGCAAGGGTATAAGTAATCTCAATGCTTTTGTCTGCTACTTCTCCAGCTTCTGCTCTAGAAAAATGCCTCATAGCCTTACACAAGTTCGTGTTGTTGATTTTTTTTTTCCTGTGACATGTATGAGTACTGATCTCACTTTTAAAATACCTCCATACAAACCCAACATTTTTTACAGCCCAATATGTTCTACTATATTGCTTATGTAAAAGCAGAAAGAAATGTTCCTTTGCCACCCCAACCCCTTGAACTAACTGTTCCTTTTAAAGTAAACTGATTGACAGACATTTTAAAATATAATCCAAGGAATCAAGTGTTGTGCCAAGATTTCTTCTATCGATTTTTTTGTAATCACATTCATCATCTTAGCATGCTGACAAGTTATTTCAAACATAAGTCCTTAGAATAATCTCTTTACTGACACATATTGGATCTAGAAAAAAATTAAGAATCATAAGAAATCTTCTATAAGCTTCAACTTGTGATGGATTACTGATTTTAATAAATGTGTTTCAGTTCCTAAATAGAGCTGGCAAGTAATTCTCAGACAAATGCCATATTCTAATTATTTTTTTTCTTGTAATCCAAGCTACAGACTCAAAAGACATATATAGTCGTCTTTGCAAACTGGGTCAAGTGTGGAAAATATGTTAATATACTGCAAATCTCCAAATAAGTCATAACAAACAATGTCAATTTAAGGCTTTTTAAAAAGTTATAACAAAGCTATGTATGTCAAGAAGTGATTAATGTCCCCTCTGCTAAGAGACAATTAAAAAGCAAACACTCCCTACCCCATACCCCTCCCAATACTGTTCATCATCCACCAGCACCCAGTCCTTGAAAATAAAGCATCTGTTGTTGTGTTTTAACATCTGAGTAAAAGCTTTACATAAGTAGTTTGTGCATCACTTGCAACTGCTTTAAAGGTACAATAACCTATGATTTGCTCATCTGCTTCCTAGAACAGTGGTCTCCAAACTTTTTTGATTGCACACCCCTATCAGTAAAAAATTTTTGAGCACGCACCCCCAATATATGTATATTTACATAAATATAAATAGAAGTTCTAATATTTTCTTCCCGCACCCCAATGGATCATCATGCGCACCCCACTTTGGAGACCACTGCCCTAGAATACAAGTGGTGGTTTTAGCAATTAAACAATTACTTCAGTTATAGGAGGAAAAGGAAAGGTAGTGATGCCTGACACATGCTATTATTTACTCATGATTTTGCCAAACTTTAATCATTTGGGCTGAAACTTTCCATTCCAGGTGGGAATGTCATAACACTTTTATGAAGTCCTGTGTCCCCAGGCTTTAGAGCTACAGCTTGATTTTGGTGAGGAGAATGAAGCAGGGTTTGCTGTAATGTCAGGGATGTGCTTTATACCATCCCTATATGAAGTCCCCCAAATTTGTCATGGCATATGGCAGTAGAGATGTATTAGCATAGGACAGCATAAGTGCCTGACAGTTCTATCTGTATCACATGCAGTCTATCCTGAAGCATCCCAGACTGAAATGGACTTTCCTACCGTTTCTCACTCAGAAGTCAGAGGAGCTGCAATGGTACTGAGTGTAGGAACTGAGAGCAGGGAGACGGAGGAGGAGGAAGGCAGCTTAGAACCATCAAGAATTGGGAGAGAAGGAAAGGAGCCAGAGGTAGAGAGGGGAATCAGAATGGGAGGTTGGCGTGATAGGTGGGTGGAGAGCCTAACATCCGGGATTTTGTCCCTAATGCTGGGCTCCCCACTTGCCAGATGTTCCAAGGTTGCCCCAGGCAGTTGCAGTCTGTGATGCTGTGCTTCATGTGGTATCCTTTCAACTTGCCAACATGTGAAGAGCCCATCAGTGGTCCAGCCCTGTCTGACACTGAAAACCATGTGGTTCATCTCCATGCAGAGATGAACCATGCAGCTGTCAGGAAGGTCTCCCTTCACTGGTACCTAAGGCACCACAGCAACTAAAACTCCCTTGTCTCTTGTCTCCAGCTACCTAGAGCATGTGCACCTTGGGGCCAGGACTGTCCCCACACCACCCCAAAGTAACTGGTGAACTTAAAGACCCATGATGCAGCCTGCATTGAGATTCATGGTAAGGCTTTTCCTTGATACATACTCAATTTAAGGTGAGATGGAAACCAGTCACAAAAATGTTCCACAGATTGTTTTGTTCTGCCACTAATTGCCTGAACACATGGCAGTTTTATTCTTCATGGCATAATCAACATACATCGTAAGTGTAAAATCTTCCAGGGGCCATAGACTTAGAATACCAAATGGATGCATCTAGAGCACTACTTTGCAGTCCAAAATGGAGAAGCCAGATGAACTATTGAATTGGCTACAGCAGAGCCAATCTGGGCCACTGTTTGAAACTTGGACACATTGGATATTTAGGTACCAGAATAATCAGTCTGGCCTGCACCCTTAATCGGCACCAAGTTACTGGAACTGGGACAGTCCTGGACATTCCTAGAAGCAGCACTCCACCCACCTGGAAAACTTTAAAGTCAAACAGGGCAGGACCACGGCAGTTTAGGCAGCAGCTGAACGGAAGTTCTTGCTGCCTTGCCATCTAAATTCTGCTTTAGGCATCTACAAGTCTTTTATTAGATCTAGCTCTAGCTGCCCAGCTCCAGGAGAAGGTTTAGGGTTCTGCACACCCCTAATGGAGGGAGGCACTTCTCTGTAACCAAAGGAAGGCAACTAAGTCTACTAATCCCTCTTCTTAGCTTTTCCTAACAGCTAGGTTAGCTGACTTCCTGATCAGTCAGAAGGAAGGTAGAGATGTACCTTGTATAAACTAGAGATTAACCAAGGCAGAGATGCATAAGCTTTCATGAGCAAGAACTCACTTCATCAGATGCTATGAAAAGTTATGTAGAGGGCAGACTATCAAATAGAGTCATTTGAACAGAAAAGGTGGAAGGGGTGGCAACGCTGAGAGAAGCACAGGGATCAAAACAACTAACCCAGGTAACGGGCCAATAATCCATAGCCCCTGTTTAGACCATACTTAATACAATCCAGTCTAAGGATGGTTTCTTATTCCTCAGTTTCACATGCATGTTGACTCTCACTGTATAAGAACAGGTCCTGTGGAGCTAGAAAGGTTAGTGTTCTGGCACAGGTTTGTGCGCATTTTGGACTTGATGTCAGATTGCTTTCCTCTCATCAGTGTCCTGCTCACATAGGGATTGCCCAGTCTGTCCAAAGGAGGCAGCAGAAGGACACTGCAGGTGATGGTGAAGAAGATAGTAGAGGAGCCAGTGAATGAACCTGAGCTGTTATAGTCTATGTTATTTGAACCAGTGATGATGTGGTCTGTGAGGTATTGCTGAGGGGGTACAGCTTTGGGTCTATTGCAAGTCTTGATTTTTCGATGAGAATAAGAGTTAGGTAGCCTGCTGCTTGAGAGATACCGTTTGAGGTTGTGGGAGCTGACTACAAGCCAGGACAAGTTTGTCCCCCCATGGCCACCTTGAGATGGTCGTCATTTTCCAGGACGGGATTGGAGGTAGTGCTGTGTCAAGCTGGGGGCTAAGTGACAACCAGAAGCAGTCTGTTGGTCTTATCTTGGGGTTGGTATTGTAGCAGGTTGGAGCGGGGTCTGTGACTGTTTCTTTTGGAGACAGGTGGCTACAGGTTTGGGCTTGTATTGTATGCATAGGAATCCCTGCTCCAGATCTTGCATCCCAGTCAGTGGGACCACCTGTTTATTGTGCTAGCTTGTAGCTTCTGTGTCTAACTGGTCCCATGTGATAAATAGGGAGCCCTGAGGCCTGCCCTGAATGTTTGTTAGGATTTCTATTATAGAGCTAGAGGCCCCCAAAAAGTGGTGAGATGTCCAAATCCTTTTTTGGACTAGCACACGCATTCCACACCTTGGTCGCTCCATATCCATGACTGCCCCTATGACACCAGGGGTAGGTAGGGGGTGTTCCTGAATTGATCACGGTATCATATCCATGCCTAAGATCACTGGAGCAGAAAAAGGAGGCATAGCAGGGAAATTAATTAAGTTTTTAAGAAAGAAAAAACAAAACCGCTGAGCCTCCACACTAAGACAGAGTGCATTACTCTGCTCTCCCTGAACCCTGCTCTCCACAGAGGGGGGTTTTTTGTACTAGTAGGATGATTTCAATTAAGTGGATGGCATTTTTCATACTAAAATCATGGTACTGGTGCAAGCTCTAGTGTGGTCACAGTTGTAACAACATAGCTTGTCCTCCTCTTATGGAAATCTGTTACCTTGCCTCGCAGCTCGGGGTAGGGAGGGAGGTAGCAGTGAGGAATATACTGCTGTATCTGTACGAGTTTAGTTAACCCACTGTCATTACTGTGTGTGGCCCAGGCAACTGCAACAGAGCAGAACGAGCCCCAAGTAAGTACAGCGAGGAGTGTAAAGTGGGTGTTGATGATAGTTGTTGTAACAGAGATGTGAAAAAAAATTATCAGGAGGCCTGAAAAAGGAGTGTATCCTCAACATTGCCTGCCAGCTCCAGAGAGGCAGAGCTAAGACTGTGTAGTGATATGGAGGAGACTTTACCCCATAATGGCATACTTGTATTACACTCAGTAGCTGGTCAATGTATAGATGCTAGCAAAGCCCTGACACGACCAGGATCAGAGTGTCATGCCCCTTACCTGTATGTATGTACAGTTCCATTGTACTTTCATTGGAGAGCCAGTCGACCACCCCGTAACTGAGCCATATAACACTTCTATTCATTTCAGTGTGTTGCACTCTGGATCCTGGACTAGAGAAGAAGCATTTGGCTATCCTTTTATTCCAGTGGAGATGTTTAGCATGTAGTAAGGTGCTTCCCTCTGCTTAGAATACTACTTCCCACTGGTAGCATAATGCATGCATGACTCAGTAGGACGTCTGACCCAAGCCAATAGATAGCTATATGCATGGATGGGAGAATGAAGCAAAGCACTTGACCATGATATGGGCAACCTGAGTGCTAGGGCTTGAACTCATCTTCCTTATGTCCAGTGTCCTTAACCCCCTAAGCTAGGACTACCTTTTGTGCCCCTCTTTTTGAAGTTGGCACACTGGATAACCAAGAGGGGGAAAAAAACCATGGGGGGAGGCCACCAGGAAGAAAGGAGTCTTCATTTGTAGCTCAGGGTGACTGCTGCTGCCTTGGAAGAGAGGGGAACTTAGGTCTGCCACCCCCTCTCCCAGGAAGAGACAACCAGGGAGAACTATACTGTGGTTGCTCAGGGCTGCAGGGGGGCGGTCAGGAAGGCCAAGGCAGAGATGGAACTGGGACTAGCTACCCAGATCAAGGACAACAAGAAGTCGTTTTTTAATGCATAGGGGACAAAAAGAAGGTCTGGGTAACATGGGGCCCCTGCAAGACACGCTAGGAAATTTGGTTATCACACCAGATGACAAAGCTAACCTATTTGACGACTCCTTTGCCTCCATTTTTCCTGAGCAGGGACCAGATCAGCCCTGCTGTTAGGCCCCCCTCATGCCAAGAGTCAGCGAGGATCTAGTCAGGGAAGTTCTGGCAGGACTGGATGTATTTAAATCATCTGGTCCGGATGATCTCCACCCCAGGGTGCTGAGGGAATTAGCTGAGGTCATTGCAGGACCCCTGGCACAGCTTTTCGAGCACTCATGGTGTCCTGGTGTGGTGCCACAGGACTGGAAAAGGGTCAATGTGGTTCCCATCTTCAAAAAAGGGAGGAAGGAAGACCCAGGAAACTATAGGCCAGTTTGTCTTACCTCGATCCTGGGCAAGCTTGTTGAGAGAATTATTCTGGCACATGTCCACGAAGGGCCAGCAAGGGAAATTATGCTTAGGAGCAATCAACACGGGTTCATTAGAGGCAGGTCCTGTCAGACCAACCTGGTGGCCTTCTGTG
>NW_017728931.1:103836725-103848521 GCF_001723895.1 Crocodylus porosus
TCAAGGGGATGTGGACAACATGGAGAGGGTCCAGAGGAGGGCCACTCGCATGATCAGGGGGCAGCAGGGCAGGTCCTATGAGGAGAGGCTACAGGACCTGAACCTGTTCAGCCTCCACAAGAGAAGGCCTACATCAATGCAAGTGGGAGGGGACTGGCTTGCAGTGCACAGCAGGATCTGAAACCAATCCTTAGTGTTCCTATGCCACCCTGCTAGGTAGGCTGGATGTGGTGAGGTGTAATAGGGGATTTCAGGAGAGATTGGAGACTAAAAAGAATAAGTTGGTCCCCCTAAGGCAAGGTAAGCTAAAGCAGCGGAGACTGGACAGTGCTGAGAGGTGTCTGTGTAGAATTTCTTTTTCTCTAAAAGTCAAAGGTTTTTGAGGTTTGCTGCCTCAGAAGATAGCACCTCTTCCCCCGCTTCCCCCTTGGGCAGCACAAGCACACCACACTCCCTGTTAGGAAGTCTGGGTCACGTCTCTCCTGCATAAAATAGTACTGTAAGAAGGACAGTCCCTAAAGTGTTTTGGGGCAATGCCAAAAGCACTCCAACCTCAACTTGTAAGATGGTGGTGGGCCAAGGGCAGACGGTGGAAAAACTGCAAGGGGCCCATTCTTTGTTGGGTGCAGTGCAGCCCTGGCCTTTTCCCCACAACCCATGCAGGAGTGCACCTGCACCCACAGCCAGCAACAAATTGGTCTGCAGAGCCTCAGCCTTCAATGCAACTGCTTGCAGCCTCTGTGTCACCTTCTGCAAGCAGCCTGGGCTCTGTGGCTCATGGCTGGGCCAGCTGGGAGGCTGCAAGCCACCGTACTAAAGTCTGCAGAGCCCAAGCCTGGCTCATTGCTGGCAGCAGGTGCATGCATGCCTCAGGGCAGCTTGCAGGCAAGCTGCAAGATACCCGCCCCTTGCTGGGGTACAGCAACCCCAGTCCCTTCCTTGCTGTCTGCCCAACAAGCACCTGCTGCCAGCAATGAGCCAAGCATGAAGGAGAGCAGCCAAGATGGTAACTACCCCCTCTCCCCTTGGCCGCTGATTGGCCAAGATCACTGCCTTTTGTGCAGCCCTGCCCCTTGGTGAGGGGCAGAGCCACATGAAGGGCAGCCCTCTCTGCCAGTCAATGTCAAGAGGCTTACCCCTTTTCCCCCACTTGGCAAGCTGTGAGGCCAGGCTAAAACGGGGAACTAGCATTTTATTTTTAGTAAGCTTTTTTTCCAGTGGTTGCATGCGAAATCATGGGGAACACCAGTTTTCACTGTTTCCAACCTAGTCATAGGCAGTAGCCACATTCCTTTTACCCAGACTAGGCAAATCAAGTTTTTTAATCTCTTTGAACAACAGACTATTCCCCTGACCATCCTAGCAAGCCCTGTTCCAGCTTGTCTTTCTAGAACATGGATAACCAGACTCCAGAGGTCTCATCGTGCTTTATACTACGGTATCAGTACTTCTCTGTACACCTTGCTTGATGCATTCTAGGATCACGTTTGCCTTTTTCATGGCTACATCACATTCACAGGTCATAGCCAGACAGAAACAACAGAAGAGGAGAAAGTCCTAAGTGACAAGCCCCCAGGTTACAGCAAAAAAATTCTTATTAGCTCTTACATGCATGACTGCCTGTTGTACTATTTTCATCCATTTCTATTACTTCAGTCCTTGACATCATCAAATTATTCCTGTATAACAGTCCAGTCCTCTTTCATGTTGATGCTTCCTCCCAATTTCTGTCATAATCAAGTTGCATTAGTATATTCCTACCTTTTAATGCCACTGTCACTAATGAAAATATACAATAAGATTAGTTCCTAAAACTGACTCTTGAAAACCTCCAGTAGTAACCTCCCTCCTTTCAGTACACCACCTACTGTCTCTCAATTCCTTATGTATCTTATATTTTTATTAATTCCCAATCTTCCCTAGTTTAATTATTTCCATACCTGGCACCACACCAAATGCTTTACCAAGTAGATCAGATCTATTGCACTTCCCTTGTTTTAAAATGAACGCACAAAAACAGTTATCTTTCCAAGCAAAAAATATCAGGTTAATATAACATGTTTATCTTTAATCATTAATGTATAAAGTAGTCATTGGGTCAGGAAGCGAAAAAAAGTGAGAGTGTCTCTAGAAGTTGGTTGTTAGCACACTGCACAGGAAAAGCCAGGTTTCAAGATATGTTATAACATAAAATCTGTATTATACAAACAGCTGCAACAAAAGAGACATAGGCTCAACCTTGAATATCCTACAGACCAGTGGAGAAACAAGTCTGGAAGATGGGAAGATCTAGGTTCAACTCCCTACTCTTAATGAGACAAAGCAAGGATCTGAAACTAGTCTCTCTCACTCCATTGCCTGATTAGATACAGGGGGGGAGACACCTCATTATCATTGCTTTTTGGAGGTAGGGTTAAGGCATGCTCTGAACTCATCTATTTGATAAGGGCCCACAGGCTAAATTGATGGAAGAATGTCTAGCTTGTGAATCCCACTCGAGTTTAGGTATGAGCTAGGTATCTAGCTCTTAGGTGGCTGTGTTTCTGTGCATACCCTGCAATGACACCTTAAGTGCTAAGGGCCTTAGGTGCCCAAAGGGATAGCAGCAGGGTTCTATGAATGCCAGTTACCAGATTCCTAAAGGGAAATTAGACACCTAGGTCCTCCTTGTAAATCTAACCCTAAATATAAACTCAAATATTTATTAGAGTATGTGAAACATTACAGCAGAAGCAGCTGGCCTCTAATAAGCTCCAATGTGGAGAAACCCATCTTATACACCAAAATAATGTAAATCTCAGAAAGTATATAGAAAAAAATAAATCATTTCCATCCCCCTGCATTGAAAACACATTAACATAGAAATAAGCCACAACAACATACATTTTTGTGGGTTTATTTTTTCAAGCTGCTGTTGCAGGATGCAATTTTCAGTGCTTTCTTTAAAAGGAAGACTTTAGTCTTCCTGAAGAAAACATCAGTGGCATATTTGCTTTTAAAAAACTTCAGTGTAGCAAACAAAAGCAACATTTCTTACACACAGACTTCAAAAAGTGCAGAGGTATTTGTAAGAAGAAAACATTAAAGCCATTCCTTCTCTCTTGTTCATAAGTTAGATTATAACCAAATTCAGTTCCATTCTATTAGTGCATTATCCTTCAGCCTTGGGGGCGCCATTGGGAGTAAGAGGGTAGAGGAACCAGCAGGTTTCCAGAACAGATGGAGAACAGCAGGGGAGAAAAGGGCAGCTTTTGGACAGCTGCACAGGCTGATACTGGTCCGCTGGCTAAGTACAGACAGTCAAAAAGCCTGAGGCTGAATCAGTTCAATCTTCGCAGGTTAGTCTACACCAAGGGTGGGAAAATGCATCTCATGGGCTGGACGTGGCCTGCCAGGCCATTCTATCTGGCCCGCAGGGCCCCTAAAAAATTTAGTAAATTAATATTTATCTGCCCCTAGGCTGCCTGTCATGTGGCCCTTGATGGCTTGCCAAAACTCAGTAAGCGGCCCTCTCCCCAAAATAATTGCCCACTCATGGTGTAAACTGTATAGATTGAATGAATATGCATGTGAACAGACATTCATTCAGTTTTGATACCAGAAATGCAGCCACATGCCTGCAATGACATAGGTCTGATCCCAGGGGGTGCTAGAGCATGCCTCCCTGCTTGGCGGAAGCAGACAGCTTGAGCCAACACTAACCCACCCACCTTGAGAGGGAGGTTTGCAGGAAAGGTGCAAAGTATCCCGGGATGCTGGGGGACTGAGAGTTAATTTGAATCTGGAGGGGATCTGGGACAGAAGTTAAATAAATTATTTATCAATTAAGTCTGATACTACATCCCTCCAGGTTTATCTTAAACCAATTTTAGCCATTTTGAAAGCAGTTATGTGCACTGAACTTCTGTTGTGTTACAGATTTGAACTGGCTTCCAATTACTTATATTGGTTTATGTGTAATTTCTGTCCCTTCCTCCTGATGCCAGTGGGAGAACTACCTGACTAATGTCCTGGATGGAGATTTTCAAAAGGTTTTAAGTGGTGGGACAACAAGAGGAAAGAAAAGATAAATATAAGACCAGAATAACAAATCAGTATGTCCTAGATTTAAACCTCTAGGCCTGCAGTATCTTGAGGTCCTTATACCACACTGCCTGTTTATTTTAAACCTTTCCAGCCCACTGAAGTGGAAAGAGTAATCTATAGTAAACACACTCAGGAGCTTTTCCAAGTGATATTTCTGACAGCTTTATATTTACATCCCAAATGCTCTCACTAACCCCAAATATAGAACTAAATGCCACTGAGCTCTAAAACTAAAAAGCAAAATATACTTGTTAATATTGCAGCATATCAGAACAGCCTTCTATTCTGCAATTGGAAACACTGGTTGTTTTTGTTTGTTTTTTTGGGGGGAAGTGGTGTTTTTGTTTTGTTTTTGTTTTTTTTGGGGGTGGGGGTAGGAACTAAAAAAACCTTTCCCAACTAATTGTTACACTGATTCCAGGTCCAGAGAGACACATTTGGCAGATACAAATACATTTTCAACTTAAAGGCATTTCAAGATTACACAGGAATTGATTTTACAAGTGCACTAATACATCTAAAGCTATTACATAATTTCTCACATACAACATACACACCTCCACCAAAATCAGCCCCTAACACTGGAGTGCATGTATTAAGCAGGAAAGCCAATTTTTATGCCTAGGAGAGAAGGACTTTGCTTCTCAACAGTGCAGCAGCTGTGGTATTAGTGTTCAGGCAGCTAAAGGAGTAAATTGACTTAATGGCTTACTGTTCTCCACTCCATAAGTATTAATGATCCCTCTCCTTTTTAATGGTCTTGATGTTCCACTAATCAAGCTCAAGTTTCTTAGGGAAATTTTGCTGTCTGCCAGCTGCTCCTGATCTCTCTCCTCCTATTTCACAGCCTAAGCAGGAACAGGAGGGTAAAACAGATGAAAATTAGGCTCTGTCCCCTGTTCATGCAGCCATAAAGCTGGAACTGTTTTTTTTAATTCGTTCTCCCTTTCAAAAACATGATGTATATTATATTTTGGAGCATGTTATATGCAGGAAAATATGGTGCATCTATCGTACTGCCTTGAAACGTACAAAAATATTGTTGCCCATTTTCTTTACATCGACATTCTCTTTTAATAAGATGTATATTTAAATATATGGATGTGTGTATCAAAGTAATAACCAGATGCAAAAGTATAAATGATTTAAATGACAAGAATGATTAAGCATAATAAATTACTTACTGGACCTCCTTAACTAGACTTATTCTTGTCATATGAATAGCCTCATAAGACAATACACACTATGTTTTCTTTTCAACTGAGGTCTGTCCTTTTGGTAACAAAACTCCCATGTTCTAAGCATATGCTTTCTGTTTAAACACAAAACCGTCCTTAGCTATTTAATTAATTAGCAAAGTGCTTAATGACAATAAAATGTTAGTAAGTATTAAATGCGTATGTTGTATGCATAATAGTTCCTTGCTATATATGTTGATGTCAAATGATTTTTGGCACTTTACGATGCATGGGTTTTTTTTTAAAAAACATTAACTAGCCCTAATAGGCAAACAACCCCTATTCCAAAAGCACAAAAAAAAATGATACAATTTACGCATCTAACTACTTAGAATGTGCTCAACAGAATCAGATAGGTAGTTTTATAAATGGCATCATTTGTGTCTTGGACTGTAGGCACAACCATTAATGGGCCCATAACTGAAGGCCAAATAGACTCCTTTACAAAAATAAAATCAAGGTCAATCTGTTATATTCAGTTATTGTCTGATAACGCTTTGGGTTCTATATACAATGCCTTCTGATCTAATACGCTCAAGTACTGGTCCATAGATATTCTTCGTTAATGGAATTACCATGCCCTTGGCATCAATTTCACCTGAAATATAAATAAAGAGAATATTACAGAGAAATGTACAAGTATCAAGCTCAGCTGACTAGTTAGTACTGATACTCTGCAGAGGTGGAAGAAAAGTCAAGACCCACAGAAACAGGAACTTGTCATATGTACCTTCATAAACATTTTGAATGGATTCAACAAAAATATGGAGAAGTCTTTTAAAACAAAAGTGAAAGGTGAAGGCAGATGATAAGATTTTTTTTCACTTCTGCTTAGCCAGTAAAGAAGCAGAGACCCAAAATATCCAGAGGTCTAAACGACTTACCAATGAGTCATTTTTTCATTAAATATGGCTACAAGAAGAGAGAATGTGCTTATTTACACATAAGGCTAATTGGTTAATATTATTCCGAGTGGGAATTCTAATTGATTCTGATGGTGAGTAGTAGAGCATCTAACTTATTGAAATACTGCAAGATAGAATCTCTTTCTGAATGTAGCAGGAGTTAATTTACCATGTCAAAGACCTCTGAGAACTAGCACAGTGGTGCCCAACCTTTTCAGCCCACAGGCCAAGATGAGTGGTCCCAGGTTCATCCATGGGTCAGATCCCATCTGTGAGGCCCAACACAGCTTCATGAGGCCAGGCCATTTCATTGAACTTGTGTCAGGCCCTGGCTCAATCCAGCCATGTGGGGGTGGGGTCTGACTCCTCTGTGTAGGGCTGACCCAGCCAGGACTGATCTAGCCCTGTGGGGCTTGGAAATTTGTCAGCAGCAGAGCAATGGCAATTAAGTCCTACCACCCCCATCCCACCTAGCCCAGCAAATTTCTGGATCCATGGGAATACCTATGGGCCAGATTACATGGCTCTGTAGGCCAGATCTAGCCCATGGGTCAGGGTTTGAGCACCCCTGTGCTAGCAAAATAATCAGTAATCTTTAAGAATAGTTAGCATTTGACAAGTGAGCTGAAAGCTCAGCATGCAGGGTGGAATACAGTTACAAAAGTCAACCAAAAACAAACTGTATAGCTAGAATTCTGTTTTAGTTATGCAACTAGAGATAATGGAATAGGGAAAGCATGAATGTGTAATGAAAATGGTGACCCCTGTTGAAGCAAGAAATAGTCTGCTTTATCCAAGCGGAATGCAAGCGTTCCCTTAAGAAATGAACTCTCAGTACTGAAGACGATGGTAGATATTTAGAACTTCTGCTTGATGCAAGCAGCCCCTCTCACAGAATAGATCTATTGTAGCCTTACAATCAACTTCCCAAACAGTGAGAAAGCAGACTAAGTTCAAACACAAGACTCTCTTAAGCAGGGATCGGTGTTCAGACAGAGAACTATTATGGAATAGTTACGGAACTTTAAAATTCACATTTGAGCTTATTTTGCAGTAGCTTCCAAGTGTAGGCAAGCTGTAAGAAGTCTCTGTTCTCCAACTTTAGTTACTTTTTTATTTCCCTTTCCTAAGGATTTGCAGAAGACATATAAGTGAACTTTTTAGCATCCTTACAGACTATCCATAGCAGAATTGGCAAACCCAGTTCACTCCTGCCAATATGTTAACCCTAAATCCCTATCACCCAATTTTATTTCTAAATACTAATTAATACTCCAGAAGACATTTCTGGGGGATAAATCTAAACTTTCCACAAAACACTCTCCCTAGGCTAAATTCTGAATACATAAAACTGAAGTAACTAATAAGGCCTGTGGCCTCTTTAAATCAATCACTGGAATTTCTCTTGGTTTACAAAATTAGACAACAAAATATAGGAGTAGGGGAGGGCTAAAATGACATAGGAGTTCACTTGTAATCCACAATTTATATATTTTAACAGTGCTTGGAAACCCCCGTGCAGAAGATTCTCTATAGGTGACAATCATTCACAACTAGGGGTGCACCAATAGAGATTTTGGGGGCTGATACCGATAGCCGATATTTAAGGAGGCATATCAGCCGATACCAATCCAATACAGATGTCTCCAGGTAGCAAGTCTGGTACGGTGGAAGAAAAAGGAGGAGGGGAGGGGCATGGGAGGACAGATCAACTCCCCCATGGTGAGGGACAGGGCGGAGGCAGGCGCTGCCTGGGGGGGTGGAGGTGGTGCAGTTCATGGGATGGGGCGGCTCCAGCCATTGCTTGCACCCCAGTAGGGTGGGGGGGATGTGTGCCCTCGGATCTGCAGCATGCGCTGCAGCTACGGCATGGAGCCGGACCCAGTGCTGCACAGGGCTTTTCTTGCCCGGGTGGGCTCAGAGCAGGCTCCAGTGGTGCTGGAGGGAGGCTGCAGCCACCCCAAATTTTACTGCAGCTCCACTCCCAGCCCAGCACCACCACAGCTTTTCCCTGTGCTTGGGTGGAGGTGGGGCATTGAGCTAGGCGGTGGTACAGCGCTGGGAGCAGTGCTCCAGCAAAATCTGGGGTGGCTGCAGCCTCTTCCCAGTGCTGCCAGAGCCACTCCAAGCCCAGACCCTGGTGAGAAGAGCCACACAGCACCAGCTCTGACTCAACCCCACAGCTGCCTCCCACCCCACACCACACAGAACCAGGGGGACATGCCCCCCAGACCTCCTGGGGTACAAGCAACAGTGGGAGCTGTCCCCACCCCATGAGCCACGCCTCTTTCCCGTGCCCTCCCCCACCCCTGGCTGGGCAAAGCCTGCCCCTGCCCCTTCCTTCACAGCAGGGGTGTTGATCTGCCCCCCTCACACCTCTTCCCTCCCTCTCCCCTTCCCCTTCCAACTTACCAGCTGAAGGCAGCTCTCCACACCGCCAACTCTGCGCTGTGCTGCACTGCAGCTGCACGCAATACGGGCATTAATCAGCCAAATTATTGGCCCCATAGAGCCGATATCCAATATAGACAATTTTCTTCATATTGGTACTAATCTGATATCGGACCAATGTATTGGCGCACCTCTATTCACAATTGCCACTAAAATTACTGTAGCAAAGCTTAGATGTAAAAAAAAAAAAAAATCAGTATGACAAAATGCCTCTATTATAGACTTTTCTAAAGGGTGTTTTTACAAAACGGCATGTATACTTCTTAGAAAAAAAGTTTACCTGTCATTACTTAAAACAATAATTGCATAGATATAATTTAATTTAAACGGAAAGGAAGGTACTTACCATTCAGAACCATTTTAGCAGCAATAGCAGTGGGATACCCCACAGTTTTAGCCATTGCAGAATATCCTTTATCATCACCATAGACCACCAGATCAATTAATTTGTCTTCAAAATGTCCAGATGGATGCCTGAGACCTATTTCATTTCTCATAACAATCATATCTCGCTCTCCAGCACCTAAAAGCAGCAAGACAGACCGGCATTACTAATTTTATTTATATTGTTGCAATACTGACATCAGGAGCCTAGTGTATTAGTCACACATAAAATGTCAATTCTGCTCCTAACCTCCTGACAAGCAGCTTATAATGCAAGTGCAGGAATGTTCTGCTTTATTCTCTTATTTCTGACTAATCACAAGCACCCCAGCAGATGGCTAATTGTCTAGTCCTGAATACTTCAAATACAGAATAAACCAAGTTAAAATAAAATGAATTCTATTGTATGGATGTGTTGACCAGAATTATTGTTTCACCTACTCTGGTTCACTTTACTAGAGACATTCTGTCATTAAAGAAGTAAAAGTACAATGACAAGTCAGACCTCTTATAACATGAAAATACCATCTTAAAAAATAGTAGAAATAGTGAAATTGCACAAGATGCATTGATGTTTCACCTGGATAGATAAACCTACAATGTGGGACCCTGAAAGGAGTAAAAATAAAAATAAATCATGTCTTAATACCCTTTAAACTACCTAAGTTCTTTCTAATTATAGGTCTTCTCTTGGAGATATACCTTTCAATGACAGAATTACTAATTCTTCTACTTTAATTCTACAATATATAAAGAACTATTAATGATCATTAGGAGAGATCCCTAAGGAGAAATTAAATATTGAGACTGATGACAACAACTTTCAGGCAGACAATGCAATTAGTGCAAGAAGTGCACCTAATCGGTCTATGGAACTGGGAATGGTCAGCCAGAAACACCTAATGTGGTTATAGACTAATAAAAGGAGCCTGTACAACAAAAGGAAGGAGCCTGAACTACTGCTGGAGGAGATGATACTTCACATTATAACAGTAAGGACCAATGATGAAATAGCAATCATATGTGCATCACCAGTATTAAAGTGTATGAATTCTTCAGAAAAAAATGACAATTAAGATAAATGTGGCACTACCTGGTAATGGATTCAGAAGGAGCAGCATGGATGAAACAGAATCTGTTTGGGTTAAAACCACTGGGAGGATGGATAGTAAAAGAGGTTCTCTAGGGTAAGAGTCTGAAGTCCGCTCTAGTTCCCTAGGGTCAAATATGGATTAGGAGAGATCTCCGAAATGTTACTAAATAGCTTCCTAGCAACAGTTATCATTATGGGAGACTAGCTTCCTGTTATAAATTGAACAGCAAACGTTACTAATTATGGCAGTGCCCAGTTATTTCCAAATACAAGAGCCAAGAAACACTCACTAAATAGTCCCTGAACCAACAACAGGTAAGCCTATTTTAGACTTGATTTTGGTAAGTAAAATGACATCAAAGAAGAGCTGGTTGTAGAAAATAACACTGTACTGAGTGATCTCAAGTTGATCCAGTTTAAACTAAATGAAAGGATAAATAACAGCAAGGCTGGAACTAAGAGGCACTTTTACATGAGCTCCAGAGGTGGGGGGGGGCAGCGCTTTAATTAGAGTAGCTCTTAAAGCCACCCTAATTAAAGCACCACCACGTATCCTGTATCAGTGTCTCTGCTCTTAAAAATGGCAGTGGGAGTACTTGAACTAAAGCTTATTCAATGAGCTTTAGCTCAAGTGCCCCCACCCCCATTTTTAAATGTGGGGATGCTGATACACAAGATGCAGGAGGCTGCTGGGGCGCAGCAATTACCACACTCCAGCAGATTCAATTAATTGAGTCTCCACTTGTGGATAGGTGTCCAAAAATTTTGCTTTCAAAGGGCAACTTTATTTAACAGAAAAAGTACTAATCAATTAAATCAACCAAACTGAGAAGCTCAGGAACCTGAATATGGAGGTGACCTGGAATCTCTAAGTGAATGGTGCTAAGCTACAGACACAGGTGATAGTGGTCTCTAGAGCTTAGCACGGGCAAAATGAAAACAACGTCTCAAGGAATCCTCTGGACCAGAGTGAAGAGCGAGTAATATTTTGCACATGTGGAGTGACTTATGTAAAACAAGCTTAGTGCTTGAGTGGAGGCATGAATAGACAACTGCTCCTTGCTACCCCCTGATTTAACCTGAATTCTGCCTTAGTGAAGGTGAGATGTTAGTCTTTGGGAAAAGAGAACATGAACACTAGGCCTGTGCAAAGCAGCTAGTATTCACTTCGGCTTCAGCCAATTCAGGGGACAGTGATTTGAATCACTGTCCCAAATCGATTCAGCCAATCTGATTAGGAGATCTGTCTGCTGCCAAATCTCCAACTCAGCCAGGCCCATGCCCCCCCAGCCCAGCAATGGCTGCTCCGCCCACCCCAGCTCCTGGCACTCGTGGAAAAAAAAAGCCCCGACTCACCGGATGCTGCCAAGCAAGGGGCAATCCCTGCTGCCCACCACTGCCCCACGTTGCACAAGCCCCAACCCCCCCTGCTTCTCCAGTCCCCCCATAGCTGCCCCACCGACCACGGCTCTGGCTCTTTAAGAAAAAAAATGAGAAAAACCCCAGCCTTACCATTCCTGCCTGGCGGGAGGCGATCCCCACTGCTCCCCACCATGTGGGGAGCTCTGCACGAGTCCCCTGAAGCCCCAAGGCCACTGCAGGAGCAGAGAGTCCCAGGGCTTTTCTCAATTTTTTTTTT
>NW_017728931.1:103848907-103864685 GCF_001723895.1 Crocodylus porosus
TTTGAATTGATTAGGACCTTTTACTTGGTCCCGATTTGATTCTGATGTGGAGATTCGGCCACCGAATAGGGCCAAATCTCCTCCAAATCAAAGCACTACTCGAAGCTTCACACAGCCCTAATGAACACTGAAGGATATAAAGTGTCTGGTAGATCTGTGAGGACAGTGTTAGCCTGCATGATGGAACACTGCTCCACGACAGCAGGGTTACGGCTGCATTGCAAGAGTGCCACATAAGCTAGTTCTGTTATTTCATTATTTACACTATTTAAGTGTACTCCACATTCAGAGAGGCACAAGACCCCACCGGATCGCTCTAACTCTGCATCAACAAAGTTTTGGGGCACCTAATTACCCGTCCAAAATTTTCCAAAATAACACAGTGCAGCATCTCCTCCTTCCTCTTCACATGAAATCCTTCAAAACCTGTATTTTCTTGTTAGGCTGCAGTAGGCTATGAAATATTTCTACAAATGCATCCGAAGAGAAATGGCCACACAACCATATACAGCCTGCAGGAAAACGTGTCCCAAACCCATCTGCCTAGTGACAGCTGGAACCTGTGCTTATGCCTCAGCTGGGGAGCCGGTGGGATGGAGAGGGAGGACTGCTAGGAAAAAGCAGCAGCATCTGGCTCCAGTGTGGGTGCAGACAAACCCCCCACTGCTGACATGCCACCAAAGCCCCCTGGCCCACACAAGACTGGGGCTCGGTTGTTCAGGTCCATGACTTATCAGGGTTGCCAGCCCATGCTTTATGGCTTTAAGGTGTTTGCTTTACTTTTTCCTCTTCTCCTACCAGAAGAAGAAATAAAAGAAAAAGCAGAAAGATGCCATTCAAACCTGAAACAACACAGTATTTTTCACATACCAAAGGGCAACTTTCTCTCCATGTGCTTTGCAAGTGCCCCTACAATGGAGTCAGCTATAGGAACTGGCTCATCTCCAAGTAATCCTAACCTAGTGAGAGAGAGAAAAGAACGAAATGAGTACTGCTTTCCTTTGAAAATTGCATCTTCTATTGCCACAGCCTCAGAGATCAGGCCCTTTGTACACCTTTTTCAGAAAGAGCAATAGGGCATTAAGTGGAACGGTGATCATATGCTCAAAAGCTCAAAAGGAGGAATAAAAAAGCAATTAAAAATTAGAATTTCATACATTATTTAAAAAACAATCTGCTTTAAATTACATCTGAATTTCTGACAATCTGGTTTAAAGCTTAAACTTCTTATAGCCTATTAAAAATAATATGCTGCATCAATGAAACCTTAAGTTTTAAAGAGATAGACTGCTGGGGTTTTTTAATTATATATAGAGTCAGGAGAATTTTTTTCATCCTTTGAGATCAACTCAAATGTATAGATGAAAATGTCATATGCTGTACTAAGCATCTATATTATTATAGTATTTACAATGGCAGAAATGGCTATTTACATTTTTCCAGACATCTGCAGACAACAGGGGACAAGAGATTGCTCCCTGCCCCCCAGGAGTTGCCTGCTGCTGGGGCACAGAAGCCTGGGCGGGAACAACATCCCTGTGCCCCAGCAGCAGGGCACTCACACTTTCCAACTCCTAATCACAATCACAGAGCAAAGGCTGGGGAGATTGTTCCCAGATGTAGCTCCCCAGTCGCAATCGTGGAGGAGGGGCTGGGAACAGGCTGGGAGCCTAAAGCTTCCCCTGTCTGCTGCAGAGGGCCGGTGCAGGGCCAGAAGCAGGCTGCTGCCACGAGCAGCAGGATCTGCTCCCGCATCCCTGAACGTATAGACACCTGCCCAGGGTGGGTTTAACTCTAGAATAATTGACTGTAGAGTCAGCCCACCCCAGGACAAAAGCACGTGTACATGTACCCACAAAATAGCTGACTGGTTATCATATTTTGAGGGTAAACGGTATATTTTCATATATAGCTCTGTGAAGGCTGTGCAGTACTTCCGCAAATGCTCCAAAAACAGAAAGTAAAGGATAAAGTTTTACTGTCTGAAAAAAATTTTTTTTCAAGGTTCTTTTTATTTTACTTTCTCAATGACTGAACAGCATATTTGAAAAACAGCATCTGGAACCTGAAATGTCTTCTCCATTGGATCATAACAAAGCTAACAGAACCCAAAATCACAACTTTGCCTCTGCTCTTTATGGCATGTTGTTCTGCTCTTACGGCAGACTGAGATGACCTCAAAGAATCCATTGCTCCCCAATATTTTGGATACCTAAAGACTCAAACCTCTCAATAATTCTCCAGTATATTAACAGTGAAGGCTCAGGCTAGCTGAAGTCTCTTTTTATGCAACACTTCCACATGTGAAATATTTGGCAAAGCCTGCTGTTAATCTGAATAATTGAAACATATATTTAAAGTAATAGAACCAGCAAGTAATTTTTAAAGCTTCAAATAGTTACTTTAACAAATATCCCCATTCTCAATCTGTGCCTTTTTTTTCTGGATGTTTTAAATGTTTTGTTTAAAGAACAAACATTGCTGGAATCTCCTACCATTCCACTGCCTCCAGCTGACTGTTGTCCTTTCCCAGCTTATTGTAGACGGCTTCTTTAAGACTGCTGGATTTGACAGATGGTTTAAGTCCAAGAAGCTGGCACATCAACCCTTTCTAGGTACAAAAGAAGTTCAAACAGCAAATTACTACCTTAAAGACCTGCCCTCATTCTCTGAAGATTAAATCCGGGGCAGCTAGTTATTCTACGGGTGCAGGTCACTGAGGACTGGCTAATGTGCAGGGTTTGAGAGAGAAGAGGATTGTCTGTACTCAGAGGGAAGCAGGGCTAGACAAGAACTCTTAATTGCAAGTGCAAACTGGTCTCCTCTCTGATTAGCACACTTGCATAAATGCACACATACACACACATGAGCACACGCTCGCACACACACTTGCATTTTTTCATCAGCACCCTCTTTCCTGGCCTTGTGACCTGCCCCCTGCTTCAGCAACAGAAAAAATCTACCCAAATGCCAGTAGGGAAGGACACATCAAATCCAAAAGTGCTTTATGGTGACTGGTGGCCAGCAGCAAACAGCAAGTGAATGAGAAGCCTAAGGCCCTCAAGGCAGGTGTGAAAGTTGGATTTAGAATGGTTAAGATCTCAGTCTGAACAAAGGAGGTATCCACTGGTGAGATTAATATGCCACAGGCTGAGAGAAGGTCATTTGAAGACAGGTGGAGCTACGTATCAGGTGCCTAAGGGCCAATTATACTAACAGTTCTAATTTTAGACTCACTGTCTCAGAAGAATATTTACCAAAAATGTCTCAGTAATTGTTATAGATAAGCTGATAGGCTTTTGTGCTGTTAAATGATAAAGACTGCTGGTTTCACCCTCTTCCAGAAGCGTAACAGTGGAAGTTATAAAGAAAAAGACATGAAGTGATGTCTGGCTGTTATAAAGTCAGTTCAAAAACCAATGCCTTAGGAAACTGTACAAGAGAAATGCCTCGCCTGCCTATCCCAGTTCCCTGCCTCCCTGTAGCCCCATCCCATGTGCCCAGCCAAGTGCACCCTGCCCACAGGAGTCCCAGCCAGTCTCCATGAAGACCCTGGCTGCTCCCCCACCCAGCAGTGAGTGCAGGGTAGACAGGCCAGGTTGCCCACGCAGTGGGACCATGTCCAGCAGTAGTAATGCAGGCAGCAGCAACTGCTGTGAGGGCTCTGAGGAAGCTGAGTCCTGCTGCCATACCACCCCTGCCCTGCACACCTGGGGACAGTGGGACCACCCTCACAAGCCATAGCCCAGGCTATCCTCTGCACCTGGACCAGGTGGGGCTGAGGGATCTGCTGTAGGCTGGACAGAATCCCATGGCAGGCCAGATCCAGCCCTGCAGGCTATATTTTGCCCCCCCCCGAGCTACATCGTATGCCCTGAGAGCAGGAAATCTGGCTTTTAGGCCCATCTCAGTCAGAAGGGTTTAAACCTGAATCTCCTGCTTCTCAGCAAAGAGCTCTAGCTATTAGGTTACAGGTTAGGTATTAGCCTATGTCAGTCTCTTGAAGTTGACCCTCTGGCACCTTGCATTTAATGATCATTGGCCAAAATGGATATACGGCACTGGGGAAGTTTCAGCATCCCTGCAGACTGGGGCCAAGACTATAAGCCAGTTCTCCTCCTATCCAGGGCAGCATCCAACTAACTGAGCTACATGCATGCTTGCTTGTTCTTTTCCTCCTGGCTCCATGTATCCCCCTCTCAAATGCCCGATCTCCACCTGACCCTTTCCACATAGCATCATTTGCAGACATCCTTGAACAAACAAAATCAGGCATGCTGTGGACCAGTACTGTGGAGCAGGGTGGATAAAAATCAACTATTTTTTTATTTAACTGTATTTTTTAATTTTTTTTGTTAAGATGCTTTTAAAAAAAACCTATATAAAGATAGTTTTAATTTAAGATACATTATTGCTCGAAGATGGTATCACAGAATAGGAATAGGGACTATAATGTCTAATGATATACTATTTGAGACAATATATTCATGTAACCTTTTTGGAACAGTTTTATAAATAGGTCACAATAGGCTATGGGCTACATTAGGGGCCCAGTCTTATAGGGTTCCCAGACCCTCCTCCACAGATTAGTAAAGATTAATGAAAACCACTCTACCCAATGGGACTCAGTGCTCAGTCTAGATGATCTTATTAAGCACCTCTGTGATACTTAGTTTCAGTTCTCAAATTGTTGACTTGTCTCTCCAGTGATAACATCCTTATAAAAAGCAATATATGAAAATAAAAGGCAACAAACCTCACTACCTGCCCTCAACTCTATTATCTCTCTGCAAGTTTGCATATACAGATTCAAGCCCTTACCTCTCTCTAAAAGTGCAAAGTTTCCAGAAATTAATTGAACAGAGGATTGTTGGGGGGTGGAGTAGATCTGGGCAAGGGGGAGGAGTCTGGAGACGAATGTAAGGAGAGAGGAACAGTAGAAACAAAAGATAAACATTTTGAGCAGACTATTACAGAAGTCATGAGGGATAAGTTTCTGAGTATAGAAACTTATCTCCGTCGATTTGAGATCTAGTGAGGGAATGATATGGTAGAAGGGAAAACCAATCATGGCAGCAGGCTTGCAAGGCCATAAAAGAGACCCCATTTGGGAATATTTTAATGAAGGTTATATCAAACAACAGTAATGCACTTTTTGTAGAAAACAGTAATTAAATCGAGGCTTCCTGACCAGTGAATTAAATCATGACTTAAATTGATTTGATTTAAATCAAATCCACCCTGCTGTGGAGTCACCAGCAGTTACGTTAACAATGGAACTATGCTGATTTATACCACTGGAGTATCTGCCCCTGGATAGTGTTTGCCAAAGCAAATCAGCAGAAAATTTATGGGAGAAAAGATACCAGTCATTAAGATGAGCCTCCTTGCTAACAGAAAGCATGGGAGAGTAAACTGCAACACAGGATTCCCAGTGTGGCTTAGACCCCACTCATGATAACAAAAAAACCGAAGGAAAACAGACAACTAGATAAAATCCTATACTCACCCAGGTTATAGATGGTGCAGTTGCACTCACCAAAGGATAAGGATCTGAGTTTACTAATCCCAATTTTACAAAGCCTCCCATTGCTTTAGAATATCCCTAAAATAAGCAAATGTGTGGTTATATATACTTGTCACTTGACATTAAGGGTGGACAGTTTTAGGCTTTCCAGTAGATAAATAAAATGAAAAACAGCCCTGGTTAATGTAGCTCACATGGGAAATCTGCCATAGTCACATATGCCACAGGGGCAAGAGCCTCACTAAATGCCACCTATAGAAACTTCAACTTTATAAAAACACTTTTTGCATTGAAAAAAAAAATGTTATTTGACATTTTTTTATTTTTTAAATCAGATGTTTATATACGATTCTATTAACCTGGTACTTATTCTATTTTTAAAAAGCTATAAACCACCCTTGACAGTTTCTTAAAACATTTTCCTAGCCTTGCTGGTATCTGATTCACACAAATTCACCAGCTGACTGAAAATGGGAAATAGAGAAACTTCTCCTTGTTTCTTGGTTATAGGCAATTTTTGTCATAGCCACAAAAGTAAAGCAAACATGAAGGTAGAGATATTTTTACACTTTGAGCTGCAGTTTCAACAACCGTAGCTACCATTTGTAAAAACATCAGATATGGAAAAATGGCAAATTGACTTAAGTGTTTCTTTGATTTGCACTACTTAAAAACTATCCAAATTGTGTATGTTCTTAGTTTTTCTCCTCTTTTTTTTTTAAGCACATACTTCCAAAGATCTTACCTTGTATCTTAAGGTGCCTCTCAATAAAGTGTGAGCTGACTGAATACCATATGGTTCAGCATATTTTGTACTGTCTCTGTTGGGAAAACCTTCCAAATTTAATCCTGGGAAAAAGTCCATGGGAATAACAGAATCCAGCAAAGCTCCTCCAGCTGGAATATTAATCACCTAAGGGTTGTGAAAAAAACAATATCAGTCTAAGTGCACTATAATTTAGGTTGTTTATTCAAAGAACAAACAAGAAGAACGTTTTTCCTTGGAATGCCCACTGTACTTTAGCACTATAATTTATTTTATGCTTAGTAACAAGGAGCCAGCTTCTGATTTAATTTATATCACTGTAATTCTGGAGCCACTGCACTAATTTGTACCAGTACAAGTAAAACAAGAATCTGGCTACATGCAGGTTTGCATCTTGCGTTTTTGTTTTGGTTTCTGGATGTAAAGCCGGGATGGGAAACAGATTTTTTTTTGATGATAATAATCAAGTGCCACTACATGAGTATAAAATTGCCTCCCACAAACAACTTCAATCACTACTAAAAAGCAAGCAAATATAAAGAATGTATTGCTGGGAAGGAATGAGAGAAAAAAGATGACTAGCTCTATTATCTCTGGTGTCTCAAACCTTGAACTTGGCTTTCTTCAAGCAGCTCATGCACAGATTTGCTAACCAGCATCAATAAAAATTCCTTTTGTGGCTTCTGAGCAAGAGAACAATATTTCCTTCTAAAAGGCAACGTGTAGCAGTGAAGTCTGTAGCAATGCCACAGGGTTTTATTGTGTGTTGTCTTAGATACCTGGGTGGAAGAAGCCCACACAAAACAGGCAAAGAGAACTATGGAACTAGGGGCAGGGAGTAGGAATTGCTGCATCTACTAAAAAGCCCACAAAGGACCTCATAACAAATCCTTGACATCCATGCTGTAATTTTTACTAGCTCTGGATGAACCAGCCCAAAATTAAACGAAAGATACTATATATCCACTAAGAGAAAATTTCATTTAAATTTGTACTGATTTATTTTTTCACAAAGAGATTCAATTCACAATCCCAAATCTCCCATGATTTTTCAGGGTCACTAGAACATGAAAGCTCCAACGTGTCACAAAACAGCCTATTTTAAAAGATTTCCAACACAAGTTTTCAGTTCCAAGGAAAATTATCCAAATTCTAATGTGGTTAGACAAAACTACACCACTAGACTTTGAAAGTCAAACTATGGAGCAGTTTATAAAGGCAAGCAGGGATGGTTTAATAGCTCAAGCACAGGACTGGACACCAAAAACTCAGTAATCTTGGCTCTGACACTGACTTGCTATGTGGCCTTCAGCAAGTTGCAATCGCTGTACCTTTGTTTCTTGGCACCTGTAAAATGGCCATAGCAATGCTCTATTTATATCTCTACTTGGGCTGCGTGAAATGGCTGTGTTTCGATTTGGTTTCGGATTCGGCTGTTTCGAAGGACAGTGATTTGTTTTGGTGTTTCAGATCACTGTCCTGTTTTGTTTCAGCCAAATCTGTTTCAGAGACACAGCTTCACTGAATTTGTTTCGAACGGTCTGCAAGCTTCACACAGCCCTATAGCCCAGCCAGGCAGGGCTGCAGGACCCCCGCAGGTAGCAAGATGGGACCGTGGGTGGCTCTTCTAGGGGAAGGGGAGGGCTGCTGCCCTCCATGCAGATCTCTGATCCCTGTCACGCTGGGTTGCAGGGCAGAGAAACAGCACAGAGCGGTGAGCAAGCCTGCTAGTCCCTGCCGCTCAACTGCTCCATGGGGAGCAGAGATCCACACCAGGCATCTCCCTCACCACCGTTGCCTGCCCCACACTGCCCCAGATCTCTGCTCCTTGCAGAGCAAGGTCATGCAGCAGGAACCACCACTGCCCTGCCATGTAAGCTGGCTCCACAGGGAGCAGAGATCCATGCCGGAAGTCTCCTCGCTGCCACTGTCCACCCCGCACTGCCCCAGATCTCTGCTCCCTGCAGAGCCAGGTCGTATGGCAGGGACGAGCACTGCCCTGCTGCGTGACCTGGCTCTGCAGGGAGCAGAGATCTGCACCGGGGGTCTCCTCGCCGCCACTACCCATCCCATGCAGCCCTGCATCACCAGGGTAGCACAGGGCATGCAGTAGCATCACGAAGGCGCCTGGCACAGATCTCAGATTCCTGCAGAGCCGAGTCGCCCAGCAGGGCAGAAGCGTACAGCTGTTTCCCTGCAAGCCTGGCTGTGAAATTTTCCAAAACATTTACAAAACATTTTGGATGCCTCGTTTCGTTTTAGAGATGTTCTGGAGCCTTCCGTTTTGATTTGGATTTAGCGTTTCAGATGCCAAAACGACCCAAAACGCCTCCAAAACGAAACAGCTGCCAAAATTTTGCACAGCCCTAACTTCTTCAGATGTTTATACAGAATTTTACCACTGACTACACCACTAGTAAAACAGGGTTCAGATAATATCCTATGAGGTGCTGACAGCTTTACGACAGCATCTAACAGGAACTGTTATTTACTTTTACTATTGGCACTACAGTAGCATCTACAGTGCACCCCCCCCCACGCATGATCAGGCATGGGCAAGACACAGCAACAAACACAGAGACCATTCTCAACCAAGGAGTTTGTATCTAAATAGACAAGAGAAATATTAGGAGCAAAGAGACATTGCCATCTCTGTTCTGCAGACAAGAACCAGGCACAAATAGATAAGTGACACAAAAAACATGTGGCAGGGATGGGAATGAACCAGTCTTCAAATCCCTCCAAATCCATGTTAGCAACCTGTGACCTGTAGGCCAGATCTGACCAACGGACATTGGGCTTTGGCTGCAGGTTCCCTCTTCATGCTGCCATGGGCAGAAGCAGCAGCTGCAAGCCAGTCCTAGTACCTACCCATCCCTCTCCGACCCGAGCTGAATCACTCTGGTTCAGCAACCTGAAAAAGTTCCTGACCACTGCTCTAAGTGACAAATATTAGCTTGTAGCCACAAGCTACAAAGCACACTAGCATGGCAAAAGGCATGGCAGTGCCTTATACTAGCCCCAAGGCATAGCAGTTCACAATCTGAAGTTCAAACACAAAGATAACAAGTGATACAGTGATAACAAGTGATACAGTGATAACTACTTAAAATCAGAGGAAAGACTTAAAAATAATGCAACATCTCACAGATTCCAATTCCCTCTTTAGTTCAAGACGTCTCTTCCCCCTCATATTTAAACTGAATTCCCAGAGTTACTTTACCTCTCCATTTTGTAAATATACAGCAGGTTGAACTGTATTCAACAAGACACCCTGTGGACTCCAGCTGAATTTGTATCGCAGAGGGTTGTCAGAATATTCAGGAGCTGGCAGGCCACCGCAAAAGGAAGTGTAGGAGACAACCTATAAATAAGCACAACTGATTAGTGGAGTTCCACTGGTTCCACTGGAGCAAAAAAAAAGACAACAACAAAAATAACCCACTTTAAGATGCACAACAACAAAAAGACAGCTACTGGAAAGAATCACCACTGAGCTGCTCCATGATGCTCAACATTGTCTGTATATTAAATCTCTTTTGCCAATATTTCCAGGAAGGTGTGAATGAGATAGAAAAGGTTTAAGATTATTTTATGCAAAACAGCATTCATGATTTTTACACGTTCAAAAAGCAACCTGGAGTTTATTCACTGGACTGTCACTTTGGGGACTTTGGAAAAGATCTTCAGCCAGTACACTGTAAGATGTGACAGCTCCCCACTGACTTCACTTGCTTGAAGTGTCAGTCTTTGGCAGTTAAGGATTCAATTCCTCAGCTCTCATCAGGGTGGAATCCCTAATTGCTTGTTTTCCACCAAGAGAATATCATCCATGTTGTAATGTTGCCAAATATTTCCCAGTGTTTTGGGACATCAGTCAGTTTTGCTGACGAAACAGTTTTTCAGTTAAGCCTGATGTCAGTACAGCCTTGTTTAAGCTTGCCTGGTCTGCCACTTTGTGGTGCCTGACACTAGCCTCCCATTTCCAGAAACCTACTTAAGGAAAAAGCAAACTCAAACACAGGAAAGACAATCCAATCAGCAACAAGGCAAATTCATTTCAGATGGAGCACAAATAGAACAGCAGCCACCAGCAGCTATTCAACACACCTAGTTACGTGACTTGTTGGCTTAGCAACAAAACTGTCTGGAGACCACTACTCTTGGCACTTCCACTGCAGTCTCAGCCAATAAACCAATAACTGAGCATGGCAATTATGCACCATCTATACTCTTTTACTTCCCACAGAAATGGTGAGGCAGAATGGCCAGGCTGTGTGGGAGAATATGGACTGTCCTTCCCTGGTGACAGTCTTGCACATTTCAAAAGTACATATGTAAGTACGTGTACACACACACACAGCGTCCAATGGAGTTTTGCTAATTTATCACAGCTAACCCACAAAAACAACAGTTTTATTATAAAAAGATATCTTCATGTGAGCTGAGTCTAATGTCTATTGCCTCAGAAGACAGGCAGACAAATAAGGATCCCCATTCTGTTGCAACCCTGGGCACGACACTGGAAACAACAAGAAGGATAGGCTCATGGCATTTAAAATGGACCAGCAGACTGCAAAAAGGATTTCTAGAAGTGACAACCATAAAGTTTTGGAGATTTTAAAGAGACCAAAGGTAAGGAATTTGTTGATGTGCCTATTGGGCCAGGAGCTAATGATGGATTATGAAGAATATTTACAGTTTATGTTTAGCAAATCTTAGGCTACTGCAACAAGACTTCTGCAGTAGCAACAAAATGTTTTCTAAGTCAATGATGGCTCTTTTGCTTTAGTCCCTGTGAGAGCATTGAAGCATCTCAACCACTGAAAACAAAATTGACACTTTTGCCCCTTTGCTAACTGTTACCTAAGAAATGCTTCTTTCCAGCAGCAGGTGCTCCATACACTTCCATTCCCTACTTGCAGTGAGAAAGAGCATGTTGCTTTCCAAAAGATTAGCTGTTCCATTGTAACCGTATGCCATGTGGTTGTACACTATGCTACTACGAAGTGCAGTCACTTCCCAATTCTCCAGTTTATGCAGGCTAAATGCAACTGCTTTGCTAGCATTCTTACAACCAGGTCGTCCAAGTTTTAAAATACAACTATAAAGATTTTCTAAAAGACTAGGGAAGTAACTCCATTGCATAGGTATATCCCAAGGCAAGTATCACTCCATTTTGTACTGGCATTTAGCATCATCAGACAATCTAAGCTGTGGACATTAGCAGCTGACTCATCCAAAAAAGCCAGTCAGCAATGACAGCAGCAAGTACTAGTTCATACTGAAGGGACAACAGGTTTAAAAGAACAATTTTGGCAAAAGTGTGCCTATGTATCATGTCACCCTTACCGTAGCACCTACTTCTTTTGCCTTATCAATACATTCCATTGCCAACATATGATCAAGGCCAGGATCCAAACCCATTTCACTGATAACCGTAATACCAGCAGCTTCTACACTGAAATAATAAAAGTACAGTATTGTCAGAACATTCCATAATGCAGGACTTTTGTTCCTGAAGCTTGAGTTGTACCATGACAATCCAATGGCATCCATTACTAGCTAGGGACAAAATATAAATATTAGGACCAATTCTGTACTGTGCCTGCAGTCTGTGGAAAATAGAGGAGCAAGTTATCTTTGTAAAGCCCACTCTTATCTGCTAAGGGGGCTATTGGGTCTGCTATAATTTATGGCAGACTCTACAGCCCAAAACCAATTATTCTGTGAATAACAGACAAGTCCTCTGTGCTGGTAGTTATGTGGAAGGCCAACAGAGAGCTGCTTACAGTAGATCTACGCAGCTCCTGTGCAAAGGGAATTCTTCCCCAACCCCTTATGTTAGCTTGTTTATTCTTTTAATGACCCCTACATGTACTAGGTGGGGAGTGGGAATCTTCCCCATGGAGCAGGTGTGAAGAGAAAGGTTATTTTTAAATTCTGTTTCATATGGTCTCAAATGAAAATTAAATCAAATCCTTTTGACATAAGTGTTGTCTTGTTTTTTCCCCTCTGGTGAAGTTTCTTTCTGCCTACTAAAGCTGCAAAATATTAGGCAAGATTTACATTATAGGCATCCATCAGCTATGTAGGTTAGAGTTCTGCTGAGGTACAATTTGTGACTAACAGCTGCGCAGGCAAAAAGTTCCTGGCATGAACATATACATACCAGCAACATTTGCTTTATTCATGAGGAATAGTTTTATTATGCCAATGAACAAATACAGCATTGCTGATATATCTAAATTTACAGTAACATTACTTTACCAGTAGAATATATTGGTAAAATCTGCATAATATCCTCTGTATTAGTTGATTAGCTATGTAGTAAGGGATATTTAGAGGGCCTTAAATATTTCTTTTAATTCACCCAACCAAAGCCTCTGATCCATAAATGTGTCTGTCTTCAACCCCAACTCCTGAACATGCTCCTCAGTATCAGCCTCAAATTCCTTGCAAATTATTACAATGACTTATATTACATTTGCATTTTAGAAATGTTATGATGGCTTTTCAGTATTTTTAATATGTTCTTTGGCTATGGATACTATAAATTCATGGGAAAGAGAAACAAGTATCTTATCTACCTGATAGACTTCTTTAGGTTACTTCACAGTGCTGTGGAAGAGCAATGCACTAATGACAGGAAGACATTCTTATCTCATTCACCTAAAATAACTCTACTGATTTAACAGCAGAGCATTTGAGTTGAGCAGCTGACTGAAGGGCTGTATCCCAAGCATTGTTTTTGTCCAAATGTAACTGGTGATAGAAAAGATGCAGTGGAATAACATGAAGTGACTTGGCAGGTTCCAGTGATTAGAGCATTAGCTTGACAAGCTTTGAGACCTGCATTCAATTTCCTGATTTGTCAGTCGACCACTATGAGTTTGGGCAAGTCAGTAACTCTGTACTTCATACAGTGTCAGCTGCCATAGTAAAATCAGAAAACCAGTAAGCCATGAGGTCTTAAGAATCTAAATACATCAAAGATTGCAAGGAATACAAATAGTAAGGGAACATGGACCATAGTAAGTACTTAAAAAAGAATGACAGCATCTTACTACTGACTTTCAGACCTACCTTTCTTGGAGTTCTTTCATAGCTGGTGTTAGGTAGCTAGCTGTTACCAGGTTTACTTTACTATCAATGCATTTCTTAGCAACTAAAGGATGTGCTGAATAAGGCAGCAAGCTGAAAACAAACAAAAAATGTACATCAAAATCTAACCAGTTACTTGTATTTTGACTTGAGGACAATTTGCAAAAAGTTTTCCTGCATTTAGAAAGTCTATTAATACAAAGAACCTTTGGCCTTGCACTACTTTCAGTGTAGGTTTATGCCTATGCGAGTGAGCATAAAATGCTACCTAGTTGGAATAGCTTGGAATAGCATTGTTTAACAACTACTTCATACAAAGTGCACACAGGGGAAGAGTAGGTTCAAGCACTCTCAATTCTTTGCATGCCTCATCTTTTACATTTCCCCTTGTGAAAACAGAATCATGTTTTCTTCTCAGTGCCACGTTCAAAAATGGTGGGCACTGTGTTTTATCATTTAAATCTGGTAAGCTGGCTTTGAAACAGCTTTCATGAAAATGGTCTGGCTGAATTACCTCCCAAGACAGAAAGCCTGAAAAGCAGCCATCAGGCACAATATATCTCAGGTATGGAGAGGACTAGAAAGCAGTTTCCAACCCTACTTCAAAGCTCAAAAAGAGAACAATTTCTGTAACTGTTTAGTAGCGAAGGTTGAATTTTCAGAAGTTGTATATGTACTGTTACTTGTTTGCACCATGTAATTTGCACATGCAAATGATAGGTTTGTACATGAAAAAATCATCTCATGTAGACTCATGAGAGTTTAAGCAAGTAAAGTTGCATACCCACAAAAACAGTCTGCTTTGAGGCTCGTTCAGTTATCTTCCCCTTAAAATCATCTTGCCACTTTAACAATCAGGAAAGAGTTATACTGCAGTAGAGACAATTCTGATGTACTTGTTATACGAAGACACAATGTCCAGTCACATCCCCTTCCATGCTCCCAGCTCATGCACATTTCCTGACACTTGGAGCTATGAGCAAAGAAGACCTATTTTGCTTTACACCACTTGAGAATTCCTTGCACACTGGTAAAACCCTATGGTTAAGTACAGGCATTCAAAAGCCCAAAGCGGAATTGATCTAAGTTATGCAGTTTTCTGTAAGCGGCATAGTTTAGATCGGTAGCAAACAGAACACACTTTTGCACTTGGGGGCGGGGAAGGGAGGCAAATCTTAGACCTGGTTCCACCTGTAAATGTGCCAAATATCTGTTCTGTTATGGGTTTCCAATCACTTATACTTGTAAATGTCTGAACCTGGCCTACGTGGCTATTTAGAGAGCTATACAGATGCCTTATTGCAGCAGAGTTCAGTGTCATGCCTACCACATTTTACTCAGAATTCTGACCTGATTACGAGATCATGCTTCTTCACCAAGGTGGACAATTTATCTTCATGCTTAATAACATCCATAATTACAGAAGTGACATTGCTGTGTTTCTTGGTCAGCTGTTCAAGTTGTTCCTTCATAAAAGATGCTGTTTTAAAAAATAAGAATATCAACTGATAAATAGAAATCAAGTCTCCCCCCAGCCACATGTGAAGGTGAGCACCAACAGTACCTTCTGCCGTACTGAATAACCCAGTTGTCATGCAAACTCCACTACCAGCACTTCTGTTGTGCATGTGCCTTAGCAAATGGATAATTATGCTCCCTGTCAATCTCTCTCTTTCCAAAGTAAAGCAGTTGCACTGACCCAGTAAAATAAAAAACAAAGCAAAAACAAACAGTTGATGGCAAACCAAATGTAAAGCATCTTGCTCCTTTAAACATCAAATTTCTAGTGTCAAGCTATAGACACAATAATTTAAAAACAGGGTTCTGCTGGGAATATTTATCCTCAGAAATAAAAAGCCGCCTATGCCAAGGGAATTGCAGAATCCCAACAAGGAATCAGAACCTTTGCTCAAATTGTTTTAAATTATTTAAATTTAATTTTGATTCCAACTCTTCATATGAGCCTTATCTGCTGTCTTGAATACCATCAGGTATTTTACCATAAGAATCAGAGTGATTTATGGTCTCACCTTTAACTTACTGGACACCAGCATTAACCAAAACAGGGGTGTGCTCCATGTACCATGGAACTATCACCCTTCCTTCCAGTCTCCTTACAACACAGCTCTCATGTATCAAAACCATGTTATTCATTGTCAAATTGTAAAGTCTGCTTTGAAAGACAGCTGTAACTTCTACAGCAAGGGTGGGCAACATACAGCCCACCAACTGGATCCGGCCTGCCAGGCCATTCTATCCAGCCCACGGAGCCCCTAAAAAATTTAGTAAATTAATATTTATTTGCCCCGGCTCCCTGTCAAAGCTGGCTGGAGCCAGGGGCAGTAAGACCCAGAGGAAGCCCTCAGCGGGCTTGCAGGCTT
>NW_017728931.1:103865645-103928314 GCF_001723895.1 Crocodylus porosus
GTTCTTTAGATGCAACTTAGAGTGCAGAAACAACTAGTACCCTGCCTGCTACACCAGACAGAAATGAGGAGGTATGCAACTCCTTGTAACCAAACCAAGTGAGAGAATAATTGAATAACTTCTAACCAGACCACATAACCAACGTCCTATGATAACTCTGTGATTAGAATTGAAATATGCCTAAACAGAGGAGGTCTGTAAAGAATCATCCAGAACTCACCAGAACATTAGTCATCCTGCAACCACTGAGATGCAGAACAGACTGGGATGGTGTGAGGGTCTATCCACTAAAACTTATACCAAATCTACAACCAATTAATTACATCAGCTCTTCAGTAGTGTTTTGCCCTTGCTATGAGCCCAGGCTAGAATAAGTCTATCTTTCTGTCAAAAAGTAAGCACTGTGTAGTGAGGTATGCCTGTGACATTGGTCTCACCAGCCATCCTTTATCCATATTTGTTCTATTGTTCTTCCCAGCATGCTTCCCAGCATGCACTGCTCTGCTTACATTAAGTGTGCATGTTTGCAGCCCTATGAGACAGCTGCCCACCCTTTAGCAAGGAATCAGTGATCCAAACGCTATCAGAAAGTATAGCAGGTGAAAGACACATTAACATGGTTTTCTCACATAGAAAGGCCCTTATGTGAACATAATTCAATGGAGCGGATTTTTTAAAAAAGAATAAAAAACCTGTGATAGGATGACTATGTCATGACTGATTACAAACCCTCCACAAATTGTTATAGTTTAGGCTGGAGTGGAAACTAATCCAAAAGCTAGTTCTAAGTGGAAGAAAGTATTGCATCCCAAAAGGATTGAGATAATATATTTATAGATGAAAGCCTGAGCCTCAGACTCTCAAACAAACTTCACACACACACTTAAGCTAACTTTTTTTTTTTTTTTTTTTTTTTACTGGAAAAGACATCTAGAAATTCAAGCGAATTTAAAAGAAAAATGCCTGGACTGTTAAAACAGATCAAATTCCCTTAGTCACTAAGAAATATGCTTCTAGAACTGGACTCAGAAGATGATCCATTTAACAAAATGCTTGAGATATTCTTACATAGAATATAAAAATGTGAGGGTCTCTACAATAAAACTGTTTAGGACAGAAAAATATTTGGTCATGGGTCACAGGGAAAAATTAATTATTTTTTAATTAAGAGAGATGCACATAATTGACAATGTCTAAAAATGTATTTCCCCTGGATTATTAATCCTATCACGTGAAGCAATATGACAAGAGCTGAGAAGATACTGACAGAAAATACAGCAAAAACTATTAGTCCATGCAGGCAAACAGTACCTGTTGTGGGATAAAGGGTCAGCGGAGAAACTGTTGGGGAAAAAGTTAAGAGGATCAAACAGAAAAGCTTGAAAAGAAGAGGAACGAGGCAAGTGAATCATTCATCCAGTCACTTCAACACCATCTAATAGATAGCATCTAGGATGCCATGATCCATTAGGTAGGGACTTTTCTTTTTCTGGTTACTTTGGTGGGAAATGACTCTATTACAGAACTAGTTTTACGGAATATCTACACTCCCTCCAATTGTGCTAGGGAATGCTGCTCCTGCTTCAAGCATGCTAAACAGAAAAAAATATAACAGCATTGGGCAAAGACGGAGAGTGGCACAGTCTGCACCCTCAGTGCACCAAAAACCAGCTACATTTCATTATTTGGTATAAGTGGATGAGATGCTTTTCACAACAGCACTGCCTCACATGGTCAGAGGGCATGTAGACATGTCCTTAGTGTTGTGACGTAGGAGCCAGTGACTCAACCCATAGTCAAGTAGGCAATCACACGGGTTTACTCACCAAAGTATTGGTTTGTAAGACAAGGTATGTGGGCTTTAATAGTGAACCCAGGAACTGGGTTCAGGGTTCTGTGTTGCTCTTGCAAGAGTTAAGATGAAGCTGTCTTAATTACACTGCTTTAGGAATTCTTGATCTCATCAGCTTTCAGGAAAAAACGATTATGAGCACCGTGAAAGGGTAGGTAAAATAAACCGTACGTATATATTTTAAATTTTGTTTATAGGTTTAGGTTTAATACATTAATAAATTAAGACCGTAAACAAGTTCAGGGATTTGTTTTAATTCTTGCAGTACCACAAAAGGCTGTGTGGTACCTTTCAGATTAATAGGAAGATGAATTATTGATCTAAGGAACTCAGAGTCTACGACAGATGGCAACACAGGTAAAAAACAGGCTGACCTAGCAGGTAGTGGGGTGACTACAATTATAGATTTAAGCCAAATCCAAAAGTTGGGCTTTTTTAATTAAATCAGATTTTTATTTTAAAATAAATCTATTTTTCTTTTTTTAATTGTTTATTTTAAAAATTTAAAATTTAAAACTTGTAATTAACTACATCAAGCCTAAGATTACTATAATTTAACACAATCATTTAAATTAAAATGAAAAAGATAAAATATAATTATTGCCACTGAACTGGTAGAAGTCACTAGCCAAGCACCTCGAGCCAGAGTTTTGTGAAGTGCTAACTCAGTTGTTGACAGTATCATCTTTTCTTCTGATGCAAAACAAATTATTTCCTCTTTTTCCTTTATTCACTAGGTCAGGTCAGTGACTAGCTCATTCAAGTTTTGAATGACAGAAAAATCTACCTTGTATTTACTGTATGCTAAGAGTGGATGAATTGCTAGTGAGTACAAACTGATCCGCTGTAAATTTACGACTTGGCTTACCTCAGAGTAGCTTCACGTAGACAAGCCCTTACTGTTTGCACATTGCCTAACACAACAAACCCTTCAATACAATTGTGTTTCCTGATGCTACTGTATTTATAATGCAAATATATCATAACTCAAATATATTGCACAGCCATAGCAATGGGTGACCAATAAGGCTTGGTAAGATTGTGCAGAGGATACACAGAGACAAAACAATTATACTGAGTGAAAATGGGTGAAAGAAGGAACTTAAAATGGATCAGCTGAAGTGAGGTATTTCTTTCATATACCCACTCATGGAATAGTGGAAGCTAAACTGTGGTAATTTAGCAGCTATTTAGTTTGGCTATAAACTGCCCCAGTTTAGCTTCACTTAGTGCCAGATACAGCAGACGTATGAAACTGTTACAACTGATCAGACACTAAGCAATTCACAAGCACTAAGCAATTCACTCCCAACTCCACACATTTAGAAGCAGTCTAACTGTTTCATCAGTTCACAGAGAAAGATCTTGACAACTACCTCCTTAGGTTTTTTGAAGAGGGACAGGATCAGCTCCAGTTTTTTAAATGGGCTAATTTCAAAAGAACCCACTAACTGATAAAGTACCCTTAAAATTAGAGCCTAACTGGGGAAAATGATAATTTTATAAAGATAGTTGTCTTTCTCTGATTAGATAGGTGTTTTGGAGATATCTACAACAACAACCATTGACACTCCCTACACCATACATTTTCTGTTTGTATGCTTTTGCCTGCCGCCTGTTCCACAGTAAATTATGTACTCTCATAACTACTTAAGCACCTTGCAGGGACTAGGGAAAAGATAGTGTAAATGATTCCCCATTTTCAGAACAGCACATAAAAGAGATGTCATCATGCTATCACACAGGACAGAAAATGCAACTGACAACCAATGAAAGAGTGAGACTGACTATACACAAAGTACTGTCAAATGCATGATCCAAAAAAGTGAAGTGAACAGAGAAATAGATCTTCTCCCCAATTTCTTTTTAAGGCACTATATACAACAATAAATAGCTCAAAATTGAAATGGCAATATGGTATTAAAATTGAGGCATCTCTTCAGAATGTTCTTCAGCTATAAAGTAATTTGAGATTGAAATTACTGAATAGCAGACTGAATAGCAGCTCCATATGTCAATAAAAGAATAAACAGTAAACTGCAACGTGATGTTAAATTAAATTATTCCTTATACATGCATGAACCCTAATATAGTGCTTCTAACACTGGAAAGTAAATCCTTAAGTACCTGCTGTGATTTGAATGTTGGGATCTCTAGTGAGATATTCTATCACAGGGCCAGAAACATAGCCAGATCCAAGTAACAAGACCTTTTTCTTCTTATCCATGGTCAGTGACTGAGCATATTCCCTAAAAGGGATTATAACCAAAATTAAAACATGCAGCATAAGCAAAGAGTAACCTGCTAAAGCTAATGCAATATCAGTAAGTTTTAGTTAGTTTACAAACCAAGAGCTCTGTTCAGACAAAAGTTTAAGTTTTGGGGCACTGCTCTCTAACACAAATCCAAAACATCCTTTTTCAAAAGCATTTTCAGTTGAACTTCTAATTTCAAGGAATGTAACTAAAATGTCTAAGACTAGCTTCAAACAATCACACCACTGAATCCTCTCTCTTTTTGCTTCTCCAACAGCTATTGTTACCTGATCTTCCTCAAAAGCCATCACATCTTCCTTGATAGCTAAGCCATCAAAACTTCAGGAGGGAATGACCCAATTTGCCATTTTTGAATGATGCTGCCATGTTCTAGATTATACCTACCTCTCTACACCTCCTCTGCCACCTCTAAAGAATAGGAATTTATGTTGCTGAAAATGTAACTTCGGATAAACTACACCATGGTAATTTAAGATGCCTATAAGAATAAAAGTTTTAGACTATAGCTAGCTAGTAAAATCTGTTTCTACTTATGGCCTCAGACTGTGTGACAAAAGTCCCATCCAGGGAGGGGGATCCAATTTAAATTAAAATGGGAAATACTCATTTAAATTAAAACTAATTTGCATTTTTGTTTTTTTGTTATTCTCCTAAAACAAACATATATTCTCACTGACATAACTATTAAAATACGTGGATTTGAACCAAATACAATATATCTTTAAGCTAAAGTTGTTGATACTGTTTGCTAATGAGAAAGAAACGTGTTATCTTGATACTCTTAAGTAATGTATGCAGATTCTTAATTTTACATTTTGCATTATATTAGAAAAGGAGGAATACTTAATTTGTTTACTCAGTGCCAGATTTTCTGGTGCAAGGGTGGATCTGAGAAGCTACTTTTGGAAGGAAACTAGAATTCAATTAAAAATGTACAAAAATAGAACCTTTAAGTTGCTCACTGTAAATTATATTATTATGCAAGAGGCAAGGATTTTTGTGGGAAATATCTTTTATTGGTAGGATACACTTAAACACGCTTCTGAATGCAATGCATTCTTCAGATCTATTATATTGTAACTTTTATTGCAACTAAAGCCACTTTAAATATGCTGGATATATGAAGGAAAAGTGTAAATTTATCCAAACATATATTACATTTAATAAGTCACGATTTCAAATTTAAATGAAAACAAGTTTACTGTTTAATTTATTGTTGTAATTACTGATTTATCTCCCTTGGCTTGATAAGTCAGGCCTTTTAAATATTCATAATGTATATCCTCTGGTAAGATAAGACTAAGAATTTTACCTCCAAGAGGCAAACTACAGACTCTGATCTAACTTCCTTCTTCACATGGATACTACTCTCATACCAAGAGAAGAAAACTTAAGGCACAATTGTGAGTGGTTTATACGATCAGAAAGTATGAAGAGAAAAAGTAGGCTGCAACTCCAGATCTAGGACAGAGAAAAGCCTTTCTTGCAAAAGAAACAACTTTTACAGTATTAGGCTCCTAAATACATTGATTCCTAGTTTAAATTATCCAGCAGCCAAACTCTGGTCAAACTGGACCAGAATTTGTATGTTCCTGGAAGGGAAAACCATGGACATCTCTCAGCATTACTGTTAACATGATGTACCATTTGCACTCTGCAAAAGCAGCACATAGTCAGTATCAATTAAGCAAAAAGGTAAAAAGAAATTGGAAAAAACAACTTAAATGTACGTTCCTCTCTCTTGGGGCCCATCACCCATATTAACTCATATAACCTGGCTGTTCTTTGGACAGAGTTTATTAGCGTTCAGAAAGTAACACTTAGCATTTAGTCTAAATAGAGCCCTTAGCTATCAGACTAAGTATTATGTTCTATTATGTTAGAGCAGTAATACAAGTCAGATAACTCCCTCCTCACATCCCAAATCTGAAACCCCATGAGTAAACTATTGCATTTTAAAGAGCCAATTTGTTATTATAATTGCATTATTTCCAAATAAATCCAAAGGGAAAAAATATCAAAAAAGTGTTTGGGTTTAGTGGGTCCTGTTCATTGTTTAGTCAAGTGAGTTACATTTTAAAAAAATGACACACTACACATGCAACACACAGTTCTGCAGAAAGATCAAAAATCTACCCACACTTAAACCCCTTTGGAAGACAGTCTCCAGCTTCTTAGGCAGCTCATACAAGACCATGCAAGAGGTTAAGAGGGGAGCCAAAAGACAGACCACAATGCTGTGCAAGGAATAAGAAGGTATGTTAGCGAAGACAGCCCCAGGAGATTTTCCACCAAAATAGCATATACCATAAAATGTAGCTGTAAGCTGTGATCTTTGGGAAGCAAATGGCTTGCTCCATCCCTATGGAAAAGGGCCTGTAAATGATTAAGCTATATGTGATGGACTTTTCCTGAAGTCCTCATAGGATTTCCTCATTAATTACATTATTGTATTTTTAAATTTCCTACAGCCAAAACTGTAGGTGCATGGGGAAGTGACACATTATATTGTCTAAATGTCTATTAATGCATGTAATGTTTAAGCCCATACTGATTCTGCTGTGTATCCAATTTCTACTGTTACAGATATGAGTGTTCCAGCAATCCCTAACCAAAACCCCATGAAGATAGAGTTAGCCATCATTGCCAAAACAGTGAGGTTCTGTAATAAGAACAAAAATACAATGCGAGTTACTGAAAAATCCAGGATTTTCATACTTTAAGTAGTGAGGTGGTGAGCTTTAAGGGAGTTAAGCTAACCAAATCTGCTTCATCACCACTGCAAGATAAAAATACAGAGGAAGTAAGGAAAGAATCATGTACAATAGCTACTGTCCTAGTAAAGTGAAATGGGAAGTCAGAGGCCTTTATGCAGAATCCTGAATATACCCAAACACTGAACAAAAATGCATGTAAGTGGGAAGGATTAACAGCTTCCTATACTAATAAGTAGAAGGCTTTAAAAAACATTGGAACTACTCCTATCCCAGAAATCCCTGAATAGGCCAATGCAGTATGCATACATTTTGAGGATACAAGCAACAAAGAATAATATTAGCATTCACTTATGTTGGGTCTTCAAGAAATCAACATAGCAGGCATTGTTTGCTCATGTTCAGGAGCAATTAGTAATATGTGCTGCTAATGAAGTTAAGCACTATAGGGAGGATTATAAACCCAAAACAAAATGTAACTACGTAAAGCGATTCCACCAAAGCTTAAATTAAATAAATAAATGCAACAACGATCAGAGGCAGACATGCTTATTTAAAACCGGATACACAGAATCAAAATCATAATGCAAATCAAAATCTATATATTACCTGCTCTCCCTCAGTTTCTGGATATATTTATACTTAGGAGTCAATGAACCGTTGGATGCAATCACTGCCTATAAAGTATATGAAACAAATTACTTTTTTTGCATCTGGACTTTCAATACCCAGGTCAAAAAAGGAAGGAAATTAGCTTGTAGAACTTACATCTCGAACAACAGGTGAATAGTTCTGGCTTTCAAGAGGCTCAGAGCCTTCAGACAATAGCTGTAGAGGAAAAAACTGTTTCAGTCAGAGCACTTTATTTCGTTCATGCTTTTACAGATATTTAAAAAAAATAAATCCTCTTTGGAAAAATATGCTTCATTACAAAGAAAGAAACTGTTAACCTTTTTGGGTTAAAATAAAACACAAACAATAGGAGAACAATAGTATGATGTAGTAATACTTTGGAAACCTGAAACACACCTGGCTTTTACCTCGTTTTAAACTGACTTTCATTGAAATTTAGGCTCCTAAGCCACTTATGAAAATGGAATACCAGATCTTTTGAAACATTTTGCCTAGTACTCTAGGGAGCATCCAATTTTCACACATAAGCTATGTTCTACAGCAGATTTTTTTAAACCAACATATAGCAGAGCAGAATAACCACAAAATATGAACAAAGTATAAGACCAAATTTCTTACCAAGCTCATAAAACCTTACCATCTCTTCAATATAAGGGAAAAGCATATCTCCAAAATATTCTGTTGATTCTATGGGAAGCTGTGCTGGGAGGTTGTCAATGGAACACATCAGAATTCCAGAACCTTCAACACTAGAAGAAACATCATAGAAATGCAACACCATATTTTCCTTGTCCTTAAAGAATATTACATCTTTAGCAGTTTTCCTTGAGTCTTTAAATAATAAGTTTAATATGCAGGGGGTATAGAACGCAAAGAAAAATAGTGCAAAGTAAAGGCACTCTCACCTGTCGTGAATAATATGCTGGTCAGCATCATATATACAAAATGGATTGTTGATTGTTGTACACTCCGTCATAAATTCTATAGATCCTCCTGTGTCTGCTGAAATGTCACATATTGCCAAAAGTCTGAAATAAAGAGAATAAAACAATGAACAAGAACATTAGCCACACTTCCAAATAAAGAACCACTACGAAATATAAAGATAAAATAGATCAAGGACCAAAAAGGAAAAAAAAGAGAACTAGGAAGATCCCTCAGAGATTTAGCTCCAGACAGAGAACCAAGTCACATCTCTCTATAGTGCCTTCAATTACTACTGACAAAAGTGTGCTTCATGAAAGGTTACATCTATAAACCAATAGAAGGAAGGGATACAGTAATATTTGTCTTGACATGTTTAGGCATCCTTTGTTTCACCTCTCACTTTAAAAAATATATATATAATTTAAAGCGTTAAATGCTATTATAATTTTTTTTAAAAACATTAAATGGATTTTAAGCATTAAAAGCATTAAATTGATTTTTTTTCTAATGAACATGATTACAGCTGCTAGATCAGCAGCACAGACACCCCTAATCTTAGTGCCACTCAGAAAGACCACAACATGTTGGAATGATTTTCTATTTGAAATCTCTGGGGTTATCTTGTGAATTACATATAGGTGTTTGCACACCTGAAAGGGCTAATTTTGTGTGGCACCTTTAAAAGGATCTTGCAACACCCTGGTTGAAAATCACTGTTTTAGGGAAACATCCTATCTGCCAAGAAACACTCAGTCTCTCTCCTGTTTACCCTCTAGTCCCAAAAGCTTTGAAATATGCTTGAAAAGAGAGGGGTTGCGGAGATGGAGTACAAATGGAGTACCTCAGCCCAGCTTAGCCTACAGCCTGATGATTAGGTGGGAGACACGAGTGTGAACCCATTCAGGCTAAAAAAAAGTATAAAACTGATCTTTCACTTCTGGTTAAGGGCTCTAACTACACATGTAAGGTTATTTATACAAAAGATGGACTCCTCCTCTTCATGCCCAAGTCTTTTTTGGATCTAGCCTTAAATTCACACTCCACATTTCTATATGAAGAGTTATTCCAAAGCACAAAAAATACCATTTACTGTCAGAGACTTGTTATTGAATCTGAATTAGATGAATGCCAGAAGAGACAAACTTTACTAAAGAAACAGCTTTAGAAATTTTTCTAGCTATGGTGGTGCACAGTGTGTTTGTCTACATGCAGTACAGAGAATGTATTTTAATGCATTCTATTATGAACTGGGGAAACCTTTACTGGGGATCAAAATGTAAACTTATTACCAAAAGAAAAATTAAAATTCTCATAGCTATTTGTCTTGGGTAAAAATTAATTATATATGCAACAAAACAAATTAACAGGGAAACAGACATAAAAAGAAAAGTAAGATCTAGTTTGTGTTTTACAATACATAAGAAAGGAGCTGTTTAATTAGAATCCAGGAGAATTATTGTCACTGAACAAAGAAGACTTACTTGTGTGGTAATTCGGGGCAACCCTCAGTTGCAAGAGAAGGAGATTTATTTGGAGCTAGCAGCCTTTGTGCATCCTGTCGGCTTAACAAGCGAGGAGTATCTTGTTCCCAGTATATTCCATTAATTAAACAGGTAGTGTAGGGTGCAATCTGCAAAGACAGTCAGAAAGTCCCAAGGACTTCATTCAGCTATTATTGACAGGCAAAAGTATTTAATTTGATCCAGCATACTAATGAATTCCCAACTAAATGGAATGTGGAAAAATGGTAGTTATTGGCAGAGTTTGGAAACCCTTATACTGAAAGAACAGAAACAACACTTACATCACTGTTAAAACGAGAAGTGTAGAGTTCTGGGTGTTTCTCATATTCTGCTGGGTCATACACTCCATCACTCTTCCTTACAAGATGATGGTGACGACTTAGCACTGTCCCATATACTTTCCTAAGGTCTACGGTAAAGAAAAGGAACTCAAGTTCTTTAAAAAGCAAAACTATTGGCCAAAAAGATTCTGAAGGATATTGCATTACTGGCTTAAGGTTACCTCCAGATTTAGAAACTTCCTTCAGCTCATGTGGTTCCACAAACTCACAAGGGAGTGCATTGAACATTTCTTGGGCACCCTGCAGATAAAAAACTATATATATCAATTGCACAGGCATCAGCATAACTTTAGAATATTGAAAATAATCACATAAAGAACATTTTAATTTATCCTGAGATAAGCATAAAGGTTTACTTTAAACATGTTGCACTGATTTTCACAGAATCCGTCACAGAACTAGATGTCAGTAGATATAACAAGTACCCACCAAAGAAACAAGGCTACATAAAATCTGATCCACTGGGGAACATCATCTAGTGGTCAGTTTAGCTTGTGAACTGGAAACAGTCACCTGGTTTGGCATATACTACAGTCATGGAATTTGATGCAGCATCTTCCCCTTGCTGCAGAATTTTGATCACAATTCTTTTTTTAAATGCAATTTAACCTTCATGGTTGTGAGAAAAATGTTTGCAGTCTAACTCCAATGTCACTTATGAACTGAACCTACTGGTACTAAGTTCATTCTGCAACATGGTGAGTTGATTCCACTCCCAATCGCTCTGCTGGGAGTGGAGGGTGCCCAGCAATTTGCAGAATCAATCCTGTTGACAGCTTTAACACAGAGGCAAAACTGGTACTTGCATGGAACAATGCTTCCTTCCCCATGTGTTTTGTGATAACTATCAGGAAAGCTACTGAATAGTATTGCTGAGGTATGAAACGGGGCTACATTTTTCTATAAATTCACATTAGCCTTTATGCACATGGGACAAAAACACAGGGAAAGAAGCAGGATCAAAGGTTTCTGACTTGACATCCTGTTGGAGAGGCAATATTAGAGACTGAAGTGAGAAAAAAAGAATAGCAAGAACTATTTCTCCTTTTATTATAACCAAAGTTTCCAAGATCTTTTCCTAGCAAATGTGACCTCGCAGTGAATTCAATCTAATATTTATCACCAAAATCATTAATAGACACTTCTCCTGCAGGTTTCTATCTCTTCCCATATGGCTGCAGCTGTTCTGAGGACTCCCTTGACCCCAAAGCTGGTATGAAATCTGATAGTCCCCCTGGCCCTTCCTTTTTGTTTCATGGCTGCATGACAATGATGTCACAAGAACTTGGCTGGCTCTAGTGAGGAATTTCATGCTTCACTCTGACCAGCTACTCCTCTTCAGTGCATATCCATTAACTACTCCTGACAAACCCTCACTAAGGTTGCCCCACAGGGCAAACAGCTTCTGTGGATTCAGAGATGACCCCATTTCCCAAGTGCAGCGCTACTTATAACTCAAGAACCCACCAGACTAATCATCCTTTCATTAGTAAAGGACTAGTATCCATCTATTAAATAGCACAGTAAAAATCTAGCCTTCTTTGGGAAAAAAAATAGGCTGTGAAATAGAGCAAATGGAAAATATCCAGCACTGCTGTTCTAATCCATTCCAGGGCAAGCTTCCCTTGAATGTGCATCCAAGTCTTTATAAACCACTGCTAGTGATCAGCCACAGAGCTCCTCCAGAGGCAGCAGTCTAGGATGTTTATGAATCCATATTACATTACGACAAAAGGAAACCCAAAAATCAAAAAACAATGCACAGATTGAATTTATCTTTAAAACATGCAACAGTAACCTCAAGTGCATAAAATACCAAGTAGCACTTTGGGGGGAAAAAACGACCATCTTACGATATTATAGTTGAGGGAAGTCATGGGGGCAAGGGCTTCTTACCTTAGAGACGTTCCCAGTTCCTGTAAACACAAACGTCAAGGGTCCAAGAGACTTTGGCATCAAACCCAGAGAAATCTCATAGCCAGCATCCCGCACTGCCTGCACAGCCTGGTTGCTGTTCCTGTAGTTATGGGCCATCCCAATGTGCTGAAACCAGATGCAGAAGGGCTTGCTGAGGAATGTGGCCTTGTTTCACTATAAATGCCCAAATGACATGTAAAAGTCTTACCATGAAAGGAGTGTGATGTCCCAACGCAAGAAATCGTAATCCCATTCCATGTAAAATATTGATCATTCCTGTTTAAGAATTACACATTAATATCATGAACATACATAATCAGGTACTCTAGAGCCTGACTAATCCAAAAAATCTTCCTGAACTCAAAACAGCTTTTTCCATTTTTAATACTATTATTTTAACTGTAAAATAAGTTGGTATAGAGTTGCAGAACATAAATCTGTAATTCCAGGACCACTTGAAGACTTAGCATACTGCTTTTTATATCCCTCATACATGCCAACATTTTTTGAGGGAAGAGGGTAAAGAACACATGGGAATTAAAAAAGAGACAGGCCTATGTCAATCTGTTCTACAGAAAAACATTAGAATAGGGAGCTTTTTGAAGGACAATGTAAACATTTGATTTAAAAAATAAACTTTGTAAAACTTTAAAAAACAAACTCTGATCAGTTTGTGTACTCTAAGTCCACACTGTGCTTAGGCCAACAGAAATTTAGGACACTAACAGAAATTTGTTTCTGTTGGCCTATGGATACTGATTCTTCCTCAGGTGAGGATGATTCTTATTTCGAGGATCTGAACAGATTGTTGGGACTTTTAAAGGAAAGTAAAGAAAAGCAAGAGATTTGGAAAAACTAAAGTAGACTGCTTGCCAAAAAGACAAACAGTCGCAAGAAAATAATTTAAAGAAAAGACAGTGAGGCAGCTGAGTAACTATTAAATACCAAAAAGGTTTTTAATTCTTATGAAATTAATGTAAATAAAAGAGGTGAAGAAAAGGTATTATTAGCTCCGTTATACTTAATGCTTACCTGCCACACCAGCCCATTTTCCAAAGGCTACAACTCGCACCCCTCTATGATCAACCATTTTTTCATAATCAATCAGTCGAATTTCCTGAAAACAGGCAATAAGTTGTTGTTACATATTTACTGAAAATCTTATTTTTAATAGGAAAAATGAATTGGGTACTGTTTCTCATGGAATAGTTTATATGTGCCCCTTCCACTGTACTTAGTGCAAGGCGCATACAGTTGGCAGGGGTAGAACATTTACAACTACATAAAGTGACTGTTTGCTTTAAAAAAGAAAAATGGATTGCTTTTGGTTTTAAAGGCAGTCAGTATGTTTTACTAAGGAAACAAAACGTCAGCATTGTGAACATGAAAATAATAGAACTGGAGAAACCCTGCTGTCCTTAATCAGGGAGAATTCCCTATTGATTAATTGGAACATTTAGCCATGTAAGAAATGAACATCAAGCCAAGTGGGCCTGATACCGGTGTCAGCTGTGCTAATACAATTCTATTTGGTTCAGATTCTTATTCTTTAACTGGGAGGATGTCATTTTCTGCCTCAGGGAAGCATACTTTACATTTGAGTAGGGGGGGCGTTGTTTGTTTTTTTTACTGCATACCCAAAAATAGCATGGCTTCAAACAAAGTAGTGTATTAAGATACAAGCAAAGAGGAACCAATTCAGTTCCCAACAGAAACCAGTAATAAAAACTGCAGCCAAGGACAAGTGCTTAAAGTTACATTATAAATACCAAAATGGAAGTCCAGAATATACAGCATATGATAAGAATTTGAGGACTCGTTCCATCTCATTGATGTATGTGAGGTAATGTCACAGATAAACAGGTAATCTATAGATTCTGTTTGGCTATATACTGCCCACTCAAATAGTCTTCTTTCCATATATAACCCATCTACAAATATGTTCAAAATTAAATACATCCTATAAAATACTGACTGAAGACAGCAAAGACTTTTGGCTGCTTACAGAAGTAAAAAAAACCCAGCACTTTACATTCAACCCATTGCGGCCCTGTGCCAAGAGCAATGCATGCCCAAAAGAGGCATCGCATTAGTTTGCCCTGGCTAGCCCATTGTCTGTATGAATCAGCCACTTCAGCAGGGCTTTCTAGCGCCTTTTGAATCAGCTTTGAATTAGCTTTAGATAAAAGCACCAAAAAGCCCTGCTTGATGTGTCCACTCTATACAGATGCTGGGGAGCCAGGTCAAACTAACATGCTTCCTCTTCCAGTAAAGCGCCATTGTTGTTTTATTCACCTCTGTCAGCACCCTTTGTTATTATATTATGAAAAGCAAGCTCAGAGATCTATGAATTCTTAGGTTACCTTTAACTGAACTTTTATATTTAACCTGGTTTCACCTAGTGATAAGTCACTGATCTTTGTAACTACAGTATTTACCCGTCTCAGAATCTCATCCAGGAGAGACATATTTGCCTCCTGGGCTTTAATAGTGTGCGAGAAGAATGCATAGTTTTTTTTAGGGATTAATTTATCCTCTGGAGGTCTCTTCACTCCCACAATTAGAGAAGCCTTAGAAATATCTTCCTGAATAATGCCACCTGCTTTGATGTAATCCTGTAAACAGAATATTAGATTGTAATGCAGGAAAAACAAAGGAAGTCTTAAAAAACACAAAACTTAGCAAACAAAATAACACAAAACTGAGTCAAAGTACTACGATACATGTACAAACTGCTTTTATGATTTGAAGACCTTGCATATTCATACTTTTTTCTCAAATCTTAAAAGTATTTCCCTTCAGAACTGCTTCTGAGACTACTTAAGTTCAGTAAAATACTAATTCGCATCCCTGAAACTCTGATTAAATAAACTGTAACTGGATAAAATATTTTTATCTTAGCTATACCTGGATCTCCATTAGTTCAAAAATATTTTCCAATTCAAACCTTTAAAATGACAAAAGGTATGTCCTTAATGGGGGTCTCTTTGGTGGAAACCAGCATTGCTCCCTATTAAGAAGAGTGATATGTACACATACTCCTTAATAGTTACCTATTACAGTTACATCAGGATTTGTTATTAATTGGGATTAGTAACAATATCAGGTATATTTTGCAATGATTTAGCATAATACAGTTGAAAAGCCCTATTAAGATTCAGGCTAAAAAAGCTGCAACACAGACAGTTAACAAGGCTTCAAAGATGGTTGCCTACAATAGTATGGTGTTCTGTAATCATCTCAGGCTAATTCAGCTAAGCTAATGTGCTCAGTGGAGAGAAATACATGTGCCCTTTAAGAGTATGTCTTCACAGTTAAAAAAGTCATTAAGAAAATGACACATGAATTCAGTTCTGGGGGAAAAGGCACACACAAAAACAAAACTAGCAGTCAAATATGACACTGTTAATTACGCAAAGTCCCAAAGTCTCTGCACAAAAAACCATAGGGAATTTCTTCAGTATCAATGGAAAGGATCAAAACAAACTAACTAAAAAAACGTTAAAAATAAAGCTAACTGGTATTGCATTATATGTCTAACCAATGAGGCCCAGTTCTTTAGTCAGTATGAAAGATTATTCCTTACAGTAATAAACAGTGCTCATAACATACCTCCTTTATTACTTACAACCTTTAAATCATCTAATCTGTCTATGAAATTGCATTATTTCCGTTTTTAAATCTATATGAAAAGCATAACAGCACTTACCTTTTCATGGATGGCTCGCCGATTTGATGGCTGTACTAAGACTTTGTATCCCAAATGTGTTAGTTCTTTAACATGCTTTGGTGCTAGGGGTGCTCTTCTTTCCCAAACATTAACATCTTCCCTCCTGATTGCCAGCACAGATTTATGATGATCCCGGCTCTGTAGGTGATGGCGCCCAAACTTACCATTTGTATGTCTAAATGCTCGGAGCATGATAAAACCTGATGACTGCAAAGACAAAGTAGTGATACAGCACAGCATTCAGAAGGGTGCTTAAAAGGCTTTGTGTTTGTAAAGAAGACTGGTTTTAGAAATCTGCTGTAAAACATAGCCACTAGTCAATATAACGATCATAACAATGTACACTAATTAATAACATCCACACTCAGAACTCTGGTACAAGAAAAATGTTCATGCTCCCATATATCATATAAATTAATATCATAGTTGAAACAGTAAGTTAATATGTACAAAGACTGGTTTTGGTGTCACTTCGGCTAGATGGCTTCACAGTACTGTTGTCTCTACAGGTTCTTAGATGCCTTGTGCTCTTTTAAATTTTATTTACTGCGTTTGTGACGGGTATAAAAACACCAATAAGATGTAGTTGCAAATATAAAGATGCAAAACCCAAAAACAATCCAAGGCCGGCCAAAGAACAGTAATATGGAAGGGACTCCCCCATAAAAGCAATAAACTGAAATTAAGGCTCTTCATAAAGAGTGACAAATTCCTTTGGGTTAGACCTTTTTAAGATATTTGAAGAAAACCACCTAACTTGCATATATCAATGGAAATTAGATATAAAGATATTTTAGACAACCCTAGTAAAGGCTAGACACATAACAGAAACTGAGGTGCTGCAATGCTGAGTATTATCACCCCACTTTAGAGTACACTGGGGAGGAGTTTTCAGTCTTTTGAATATTCATTGAGCCAGAGGAGGACACACACAGGGTCCATAACACAGTTTTCTGGCACTCACCAGGAGGGGATAAGAGTCGTCCCTGCTGCAATGATAGACTGATACTCAAATTGGAACAGCATCAGTAGGAGTTAGGGAGAGTCCCACCCACAACACACTACCCTGGCAGTCGTGGAAGGTTCTTGGAAGGTGACAGGCCTGGGTTCAAAACTTCTCACATGGATGGAACGATTTCAATCTGAATGTCCTGAATCCCAGGTAACTGTTCTAACTACAAGGTCAATAGGTGAAAAAGGAGATCCTCCTGGCTTTCACTTAGCCCGTGAGAATCAGACTCTGTAGGCAAGATCGATAGGGAAATGCCCAGCTTGTAAATCCCAACATCCCTTGGCATAAATTAACTGTCTAGAGCAAGAGAAACCAAACTTTAGCAGGCATGATACAAATGAAGCCTTGCACCCTCAACAAGGCCAACTCTAATTGCCTTCCCCTGCCCTGTTCTGCTTTCTGCTTCCTGCCCTATCTGCCACTATGTTCCCAGCCCCCTCCCTGATCTGTCACGTGCCACACACAGAAGCTGCATTCGCCATCTGTGGCACACATGCCATAGTTCAGCCACCTAGGCAGTAAGGCCTTAGGTGGTTCTGTACGCACAACAGTAGGTATTTAAAAATCTCTATGGCTGAGTGATAGCTGAGCAATAGTTAGAAGGATCTAAAAATTGCACTAGGACACCTCTATCTTTAATGGATTTAGGCCTAGCTACTTATCTGCATCTTTAGGCACCTAAATACCTTGCAAAATCTGGGCCTCCAGATCCAGTTTTGCAAAGTGCTATGTGCACACCTAACCAACCACATGAGAGGAACCATTTAATTCGGAGTTTGTCACCATGTGAGTGTTAATGCTGTAAGCCAGGATATGAATGTGCTACTCTGCACTAATTCCTATTGTGCTTCATCTGGACAGATGCTTAAAGTGATCTTTACATGCTAGTCTAGACCGGGAAGTACTGTACAGTAATGTAGAGCACAGACATATGACACATTAGAGACTCCACACTAACTCCCTGTGTGGCCACTGTTAGTGAACACTAAATGGAAGGGAGTTTATTCCAAAGTGCAGTAAGCTGTCACACAAAATGTCACTCAATGCACACAAAGTTTTCACACATGGAGTTAAAGCCAAGTAACCACTGTGTGCATTTTCATCCCTTAGATTACTCCCCATATTTTTTTCATGTAATACAACTTCTATGGAAATATCCGCACGAGCAGGAACATGGGTTTCCCTGGGGACAAACAGCGGACAAATAGCAGACATATTTGTGCTACTGCTAGTTATCCCTGGACATGCCCCCGCATGCACACTCCGGCGCACAGTAAATTGCCCCAGGTAGAGTAGGGGAGGCTAGGGCCTGTACCTGGGCTAGCACCAGCAGCCTTACCTGAGGACCTGGGGGCCTCCCGGGGCAACAGCAGTGGTGATCTGACCACTCAGAGTCCAGCAGGAAGCTGGAACATGGCTCTGGCTGGCCAGGATCCTGCTTCTGGTGACAGACACTGCAGCCACATGCACTGCACCACTATTTTTGATGCAGTTTTTTCAGATACCAGGATTTCCCAGTATCTAAACTTGCTGCCACATTCCAAATGTGCAATTTAAACAAATTAATGCGCCACATGCATTTTGCAGTGCCTCAGAGGGCTATAAGATACTGAAAACCACACGTTCCCATTCGTGGGGACATGGCCTATGTGAATAGTCTACAATAGTCTACATCATGTGCACCCTGCACATCATGTGCACATTAAAACTCCATACAGGGAGCTGGTGTAAAGTAACCAGTGCACTGTAAAATTACACCCTAACATACTGCACTAACTTCCCCACACAGACAAGCCCTCAGTGAACTACTCTCCAGCTTAAAATGTTAGGCTTTTGGGCATATCTTTGTAAGGTTAGAAGCTTAGCAAGAAATATTGAACATCCTACAGTATCAGAGGAAGCTACTTCAGAACTGGAAAGGCAAAGACTTTCTAATTCTTCTCTACATTCTTCCACATACCCTCCTATGAAAGGAACATCCTTCACATCACTAGCCTGCAAGGATGCAGCCCTTCTTGCAGAAGGCCCATATAACCAAAAAAAAAAAAAAGACATTTGACTGGCCATAGGTTACACAGGGATAGTGCTAAGGGTCTTTCAGAGAGTAAAACACAAAGACCAGCACTGTCTTGGAGTCTAGGCTGGTGATTCAGACAGCTTACTACGTGAGGGTGGCCAAGCATTGGAACCACTAGCACATAAGGCTGCAGAGTCTTCATCGGTGAAAGTTGTCAAGAGCCTGCCAGGCAGGCACTAGGTCGGGATGGTTTAGTGCCTGGAGCAGGGGGGCTGGACTAGATGACTTCATGAGGTCCCTTTCAGACTGCTCTTCACAGAAGCATAGAGAAGAAGGGCTGGAAGGGACCTCCAGAGGTCCAGCCCCCTGCCTGAGGCAAGATCAGCCCTCTCCAAACCATCCTATCCAACCATCGCCTACACGCTGCATAAGGCTGCCGTCAGCCCCGACACACAGCACAGAGCTGGCCCTTAACCTGCCGCAGGTAAAGCCAGGGCAGCAGAGCACCCGCCCTCCGGCTTCTATGCCAAGCCGTCAGCGTACGCTCCCGACCTCCTCTGACCCCGTCTTGGCTTTTGAGCCTGTCAAGTGCTTTCCAATTTGTAACCTGAGGCCCTTTAAAGGGGACGCTGCCGCGTTTGCCCTCAACCCCTTTCCATGAAACTGACGAAGCCGCTGTGGAAGCTTCCCCTTCCCTTCCCCCTCCCCCAGTGCAGACACAGCCCCGGCGCCCGCGGCGAAGCGGCGCCGCCACGGCAGAAGGGGCGGGAGGCTCCAGGCAGCTGCGGGCCCCCCCGACCCGACCCGACCCGACCCGACCCGGGGCTCGCGCGGAGCCAACTTGGTGCATTTAAGCGAGCCAAAAATAACGGGCGCGGGGAGGCGGGACCCGGACGGGAGCCGTCGAGTAACACAGCGACCTTCCCCGCCACCCTCCGGCGGCACCCCGGCGCGCACCCGCAGGGCCAGGCGGCCCGGTCCCCCCGGCTCCCACGTGCCCAGGCTGCGGGCAAGCGGGCCTACAGCCCGGCCCCATGAGGCGGCGGCGGCGGCCGGCTACGCACCTACCTGCGCGGGCGCGGGCACGGGCGCGGGGCCTGGGCCGGTTACGTAAGGGCGGCGGCGCTGCCCCCCAGCGCTATTTACAGAACACAGCGACGAAGAAAAGCCACCCCCGGCTGCAGCCAATCGGGCGCCGCCTTCGGGGCACCGCCTGCCCTCTGCTCCAATCGGAACCGCCCCCTCCAGTGACGTCACAGCAAGAGTCTCTCGCCTCCGGTGCCCAACGTTCTCTCTATGGCAATCGAAACCGCGGCCCACGCAGCCGCGTGTGCGAGCCGCGCCGCCCCCGGGCACTGCTCGGACAGAGCAGACGGCAGCGGGGAATAGACGCCTTTCTACCCGGGCACTGGCACGGAGCCAGCGAGGTGGACGCTGGTGAGAGCACAGAGACATGAATGCAAAGGATGCAATGAGAGAGGTTCTTTGGGTAAATCCCGTATCTTTTATTAGACCAATTAATGAGGGAAGTAATAACTGCGACTTTCCCAACTTAGCTTGTAAGGCAGGAGGGAGAGACAAGGAGGGTATTGCAGAGGGGATCTCGACCTGTTGCTCTCCAGCACCGTTACTATTAATATGTAGAAATGACATGGATCTCGACAGGCTTAGCTACAGGTGTGCAAGCTGCTGTGGCAGCAGCACAAGACAGAGAGGCCTGCTACCAGACTTCCATAAAAGACTTGTTACACAGTTCTTCTCCACTACCCCAGGGGTGTCAAACACACACGTCTCAGGCTGGACTGGCCCACCGTGCTCAGTGCTGTGGCTGTGACGGGGTTAACCGGTGCAGCTCTGGAACCCAGGGAGTTGACACCGCTGGTCTCCCCCTCCCCTGCCATCAAAATTAAGGTTTTCAGTCATCCCTGGTGACCTACAATTAGCAGTAGGAGAAAAGGGAGGTGATCATCAGCAACCTGAACTTTGTGGGTCCTGGAGCCATGCTGAAACAGTGGCCTCTGGCAGGCAGGCAGGTGGAATAACACAACCACTTGTGGGTCATTCAGCCCCCAGTTTAGATCTAGCTCATGAGACCAAATGAACTTGACACCCTTGCACTATATCCTCTCCTCCCTTCATGTGAAAGGACACAAAAGAAATGAGATGGGTGTTACTATCAAAATGGTTATCCATGATGTACAGCTTGCTTCAAATTAAGTCTGAAAGGTGGTTAATGATTTCTCACTGGTTGATGCATTAGAAATATCACAAAAATAACTCAAAATGTGTGCACGTATAGCAGCCATACCCTCCTGATCTGTGGCAGCCAGTCACAGGGAATCACTTGACTTCATGGCTCATTATAATCTACCTGATCTCGTCTAATCCCTTCATTCCACAAGTATTAATGCCCATCTCTTCTATTTAATGGTCTTGATGTTCCATCAGTCAAGCCATCCTTTGTACTGTAATTTTGCTCTGTTAGCTGCTCCTGGTAATGAAGCTCTTATTTCACAGCCCTGCATACTGTTCTTAAAAACAAATATAACTTCATTGGACTGTGTTGCTTCAATCTAAAACTCAGTAATACAGCCCTAGTCCCCTATTAGTAAAGTTTCTAGTTTATTTTTAACTGGAGCAAATATATGTGGTTTTATATGTAATGATGCACCTCACCATCTGCACCCCACTTTTCAAGATTCGAGATGGTTAAGGCACACCAGTTTCCATAGCCAATAGCTATTCCATCACCAATAGCCAATTTACAGGTGGACCACTCAGCACAAATTCCGGGCAAGACTTGATATCATACCCTAAGAGCAATAGCAAAACACCTTAACCGCTCTGCCAGCAACCCTTTTCACACAGAACGCTCCAAGTATTTATAAAGGGCAGCTAATCCAATCCAGAACATATGACCTAAAAATAAAAATCTATAACCTATATGAATTTGCTGTCATGAGGTAGTTGATCACTCCCCAGGATGCAATGGTTAGGCATGTGAGCCTGTGTTGGCAAACTTGACATTGATTTGCTATTTCCTTTATCTGTATAGTCTGTGGCCACCACATGACATTTTTAACACTGGGTACATAATTGAATGGGATTGTGCCCAGTAAGGTAGGGCAGAACTAGAGAAGCTTTTTGCCACATGCTTGGCATTAAGCTGTTCTGTTATGTCTGTTCTAATTTAAACAATGGAAGAAGTAAAATTGTGAAGAAAAGTAAAAACTTCCCCAAACTGTATTCTTGTTTGCCAAGTAAAATCAGCCTTTATGTTTTAGATGAAAAAAGGACGTGTGCTATAAAGATTATACCTTTATAAAAATCCATAGGAGATTGCTTGTGTTGAGGTTATCATCAGTCTTCTGGGCTCATGGAGCTGCAGGGGCAGATTAAGATGTACTGGGGCCCTGGGCACACACAAAATTGGAAGCCCCCCTCCCCATGGGAGCTGGGCTGCAGGGGGGGGGCCCTTCCCCTCCTGGTGGGGGGACACATGCCCCTCTCTTCTCCCTGCTCCCCACTCCCCTGCCCCAGCTATGGCCAAACACGCACACACACATACAGATGGGCACGCACTTTACTCTTCCTCCCTCTCTGCACATGGACACACAGACACAAACATACTCTCCCTGCAATAAACAGATACGAGTGAATGCATGCATACACACATGCACACACGCAGATGCACACATGCAGATGCACAGACGCAGAGGCACAGATACAAGCAGACACACGTACACACACGCACTCTCTCCCCACAGGACCTCCCACTCCCCACTCTCAATCACTCTGAGGCAGCCCCCTCCTCCTCCCCTGTCCCCCCCCTACAAGCCAGCTACTAAGTCTCACTCCCCACCAGCCCTGTTGCACTGACCAGTGGGGAGCTGCTGCCCGGCTGTTTTCAAGCCACTACGTGCATGCATGGGGCCAGGCCGGCTCAGGCCAGGAGCACCATGCAGCACCTCTGCAGGCGGGTGACGCTGCGTGGCATTCCCAGCCTGCTCCACCCCAACACCCCAGCCCTACTGGGGGAGGGGCCCTGCTCCCAGCTAGAGCAGGGAAATAAGTGTGAAAGTTGGGGTTTTAAAAGCCCATGGCCAGTTTAAAACCCTGCTTTCACTTCCCTGCTGAGGAGGATCCTAGGGCCCAGAATTGGTAGGGGCTCCTCAGCTCATGCTCAGCTGACCTTGCATTAATCTGCCTTATGCATGGAGGACACTGCTACAAACCTGATCAATATCAATATCCTGTCACTTCCACTTTCATCAGGACCAGTGACCTTATTAGCAGAACAGGTGAGGACAAAATGAGCTAGCGAACAGGTTTCCCCATTTAGCACATATGTAATAGTAAGGACCCCCCCCATATTTAATTAGGGGCGTTTAACTCATTTCCATACACAGGCTATGCTATTTGCATCAGAAGTACTAACAGGTTGACCTCATACAGACAAATTTAAATTTCAACTATATTTTTCATTAAAACAGAGTCTGGTTAAGTCAAAACTTTTTACTAATGATTAACTCTACTTTTATATAATTTTCTCACCATCTTTAGATATGCAAATAGTTTTTCATGAAGTTTAATGTTCCTTCCTCTCTTTTATGCCTTTCTCTTTCCCCAAAGAAGGTTCATCTTAGAGTTAAGACATGAAACTGCAAATAAGTCAACTGAAATCCTCCTGGCTTTGTCACAGACTTCTTGCATGATGTTGGGCAAGTCCCAACAATCACTGCATTACTCAAATTTTCCTGGAAAAGCAGAACTGAAGATAACAGCACTTCCCTACTTCACAGTGATGCTGCAAGGATGCATTTATCAATATTAAGCTGTCAGACATTATAGGGATGGTAGGCCATATGCTAGATACAGTAGCAGATCCAGGGGTGCCGCAGGTAGTCATACCCTCCTTTGATTCCCACTGTCTCCAAAATGACCCAGGTTTATGGGAGCCCCAGAGCTGCTCTTGCCCTGCTCTGGCTGTGAGTTGGGCCTGTGTGGGTGCCAGGCTTGGTCGGGGATAATGGCAGCAGTGGGCAAGTTTCCTCCTCCTGCACCTACTTCCTGCTGCTCCCCAACCATGATACCTGCTGGCCAGGAGCAGGCACCGATAGGAGGAGCCTGCCCACCACAGCTGCTGTTCCCAGCTGACACAGGCACAGGCAGAGCCCTAGAGCAGCTCCTGCTCCACTCCACCTGCAGACTACAGAGAGCAGCTGTGTGGGAAGCTGGGCTTGGCCAGGGTGTGCTTCCAGCCAGTGGTGGACACTTGTGGGGATGGGAATAGGGAGCATGGATGGGGGATAAGGGTCATAGCAGCCACCCTCCACAGCCCCAGCTGGAACAGGCCAGGGGCAAAAACTCGGGTCAGCCAGGGACTGTGGCAGTGGACAGGTACCTGCCCCCCAGATTTGTGCATCTGCTCCTTGCCTGGCTTCCCGGTGTTCCCCACTAGCCTGGGGGCTCTAACCATGACTTGCTCCCATCTGCCTATGGATTGAAGTACAGTGTGCTGCATTGACCTTCTGTAAATTCACCCATGACTAGGTAGATGTATCACAACTCCTTTATAAAAGAGGAACTGGGCCAGCTGTAGGGGATCAGGAAGTTGGAGGGGGTTTCACCCTCACATCCCCATATAGCTGAGCTGGGTGGGAGCTGCATCAACAGGCCAGGCAAACAGGCACACTCTTCAGGGGCATGCCAGAGTTTGCGTGGAAGTCTGTGCAGGAGGGAGAGCAGGAGAGGCCTGAGACTCCACATGTCAGGAGCTTCTGATGGAGATTTCAGGTGAATGAATGAAGAGGGGGGTTACTGTGGGGGTGGTGATACAGAGTGCAGCCAGGGACCCTGCCTTGCTGCTGTCTCTGGCCCAGAGCTCCTGTGAGGCTTTCGCCCAGACAGGGCCCTTGGATGAGTCCACAGTGCCCTACCTCCCGGTCTGCAGGGCTTGCCTGGCAGGACATCTGAAGACTGGGGGTAGCGTGGGAGTTGGGAGTCCCCTTGCCTGTCCCACATGTGCCCAGATTGAGGCTCTGGAGGGGCAGGTGAGGGAACTCCAGGCAGAGGTGAGCAGGCTGCAGGGGGATCAGGGCTGCAGAAGATGAAATTGATGGGTACTTTCAATCTCTGCAGGACCAGACACCTAGTGCAGAGACATCACAGGAGGGTCCCAAGGCAGCTGAATGGAAGACAGTCACCTCCAGAGCCAGACAGCGTGCAGCTGTGACTGCTTCCCCAGCACAACCAGGGAACAGATATGAAGCCCTGGCAGCACTGAAGGAAGATGTATCGGAGGAAGCTACAGGGCAAGACACATCTGCAACAACCATGCAGGCTGAGCGACAACCAGGAAGCCAGAAGAAAAGATGCTGGGTCATCGTGGTGGGTGACTCCCTCCTGAGAGGCACAGAGGGGCCTATTTGTCGACCAGATTCCACAGCGCGGGAGGTTTGTTGCCTGCCTGGAGCCAGGATCCGAGCCATCACTGCAAGGATTCCTAACCTCATCCAGCCCTCCAATTACAATCCCATAGTCCTCATCCATGTGGGCACAAATTATGTGGCTAGGAGTAGTCCAGACCACATCATGAGTGACTACAGGGCTCTGGGGGCCAGGCTTAGGAAGTCGGGGGCACAGGTGGTCTTCTCATAGATCCTCCTGGTCAGCAGTTGCCATCAACACCAAGACACCTTTATCAGAGAAGTCAACCTGCAACTCCGGAGTTGGTGCCATCATGCAGCTTTTGGCTTCTACAACCATGGGCCACACTTCCATGAGAGAGGTATCCTGGGACGAGATGGTCTTCTTCTTTCTTCTGAAGGTAAAAGTCTGTTCTCTTACAGGTTGGCTGATCTCTTCCAAAGGACTTTAAACTAGGTTCGTCAGGGGATAGGGATGCAGTGGACAAAGAAAACTTAGGATCAGAGAGCCACAGGCCATGCACTGGATCAACCCAGGTAAGCACTAAGGGGCCCGATAGACATCAGGACAGGGGGGTATCAAGGGCACCCACTGGGGGGCTTAAATATCTCTACACTAATGCTAGGAACATGGGGAGCAAGCAGAGGAACTTGCACTCCTGCTTGCAAGCAAAAACTTCGACCTGATTGAGCTAACTGAAACGTGGCGGGACCCTATTCATGATGGGGCGGTAGGCATTGAAGGTTATAGGTTGTACAGATGGGATAGAGTGGAAGGAAAAAAGGGGGAGGGGGCGTTGCTCTCTGTTAAGGAGCAACATACATCTTCTATAATCAAGATGGGATCAGAGGAGGGCCAAACTGAGATGCTGTGGATTAGGATACAAGGGGGTTGGAGGGGAGAGGGACTTGGTAGTGGGGGTCTACTATAGACCGCCGTACCAGGAGGCTGAGCTAGACCTGGAATTCTCTGGGCAGCTCTCAGAGGCCATAAGGTCAAGAGATACGTTTGTCATGGGTGACCTAAACTACCCTGACAACTGTTGGGAGGATCAGTCAGCCAGGACTAACCGCTCATGTAGGTTCTTAACCTGCATACAGGACCTAACACAGGAGGTATACAATCCTACTAGGGGAAATGTCTTGCTGGAGTTGGTGTTGACTACAGGGGATGACCTGATGGGGGATCTGCAAGCACAAGGTAACCTAGGGGATAGTGACCATCGATTAATTGAAGGGTGGGAAAAGTAACCAGCAGGGCAGAAGTGCTAGACTTCAGAAAGGCTGACTTCAGTGTGCTTAGGAGATTAGTTAGTGGGGCATTAAAGCTCAAGAGCATTGATAAAATGGGGGTCCAGGAAGGGTGGTCGTTCCTCAAGGAAGAGATCCTGTGGCTTAGGAGGCAGCAATCCCACTGTGTAGGAAAAGGGGGAAAATTGGCCAAGAAGACCTCTTGGCTAAACAGGGAAATACAGGAAAGCCTAAGGACAAAAAAAGGGGGCATACAGGCAATGGAAGCAGGGGGTAGCTACCAAGGAGGAGTATACCTCCTTGGCTCACACTTGCAGGGAATCATTTAGGAAGGCCAAAGCAACATTAGAACTTAAGCTGGTGACAAAAATTAAGGACAACAAGAAGTCCTTGAGGTATATAGGGAGCAAAAAGAAGGTGCAGGGCAGCATAGGACCCCTACAGGATAGACTAGGCCAGTTGGTGACAGATAGGAGGGATAAAGCAGAGTTCTTCAATGAGTTTTTTCCCTTTGTTTTCTTGAACACAGATCTAGACAAATCTCCCAAAAGCATTACAGGCAGAAGCAGGAGGAACACCAACCCACTTACTGTCAGTGCCGACCTAGTAAAGAGACACTTGGAGGGGCTGGTTATGTTTAAGTTAGCGGGACCAGATGAGCTCCATCCAAGGGTACTGAAAGAATTAGCCAGTGTCACAGCAGAGCCAGTAGCACAGCTGTTTGAACACTTGTGGTGCTCAGGTGAGGTCCCAGAGGACTGGAAAAGGGCCAGTGTGGTCCCTATTTGCAAGAAGGGGAGGAGGGAGGAACTGGGAAACTATAGACTGGTTAGTCTCACCTCTATCCTTGGGAAAACCCTTGAAAAAATTATCAAGGATCACATTTGTAGGAGTCCAGCAGGTAATATAATGCTAAAGGATAACCAGCATGGGTTCAGAGCAGGTTAGTCAGGCAGGATCTGCGTTGTTTCTTTCTATGACCAGGTCACTAAATACTTAGATACAGAAGTCGAGGTAGATGTCATCTACTTGGGCTTTAAGAAGGCCTTCAACACAGTATCCTACCCGTTCTCATAAACAAATTGAACAGCTGTGCCATAGACAATTACACGGTCATGTGGATGGCAAATTGGCATAAGGGTCATACCCAGAGAGTGGTGGTGGATGGGTCGGTATTGACCTGGAAAGATGTGGGCAGTGGGGTCTCCCAAGGCTCGCATCTTTGACCAGCACTGTTCAATAGCTTCATCAGCGACCTGGATGAGGGCATGGAAAGCACTCTGCAAATTCGCAGATGACACAAAACTATGGGGTGAAGTAAACACACTGATGGTAAGAAACCGAATCCAGGCAGACCTGGACAGATTAGAGAAGTGGGCAAAGAACAGTAGGGTGCAGTTGAACAAGGACAAGTGCAAGTTGCTGCAACTTGGGAGAGGGAATCACCAGCACACCTATAGGCTGGGGGATGACCTTCTCAGCTGCACAGCGGCAGAAAGAGATCTTGGAGTCATTATCAACTGCTGCCTATAAATTCATCAGGGGAAGGCAGCAGGGAATAGGAGACGCCCTGTTTACCCGGGCACCCCTTGGAATAACTAGGAACAATAGCCACAAGCTGATAGAAAGCAGATTTAGAATGGACGTGAGAAAGAGCTTTTTCACAGTTAGAGTTACCAGAACCTGGAATGGGCTTCTAAAGGAGGTGGTGCTCTCCCCTACCTTGGGGGTCTTCAAGAAGAGACTGGTCAAGCACCTAGCTGGGGTCAGATGACCCCAGCACTTTTTCCTGCCACAGGCAGGGGGTTAGACTTAATGATCCATTGAGGTCCCTTCCAACCCTACCATCTATGAATCTATAGTTAACAGGTCAGCTACTATTGTATATAATTTATATAACAATTCCACCTGTAACTGTGCATCTCCTACAGGAACATAATCTGCAAGACAGTTGAACAAATGGATCGTGTAAACAATAAGGACTCTTACTGTATTGTTTAGTTTAGTTTATTGTGTTAGGGAAATTGGTTTAAACTCTACCCAGAAAAAGGACTCTTGCCAATGTAAGCTATGTCTCCACAAAGGGGAAGAGTTAACACTTACAAGTGTAGCTCAGACAGCCCCAAAAAGAGCATTTGTAGCTCACTGGGCATGTCTACATGAGACGCTTAATATGTAGTAGACTGATTCTGTGCATTAGTGTACATGGTAAAAAACATGCGAATACGCTTATGCGCAGTAGTATTAGTCTACTGTGCATTAAGCATCACACAAAATGTGTGTGATCATGCTAATGTGCAGTACAGCAGCTTGCTACTCATTTATTTAGTACTTGATTATACAAGTACTAAATTTAATGCACAGTAGGCACTGTGAATTAATGAATTAGTAGATGTGCCCACTGTGTCTCATTCAATGCAAGTATCATTGCAATGAAGGAAGTTTCCTTGTTTCTTAAGCTTCTTAATCATAAAGTGTTATTAAATACTGTAGACATGCACAAATTATGCAATTCCAACTTTGTAAATCATAGGGGTTACAATATTTCCAAATTCAGTATAGTTTACAAAAGCAGTGAGAGGAGCTGGACTTGTTTCTCCCATAGATCCTTCCCAATGGAAACATTTAAGAGCCTTTGGGCCACTGTTAGAGGTGGCAAACAGCAAGCTGTGTATGAGTGGCAATTCTGTCTTGTTCTTTGTGTAAGAATGACAGGTAGATACTTTATAAAAAACAAATGCAACCACTTTTTATCCTGGATCTAACCAGAGACAGATGGCATCAAAGTGATTATATACAGGAAATGAAATGACAGGCAAATGTTTAACATTAGCACCCAATTTATGTATATATCAATGACTAGATTAGTTCAGTGATTCCAAAAGAGTGTGCCAGGGCATATTAGTGTGCTGTGAGAGCAACAGAAGTATGCCATGAGCTCCCCCTGTATGAGGAGGTAAATGCTCTCCTCCACAGTTCAACAGCTGCTCCTCTGGGGACTGTAGCCACTGCTGCTCCCTTCCCTCTCCTTTTCCCACCTTCAGGAAGTCCATGACCCCACCACCACCACCACCATGAACGCTGTGCTCTGCTGTGAGCAGGCGGACGCACAGATGGAACAGTGCTTTGCAGCCCAGCGTGTCCCATCCCTCTCTCCCATGCAGTGGTGGTTGTGGGTGGTTGTGAGTGGTGGTTGTGAGAGCCTGCAGAAGCAGCCTGAGATACAGAGCAGGGCTCAGGAGGGGGCAGACAGCAGAAAGAACAGAACACAAGCAGGATGAGGTCCTGTCCCTGTTGCCCTTAAGTGGCACCAGCTATATCAGCAACCCCCAACCCTTTTAGCCACCAGGCTCACCCCCATAACTTTTCTGAATTTAGATCCATCTCAGTGACTTCCAGTTAGGATGCCACAAAATTCAGAAAAATTCTGAGAAGTACCTTGAGGCTAAGAAGGCTGAGAACACTGGTATAGAAAGTAATCCTTTGCTTAAAGAAAGATGTGTTTGATATCATTTTTTTAACAGTACATCTCAACACTGTATGATTTGCTCTGGTAGGAGAAAGGAATGTGTTGTATGTTTTGGAAAAACATACACACATACACACACCTTTTGGGGTATAAGAATAGACTGTCCTGCCAATTTTAAATTTAAAATATGCCCCAGGTATCCAAATTTGGGAAACACTGGATTAGTCAGTTTGACTTTGGTTCTTGTCAGTTTTCTTTCTGGTTCAAACAAGCTAACAGGATGGTACAATATGTGGGTTACAGACATTGGAGCCAAGTGCTTAAATCTGAGTGACAGAAGTGTTCTAAATTTTAATATATATATATATTAAAAAATGAGTTTCTATTAAAACCTGCCCCCACTACAATGTAGAGTGCAGTCCTGTGGAGAGTACCTGGGAAAGGGAAAACAGGTTCAAGAGCCAAGAACAAAATCTTCAGATGACGTGCTGGTTTCTGTGGATCCCCTGCAATTCACAAGGTTTGGAATGGATTTGCGTATGCCCTTGGGAGACAGGTCTGATGGGGAAATGAGCCCAGGAAAGCTGTCTGTACTTTACGGAGGCCCTTTTAAAACTGCAAGAGCAAACTATCCTAATGAGGCAGACGAATGGGAAGTGCCATAGGAGACCAGCCTGGATAAAGAAAAATCTCTTCAAGGAGCTGAAACTCAAAAAGGAATCCTATGAAAAGTGGCAACTTAGTCATAGTACTAGGGATTATTGCACAGGCTTGCAAACAGAAAATAAGGCCAAGGAGCAATTTGAGATGCAGCTGGAAAGAAACATAAAAGGCAATAAATAATGAGTCCATCAGTATGCTAAAAGTAAAAGGAAGACCAGAGATGCCATAGGTCCCTTATGGAATGCAGAAGGGAAGGCAATATAGTCACAGGTGATGCAGAGAAGGCTGAAGTATTTAATGCCTTTTTTTACTTTAGTTTTCACTCAAGTGCAGCTGACAGCAGAGATAGGGAAAGAGACAAACAGCCTAGAGAGTAAAAACCAGGTTAGAGATTACTTAGAGAAGATGCTTTCAAGTTGGCAGGGACATATGGGATACACCTGAGGGTACTGAATGAATTGACTCACATAATTTCAGACCCACTGGCTAACCTTTTTGAACTTGGGAACTCATGGAGAACTCCAAGAGCTAGGCAAGGTCCTGGAAGACTGGAAACAGGAAAATATAGTACTCGTCTTTAAGAAGGGGAAGAAGAAGGATCTATAGGGGACTATAGACCAGTCAGCCTGACCTCTATACCTGCAAATAGCATGGAGCAGGTTCTCAAGAGATGTGTTGTGAAGCACCTAGAGGAGAACAAGGTGCTTAGGAACAATCAACATGAATTCACCAAGAGCAAGTCATATCTGACTAATTTGATTTCCTTCTATGATAAAGCGACAAACACTGTGGATGAAGGCAGTGTTATACCTTCATTTTAGCAAGACTGTTAATTTCTCATTATATCCTCATTAACATGTTAAGAAAAAACAGACTAGGTGAAAGTTTACAGATGACACCAAGTTGGAAGGAATTACAGACTATCTGAAAGATAGGGCTAGGATCCAGAATGACCTGGATAGACTGGAAATATGGTCCACAATTAGCCAGATGAGATTCAACAAGGACAAGTGTAAAGTCCTGTACTTGGCATGGAATAACTGCATAACAGACTGGGGAATGACTGGCTTAGTTGCAGTACTGCAGAGAAGGACATGGGGACTACAGTGAACCACAAGATGAATATAAACCAACAGCATGCTCTTGTTGCAAAAAAAAAGCAAACAGCATCCTGGGATGTATTAACAGGATTGTAACTTGCAAATCAAGACAAATGATTCTTCCGTTCTGTTCAGCATTGGAAAGGCCTCACCTGGAGTAATTTTTCCAGTCTTGAACTCCCTCTTCAAGAAAGATGTAGACAGTTTGGAAAGAGTCCAGTGCAGGGCAACAAAAATGATTAGAGGCCTGGGAAGGAAGACTAATGAGAAAAGGCTGAAAAAACTAGGGTTATTTAACCTGGAGAAGAAAAGACTAAAGGAAGATGTGACAGTAGTGTTCTAATACCTGAAGGGTGATTATAGAGAAGATGGAGATGAGCTTTTCTATATGCCTGTAGGGAACAGAACTAGGATCAACAGCCTCAAACTGCAGCAGGAGAAATTTAGGCTGGAGATTAGGAGGTCAGCCATTGTAACAGGCTACCTAAAGAAGCTATGTATTCTCCATACTTGGAAATTTTCAAGAGCAGGCTAGACAGATACTTGGGTGGGATGGTTTAGTCAGGGATGATTCTGCCTTGAGCAGAGGGTTGGAATAGATGATCTTGTGAGGTTCCTTCCAACCTACTTTCCTACAACCCTATAATCTCATTTAATAATGGAATAGAAGCACCCTGTGCTTCTGTGTCCCCACTGAATATTGAATCTTACTGACTTTCTTTTTTTTTGCCCAGGCCCAAAGTCACAGAAAAGGACATTCTAGTGATATTTCATAAAGGCTTCAAGCATATGCTTCAGGATTATAATTTACCACTTTTCATGCTTAATAAAGCATGTGCAGTGCATTACACTTTAAAGTAATGGGTGTACAGGTCTTTAAGTTGGCTATATGTAGTGTGTGATGTACAATTATGTCCACACCTTTTAGGAAAGGCATATTTATTCTGCTTTATTGTTGTTGCTCCAAAAAACAGCCTAAATAAAGGCAATTACATTCTGAATTACAGGGGGTGTGAACTATTCTCAGACAGGGAATTTTGAGACTATTACACCATCCACGCACTCTTGCACTCAGTGATTCTAAACTACTTTTAATAATACCTTTTTAGAGGCTATTTGATTATATAATAAGCTACAAACAGTGGGTTTGGCATGAATGAAAATGTTAGTGTGTGCAGCTCCCTAGTTCTCACCTTCTTTCATGTATATAAAAATGCAGCTGAAACATGGGCCTGCTTTTTGCAGAGAGTATAATTAGTTTGCAACCTTAGAAGTTAATTCAACCATGTAATTCAAAAAAAGATACGAGGTTAAGGGTCTCTCACAATTTTCTGCTCTTTGATACTACTAAATGATTATTTTTGAACTACATGTACTACTAAGAGGGTTTGCCTTGAAACAAACATCTTGGCTTCATGAAACTAACAAAGGCATCTTAGGAGCCATTTTGATTCTTGTCGGGTATGAACAGAAGGAATTGGAAATAGTATGGCAAGAATTGAACCAAACTAGAAATACTATAAAAGTTATTCTTTTCTCTAGGATTCCTACTTTTTAAGGCTTTGGGAAATTTTCCAGTGGGTTCTGATCTCATTCAGTGGCATCTTGGGTATTTAGATGTCCTACGTTATCATGAAAACTTCACAACACCTCTGTAAGGTAGGGAAATACTCATCTCCATATTTGCAAGTGACACGCAGGGCCTCACTATGTCCAGGGAACAGAGGACTGAGCATGTCCACACACCTGCCAGAACATTCCAGAACCAGAATTTTCCTCCCAACGCTTGGTCTCCAAACCTCAGTCCCTGGTGGGTCTCAGAGCAGGCCCTGGAGACCAACCCACAGCAGCCTCACTGGCAATTGTTCAGCTCTGGAGTGTGTCAGCGGACATGAGTCGGTCGGTGGGGCACAGTCAATTCCTTACTCCCAGGGATGGCTGATGTGGTATAGGTGAGCCCGCAAAGACACTAAGGTAGAAATCCACAATGATGGTTCTGTAAACTTGAGTCCACAAAAACTTGTGTTCCCTGTATGTATCTTATTTAGTTAGTTTATGAGGCATGGGCAACTGCTGCCAGCTTACTCGGGGGGGGGGGGTGCCCCGCCAGCAACCAGTCAGCGAGTGGGGGAGGTCCCCCCACAGCCAATCTCATTCACCGGCTTCCTGAAGTGGCCACAGCTCTCCTACTCCCCAGCTGGCACTCATTGGCGGGGGGCGGCTCCCACCAGTCCCCCTGCGTGTTGCATAAGCAGGGAGCGCAGCCTGTCAGGGAGTGCACCAGCACTCTCAGGGGTTGCATGTGCACCCCCCAGATGTCACTGCTGCATAAAGGTGCATATCTATCATGCTTTTTTAAGTTCCCTGCCCCCACGTGGAATTTGCAGCCTTGAGTTAGACACACAGGGTACCTATACATGTACACTGAGGCTGCTCCAAATGTGCTGTAATTACAGCATGGTGGCACAGACTCAATTCTAGACCATGGTAATTACTGCGCTCCAGGTGACTCCAGCGCCAGATGTATCAGCAGCCCTGCACTGAAAAATGGTGGCAGGGGCACTTTAACTAAAGCTTATTCAATGAGCTTTAGTTAAAGTCCCCTCACTGCCATTTTTCAGTGTGGGGACGCTGATACATATGATGTTCCAGGCACTTTAATTAGAGTAGCTCTCCGAGCCAATCCAGTTAAAGCACCATCCCTCCTCCCCCACCGCCTCCCTGACCATCTGTATACATGCCCACAGTTTTCCCACAAAAGCAAGCGAAAAGATGCACAGAAGCTAGCAAGCTGAGCAGGAAGCCACCTAAGCCAGTCAGCAAGAAAGACCAAGATGACAGGCAAGGCCCAGGTTGATGCCTCAGATGTAGTTAGGTAGCAAACTCAATGCTGCAGGGAGATTCCTATCTTTGCTCACAATTCTCAGCTATGAACTCTTCCCTGAAGTTAACTGTTTATGCCAAATCAGCCCTTTCACCAGAGTTCCCATTATTTCCAGTAACCTAATGCTTCCAAATCACTGTTACTTTCAGTTGACGCTTCAGCCTAATTTGGAACAGGGATCTAAACCTGAGTATACTGAATCCCTTACTACTAGAAGTTTGGGTATAAAAGCATTGGATTAGAAGAGACCTCAAGGATCATCTAGTCTAACCTGCACAGAGAATGGATTTCTTCATCCCATACTATCCCATGATGATGCTAATCACACCTCTTTTTGAAAACCTTTAACAAATAAGATCCCAGAACTTCCCCTGCCTGCTTGTTCTACTGTCCTATTGATCTCACAGTTGAGAAGTTTTCCAGGATTTGATCTAGACCTTTATAATATAGTGAGTCTTCTTCAATCCCACCTGTTTAAACTATTCCATTTTGTATGGATAGTGTAATTGTAGTCAGGGTTGGAACCTGACTTTACCATCACCCAGGTGAATGTCCTCCCACTGGCAAACTCCTGCTCATGTCTTTGCCTGCTGGCTGTCTTCTGTGCTCTGGAATGCCTATCAGATCAGACTTCACAGGAGATATAGGTGGGACCATGCCTGACTTAAGTGCCAGCACCATTCTTAAGCATGAGCTAGTGCTCTGAGCAGCTTGGTGACATTCAGACTTAGATATCTATGTTTTGTTTTGTTTTTAATGTTCATAGCATCTATTCCAGGAGTGGTAGTCAAGACAAGGTTTCAGGAAAAGGGATTTTCAATAGGATGGTATTTGAGACCCATCATCTGTTGCTACATGACTGTGATTAATTCTAATTGATATTCCATAACACAACTGGCTGTTGCTTACTATGGAGTATCAACAATATTGGATTTACTGTTCAAGATATTTTGCCTTCGACACAGAAGGAAACGTAAGGAAGGCAAAATATCTAGCCCTTAAAGAGACATTTATGTACACCATATTATTTAGACGCTAATGCTTTGTGTAGCAGAGAGAGTTCTAGACAGGTCCCTGGAAAACAAAGGAAATTAATCTGGAAATCAAGCTTTGTGGAAGCCTGTTACTATCTAATTATAGTTGTTTTCTCTAATAAACACTCATCCTTTTAAATGGACTGTAATTCTGTCTGTCACTACAGTCCCTCTTTGTAAAGTCTAATTTTGGCCAACTGGATACTTTCTACTCAGCACTGCTGGGAAAGAGTTGGTGCCTGCTACAGTAATGATAAGCTTCCCTGAGCACCTTGAGAAAAGTAGACTCTAGATTTTTTTCATAAAATATCAAGCCTAAATAGTGGCCCCACTAAAGCTGGTAGAAATCTCCCATTGATTTAAATAAGGCCAGGAGTTCACCCAGTGTCTCAAATGAACAGGAAAATCAGCCTTCTGAAAAGACTTTTGCAAAATATAAGGCTGTACCTAAGCAGACTTTATTTTCCATTTAATTCCAGCTTGATACTGCAAAGATCAAAAAGTTCCAAGAAGCTTTCAGGCCTTTAAACAGAATGAAACTATTGAAAAACGTGACCTTTTATTTCAAAGCCACTACCCTGCAGTGGCTGTTGACTACCACTGTGAATACAGACCTCACATCAGAGTAGTAGCCATCACTGAACATTACAGAACACATTGCTACAGGCACGTAGGAAATCTATTACAATGCATTGTCTTGCCCAACAGGAAAAACTACTGTCGCTGCAGGTTTTGAGGTATCTCAGGAATGGCTCTGTACTTTTCAGTAATGGCTACTAAACTCAGAGTCGATGTAGATCAAGTCACACTTTGCTGAATACTGGTGTAGCATCACATCAATAATAACAACAACAACAATAATAAAAATAAAGCAGTCAAAACAATGTGGGCGTAGGCATAGGCTCCAACAACTGCCCAAATTCAAAATGCAATCCTAATCACAACGTTTCAAAAATGTTTTTACATTTATCTGCAAATAATCTTAACCGTAGAAAATGGTAGCCTGCAAAATCCAATTAACATGCTGATTCATGTTACGAGTGCACTGCTCAGGTCACTACAGGAAACTGCAGTGTCTTATGAAGACAAAATTATCTAATTTACTGTGCAAATAATGTTGTTTCCAAGGCCTGCATTTTAGAAGTACTTTTACCCTATTTATCAGCACCGCTCTTCTGGTGTAAGGTCAGCCTGCTGAGTAACAAAACAAGCTGGCACTGCAAAAGAGAAAGGAGGAGATTCACCAGTTCCCCAGGATTCAATACTATCAATGGACAAAATGCAGGAGTCTTTCTTGTGTAAGAAGCAAGAGTGTGTAAAGATCTTTGGGTGAGCTTGGTGTAAGTTCATGGATCATGTACATTTTATATCTGCTAAGGAAGGAAAGGAATTTTGACAGAATTAAATGCTGAAGAAATCCAAAACTCAGAAATTTCATCAGCATTTGTTTAGATTTTTTCCACTTTCTAATCAGCAGTACAGGGATTATGTCAAGATCTCTATTTAAGAAGTGTGTAGTATACTGTGCTACCTACCACAGTCTAAGCAAAAAAATTATAACTGTTTGTATGCGAGTCTGGGAAAAATGTAAGTGCAGTAAGATCTTCACTGTCTATTAATTAGGCTTCCTCATACTCACATTAGCAGAGCTTTCAAGTCAATACCAAGCTTCTATTAAGTATGGTTCATGGTGTGAATATAATCAAAACCTTGGCTTTTCTCCGAAAGAATCAGGGGTTTAGTCATTAAAGAGTCCATTAGAGCAATTATGTCATAGTTACATTAAAACTGCAGCTTTGCTTATGAAGCTTGTTGAGCAAATAATGGTTCTCCCTGCCTTGGCTCATCCAAAAGCTTTATCTCAGTCAGAAAGAATTAAACCTCCTATAGAGAAACCCCGACAAAACAGTCCCATTTAGCACTTTCCATTTTGCAGATCACTGTAAAGTAATTGACTAATGACTTCTATACCTCAGCAGTGTGATGAGGATTGTGTACTGTCACCACTTCGCAAAGGCAATCGCAGAGACAGAAGTTGTGACTTCCCCAAGATCACATGGTAAATCAATGTCAAAACCACAACAGCAGCTCAGGATTTCCTCACAATTGATTTCATGGTTATATCCCCACAAGAGTCCTTGAGTTAGTAATTTTGGGGGTCTCTAGAACCAGAAAACATTTAAAGGTGATTCCAAGATAAAAATGAACATAGAGTTGAATATATAAGTTGTGAGCTGGTAGAGTCTACACTAACCAAATGTTAATGAAACAAGAGTTCAGAACAAAATTACATATTAACAGACTTAGAAACACAGAGAATCATAGAGAACTAGGGCTGAAAGGGACCTTGACAGATAACCTGCCTGAGGCAGGATCATCCATAGCCAAACCATCCTGTGTAAAACTACACAGTCAACCTGACACAACACAAGACATAACACCCTAATATGCCACAGATAAAGCAGCAGTACCATGGCAAGAGGGAATTTGGCACCTAAAGTCTATTCCACTGCCTCACTGTGCTTTGGTACCCAAATTCCCCCTTGCTGTTGTATCACTGCTTTACCTGTATATGGTACCCAAAGTCCTGCTACGTCAAAGGTTGTTAAAATCTGCTTAAGAGATCCCAGGAAGAGCCACACCCTCCGCAACAGAGGAAGGCAAAAACCCCTATAGTCCATACCAATCTGACCATGGGGTAAAATTTCTTCCTGACCCCAATGTGGTGACTGGTCTGACCTTGAGCAGAGAGGCAAGACCCTCTAGTCAGGAAATTCTGGGTTTCAGTCCCAGTGGGAGCATTGGCACACCCCAGTCAAAATCCCCAGCTTTGGCTGCAGACAATACTTAATGCTTCTGAGGAAAGCATTAAAAACTCACTGACAAGTAACAGCAGAGGGTGGGGGAGGGGAGAAAATTCTCCCCTGACCCCATGCAGGAACCAGCAAGGACCAGAAGCATGGGAAATACCTCGTAGAACATATGCATAGATACTCCTAGATTATCTCTGGCCAAAGGCCTGTCCAGCCTTCTCTTGAACACCTCCAGTGACAGAGATTTCACAACTTCCCTAGGCAGTCTATTCCACTGCCTCTCTGTGCTAACACTGAAGAAGATATCCAATCTAAACTTACTTTGTTGCAACATCAAGTCATTGGTACACATCCTACTCTCCACAGCAAGAGAAAAAAGGTATTTTCTCTTACCTTCTTTATGGCACCCTTTCAGTATCATAGAATCATAGAAAATTAGGGTTGGAAGGGGCCGCAGGAGGTCATCTAGTTCAACCCCCTGCTCAAAGCAGGACCATCCCAAAATATATAATCCAAGCCAAGGCTTTGCCTAGCTGGGTCCTAAAAACCTCTAAGGATGGAGATTCCACAACCTCTCTGGGTAACCTGTTCCAGTGCTTTACCACACTCCTAATGAGAAAGTTCTTCCTAATATCTAACCTAAGTTTTGAAGACTGCTACCATGTCCCCTCTTAAGTGCCATTTCTGCAAGTTCAACATGTCTATTTCCTTCAGCCTCTCCTCATATGTCTTGCTTCCCAAACCCATTATCATTTTTATCTCCTGCCTCTAGACTCTCTCCATTTCCTTTTTAAAATACGGAGCCCAAAACTCCACTCAATACTTTTGATGAGGCTGAACCAAGTGTCAAATAAAATGGCACTATCACCTCCCATGTCTTGCACCCAGTGCTTCTCTTGATGCATCCCAAAACTGCATTCACCTTTTGGGCAGCTACATCACAGTGCTGACTCAGATGGGTCTTTAATCCACCAAGGCTCCCAGATCCTTGTCCCTAGTGCTGCCAGCCAGCCAGATATCACCCATTTTGGATCTGTGTTTTTTATTATTCTTCCTGAGGTATAGCATCTGGCATTTGTCAGTACTGAATTTCATCCTGCTTATCCTCCAACCCAACTTTCCAATCAGTTGAGATCCTTCTGAAATATGCTTCCATCCCACAATGTGTTCACAGTCTTTCCCAGTTTCCTGTTATAAGCCCCTGAGAGTATTGGTGCACCCCCTGACAGGCAGCACTCCCCACTTCGGCGACAGGCAGGGAGGGCAGGCAGGAGCACCAGTCTCCCCCCTGCGAGTGCCGGCTGGGGAGTGGGGGCACCAGGTGAAGCACCACTGGCACTACCGGGAGTGCTGCTTGTGCTCCCTGGTGTGGTCAGCCACGGGGGGATGCCCCCAGGCACTAACTGGCTGTTGGTGGGGCATATGCCTCCCCTGACTCAGGTGGCACCAGTCGCCCATGCCTGCTATCTTTCTATGCCAGCACCCAAATTGTTAATAAACATGTTGAACAAAACTGTGCCCAGTCTAGGGCAGCATTTCTCAACCCATGGGTCAAAACCCAAAAGTGGGTTGCAAGAATATATGAAAGGGTTGTGAACCAGCTTTAAAAGTAGATCAACAAACTTAAAAATGGATTTTCCTTTACAGGAGAAAAATGTGGGAAACTGTAGCTTTTGCAGGCACAGTTCCAACCTGAAAGGAGCTGTGTGGGGCCATCCATGCCCCAATCACACACATCCCTGCCTCACACACTGGAAGGCTGGGGGCTGGGGCCAGGCAGCAATAGGTCAGAGGTGAGGGGCACTGGGTTGGGACTGGCCACTGATGTTCATAAATGGATCCTGGTACAAGAAAGGTTGAGAACCACTGGTCTAGAGCAGTGGTGGCCAGCTTTTTTGGCAGGCATGCTGCAAGGCAAGCCCTGCCCCCTCTCTGAGTTTCAATCTAATCACCCTCTTCCCCTTGATCTGCCATGTCCCAGACACAGGCTGCCTGCATCATAGGCTGATCCCCTTGCTTCATTCTGGGTTTTTTTAGATTATTTATAAACCATTGGTGACCAATGGAAGTATTAATGCAGGAACTCTTGATAATTCTAGAGGGAAGACATTAAAATGCCCACTAAGGCCACTGAGTTCTAAAAAAAATAGCTGCTGCTTAATGACAAACTTTTTTCATAACTTGTACTTTGCCTTACAGGATATCTGCAACAAGGGAATAATGCAGCTAATATACCTTTAGAGTGTACCTAGCCAACACCAGATATGCATGTTCTGGAACATTGTAAGTCAGAGGTTTTCAACCTTTTTTAAGGACTGTACCCCTTCTGGTGGCGGCAGCCAGATGTGGAACAGGGGAGGCTTGCATGTGGCAGCGCTGGTGCAGGATAAGATGGTGGTGGTGGTCACATGCAAGCTCTCCTCTCGCCCCCAACCCCCTGTCTGTCTGGCCAGGTGGCTCCTGTGCAGCCCACAGAGGGGAGCCACTGTACTCTCCTCCCCTGCCCTCCCCTGGCCCTGCTCCTGGGAGGCAGTGGTGCAGGGTAGTGGGTAGCAGCACTCTGTCCCTGCCTGCCTGCACATACCCCTTAGCATCTTTCCAAGTACCCCCAGAGGTATACATACCCCTAGTTGACAACCCCTGTTGACAAGGCTTTGTAGAATTCAAGATTCTTAAGTTTCTTGGGCCTACAGGGTTTCAAAAAGTAGAAAACTACCTATAGGCAGAGAACTCCAACAAGTAAGCCCCTCTTCTCAGGATTCTCCAATAAACATGTTGAGCAAGAAACAACCATCCCAACAACTCTCCTCACTGCATAGCTCCTCCTTTTGAGCGGGTACGGAGGGAGCTCAAATTACCATGGAAAGACCTTGGCAAAGGACATGACTAGTGTTGAGAAGCAGCAGCTGAATGACAATTCAGGAACAGCAGGGGAAGTTGACGCAGACAGAAACTTCCCACCTACCCAGGAGATGTGTGTAAAGTAATTGGCAACTAGTCCTGGGAAACTATAGTGATACAGGGTGTGACTGTTGGACCTTGCAATCAGGAACAGGTCTATAATGGATTTGTAGGGAAACTGGACAGGAAGCCGGAACACTCACTGATCCTGACTGGACAGTGGCAAGCTCCTATTTGCTTCTAATAAAAGACTAAAGAAAAGGCATGCAAAATCCTAGGCCTTTATGCCACTGTACCAAGGGTATATGAAATCTTTAACTTTTTGCCTGCCTTAGTTTTAAAACAAACAAAAAACCTTTCACTTGAGTTATGTGATTGCATAGTTATAGAATCTGCCTGCTGAAACTCCTGCAGCATTTGCTTCCAAATTACATACACCCCAAAAACAATGGGACCCAGTTCTGCATTAGCAAGTCAAGTGGTCTCCAGTTCCAAGAATCTGATTGTCAAACATAATTTGGCAATTAAACCTTGCAGGTCAGAACTTTCACTTGGGAGTGGAACAAAGCAGCAACATCCCAGCAGGGATGCTGTCAGCATTCAGTATTGGGTAGAGGAAAAAAACAGCTCCTAAATCTTCCAGACTAACAGAGTATGTATGCGTGCCATCAGGAGCAGATCCAGGGGCAGCCTAGTGGCTGAGTCTGTACTCCACCCTCATCCCCTGAGCCACTTCAGACCTCAGCTGGCAGCTCCTCCATGGAGCCATCGCCACGGGTGTGTATGAGATGAGCTTCATGGACACTCCGGTTTCCTGCCCCTTCTGCAGGCAGAGGGAGACCCTGGCACACATGACCCTCAAATGTGCCAGGCTGCAGCCCCTCCACTTCCACCTCCAGAACCTTCTCTTGAGGTTCTGATTGAATTTTATCCCCCACCTTTTTGTTTTGGGTCACCCCGTCCGCAGCCCCACCAAGTCCCGGGACCTCCTGGTCAATCTCTTCCTGGTCTTGGCCAAGTGGGCCCTGTACTTGACCAGGAAGGAGGCTCTGGCCAGGAAGGTGCCCAGAGACTGAGGGGCTGCTTTCCTCTCACTTGTCCGTGCACATTTCCTGGCACGGCACTAGTAGGTATTATCCACCAGCTCCTTGGGTGCCTTTGAGGACTGGTGGGTGCAGCCCAGGGGGCTCTGCTCAGTGTCCCCCTCAGGAGCACTTATTTCATGTTTTGACCATTTGACCCACACAACACTCTTGTCCTGTTTTTTTCCCCCATTAGTTGTCCCAAGTATTTTGTTGCAGCATTCACCCGTTAGCCCCCATACAATTGGGGGTGCTTGTTAGCCAAGTGGGCCTCATGGCCCACGGTATTTGAATGTTACAAATAGGAGCAGATCCAGGTGTGGTGCAGCTGCACCACCCTTTGATTCCTCCTTCACCCAAACTTTAAAACCAACTATCCAGGAGGAATAGGGGCATTTCTATTCAGGCAACCCTAAGGAAGTCAATAGACTTCATGGCTCATTATAATCTACCTGATTCCTGCTAATCTCTCTTCATTCCACAGATGTTAATGACCCTCTCTCCTTTTTAAGGGTTTGAATGTTCCCTTAATCAAGCTATCCTTTTTTCTGCGGTTTTTGCCATCTGTTAGCCATTCCTAGTAATCTTTCTTTTACATTTCACATCCCTGCAGATTGCTTTTAGCTCTACCTAAAAAACATTTTCTCAGGTGTGTTAATATTAAGTCAGGTGAATATTAAGTCAGGTGTGGAAATGATTTACAGTGAAGTGTTGGATGCACTGTCAAGATGCTCCAAATGGCTAGATTTTTGTTTTACGAATATGAAGAGATGCACATTTAACTATAATGAACAGAGGACTAATACAATATTTTTTGATTATTTTTGGCCTAATTTTTTGCATTTTAAAACTTTATATGTAACCCAGCACACAAGTGTGCATTCCTATACAGTTATATTTGTTAGTGCTTCAATTTTGAATTGAATGTTGTAGCACTGGATCCTATCATATTAATAAAGCTTTCAGTTTCTCTTTAACTGGAAAAAAAATCGTGTTATATTTGATGAGACATCACACCATCTGCACCTGTTTTCAAAATCCTAGATCTCTCCATGCATGCTATAGTAAAGTATTTGAAAAGTTAGGCGTGTAAGAGCTGTGGTTCCTCCTTAGCCAGTCATTGCCCTACTTTTCTCTACTTCTTTGAAGGGAAATGTCAGAAATCAGTCTCTGAATTTCAAAGAGAAGTCTGTACACCATAAAAGAAAAAAAAAAGGAAATGAGAAATGGTATTTGAAACCTCTTCATCCCTGCATTGGAATAGGGAGCAGGAATATATGCCCCTGCAATAAGAACAAGTGTAACAGGGAACCCTAGCCCTGTTACTAAGAGACAGGGTGGTCCATTTAAATCCAGAACCTTCCAGTCACGGCTGGCCGGTCAAGTAGGGGTTAAGGCTCAAGCCCTACCAGCCGGTCAGGTGACTGGAAGAGTAAGGCCAGGATCCTACAAATGGCAAGTGGAGAAAGCCAGAGGGGCAGCAGGGCGGGGGACTCCCAATGACCATAATGCTGTGGCCACAGTCTCTGTTGAAAGAATATGTCATGCTGTGAGCCATCCTCATGATCATCTAAAGTAAGCAGGCATGTTGCCTCTTGTTTCTGTATTATCATTTTTCCATTATATTGTCTTAGAAGCCTGTTTTGTGTTGAATGTTAAGATCGGTGCTTTGGGTGAGGCTATTTGGGGAAGAAGGAGGCCTCACTGGGGGCCCACTGCAGTGTGGGGACCCCAGCACCAGAGAAGGCACAATATTCGGGGGTGAGCTGACCCCAGCACCAGAGAAAGCTCAGTATTTGGGGTGAGCAGACCGCAGTGCCAGAGAAGGCACAGGAGCCTGAGTGAGGGGTTTTTTTGAGAGCTAGAGAGCCTGGGAATCAAACCCTGATTAGTGGGGGGTTTTTGACTGACAGGCCTAGCTAGAGAGAGAAGGGGTAGGCCCACAGCAGCTGAGACCCCAACATAAGGAGGAATTTACAAATACCATCTGCGAAGCTTAGACTGTGGTGTAGGAGAGGAACAGAGCCACAGATAGAGCCCCCTGGCATCGGGGCATACAATGGGCAGCCTACCGCTTAATTAACAACAATTTATTAACAACAAGGTATGGCAGGCCAGAAGGTGGGCGGTTGGCCCATAATGGGTGGGTGGGGCCATGACTGACCCCAAGCAGGCCTCCCTGTTACAAACAAATACAGAAAACCTAACAGATACCACTGCAACCATTTCTCCATTTTTACCCCCAATTCAGCAAAGAACCCAACTGTGCATATTTGTTTCTCTGAAATTAATGGAACTTAACGATAACTACTAAACTTGTGAGTCTTCTATGGGCCAATGTCTGTGGAAGTTTGTAGGAGAAAAAAAATCCCTCCTAAGATATCAAGAACAAATTAGTGAAAATCTGGTCTCTGTTACTGTTTCAAAAGGTACTGGCTAGGTACAGACAGTCAAAAAACCCAAGGCTGAAACAATTCAGTCTTTGCAAGTTAGTCTGAACTGCACAGATTAAACTGAAACAGAAGTGAACAGACATTTATCTTTGATTCAGGAAAGGCAGCCACATACCTGCGGCGGCTCAAGCCAGAAGCCAGAGGTGCTAGACCATGGCTCTCTGGATGTGTGTTCACTTCCTCTTCCTGCTGCCCCCAAGGACTCTGGGATTTGCAGTCCAGAATTACAGCAACAGGACTCTGCAGAGTTGCTCATCACTTCCTCTTCCTGCTTCCAGCTGCCCCTGGGATTTGTAGTCCACAGTTGCAGCTAGCAGTAAGTCTGAGTGAAGGAAGGTGTGTTTAACCCTCCTCATGGGTGACTGGTGCTGCCTTAGTCAGGGGGGGACGTGCCCCCCCTGCGACCAGTCCTACCAACCGCAGGGGGTCCCCCAGAGCCAATCCTGCCAACCTGGGGAGGGGTCTCCCTGTGGTCAATCTTGCAATGGCCAATCACAGCAGCTGCTTCCAGGAGTGGCTGCAGCCACCTCTGGGAGTGGCTGTAGCAATTGGCCAGCACTTGCAGGGGAGGCACCAGTGCTTCTGCCCTGTCCATCACTGAAGCAGCGAGTGCAGCCCGTCAGGGGGTGCACCAGTGCTCTCAGGGGGTGCATGTGCAGCCCTTACGTGTCACCACTGACTCTCCTCCCTGGCCCCAGGCCCCAGCTGAGGTTTGCATGAGGGGGCAGTCACCCACTGTAGACTGGGATGCATCCCCAGCTGGGCTTGCCCCCTCCCCACACACACAGCCCTTTGTCAACCAGCCCTCACTACTCCAGCTAGGAAACAGGGGTGGGGCTAGCCCAGCTGGGGATGCATCCCAGTCTACAGTGGGTGACTGCCCCCTCATGCAAACCTCAGCTGGGGCCTGGGGCCAGGGAGGAGAGTCAGTGATGACATGTAGAGGTTGCACAGGGGTGCACATGCCCCCCCGAGAGTGCCGGTGCCCCGCCTGGAGCAGGCAGCACAGCCCAGTCTAGGGCTGCAAAACATGCTGAAGGACTCCAATTTAACTTGAATCAGGAAGGGGTCTGGGACAGAAGTTTCATGAACAAGTTTGACCCAAATCAGTTAAGTCTGATACTACATCCAACCAAGTTAATCTTAAACCAGTTTCAGCCATTTTGAAACTGGTTTATGTGCACTGAACTTCTGTGCTGTTACAGGTTTAAACCAGTTTCTCATGACAAACTGGTTTATGTGTAACTTCTAGCCCTAGCCTTAAGATTGGTGAACATTGTTTTTTCCTCTTTTATATAATTGCTAAGTTTTGTGGAAAACTATAATAAAATAAAATACAGTACAAGAGTTGTGCAAAAAATATGGGATTACTTTGGGGGGAAAAGTAAGCATAGTAAGCAAAAAACAGATCTTAAAAATAAATGAAGAAAAGGACTCCCTTATTGGATCATCATGAAAATCAAACACATTCCCACCCCAACCTTTTGCTTTGCTCTCAGTCTGGTGTCACTTTCACTCTCACCCTTTCTCCAGCCTGATCCTGGCACTTTGCTGCCCATCTTATTCTTCTTCCTTCATCCTACCTGATCTGCCACATGCCGTAAAAAGTGGCTGCATGTGCCAATTGCAGTATGCATGCCACTGATTGGCCACCCCTAGTCTAAAGCCACAAAATGGAATAATTAGTCTCAATCAAAGTCTCCCAAAATGTTCAAATGTTTTTATTTGGGTGTATTTATATGAAAACTGAAAAAAATATAAGTCATGGCTGCAGCTAACTTGAAGTACACGCTGGGTCTCTTTCAGCTCTTTCACAGGAGATACCTTGCAGTTCAGTAACTCTCAAACTAAATATCTAGGTTGCAGCTGTCCTCTTCTAACATAATACAACAAGAGCAACAATATTTAGTGCCGCAAAAAAACTTTTCTCTAGAAACCACTAAACCCATGACTGAGTCAAGTGACCCAAAGAACTAGCTTCCTCAGAATGAACATAACAATTATTCTCCCACAGGTACATAGTAAGCAAAAAAAGTAAAAACAATAAAAGCCTCAATTCACCTAAACTTCATGCTTTCTTGACAAATTTTGATAAGTTCCCAGCTATTGCAGGGGCAGGCAGTTATTTCAGGTAGAAAGTCACTTAACCAGTTTTGGCAGGCTGTCAAGGGTCACCCCTTGACAGGTGTCCCACCCCTTTACAGGTGCGCTGCCCCCAGGTCACCATCTTGGGACCAATGTCCCAATGTCTCAGGGCCAGCACCAGTGGGGCCCAGAGCAGGCCACAGGCTGGCAGGGGTCTGTGGGGCCAGGTTGGGCTACACCAGCAAGGGGGGGGGGTGTAACAGGGGTCCCACTTTCGGAGCCTCTCCGGACGTGCGGCTCCGCCCTCCTGCAATGGGCCAATCTCCCGCTTACTCTCGCCTGCCACGCCTGATCTTGCTTATAATTGATGAATGATTGGAATTAGCGGGAAGCTGCCCATTTTTGTGCACCCCGATGACAGGGTGCGCCGTCTGCAGCTCCTTTTCCTCCCCTGCACCACAGCCCAAGCCTCACAGATGGTGCTGGTGTGATCTATCTTGGGCCATGGTATTAGGTCCCGGCCCTTTGTTTGCCTTCGGGGCTCCTTGATGCCCCTTCTCTCTCAGGGCCCCTCACTGCCCTCTCACTCTGAGCTCCTCACTGCCCCCCAATGCCGGGGCTCCTCGCTGCCCCCTAACTCTGGGGCTCCTCGCTGCCTCCTAGTCAGGGCTCTTTGCTGCCCCCTAGCTCCGGGGCTCCTCACTGCCCCCCTAGTCAGGGCTTTTCGCTGCCCCCTTAGCTCCGGGGCTGGGCCAACATGCCCCAAGCAAAGCTGTGCCCTCTCCAACACCACTCGCTGTGCCCACTGGGTACCAGGAATGCCCAGATTATTGGCGAGCTCCCGTGAGGCCTCCTCACACCCCTACAGCCTCACCCGATCCTCCGGTCAAACAAAACACAAATGCAAAGCCCCCGGGCTACAACATAAAAGCTAGACCATTCTGGTCCAAAAAATAGAAATCTCTCCTTACCAAAGAGAGAGAGAGAGCTCATCCACCCCCAGCAGGGACTGGGGTGTTCCAACCATCCGAGCTCTCCCCTCGCCCAGGCTGAGTTCCTCCTCCCTCGGCTGCTGGAGGGGAACTGCTCTCCTGGCCTTCTGCCTGGGCCTAAGAAGGGCTAAGCTTCACCCCTTCCTGGCTCTAGGCTTCCCTGGTTGCTAGGGCAACCAGCACCTGCGCAGTCCTGGTGACTGGCAGCTGTGCTTCCCCTTTCCCGCCACTAGGGGTCTCTCCCGAGCCATTTCTGCTCTCAGTCGCAGAGCACCTGAGCCCTGCGACAGGGGGCAGCTGGCCTGGCTCCATAGAGCCCCTTCTGGTTGAGACTCTGTACTCCTACCACCCTGCTCTGGGCCCCACTGGTGCTTGCCCCAGGACACTGGTGTGGGCCCTGTGTACCCACTCACTCCCAGTGCCCCCCAGCCCCATGGTACAGGTGGGGGGCAGCGTGCAGCCCTGACCCCCTGCTCACCAACAGGGAGCAAGCTAGTGCTGAGCACGGGGAGAAGTGGCCCCTCCCCCCCCCCAATGGCCGGCGCTCCTTGCTGAAGCTGCTTGCAGCCTGTGGAGAGCTGTCCTGAACAGGCACAGGCAGCCCCAGGTGGGCTGCGAGCTGCTGCAGCATGAGGTGCTGGCCACAGGGCAGGTGAGGGGCTCCTTTTCCCTGCACTCAGCACCACCTTGTAACCTACCCCCACAGCCAGCCTAGGCCCCATGCCAGCTCTGGGCTTGCCCATCAGGGTTCCATGCAGTGGCAGCAGCTTCAGGCCCGCCCCCCATTTGCCATGCTGGGAAGTGTTTGCCACTGCCATCTCTGGGCTGCCCCACACGCGAGCTGTGGGTGAGCAGCAGCAGCAAACACTGCCCAGCATGGCAAGCAGGGGGGCCACAGCTGCTGCCACCATATGCAGCCCTGACAGGTGAGCTCGGAGCCAGCGCAGGGTCCAGGCTGGCAGTGGGGGCAAGTTACAAGCTGGTGCTGAGCATAAGAAAAGCAGCCCCTCCCCCACCGTGTGGCCGCCCCATGCTGCAGCTGCACAAGGCCTGCATGGAGCTGCCTGTGCCTGCTCAGGACAGCCCCGTGTGGGCTGCAAGCAGCTACAGCAGGGAGCGCCAGCCACAGGGTGGGTGAAGGTCCACTTTTCCCCGGGCTCCTTCTCTGCTTGGGGTCCTCCCCCACCCCCTCTGACATGCTCCCTCCTGGGGTTTCCAGCTGGGGCCAGGGCTGGGTGGGCCCTGCTGTTGCAGGAGCCTGCCAGGCTTCCCCTGGGTCCTACTGCCCCTGGTTCCTGTCATTGTTTACAGGAACCAAAGACATAAATATTAATTTTCTAAATTTTTTAGGGGCCCCACAGGCCAGATAGAATGCCCTCATGGGCTGGATCCAGCCTGCAGGCCGCATTTTGCCCTCTCCCGATCTGAACTATAAGACTCCTTGGGGGCCAGGTCTGGACACAGCAGCAGTAGGGTGAATGTGTTGAGGAGTTTGTGACCCCTTGCAGAGCTATTCTCAAAGACACAGAGTCGCTGTCTGTCTCAAAATTTATTCAGCATGCTGAGCACTCTGAGCAAACTCAGAGGCCCCGAATAAAACTGTTAGAGGCATTTTATAGTTTACAGACAAGATGCGTGCACAGGTGAGAATTTTCCACTGTGAAAGAAAACAAGATATCAAGTCAGTTTGAGAGACCCTTAATTGGTTTAAACTGGTTTTTGGCTATGTGCTTGTTTTTGAAACGCTAACTAATCCTTGATTGCTTCAGACTTTAAGGCTACTAAGGTTTAGTCATTCCAGAGTCTTATCAGGCTGTGTTCATGAAATGCTGAGTCTTGCTTTGTAGTTGATTTCTACAGTATTATCTATGATCTTGTTAGAAAATTTCTACAAGTGGCAGCAGCATGGAAAATGGCAGGGCAAGAGGCCTGTGTCAGCACAGCTGTCACTTATCTCCCTGCTGCTGAATTCTTTCCCCAGCAGGGCTCCTATTCCCCAATTCCCAGCTGCTCTGGGAGCTCTGCAGGCCAGAGGAAATGCTTCCATGGGCCAGATCTGGCCCACGGGCTGTATATTTGATGCCTCTGGTCTAGGAACACACTCTTGAGGCACCACCAGCTGCCTCCTACAATCTCAAAATCCATTTGCCTCAGGGGGAAGCATATTTTCTGTCAAGGAGTCCCCAGTTCCACCACAGTCTCTTCCTGCATTTCTCAGTAAGAGCAGCCTCAGAGCTGGGACTGTCACCAGCTCTCAACTGTTCTAATGACCAGTCTCCAGTTCTGCTTGGAAATCAGTCATTAGGTGAAACAGTGTCCCTACCACTGACTCTATGCCACTACTAACCTGAATCTGATTCACAGAACCTGGCAACAATGTCTCAGTTTCCCTACTGTTGAATGGAGTCAGCTCCAGGAAGGGTATTTTCACAAGATGGAAGCAGTAGCTTGGTGTCTTCCAGCTCTTTTACCTGCGCCTCTTTCAGAGCCAAGTAGAACTCTCTGGCATTAGCCCCTTGTAAGGGCCAAGGCATTGTGGGTGTCACTAAGCCAAGAGTGCATATCACCAACAGATCTGTGAGTATCTCTAGTTATGTACCTTTACTCCCCACAAAACCATGCCACTTCAGCGATATTGGTGTAGTGTGGGTTTACATTGAATAAGATATGGAAAGAGTCCAGCACAGACAACAAAAATTATTTGAGGCCTGGGAAGCATGATTTATGGTTATAGTCTTCAAATACCTGAAGGGAGGTTATAAAGAGATGGAGATAGACTTTCTTCTGTGGCTATAGGAAACAAGACTTGGAGCAATGGCCCCAAACTGCAGCAGAGGAACTTTCTGACCTTGAGGTGATCAAACATTGGAACAGTTAGAATTCCCATCCTGGAAATTTAAGAGTGTATTAGACGGACACTTCAGAGCAGATCCTGCCTTAAGCAGAGGGCTGAACTAGATGATCTCATGAGGAAAGAATCCCACCCCTTATATCCTATGATCTTGTGAGCTTACTATCCTAAATAATCCCTGCAGGATTAGATAGTCATTACATATGCTTTTTTCTGAGTCCATTATATCAGGTTGTACTAGTGTCCGTCCCCTCTGCACCCATGTCCCACAGATTTTGGGACTTTTTCTGTACATCACTAATACAGTTGGTCCTGTGTTAGGCCTGAGGACACAATGCGATACAGCAGGCTGGATTCAGCAACATGAACACAGTATACTCCAGATGAACTTGTGCTGTGTCAACCTCCCTATGAAGAAACCCCAAAGGCTTGAAGTCAGACAGCCTACCTGGGTAAGGGGACACTAAGTTAAACTCTGGTGATTTGTTTTTACTCCCCCAGCTCTGAGTCTTGGTCATTCTGCCTAACTGTATCCTGTTTCCACACAAGAATAGAACCTCAGACCTCTGGGACTTCTCAGAGTTGGACTTTTAAGAGTGGCAGCTTTCCGTTATTTAGGATTACCAATTCCCACTTCCAAGGATCCCTTGGTTGACTGCTATTTTGCAAATGTTGGCTATTTCATAGGCCAAATCTGGTGCATCTGCCCATCAGCTCACAGTGTGCATTCACGTAGGTTTTTTCCAATCATTTTGGGTTCATGTGAATGCAAACAATGTAATTCTAATCACTGAGATGATACGAAACATCTATAGTAGTAATCCTAAAGCTTTCCCCATTTGCTGAGGTCCTCTCCTATATGAATATTCTCTTATAAAATTTTTGCTACTCCTCAGATTTTTCCTGTAAGCTCCAAATATCAGTTGAAAAGTATAGAGCAGAGCTTTTTTGGTTTTTTTTTAACTTTTCTAGGTCATCAGACCTATCCATTTGGCTCTATGTCTCTATTGCTTTGGCCCCAGAAAAGACAACAGACAACAGTACTGTTCCACACTGGGCACCGCACCACTACAAAGAGTAGGTTAGAAAAACAATAGTCAGAAATGGCTTGGATAGCAGTGTTCCTTCCAGGAGCAAGAGTCTGGACAAAGCGAATTCATGAGGTTCCTTCCAGCCCCACTTTTTTTTGAAAGGCAGTTGACTAGGCATCTATGTTTACCGTGTGTCTAAACTGAAGCAATTATTTAATACCTCTTTGGTTAGAATTCCTTGGTCTCACCTTTCTTATTAGACTGTAGTCTCTCTTCCTCTTCATTCTCCCAATTTCCAGATTCTGCTTGCACTGTCTCTGTCCCAGTCAGGAAGCTCTTTTCCTGCTGCAGCCTTGTTTTCTCAAACAGAAGATTTGCTGCCTCAAGCTGCAACTGTTGCCATTTCAGGGCAGATTTCAGGAAATCCAATCTGGATAATGCTTCCTAATACTCTCATAGTCCTTATACCCTTCTCCCAGCATGGTAGTACCTATTCATTTAGTCCCAATTCTCCACAGGCTGCCTATGGTAAATCAGATTTTCCCTGGATCCTTGTCCAGATTTGGTTAGTGGTTCCTTACTTGGTTTCTCAACACAGCAAGCCAACCAGCTGAACCTTGTTTAGCTTTCCAGGTCTATTTCCATTTTTCAGGGAGCCATTTAGAATTACATGCCCTGTGTCAACATCCTGCCTCTATTGCCAGCTGTCAGAGCAACCTGCATTTCAGACCCCCTGGCAGTCCCTCTTGACTTGTACTACTTGGGCACGGGCATGGCTTTGCAATGAATAGCTTCCCCATTGTTTTTTTTTTTAAAGACCTTGGGTATTTTCCCTGGCAAGATCTTTATTACTGTTTGTTTCCTGCTCCACCAGAAGCTTAATTTGATTTTACTACATGAAGCCAAAGATCATATCATCAAGTTGAGGTACACCTGATTGCCATAAAAAATAATAGAGATATTTCCTACTTTCTCCACAAAGTATAAGGACATTTTTATTCCAGAATTGTTAGCTGAAAAAAATCTGGCCTTTATTATTTGATTCTTCCTTTTATTCCTCCAAAATCAGAAAGGTGGAGATTCTGTTAACTTTAAAGTACCGTAGGAGTCCTACGTAAGGACAAAAGTAAAAATAGTCTTGTAATTCTGGCAAAGCCTGTTCCTGCCTCCACACCTCCATAACTGTGGAACTCCTTTTGCCCAGTTTTGTTGTTCAAAAAAAAAAAAAGAAAGAAAGAAAGAAATATTCAGAACCCAGTAGCTGTGCATCTAAGAGTGGAGACACAAGCAGAAAGAAGGGGCTTGAGCACGGGCTGGGTCAGACAGTTGGATGCCAGGCAGATTCTGCCATCCTCCAGTCTTGTTTCAGGTGTCTTGATAAGAGACCCCACAGTCCTACCCACCCAAAAAGCCTATATATGCTTTATGGTCTGATGTCTTCCCCACCACAGCTAAGGTGCTGAGCAAATGGTATGCCTCTCTGATGTTACCCTTATAAAAATACTATAAGATAGTATAGTATCTTATAGTCATAACAAGTTATTGCGGGGCTGGGAACCCAGTCAATTGACTGGTCAAATATTATTGATTGGCTAGTTAATTGACTGCGTATTTTTGAATGGTCAAAGATTATAGCAATTTTACAAAAAAAAACCTACATTTTTTGTATGTTGCAGTGGTATAGGTTGTAGCTGTGTTGATCTAAGGACATAGGGAGTACATTTTTTGTAGTTTTCTTGATCAAAAATATAATTTTTTGCTGTTTCTGACACACTGCTTAATGGAAAATTTGTGTTTTTCTCTGTATTATTTGGACCTATTGGCAATTAAAAAAAAATGACTTATATTTGAATGGTCACTTGATGGAACTTTATTTGACTGATCAGCCCTATAGTACTATAATACTATTGCAAGCTGTTGTTTTCTTCTGTGTGGTTTGCAATAAAAATCTTGACAACTATCATCTCAGACTATCACAAGAGAATGTTATTAATATATACAAATACTAATAAAACTGAATGTACATATATGCTACTGTATCTAGATCTAGATATGATAGTATACAGATATATACACATTAGTTTTTATCTTTTAAATGAGTGTATTATAAAGTACTAGGCATAGCTATTTGGAGCATTCAAGATGTACTGCAAACTGTAGTGCTATATTAATGATTCAATAGCAGTGCAAGGATTAAAACGCTCAAATTATGTTTATGAAATCAAATCTCTGTGTGTCTGCTTTGTGCATCACATGTTATAAGGATAATGAATAGTTCCATAGCAACAAAAGTCTAGAGCTAAACCATTACCTTGATTTTGATTCTTGGACAGAAGAAACATACAATAAAACAGAAATACCAATCTTCAAATAACAGCAATTGAATAGAAGAGGCTTTTGCAGATTTTTTTCCAATCAGCATAATATTTGTGAGTTTTCTTTGAAAAGAAGATACCATAATCTGAGAACAATAGAACACAACAAAAGAAAGTTCTCCTTAGGTTTACAATTAAATATTATTGAGCAATTCAAAAGTCATCCAGTCAAGCAATTTTCTAAATCATGAAAGGATTATCTAAATATAGAGTATGAAATTCTAATTAGTTATAGCTCTGGCAATATTCAGAAAACAGCCAGATGAGTGAAGTTCTGAGAGAGAGAGAGAAGAGCAATGTGTGTTATACAACTTAATAGCTAATATTTTAGCCAATAAATAAATAGGAGTGTGTTTATGCTATGTTTTAGTCAAGCTGAATGGTAGTCAGAATAAAAAGAAGTTGGAAATCTCCTATTTTATTCTATGGGCCTGGCACACATTCATTTCACAGGGTGATGAGATCTGTTCCATAATCCCAATACTAGTGCCTCCTGCCACCCTACACATGTGTGGCAGGATGCGCAATTTTGGGATTGAGGATCAGATCCCAGTCATGCAATTAGTACTTGCCAGTGCAGGAGGAGACCATGATCATGGGCTCTCCCCACATGGGCAAGTTGAAAGCTGAGTTCCTAGTGACCTGTTATACTCTGGGGCTGGGGCCAACAATCAGTTGACTGTCGGTCCCAGCACCAGGACTGCACTAGAGCCAGTTCCAGACTCCAGTGTGGTCTCAAGGCTGGAACCAATGATCACCATGAGTCTCCAGCCAGTTTTGGGCTGTCCCAGGGCTGGAACCCGCAGTTGTTGGTCTCAACCCTTGGACCCACCAGAGCCAGTTCTAGACTTCAGTGCAGTCCTAGGCCCATGGAGTCACCTGGATGCCCCAGGGCTGGGGGAGCTCTCAACCAAGCCCTGCCATGCATCAGGCTGGGCTTAGTTGAAGAAGTTATTCCTAATATCCAATCCAAATGTACTTTGCTGCAACTTCAAGCCATTGGTCCACAATGACTGGTCTGCAGCAAGAGAGAAAATGTTTTCCCTCTTCTTTATGGCAGCCCTTCAGATATTTGTAGATTGCCATTATGTCCCTTGTTAAGAGCTAAATATGTCTATTTCTTTCAGCCTTTTTTCATCTGACTTGCCTTCCAAACCTTTTATCATATTTTTCCCTTGTCTCTGAACCCTCTTTAAAATTTTTAAAATGCAGAGCCCAAAACTACACATAAGTCTAGATGATTAACTAGTACTGAGTAGAGACACATTATCACCTCCCATGTCTTGCACCTAACACTTCTATCACTGCATCCCAAAACTGCAGTTGCCTTTTGTGCAACTACACCACACTACAGGCTCAGATCAAGTCTGATCCAACAAAACTCCCAGATCCTCCTTTCTAGTGCTGCCATCCAGCCAGATGTCACCTATTCTGATTTCGTATTTTTTAATTATTTTTCCTTAGGTGTAGCACTTTGTATTTGTCATCACTGAACTTCATCCTGTTAGCTCCAGCCCAACTTTCCATTCTGTCAAGATTCTTCTGAATTGCATTCCCGTCATGCAATGTGTTCACAATGCATCCCAATTTCATGTTGTCTACAAATTTATTTGAGAAGCTCTCTACTCCACTGTCCAGATTGTTAATAAATATGTTGAACAGCACTGGGCCCAAGACAGACCCCTGTGGGACTCCTCTTTGAACCATCCTGCCATGGATACATTTATAATTATCCTTCGCTTGTAGCTATTGATCCAGTTGTCTATTCACTTTATAGCAGCTTTGTCTAGCCCATATTTCTCCAATTTCTTTATTAGAAGGTCATGTGGGATCTTGTCAAAAGCCTTGCTAAAGTCCAGATACACTAAATCCATAGCATTCCCTTCATCCACCCAAGCAATTATTCATCAAAGGAGATCAAATTTGTTTGGCAGAATTTTCCCTTAGTAAATCCATGCTGGCTGTTTGTGATCAGCCTTTCCTCCTCCAGATGCTTACAAATAGGTGTCCCTAGAATATGCTCCAGTAATTTGCTAGGTATTGAGGCTAACTCAGTTGTAGTTCCCCAGGTACTCTTTCTTGGCATTTTTACAGTTCTCTGGTACCTCACCCATCTACCATAACTTCATGAAGACCATTGTTAACAGCTCTGAGATCTCTGCCTGTTCCTGCAGTACTCTGGAATGAAGTTCATCAAGCCCTACTGACTTAAATCCACTCAGATTCAGATCCATCAAAAGCTCTATGACTAAGGATCTGCCTAATTTGCAGGGGCTTCTCCCTGCCCCTCCTCCCCCATATTGCAGGCAGAATGCAGGTATGGGTAGCCATTTCATGGGCAAAGAATGGCACCCCCCCCTCCCAATGCCTATGACTGGCTGGGTGTGTAACCCCTCCCCTTACTGCTGATTTGGGGGGTGGTACATGGCAAACAGCCCTTGCATCCAGTGGCGACGTGTAAGGGGTGCACGGGAGTACATGTGCACCCCCTGAGAATGCTGATGCACCCCCTAACAGTAGCATTGCCTACTTAGGCAGCAAGGAGGGGGGGAGCAGGTGGGAGCACTGGTGTCTCCCCTGAGAGCACTGGCCAGGGAGTGGGGATGCCAGGAGAAGTGCCACTGGCACTTCTGGACGCATCCCTGGCCCTTCCAGGTGCACAGCTGGCACTTCTGGGCAGTGTTTCCTCTTAGAGCCAGCTGAGAGGGAATGCTGCTTCCAGGTTGGCACCCATGACCAGATGTGGAGGATCCCCCCCCCACACACACAGTCAGTGCAATCAGCTGTGGGGGGACTCCTCTACACCCCTCCCCCTGAACCTCCCACTTCCCTTTCCCATTCTGCCAGGCTGCTGCAATGCATTGAGGACTGCTGGCTCCCTCTGAGGAGCCAGCATTTTCTTTTCTGGAAAGGGTTTTTTCCTATGAATTTCACAGGCAATGCCAAATTTCATTAAATCTATGAAATCTGCAAAACTGCAGATTTGATAGGTCCCTAACTGACTCTCTTTTTGTCATCTCATCCCTCAGCCTGTCCCATTCCTTAGATAAATAATCCTTATTAGGAGTCTGGTTGCAGCTTTTTTGTTGTTTTTGTTAAGACTATGGCATGGTAGCTGTTGAGTAGCTCCATCTTTTCTGCATCTTCTGTTAAGAGTTTGCCCTGGTTATTTAACAGTGGACCTATACATTCCCTGGTCTTTCTTTTCTGGCCAAAATGCTTAAAGGAACTCTTCTCATTGTCTTTAATCTCCCTTGTCAGATGCAGCTCTTTTTTTAATCTCGTCTTCCTGATTTTGTGCCTTCATGTTCTTACTATTTTCTTGGGCAGTTCACCAAAGAAATACACATTTTTCCATTGCCTGTATGCTTTCCTTTCACAGTTGAGACTTCCTTAAAAATCTGCCAAGGACATATATGAACAGGGGGGTTTCTGTCACAGGTTAGAGTCCCAATCACATTTCTAGTGAAATCAACAACAGCGTCAATGTGAACATAGGTGCATGAATGACTGGTGCCTCCCGTGACTCGGGGGGCACCATGGTGGTGAGTGGGAACTGTCCGCAGCCACCACCGGCGGTGTTGGAGGTGGGGGGGTGGCGAGTGGTGAGCTAACAGCCGCACTGACAGCAGTGGGAGGGAGGGAGGGGGAGCAGTGACCTCCCACAGAAGCCAGCAGCGGTGGCCAATCTTGGGGGGGCATGTGTCCCCCCCAGTGCTCCTCATACACGTTGTCTGTGTGTAGGTGCATGTTATATGTGAGATTTCCTGGGTTATACACACAGACAATTTCCAGCAAGTTCTCTAGAGAGATAACTACATTGTTTATTTAAGAAAGCAGAAGAATTATATAATCTGGCAGTTTTTTAGCATCCAGAAAGTCTATCCACTTTTGTCTCTAAAGTACCCACATATTTATTGTGTCTCTCTCCTGGAAGGATCACTTGCAGAACACTGTATTCCTGAACAACTACAAGTCACACCACTCTTTTGAGATACAATGGACCTAATTTACAGAAACATTAAGTCCCCTTTACACCACTCTGCCATGTAACAAGCTGGCAAAGAGCTCTTAAAGAGTGCGTAAAAAGCCTCTCTAAGAATACTGACTGTACAGGGAGCTACCCTATGTGGTATAGTGAGGCTTTAAGGGCTCTATCCCAAAACTACTCAAAGGACCCTGACATTATGTTTGTCTATAGCCCCCTCTACATGTGCAGGTAAAGGTGTGATTGGATCTAATGCACCCATTGTGGTGCGTGGAGTGCACGGTGGCTAGGAGATTGCAATGGTTGGGAGATCGCAGCAGCTGTAATCTCCCAGATGCTGCCTGAAGAGCCCTTGCACCCCTGCAGCTGGGAAACTGCATTGGCTGTGAGCTGCTTCCCCCAGGGTATGTTGTGCTCCCTAGTGGTTGAGAAATTGCAGCAGCTGCAGTGTCCCAGCAGCAGGACTGCCAACACAGGCAGATTAAAGCTGGATAGAAACAGGCTATAAAGTTATTACCTGTTTTTGAGCAATAACTTTATAGCTGGTTGGACCTTTCTGAGGTGTAATAAGGTGTGTACAGAATTTTTTTTTCACTATTTAAAGCACTTTATTGCCATAACTTAACAGAAGTGCAGAGCTTTACAGCACTTTAAAAAAGGGGACCAAGCTTTAAATTAACCCCTATTAAATGAGTATTAAATTTGAAGCACTGTATTTTACAGCATTTTAACAACCTACAATGATTTAAATAACTTCTTTATGCCAGTCAAATTTCTGACCAGTGAAGAAGCCCCAGGACCAGAGCACCCTTGCCTCCTAGCCTAGAAAGTGCAGAGAGGCTCAGAGCCCCTCCTTGCTGCCCCCCAAACACTGCACTTCTGTTATGTAACTTTATGGTGCTATAACTGTAAAACACACACACAGAGCACGTGTACACATGGACATATAGCCAATCTAAATTTATTGCTCCATTAACAAGGTAATTTTCAACACCTATAACATGTAAAGAAGGTCTATATTACAGAACCATACTATGCCACCATGTTTTTAGCAGTAGAGCACCTAGTGAAGGCATCACATATTTTGGCAAAAGGAGTTTCTCTCCTGGGGGTTCTCTATCTTACAGTGGGGCACTGAGCAGGCTCAAGTGAATCTAGGGAGCACAAAGATATGTCAATATCATTTCCACTTCTGAGAACAAGGGTTTTAATTCCCCCATCTGTCCCATCAGACCAATTGCACAAGCCAAACCCAAAAACGAGACAGTGGGAATCACCCCTAAGACTCATACCACCACACCTATCAAGCACATGATCTTAAACAAACACAGATCTTGAGAGTAGCAGTGGGTGGACCCATGGAAGACCTTCATTCCCTCCCTTCTAAGTTTTGGTGCTTGTGGAGGAAGAATAAGTAGAAAGGTACGTTTCTTGGGAGCACTCTCAGCAATAATACAGAAGTATTCCAGTTGTACCTAGGGATTGTAAAGAGGATATAGAGGTAACTTTGATCCTGCCATCATAAACATAGTCAAAAAAGAGACTTGTGTAGTTCTTATTTGACACATCACATGAGATACTTAGAGGTAGGATGGGGAGCAGACTAGGAAAACTATCTAGGAAGAGCACTGCAGTAGCTGAAACAACTGTGTTTTATGCTTCTTAGCTGGGGCTGGGTTTTACGTTCCATAGGTCTTTGTTGTCTTCAAACATGACTCAACTTGCACACAAAACCTTGATGAAAAATTAAAAAGTATGCATAGATGATACGAAACCTTAAAAGCATAGTGAATTTGTTTGTTTTTAAATAGCATTTAGGAACAAGAGTCAAAATTAAGAAAGACAAACACTTGAAAATGTGGGGTCACAGATAGGCTGTCAAAAATCATAATTCTCACTCCATTGGGGTCCTGTCAAAAAAACCTCAGAATATCCAAGACAGTCTTAGTAAGTCATACTAGGAGGTGGCTGGGTCATTAGCAGGGATCCAAATTTTCTGTTTGCCACAGTAAAACCCAGGTTCTCATTTTAAGGAGAAAACCCCATATTTTCTTATTTTAAGGGAAAACACAATTTTTCTCCTTTAAAAAGAGAAAAAAAACAGTGGGAACAGTGGGTTTCCCCTTGCAGGCTGGCAAAGTGCTGGAGGACAGGAGGAAGGTGATCAGGCAGGGTAGACTGTGTGTATGTGTGCACGTACGCATTCACATGGCTGCCAGTCAGTCTGGAGAGGAGCTCTCATAGGTAATTCTGGTGTGCGTTGTGGGGGACAGGGCAAAAGGTGAAATGAGCCCCCCATAATGAGGGAGGGAAGGAGTCAGGCAGAGCCAGGGCTGGGGCTGCTGCCCAACCTGGGCAGTGCATGGGGCTTGGGGCCCATGGCCAGAATGCATAGCTCAGAGCCTAAACAGGGAGCAGGATGGGGCCATGGACGGCTCATCTGGCGTACAGGGTGGGGCAGGGTAGGAGGGCTGTCTCCCTGCCACTATACACTATACACACTCCCAGGGAGGGGCATGAGGATCATGCGCCCCCAGATTTGTGCACAGGGTGGGGACAGGCTGCCCGCTGTGCACTCAGGCTCTCCACCCTGCTGCCCTCCCCCAAGGACCTCCATGGACCAGTGACTGGGAACCAATGTGGCAGGGCAGAGTGGGGTGGGGAAGCTCAATACTGCCACCAGTGGAAACCCCACGCTGCCATGGTGAAGTGCCCCTGCCAGCCCAGCAGCAGTGGGGGTGGTGGCACAGAGGCCACATGTCCCCCATGCTCCACCCCAGGAGTGCACGCAGAAGCAGAGAGCTCTCCCTGCCCACCCCCACCAAGCCTGCAGCAGGGAGCCCACACCTGCCTCCCCTATGGGCTCCACTCCAGCCATGCTGCCCATGGGGGAGGGGGAGCCAGGCTGTGCTCCATTGTAGTGGCTGCCACCTCTCATGGGCAGCAGCCAGGGCTTCAGCACTGCTGCAGGGGACAGGAGGTTACGGACCTGGGTCCCTGGCCCAGAGCCCTAGCAGGGCTGGGCTGGGGGGCTGTGGATGGGAAGTGAGGGTCAATGGCATGGGCAAGGCACCAGCATATCAGGGCTGCTCAGTGCCACAAAGCAGGGGAGGAGTGGGGTGACACAGCCACAGCTGAACCCACATTTTGGGAGTGAAGTGGCAGGGATCTCTGATTTTCCATGATAAAAACCCAAAATCAAATGCCAAAATATACAGGTATTTAAAGGCTGATGTTATTATAGTGACTGAGGCACTGGTAGGCTCCCAAATTGTTTTAAAATTGTAAATGTATCAATAAAATATTGTGATCAACTGATACCTAAGTATATACACTAGTGTTTCATTTTAATCACAGAAAAATGCCGATTTGGGGGTTTTTTACATCAGATAATTTGCAGTTTTTAAACAGAGAAAACCAGGATCCCATGTCATTCATTAGTAATTTACAAATGTATCCCTTTTTCCCCTGTACCAAGGGGCTGATGATTTGGAGATTGATATGTGGAATTTTCAGAACAGCTCTTCCCCTTCTATTGCTATTTCCCATTGAGATGAACATAATTTAGCGATAATATTCTCTCTCTCATTGACTGCCACAAGAGTTTTAAAATAGCCCTCTGCAGAAGAGATTCATAGCTAAATGGGGACTGCTGATAGTCTATAAAGCAAAGGTTCCCAAATGTTCTTATCGTGTACCCCCTTCCAGATTTACCAGCTGTCCACATACCCCTACCAGCATACATTGTATTTTTAAACCCTTAAATGCCAATTATTATTAGAATGAAAACTAAATCCACCATTACACAATTTCTCCCACATACCTCCCAAAGATATCTTGCATAACCCCAGGGGTGCATATGCTGCAGTTTAGAAATCCCTGCTATAGAGTATTTTCTCATAGCACACAAGGAGGAGGCTCTCTTTATTTCCAGCTTCTGAACTGCATTAAATTAAACTAGCAGTATTATGTCATTTTTGTAGTCGTACAGAGATGATGTTAAGTGGTACAAATGGCAGGAGACATAGGGCACATCCACATGAGCACGCATGTGCCTCTTGCCCTGCCTCAAACCCCTTTGAGGAGAGGCAATAGGCATGCGTGGGAACACAAAATGTTCCTGGATATCCAGAGGTCTAAAAAAAGCAAAGTACAAAAAAGTGATGTGGCGGGCAACCAGAAGCTGGGTCCTCCATGGAGATTCTCTGGCTGCCAGAGCATCTCTATGGTTGGCCCCACACCCTGGTGCTGAAACACGGCCGGCCAGGCCACGTGTTTCAGCACCAGGGCTCTGGTGCTGGTGTGTAAGGGGTCAGGGGGCTAGAGG